>NC_082662.1:132232872-132847724 GCF_025265405.1 Mesoplodon densirostris | reverse complement strand
CCTGGCTCCACGTCCCCCACAGGAGGAAAAACAAACAATTACTTGGAAACAGGACACTATTTGAGAGAGTCCTAGAACATGGAGGTGAGGCTGAAGCACCCCCGTGCACCACAGAGACCAAGACAGACTGCATTAGAAGGGTGAGAAAAGGAGCTGGACCACACTGCCCCTCCCCCAAGCCAGTGGAGCACCATGGGTGAGGTCTCCCCTGAACCTCTGGTTCCTCCAGTAGGGGAAGAGAACTGGGGGACAGCAAGCACCACCACTAGCATTGGGGTTGCTTTGTGGGAGCCACTGCTCTAATCTGCTCCACTGGGATTGCAGGGGAATCTGCAGGGTTTGACCACTAAAAGTTGGACTTTTAGTGATGAAGGGGGAAGGGGCATGCAACAGCCAGCACATGGATTGTGACCGATGGAATTCATACCTGCAGTGCCCAAGTAGTGATCACAACTGGCACCTTTGCTTATCTACAGAGCCAGGTTGGTGGGACACTACAACCGGGGAACTCAGCAGGGTACAGATCCACCTGATATGCATCTGGCCCTTGAACCTGGTTTGCCCATACCCAGGGAAAGAGCAGAGTCACAGCCCACCCACCGTGGAGAGTGTCTTCTGGCCATCTGACCAAAAGGGCTGGCAATAAATCCTGGAAGCTATTTGGCCCAGTCGTGCTCCATCCAAGAGGCAGGCAGCCAGAGCTCATCACTGGCTCTGGTACAAAGCAGAGCCAGTATCAGGTGTGGAGGGATCCTGTACCATGCACAGGCAGGGAGATTAATTCATATCCAAGGCTGAGAGGAGCTCCCAGCTCCTCCCAACTGGGGAGCCTGTTTGAGAAATTAAGAGTCGCCTGGAGTGGTCCCTCCTCATACCACCCAGGCAAAGGAACTGGGACTAGCCCCATCTCATCTGCTGTGGAGAGTGTCTTCCTGGCCCATCTGACTAGAAGGATTGGTGACAACTCCTAGAAACTGTGCGGCCCAGCAGTGCTCAAGCCTAGTGAAGGGTAGACAGAGCTGATAGTCTGCAAAGCAAAGCCAGTGGCCTTGTTCAGCCACAGAACGTGGAGTGTGGATCAGCTTGAGTTAAGACAACAAAGAGCTTTACTGGCTTTAGAGCTGCTTCTCCTGCTGCACCCAGGCAGGAAATCTAATTCATAGCCCTACTCATCACTGAATACAGCCTTCAGCACGTCCACCTGGGGAACCTAACCAGAGAACATGGGAAGCTGTACAGCCCATTAAGCAGCCCTAGATACAGTGGCACTTGAACAGACAGCACAGCCTGTGGCCTCCCCCTTCTGCAGGGCAAAACCACTGCCCTCACCTGACCAGGGAATTAAGTGCACACTCTGGCCTGATTTGGGTTCCCAAACAATGAACTATACAGGCTCTGGGTCCTGTCCAGAGCCAGGTCCTATACAAGCTCTGATTCTCTGCCAGGAAACTAATTCATAGCCCCATGTACTACTACTACTGAATATAATACCCAGTTAAGTCTGGTGGAAGAGCCCAATTATTCAGATATGCAGATACCAATGTAAGGAATCAAGGATCACAAAAATTAGGCAAATAGGACACCACCAAAGGAAAGTAATAAAACTCCAATAACTGACCTTAAAAAAATGAAGATCTGGGCTTCCCTGGTGGCGCAGTGGTTGAGAGTCCGCCTGCCGATGCAGGGGATGCGGGTTCGTGCCCCGGTCCGGGAGGATCCCACATGCCGCAGAGTGGGCTGGGCCCATGAGCCATGGCTGCTGAGCCTGCACGTCCGGAGCCTGTGCTCCGCAATGGGAGAGGCCACAACAGTGAGAGGCCCACACAGCGCAAAAAAAAAAAAAAAAAAAAAAGAGAATATCTATGAACTGTCAAAGAATTCAGAATAATCCTCCTAAGGAAGTTTAGTGAACTACAAGAAAGCACAGACAGCTAAGTGAAATTAGGAAAACAATGCATGAACAAGACAAGAAGTTTGACAAGGAAGTAGCAACATCAAAGAAACAGGAACACTAGATTTTAAAAATACAATAACTGAACTGAAGAATTCAATAGAAAGTTTCAAAGGTAGAATCGACCATGCAGAAGAAAGAATCAGCAGACTGGAGGACAGGACTTTAGAAATTACCCAGTGAAAGGAACAAAAAGCAAAAGAATAAAAAGAGTGAAGAAAGCCTATGGAAATTATGGGACACAATAAAGTAAACAATGTTCATGTATGGGAATTCCAGAACAAGAAAAGAGAGAGAGAAAGGGAAAAAAAAGTATATTTAAAGCAATAATGGATGAAACCTTCCCAAACCTAGGATGAGAAATGGACATCCATATCCATGAAGTCCAAACAAGCCCAAATAGGTTGAACTCAAATAGGGCTACTCTGAGACACATTGCAATTAAATCATCAAAAGTCGAAAACAAAGAAAGAATTTTAAGACCAGCAAGAGAAAAGAGAGAAGTTACATACAAGGGAACCCTGGGATAATTGGATATTCACATGTAAAAGAATGAAATTGGACCAATATCTTATACACAAAACTAACTTGAATTGGATTAAAGACTCAAATGTAAGACCTGAAACTATGCAACTGCCAGAAGAAAACATAGGAATAAAGCTCATTACATGGGTTTGGTAATGACTTTTTGGATATGACACTGAAAACACAAACAACAAAATAAAAAATAAACAAATGGAACTACATCAAACTAAAAAGCTTCTGCACAGCAAACGAAAACAAAAACAAATCAACAAAGTGATTGAAAAGACAACCTATAGAATGCAAAAAACATATTTGTAAACCATATATCTGATAAGGGTTAATATCCAAAATAAATTAAAAATTCATACAAATCAATAGCAAAAAAAAAAAAATTACCCAATTAAAAAAATGAGCAAAGGACCCGAATAGACATTCCTCCAAAGAAGACACACGAAAAGCCAACAGGTACATGAAAAGATGCTCAATACCACTAGTCATTAGGGAAATGCACATTAAAACCACATTGAGATATTACCTCACACCTGTTAGAACAGTCATCCTCAAAAATGTCAAGAGATAACAAATGCTCGTGAGGATGTGGAGAAAAGGGAAGCCTTGTGCTGTTGGTGGGATTGTAGATTGGTAAAGCCAGTATGGAAAACAGTATGGAGGATCCTCAAAAATTAAGACTAGAACTACATATATCTAGCAACTCCACTTCTGGGAATATATCCAAAGAAAATGAAAACACTAACTCAAAAAGATATCTGCACCCCCATGTTCATAGCAGCATTATTTATAATAGCCAAGACATGGAAACAATCTAAGTGCCCATTGATGGACAAATGGGTAAAGAGGTTGTTTTATATATTTATAGATATATACGTATTATATGTATACACACACACACACACACACACACTGAAATATTATTCATCTGTAAGAAAACAAAGAAATGCTACCATTTGAGACAACAGAAATGGACCTTGAAGGCTTTATGCTAAGTTAAATAAGTCAGAGAAAGAAAGGCAAACACTATATGATCTCACTTATATGTGGAACCTAAAAAACAAGAAAACAATCATAGAAAAAGAGATCAGACCTGTGGTTACAGGAGACAGAGGGTCAGGGGAGGGGAAATTGGAGGAAGATGGTCAAAGGTACAAGCTTCCAATTGTAAGATAAATACATACTATGGACATCATGTACAACATGATGACTACAGCTAACACTGACGTGTGATATATAGAAAAATCGTTAAGAATAAATTCTAAGCATTCTCTTCACAGAAAAGTATTATTTGATCTCATTTATATAAATTTGTGTGTTTGTGTGAGAGAGGACAGAATACAAAAATGCAAAAAGAAAAGTTGTAAAGTACGAAGCTGCTTAGGTTTATATCTCAATCTATAACAGATAACAATTTGTTTAATTTTAATAGGTACAAAAATAAATATTAAGCATACAACAAGCAAAAAGAAAAACTGAGTCCAGCGTAGATGTCCTTAAAGCATTTGCAAAGGAGGGCTTTATTAGGTCCGCGAACACCTGCAATTACAGGCAAAATTCTATGTGTGTGTGTTGTGTATGTACTTGGGGAGTGGATGCATAGCCTTTATTGAATTATTAAAGGGGATGTTAAGACCCAAAAGTTTAAAAAGCACTGGAAAGCCTGACCACAAAACCATTTTAAACTACTCTGATTATGTTTTTATAGTTTTCCTTCACTTGTTAAAACTTCAAAGAACAGTATGTGAATGTGGAAAGAATCTCTGCCATTTAGGTAAGATCTCTGAGTCTCAGTGTAAAATTAGCATATAGTAGAAGGATGAAATTATACACCACAGATGAAAGTACCTAGCAGAGCGCTTTAAGACTAGTACTTATTTATGCAAGACATCTTCCCCTGCTTACTTGTTTTCAGTAGAATGAAAGCATACTGAAAGCTGGTACAATGTCTTCTTTAAAGTTTTCTTTTGTAATGCTTACTATGCTTTTTGATACGGATGAGCCAATATCCACTTAAGGGCATGTAAGCTCACAATAACTTTTGTTGAATATAACTGTTTGAATGTACTTTCACTATATTATTATATAGGGATTTTAAACTAAAATGTACCTGCACACACTATTTAGAGCCTAACTTGGATATTAGAGTAGGTGGATATACACCCCTGGAAAATAATAGCTAATTTCTTCACTAAAATCAAATTGCTGAACATCTACTTTGCATATACATAGCTAGGCACTGTATTATGAGTTTCAGGTAATAAAAAGTTGTTAGTCAAAGACTCTGCTCCCTAGGGTTATTTTACAACAGCAAATCATGTTCAAACTAAAGGATAGACCAAAATAGAAAGTGCCACAGGCATTTAGACAAGGGAGAAACACATCTGAAATGAGAAGGAAGGTGGGTATGGGGAAGGGTTCATGGAAGAGGCAGTGTATGCTGTGAGCAAGGTTTCAACGTGTAGCAGGGTGAGTGAAAGGAACAAATGAAGACATATAGTCGTGATATCATGAGGCACAAACTAGAAATAAACAGCACTTGTTCTAGGCTGGTCATGAGGTAATTTAAGGGGATTAGTGAGAAACTAGATAAAGAGATATCTCTTTATGTATTACTTATTAATAATACTTTTGAACACAAGTATTTAATTTTTAAAAAAAGAACAATATAGGGATAGGAGACTAGGAGGTACAAACTATTACTATAAAATGAGCTATAAGGATATACTGCATAGCACAGAAAATATAGCCAATATTTTATAACTATAAATGGAGTATAACCTTTAAGAATCGTGAGTCACTATATTTTACACCTGTAACTTATATAATATTACACATCAACTATACTTCAATTAAAAATGCTATTTTAGTGAATAAAACACTAAGCAGTAAAATTTTTAAAAAAGAACTTAGAAGAGAGCTTAAAAATAAAGACATAAAGAGCAGGTTGAAACAGCGCAGAAATCTGGCAATTAAGAGGCCATTGATAACTTTCAAAATAGCACTTTTTCTACCCATTCTCAGTGGAGGCAAAGCCTTATTAATCCTACTATTTCTTTTTCTGTTTTTCAAAATCTCAGGATAAGTCTATTTCAATTGTAGCTAATGGCAGTAATGCAGCACCAGAAAATGCCTTTTGTAAAGAGAGGGCAACTTTGTGAATCCTAAGTGGGTACTCAAGTCTTAAATTACTGATAACACTGACCACCCACCAGACTAAATGTTTTTCTTTACGTGATTGGAAAGCAACAGATTGATTTCAATTCTATCTTGTCATATCTACAAAAAAGTTCCTACAGTTCATTTAGCAACTAATAGAATACATCCTTCTATTTGGTATTACTCCTCCTTAACACGGGGCAATTAATTTTTCCTTTCTCTGGGAAACGTTTTTAACAAAGGAAATAGAGTCATAAATTAGTTTCGGTTAGGAAACCATACAACTATTTCTACCTAGGGCTTGGAATTTAGAAACTTTCCTCAGAAATTGTTTAAATATAACGAAGTCCAAATTCAGAAATACCTTAAATTTAATTATCTTAGTTGCACTAAAATAACAAATTCTATTTTCTATCTTGTTTTCTTTCTTCCCCAGAAGGCTTCTCCAACCCTAATCCATAACTTCATGCATTCATCTCACCTATACAATCACTGGCAGGTATGATGCCGGCTTTGGCGGCTCCAGTCCCCTAATCCTGACCCATTTCTTGCCAAAGAACTCAGCTTCTTCAGAAACAAAGTAACAGACATTTCAATTTCTAACCATCATTAGCATATTTTCATGTACTAATACTCAACATAAAAACACCTTTCAAAATTACAGAAATTTTTACTGTACTTAAGATCAATTGCACTCACCTGTATTTCATAAACCTTGGGCTACTTTCTAAAAAATGAATTATTATTTTAATATGTTTTTCACTTATTATTCAGAATAATTATTCATATAATTAAATATTTTACAATTAGGTAAGAAAGGTGGAAAATAGTTTTGCTCTTCTTGTTCTTTGTTCTCTCTTCTAGTTGGTGTGCCTGAGCCAAAATTTTAGAATATTGAAAATTTAATATTTCAAACCCAAACCGCATTTAAAGATAATAATAACAACCAGCCAAAACAATATCGGTCCAGAGGTTTGCATGGTCCGGGGAACAGTTCTCTGAGGGGGCCATTTGGAGTGGGATTTGCCCACCCACCTCCACTCCTTCTGCCTCATATACTGAAGATAGAGACAAAGAAACCAACTCAACTCTTTCCAAAGTGTATCTATAAATAGAGAATTTGTAATCAGAAAAACAAGAACGATATATAATAGAAGTAACATGATTTTTCAGAACCAGTATCTTGTTCTAAAGCAATATTTAAAAAAGAAGGTAAGAAGGTTAGCTATAAACCCTGGACCTCTTTTTCATTGGTCTCCTATTTTAATTTGTTAAAATAAAATCCATGGCCTTTTGAGTCAAACTGTCTCTTTAATTTCAGATTTAAAGATAACAAATCTCTTTTTAAATGGAATATTGGCACACAGACACCACACAGTCTGGCTTATTGCAACTGTTCTCTGTTGGTGAAGTGGCACATTTGTAATCCCCACCATAGCAATCTTCACCATTTCACAGAATATCATTCAATTGTACATCCCTAGGTGGGCAACAAGAATCGGCACTTGAGCTCAGCAGCAAAGCGTTTGTGGGGAAATCCTAGGTCAGAACCCCTAAAAGGGGAGACTAACTTGAGGATGCCCAAATAACCTGAGGTTTACCTTGGCCACCTCCCCTGGCTTTCTGACTGCCTGTGGGAAAAGCCTCTCTGGAATCTCTTTTGAGGTTATTGGGGGAATCCTAGGACAAACACACTGCTTGCTTTTGCAGGAGGACTTGCCCCACACCCTACCCAGCTAGGTGTCTCACAACCTAGCTGGACTAAAAAAGCTTCAAGAAAAACGGGACAGACTGACATTTGCATTTCTACTTCCACCTATTCTTAGGCACGTGGAGCAAAATATGTAGGTATAGCCCTCTTTCTCACACCCCAACAGATTCTGCTGTCCTCGAAACCCATCTGGTAGCTGCAGTGACTACAATGAAGGGAGTTATCGGAAACCATGTTGGTACTGGGTTGAAAGGATTTTTCATGCCATGCATTTTGGGGAAGGACACAGATAATAGTCCAAACATGGTATAAGGCCATGTCCTTTCTGGGTCCTTGAAAAATCAGTCAGGGAACAGAGGTGGTGGACAGGAGCTGACAAGAGCTGGCTTGTTAATGAGCACAGCATCCCCGGGGTGGGGGGTGGGGGAATCAATGAAATGATTGACAAGAGAAGATGGTAAATGAAGGGAGAAGTGGGGACAAGTGCTGCTCAACCCAAGCTGAACTCCAGGAGGTAAGTTTCTCCTCTAATTTGAGATTCTTTCTAAAGGTTCAGTATTGAAGTGGGTGTTTGACGTTGAAATGTGCAGACCCATTCTAATAACTGGAAAGGGAGAAGACTGAGGAAGGCAAAAGGAGAGGGAAGATTTCCGATTACTTCTCGAGGCTGCTGACAAGAACCTGCTGCTCGCAAACCAGAAATTAACCAAGCGAAGGTTGAAGGTAGCAACGTAAAAGTGAAACTCAAATTATTTTACATTCTGAATCCTCTTCAATATCGAAGCGAGTGTGGCACAGCAATGGTTGATTATCTTAAGATTACAGAGGCTGACCGCCTTCTTTGTTTGCCCAGTAACACCGCTCCTCCAATAATCTCAAGCACTTGGCTGATTAATATTTCAATTCCAGTTGCTGCTCTTTTTCCCATTGCAGAAGGCGGCAGGGATATTCCCCTTCTTCCCTCTGTATTACAAACCCCATTACTAACCAAGCAGAAAGCACCGCGCAGTGTGGCCGAGGCTAATAATAGCCGGGCTGCTTACCTTCTCCGGAGGGATCGAATCAGCACATGTCCCCGCGCCGGCTGCCCCGGGGCCGCAGTGCCGCCGCGCCGGGTCTGTGCTTGGTCAGTTCGGCCGGCCCCCAGCCCACCTGCCAGCTGCAGCAGCTGCTCCCGCCGCTCCGCCGCCGAGCTCCGGCCGCAGGAAGTCATCCCCCGCGCCGGGCCGGATCGCCACATTCCGCGCCAGCCGCGGGGGGAGAGGGGCCTCTCCCTGCTGCGGGGACCAGCTCCTGGAAACTGCGCTCAAAGATCGCTACCCTTCCCGGTTGTAGGGTTATTTTCTAGGAATGCTTTTACAGAAGAAGCGTCGCCGGCTGGTGGACCGAGAGAGAAGAGCCAGAGTGACTTTCTCTGCAGAGCACCTTACCTCTGAGCGCTCCCCTGTCACTCCCGCGGCATGGACAGCTCCATTCCGCTGTGTGGGTTTTCCACCCTCTTCATCTTCCTTATCTGTATTGTTCATTTCGCTGAATTTGAGAGTGGGATTAGCTTTGAAGATATCATTCAAACACTCCGAAAATATTTTAAATTGGCGACTAGTTTTTCTAAGCCCCTGTAGCAAGCTCCACTTTCCCTCAACACACACACACACACACACACACACACACACACAGTTACTCGCACGTACACACCCAGCCAAACCACTCACAATTAGGAAAGCTGGGACCTCTCGCCCGCCCTCTTGCCTACGTAATGGAACAGGAAACTCCCAAAGGAGTGGGGAAGTAGGACCGGCTAGCGAAAGCACTCGAGGAAAGAGAGAGGGGTCGCCCCAAGATTTTGTTGCTGTTCAGTAGTGTCCTTAGTGGACAGATGTTCCCCCTCTAACCCCCTGGCCTCGCCCCAAGTGGAATGGCTGGTCTGGTGACCGCTGTAACAGTTGGAAACAAAGAAGCTGAAGCCACATTAACAGGTGGCTGCATCTCTTTCTTTCCCGAAGGATTTATCAGAATTGGTTTTAGGAATAATATTAGCATATACGTATATAAGAAACCCTTTCCTTCTCTCTTTAAATTGGCACCACCTATTAACAGGTTTCTCTCTCTCTCTCATTTTCCTCCCTCCCTCCTTCCCTCCCTCCCTCTCCTAAGCTGACCAGATCATCAGTTTCCGGACTTAAGGGGGAAAAAAGGCCAAGGATGTGCTCTCTTTACAGCTGAACCAGGGCTTATTTTCCCGGTGTTCAGCCATTCCCAAGTAGAGAGGCTTTTTGACACTAGGGTTCTCTGTGAGTGAACTTCTCACATTCAGCTTGCTTTTGGAATTGCCCATCACTAGGTCCAGGCCAGTTTTATCCTTGGATTTGTCCAGCAACCTAAACAGTATAATTGCACAAGGCCAAGGCAGTACTTTTAATCTAGGAAGAGTTCCCAACTCTCTGTTTAGCAGTTCCAAAATTAGGAGGTAGTGTAGCAAACAGTTTCAACAAGGCTCAGTAAGAATTCTTGACCCTAGAATGCGGGCTTTTTAAAAGCTGGAACAACCTAATTCATCTCTCTGAGTTTCACTTTCATAAAATTAGACCTCACCAAAGAGCAGGGGATTCTTAATATGTATCAAAGTGTATGTGGAATCTGGATGGGAATATTACATCTTTAATTTCACTAACCTCTAGCTGCAATTTAGTATTTAGCATGTCCTTTAAATCTAAATGCAGACAACAAACCACAATAATATTAGGAGTACCTGTGACTATATCCCCAGCAGATACCACAGACAATTTCCTAAGGCAGTTTTTATAGTTATCTCAAAGTATCACTAGTCTGATGTTACAATCAACTCATCATTACCTTTTTTGTTTTATCTAATAGACTATATCTATTTTAGAATGGTTTTAGATATACAGAAAAATTAAGGGGATAATACAGAGTTCTTATATATCTCATTCCCAATTTCCTCTATTATTGACACCGTACACTAGTGTGGTAGCTTTTTTACAATTAACGAGCCAATATTAATACAATAATATTAACCAGAGTCTGTACTTTATTCAGATTTCCTTGGCTTTTGCCTCGTGTCCTTAATTCCATTTCAGGCTTCCATCCAGGACACCACATTACATTTAGTTATCAAGCCCCCTTAGGCTCCTCTGGGCTGTGGTGGTTTCTCAGGCTTTTCTTGTTTTTGATAACCTTGACAGTTTCTTTTTTAAATGTATTTATTTAATTTATTTATTTTTGGCTGTGTTGGGTGTTCGTTGCTGCGCGTGGGCTTTCTTTAGTTGCGGAAAACGGGGGCTACTCTTGGTTGCAGTGCGCAGGCCTCTCATTTCAGTGGCCTCTCTTGTTGTGGAGCACGGGCTGTAGGCGCGTGGGCCTCCGTAGTTGCAGCACATGGGCTCAGTAGTTGTGGTTCACGGTCTCTAGAGCGCAGGCTCAGTACTTGTGGCGCACGGGTTTAGTTGCTCCCTGGCATGTGGGATCTGCCCAGGCCAGGGCTCGAACCCGTGTCCCCTGCATTGGCAGGCGGACTCTCAACCACTGCGCCACCAGGGAAGCCCCAACCTTGATGGTTTTGAGGAGCAGTGATCAAGTGTTTTGTAGCATACCTCACTAATGTAAACTGTCCAATGCTTTTCTCATGGTAAGACTGGGATTATGGTTTATTGGGAGGACAACCAGATAAAGTGCCTTTTTTATAACATCTTATCAAGGGTACATGCTATCAACGTGATTTGCCTGTTGATGTTGACCTTGATAACCTGGCTGAGGTCGTGTCTCAGATTTCTCCACTGTAAAGTTACTCCTCCACCCCTTCCACACTACACTTGTTGGAAGGAAGTCACTATGTGAAGCACAAACCCAAAGAGTGGAGAGTTATGATCCACCTCCTTGAGGACAGAGTATGTACATAAAGTATTTGGAATTCTTCCACACAGATTTGTCTATTTTCCGCTAAACATTAATTTATTCAATTATTGATATTTATTTATATCAGTATAGACTCATGGATATCTATTTTATCCTTTGGGTTATAATCCAATACTACTTTATTTTGTTGTTTGAATTGTTCCAGCTTTGGCCATTGGGAGCGTTTGCTTTTGGTGCCTGTGCTCCTTTGACATACTCCCTTTGGGGTGTGTGAGTTTGTGTGTGTCTGTGTATCTGTGTTTAGCATGCATGTTTGTGTGTGTGTTTAACACTTCCTGACTTTCTGGTACCACAAGATGCTCCAGGCTCATTTTGTGTATTTCCTGCCCCAGTCCTAGAATCAGTCATTTCTCTGAGGAGCCCGGATTCCTTTTATTGGAGAGTAGTAATAGAAACCAAGATCTGGGCTCTAGATGTGCTGTTGCTAATGGGCTATTATTTGATTAGGCTCTCTTAACTGAGAGAACAAAGAAATATATATGTATACTAACCCATGTATATACACATATCAGTAAATATTTCTATATATAACTATCTATATCTATATTGAGCTGAGTGTATACTGATGTCTGCAACTATAATGCATTAACGCTGAGATTAGTTTAGCCTTCTCCTCTTGTTTATCTGTAAATTCATACTTCAATATTGAGAAATGTGGCTACCACCATCCACCATCTATTTATTTAATTGTTCAATTTCAGTACACATGTATCAGAGTTGTGAACCCACCTCCCCAACATCACTATTTTTAAGTATAGTAGTTAATAGAGTCTCTGTTGTATCTCGTTATTTAATGAGTTTAAATACCCATTCGTTTCTATATCACAAATTTGGTTTTGAAAATATTCTAATGACTGCACTTAAAACATAGTAACTCGTTTCTTTTGAGATTCTATGTATTATATTTTATGAATTTAAAAGTGTTATTTTAAGACTCTTTAAATGGGCTACTCCATATTGTCAAAGGGATCCACAGTAAAAAGAAGGTTAGGATCCCAACCTCACAAAGATTATTGTCAGTTTATAATGAGATGATGTGAAATTGTCTGGTGCAAATGTTGGGAGCTCATGCTTGATAAGTGTTAGTTTTGTCCACTTGGGCAGGCTTCTTTCTCCTTTAAAGTTCTAAATACCTTGGAAGAGAGAACATGCTAAACCTTATGGTTAATAATTTATAATGTAGTGGAAGGATTTGCTAGGTATCAGGGTTGGAGGTAAAGGTCCATATAAGGTTGACGGAGGATGAGTGATTCCACTGCAGAAGTTTGTACTTGATATAAATTAACATAAGTGCAAGCAATGTATTTTAAGTTCATTCTAGAGGAGTAGTTCAGAATAGCTTCACAGAGGAGAAGACCTGAGCTATCTTGGGAGACGTTTAAACAGATGAGGAGTGGAGCCAGAGTTGGGAAGGCAAAGGCAGTGTAGCCTTAGAATGCAAATGTTCACAGACATGATCTTGTGGCTTATTCACCATCCTTACCAACCTAATAAGGACACCTGCTGGTAGCTGCATCATCATCATCATCACCATCAACATCATCACCATCATGTTAATAAAGAATGGATATATTTGCCAGGTAGTCAAACAAGCTCTTTGCACGTAGCACCTAGATGTTTTCTACGATCCACCTTATGAGTTCAATCATTGTAATTATTCTCATTTTTCACATACAAAAATGAAGACTTAGAGAGATTAAGTAATTTGTTCAAATCTTGGTGTGTGCCCTCTCAACTCCATGCTCTTTACCTCTGTGCTTAACAGGCTAGGATGATTTGCCCATATTAAGGGCTCAGATATTGGTTGATAAGTATAATAATCTCATAAAAGGAAAAGTGAAGTAATCTACTTTGATGTTTATGATGCAGTTTGGTGAATGCACTTAAGTGCCAATAGATGAATAATAGAAGTTAGAAACACACAAAAATAGAGAAGAAAAATTCATATGTGTATGTCTGCTGGGAACAAAAAATCCTCCTGAATGTCTAACTTCTTAGTAAATATCAGGATATCACATACACATCATTAGGCAGCATCAATGGAGGATCCTCTGTACCCTGCAAGAGGGCACTGTTATAGATGCACAGAAAGAAAATTCATATTTCCTGTACATTATAAATAAGGACATACTATGATCACTCTTTAAGAATGAAGTAATTTGAGTTTTTAAATTTTCCATATCAATTGGTGTATATGAATCATGTTAGGTGAAGAATTATTGGTTGATTGGACATTTTATGTTTTAATTCTTTACAGAAAACAGTAAACAAATCCTTTTAGGCTTAAAATATCACATTCAGCAAATGAGTTATTATACTGAAGAAAGTGTATTCAGTAAAGTGTCTGGAATCTAAAATAAGAAGTAATTGAAGGAACTGGGAATAGATGACATGAAGCAAGACCAGGAGAGAAGTAGGTGGTCGCTCTAAACTATTTTAGGAGTTGTCCTATGAAAAAGGGTTTAGACTGTCCCACACTGAAGATTTTAGACCAAGTAGACAGGTTTAGGTTGATAAAAGGATGAATATTTTGACAAGTAGAACCTTTCAACTATAAAATGGACCGACTGCATTTTAAACTCAAGAACTCCCTGTTACTGAAGTGCTTTAACAGAGGTTGAAGTTAAGCAGTTGGAAAAGTAAGAGCCTTTACAGTGAGAAAATTCTATGATTCTATGGTTTTCAACTCATAAATTTGTGTAGTTCATCCATTTTACTCATTGTATACACTTAAGTATATTGTTCCTTGAAATGGCCATTCAAAGTTGTTTCCTGTGCCACACACTATGAATGTTAGGGTTGGTCCTGTGTAAATCTTACCCCCATTGAATTAGTATTAACCCTAAACAAGCAGCTTTCTTACATAAGGAAACAAAAAAAGAGGTTCAGAAATGTCCAAACTAAGTTTTTATAAAACTGTGTTATCAAATCTAATTTATCAAAAAACTTCAAACAGGGGCTTCCCTGGTGGCGCAGTGGTTGAGAGTCCACCTGCTGATGCAGGGGACACGGGTTCGTGCCCCAGTCCGGGAAGATCCCACATGCCGTGGAGCGGCTGGGCCCGTGAGCCACGGCCGCTGAGCCTGCGCCTCCGGAGCCTGTGCTCCACAACGGGAGAGGCCACAATGGTGAGAGGCCCGCATACCGCAAAAAAAATAAAAATAAAAGGAAGATGCAGACCTGTATGCTTCAGGATTTTCTCACCAAAACCCCACACAATTTCTTTACTATTCCAGCCAAGTATGGCCTAGCCCTACCCTCATCCCTGTTTTTCTTGGTTTAGTAATAAAGAAAGAGATGAGAATAAAGAAGAGATATCAGGTAGAAAGATATAAAATAGTGGGGAAAATAATATAAGTGAAGTCAAGTACCACCATCATTTACTAGAAGTGAACTTTCAGCACCAGCATTAATATTTTTTCCTGTTATATCTGTAAATGATAATGACTAATATGTACATAACAATTTTCAATTTAAACAAATCTCATTTTTATAACTAACTACTTCGCAACAAGTAACATGCTAAGGCAACATCAATAGATGAAAAATGGTAGTCCCTGGCCCCAAGGAACGTTGCCCAGGAGAACACAGATATATGTAAACAACACAATCACAATACAGTGTAGCGAGTGCAACAATCAGGCATGCAGAAGTGCAAGGGTAGCAAAAAGGAGCATGTGATCACAACACTAAAAAGAAGACTGCACAAAAGACATAATATGTAAACTGAGGTTTGAAAAATGAAGTGGGTTTCCCAGGTGCCCCATAGGGAGAAAGGAGTTCTTGGAGGAGGGAAAAGCATAAATGAAGACAGCGAATTGTTCATATAATCCAGAAGTGAAGTAGGCAATGGCAGGAGAAATGATTGGACACAGGCGTCATGAATACTTGCATGTCTGCATTTTAGCAAGTCCATTCTAAAGGGAACTTTGAGGATCAACTCGGGGGTGGGGGGCCGCTGGGGGGACAGAACTAGTCATTGCTTGCTGCCAGAAACACGGGAACCACTTTCTACCAACCCACCAAAATAACGACTTCAAAGGCAACATGGTATCACAGAAAAGGTTTGTTTTTTTGTTTGTTTGTTTTTAGTTCATTAGGTCTCACTTAAAATTCTGATTCCACAATGCACTTGCTTTGGGATCTTGAACAACACTCATAACCTCTGCAAGTTTCAGTGTAGTAAGTTTATGTGATTACCTTCATCTGTAATATCCCTGTGTTGCAATCTTAATGGAAACTCAAGTTCAGGTCAAAGACAAGTTTCTCTGTGACCTCTCCTCTGAATTGATTCAAAAGCCGTCTCGCCCGTCCTCATTTGGCTTCTCTTATGGAATCTCATAAAAACTTCTATGACCTCTTTCGGGTTTTTTTTGTTGTTGTTGTTGTCTGTCTGTTTGTTTTTTAATTTAAGTATAGTTGATTTACAATGTTGTGTTACTTTCAGGTGTACAGCACAGTGATTCCTTTTTCACATTCTTTTCCCTTATAAGTTATTACAAAATATTGAGTAGAGTTCCCTGTGCCAATAAGGAGACCCTTGTTGTATCTATTCTATGCCTTATTTGAATGACCGTAGCACTCGTTGTCTGTATCTTTTTTATGTCTCTGGTTGCTTTGTGACTGAAAATGAAAAATTTCTATTTGTTCATTTCCTTCCTTAAAAATGTGTTCATTTATGTATTTCATATTTATTGACTACATCTTAGACACCGTGATAACTGCTGGTTCTAGATGTTAGTAAAATATAGACCTTCCTGCTCAAAAGGTCACAGTATTTGTGGGAAAACGAAAAAATGAACAACCTATATCTCAAAGAGCTTTGTACTTCCCAAAGAGAACACACCTAGTAGGTACAATAAATACATGTATCATACATAAATGTATAAATAGTTAATGGGATTAAAAACTAGAGATAACTGCTTTTCGATTCTGAGGAAATGATGATTATATTTCACCAGGAGCTCAATACCACTCTGAGAATGAGGGCTTAACCCCCGTCCTGACTCACTGCATTGCTTTTCTGTATAAAAATACACAAGTCTGTATATGCGCTCTAGAAAAAGGCTTATCTGGCATGAATTTCAGATAGCAAGAAGAAAACTTCAAGAAGTTCAGAGAAGCATCCAGAAGCTCAGATGATTGGCACTAATACAACTTGCTTGACAGGAAAATTGAGCTGTAAATCTCACAAAATTAGATGATCTTTGAAGAATTTCAAAACCTCCTGCTATTAATTGGAAATCCGAGAAGAACCGCTTCTTTTAAAGCATACTGATAATATGCTTTACAGCTTAATATTCAGAAGCCTATGTTTTGGCTAAGTGAGCTTCAGGAAAGAAGGAAACTTGTGGTTCAGTTCCATCTACTCTGCAACCTCTGGTCAAGACAGCTACTTCTGTGCTCAGCCATCTTATCATCTGTAAAATGGAGGCAACTCTAAGAAAACATAGTTACAGAGATGTGGCACAGTTTCATGTGTCATTGTCTTCATTTGTTTCAGAAAACCAATAACATCTAAGCTACTACTGCAAAGAGTGCAATGTTACTTGGGGTCATCTAGTGCAGCTCTGTCAAAGTAAAGAAAAGGAAAGGGGCCTAGAATAACTATAATTTTCCCAAGAGGACACTATTATTTTATGGTAACTCTGGGACAAGAACCCTGATCTCTTTGATGCCATTCCATTGTTCTTTCGTTGGGTTCTGAACAACCCTGAGAAAGAAAGAGAAATGAAACTCCTATGTGCTGTGTCACTGGTACAGGACGTGGCCAGATTGGAATTGGATCACTACATATTAACAGGTATTTGGGGAATTCTTCAAACTAATTAAGATATATACTAGGTCCATAAAAAACAGTCTGTTTTCTGAAGATGATTCTGTGGCATGAACAGAACTGGTAACTGAAGGTGTCTGTGTGCTGCAGTTCCAAACAGCATGGATGAATGCTTGTTTTCTGGCACCTTGAAGACTCCATCCCAACATACACATTAAAATAAAATTAACATTTCAACTGGGTCATATTTAATTATGCATGCTCTTGTAAGTCAGCAAAATATTCCATATATCATTTAAGTTGTCACTCACTTTCTTTTTTTTTTTTTGCAGTACACGGGCCTCTCACTGTTGTGGCCTCTCCCGTTGCGGAGCAGAGGCTCTGGACGCGCAGGCTCAGCGGCCATGGCTCACAGGCCCAGCCACTCCGCGGCATGTGGGATCTTCCCGGTCCGGGGCACGAACCTGTGTCCCCTGCATCGGCAGGCGGACTCTCAACCACTGCGCCACCAGGCAAGCCCCATATCTGGTTTTCGTATTAGGACTCTTCTAACTTTTTATATATATTGGAAAATAACTGATGTCTTTCTAAGGTGTATATCTTTGATTATGTTTTCTATTTTCATAAAGCTTCTTGTATTCTCGACTCAAAACAGGAGTAAATAATGGCTGCATATAACTAATCATCATCAGCCATTTTGTCCAGATCTTTAGATGTGTTGGTATAAAGCTACCGTAGTATTCTTTTGTAATGAAAAAAAAATGCTCTCTGTTTTTTAGCTAGTCCCATCTCTATCATATTTGCCAAATATTGCTTATTTTATTGGTGTTTGTAAAGAGCAAGCTTTTGGTTCTCTTTGTCACGTTGACTGCTTTTCTTCTCTAGTTTTGACTTTTCTCTGGATGACTTTTGTCCTTCCACTCTTTGGCAGTTACCTTGTTCCGTCTCTATGTCTCCTGTCCATTTCCTGTAGCTTCAAGAGCCATTTTCCACAACTCAACGAGCTCTGCCGGCTGTGTCGTGGCCACTTCATCATGTGCCATGAAAACTTCATCTCATACACGGGGTGAAGACTCGGCAGGCTTATTTTGCTTTCAAAGTTGTTCTATAGCCTTGGATCCTTCTTCTTCTCCTAAATTAGCACTATCCTCAGGGAAAATTCTAGTGGGCCTAGAATTCTAGGCTTCCTTTCCTGCAGTGTCATAATCAAAGAAAAAAACATTTCCACCCTTTTTTTGATGTTGATCGAAAATGTAGCAACACTTCTTTGCACTGTATTCAAATCCCCAAATATAAGCAAGCCTTCATGCACACAGGCTCACTGAAATGTCATAACTTTAAACTATGTATGACCTTGAACAATGACCTTTCCAAGTACTCCACACTCCTTCTAGGTGTTCAGACTTTTTCATTCCTACAACATCTTTTACATATGGTCGATTTGTGTCATAAGTTCTTCCTCACTCCCACTTCTGAGTATATATCCAAAGGAAATATCATCATAATTTGAAGAGATATCTGTACTCCCATGTTTATTGTAGCATTATGCACAAGAGCCAAGGTATGGAAACCACCTAAGTGGCCATAGTAGATTAATGGAGAAAGGAAATAGGGTATATATAGAGAATAGCATATTATTCAACCTTAAAAAAGAAGAAAATCCTGTCATTTAAGTCAACATGGATAAAACTGGAGGCCACTATGCTAAGTGAAATAAGACAAAGACAAATAGTGCATGATGTCACTTATATGTGGACTCTAAAAAAATAATGAAATAAATCAACTCTTCCCTCCCTGGGCATTTTCCTCAGCAGAATCTAGCAGCCTCTACTATGAGTCTTATCTCTTTTCTTTTTATTGTTTGTACCAGATCACAACCCCAGGGAACCTATGTATTTACTGATGTATATCTACATTATAGTTTACCATTGTTCTTTTCCTTTGTAATTCATTCCTTCCACTTCTGGCCTCAGAACCTCATTTTTACTTTGGAGAAGTCCTTGTGATTCAGGTAGGCTGTGTGTCTCCTTCCTAGGCTGTGTGACTTGGGGCTGGCTAGACACAGTGTTTCACATATACTCTATAGGTCTTAAGTACTTATTTCTCTGTTTTCCATCATTTTCCCTCCAAATTTTTGTGTAGTCATTTTTTAATTGACATTTGTATTCCTTTCTTTTGTTTGACTAAGGTACTGTTCAACCAATCTTCTGAGTGCTTAATTTCAACTTTTTTAATTCTAGAAGTTTCTTTTGGTTGCATTTCACAGATAATTTTTGCTTAAATTGTACATGTTGCCCTTCTTTTAATACATTAATCATAATTTTAAATAATAGTTTCATTGAGATATAATTTACTTTCCATATTATTTAAAGTGTACAATTTAATGTGTTATGCATCTACCACCACAATCAATTTTAGAACTTTCATCCACCCACCCAAAGAAAAAGAATCTATTATAGGTCACTCACTCCCCCATTTCTCCAAACCCTAGGCAGCCACTAATCTACTTTGTCTCTACAGATTTGTCTAGACTGGACATTGCATACGAATGGAATCATACAATTACTTAGCATGTTTTCAAGGTTCATCCATGTTGTAGCATGCATCAGTACTTGATGTCTTTTTATGGCTGAATAATATTCCATGGTGTGGATATTACTATGTTTCATTTATCCATTCACAGTAAATGGCCATTTGGTTATTTCCACTTTGGGGCTCTTATGAATAATGCTGCTGTGGTTGGATTTACGTGCAAGTTATGTATGCAGGTCTAGATTTGTTTTTTAAATTAACAGACTATTTCGGAGCAGTTTCTGGTTTACAGAAAAATTAAGCAGAAAGGACAGAGTTCTCGTACCTCCTTAGCTCTCTACCCAGTTTCCCCTATTATTAACATCTTACATTAGCGTAAGATGTTTGTTATAGTTAATGAACCCATATTGATACATTATTACTAACTAATGTCCATGGTTTACATTAGACTTCACTCTTTGTTTTGTACATTATATGATTTTTGATAAATGTGCAATAACCTGTATCCACCATTACAGAACCATACACAGGAAGTCTCTTTGCCTTTAAAATTCCGCGCTTCACCCATCCTTTTCTCCCTCCCCGCAACCTCTGGCAACCATTGATCTTTTGACTGTCTCCACACTTTGGCCTTTTCCTAAATTTCATATAGCTGCAATCATATAATATGCATGTAGCCTTTGCAGATTGGCTTTTTTCACTTAGCAATATGCATTTAAGCTTCTTCCATGTCTTTTCATGGCTTCATAGCATTTTCTCTTTATTGCTCAATGCTATTCCTTTGTACCGATATACCATAGTTTGTTTATCCATTCACCTATTGAAAAACATCTTGGTTGATTTCAAGTTTTGGCAATTATGAAAGAAACTGTTATAAACATCCATGTGCAGGTTTTTATGCGGACATAACTTTTCAGTTCCTATGGGTAAATACCAAAGAGCATGATTACTAGATCACTGTATGGTAAAAGTATGTTTAGTTTTGTAAGAAACTGCCAAGTACCCTGCTAGCAGCAAATGAGAATTTCAGTTGTTCTGCATCATCAACAACTTTGGTATTTCATTATTTGGATTTTAGCTATTTGAATAGGTGTGTAGTGGTATCTCCTTATTCTAATTTAAAATTCCCTGATGACATGGAATGTGTAGCATCTTTTCATATGCTTATTTGCCATGTGTCTATTTTCTTTGTTTAATCATAGTTGTTTTTCTTTTGTTTTTTAACCAATGCCTACTAACTCTTGTCCTCCTGTGTCTATTTATATTGTCTTTTTTCTTTCTTTCTTTCTCTCTTTTTTGAGCTTTTGATCACTTAGTCTTTTTCCTGGTATGTCCAATTATTTTTTATATTAAATTTGGGCTTAACTTATTTTAGGAAACTGTAAAGATACCTCCACATTCTGGATGTTGTTATTGTTCTCTTGAAAAGATTTCCTTTTGCCCATGGCAGACAGTTACTATAGGGACTGGAAACCTTAGTCCATTCTCAGTTGGAGCTCATTCAAAGCCTTTTTTCCCATCTGTGTGAAGGGTGCTCTATTTCTGTCTTGTCCTTCCTCTACGGGTGGTGTTGCCCTTTGGAATTAACCATGTGAAAGTTTGGATTCTCCCTATTCCCAACTACCCTTGTATTTGTTAGGCTTTAAATGTAATGGTTCCCGCAGCCCTGTGAGGCTAAGGATACGTGTAGCTTGTCATTCCATTAGTTGTTGCCTTTAGCTTGAGCTCTTGCCATTTGGCTTCTGTGGTTACAGTCTTTTGAACTCCTTGGCTTTTCAGCTCCTAGGCTGTAACATTTGAATCAGCAAATGCCCCAAGGAGAAAAGCTGCACCAAATGTCAAGCTTGCATCTGTGTTTCCCTTCTCTCCAGAACTTGGCCCACATGTCTTGGTGTCTCTCTAACATTCGGATGCTGGCGAACAGATGTTTTCTTACTGTATCCAGGTTTTCTAAAATTTCTTTAGACCTCACCTGATCTTATGTTATTATTGAAGTATCATCTCAATTAGCCCTAGGAAGAAAGTTTACAATTTTATGTTGTTTTTTTTTTAATTTTCTATATTACCTCAGTTTCTGTAGAGACCTTTTACCTGATAGTTCAGTCTAGTTCCTGTGTTACCAGTAAGATGGAGATAGGTGGAGGCTAAGAATATTGGGGGGAAAATCAGTGATGAATGGTATGGCTCGTTCTTTTGTTTTTCCTCTCCTTATTTACTCTGGCAGCCTACGTTTGCCCTTCTTGATTTGACCCAGTTGCCCAGATAAGCAACCCACTCTGGCAAAGACATGACTTTACCCTCATAAATGTCTGCATGTTAGGATAAGTTAGATGATGAACACCATGCCAAAGTTCTTTCTGTGACCAGTCAGAATGGCCATCATCAAAAAATCTACAAACAATAAATGCTGGAGAGGGTGTGGAGAAAAGGGAACCCTCTTGCACTGTTGGTGGGAATGTACATTGATACAGCCACTATTGAGTACAGTATGGAGGTTCCCTAAAAAACTAAAAATAGAACTACTGTACGACCCAGCAATCCCACTACTGGGCATATACCCTAATAAAACCATAATTCGAAAAGAGACATGTACCACCATGTTCATTGTGGCAGTATTTACAATCGCCAGGACATGGAAACAACCTAAGTGTCCATCGACAGATGAATGATAAAGAAGATGTGGCACATATATACAGTAGAATATTACTCAGCCATAAAAAGAAATGAAATTGAGTTATTTGCAGTGAGGTGGATGGACCTAGAGACTGTCATACAGAGTGAAGTAAGTCAGAAAGAGAAAAACAAATACCGTATGCTAACACAGATATGTGGAATCTGAAAAAAAAAATTCTTCTGAAGAACCTAGGGGCAGGACAGGAATAAAGACGCAGACGTAGAGAATGGACTTGAGGACACGGGGAGGGGGAAGGGTAAGGTGGGATGAAGTGACAGAGTGGCTTGGACATATATACACTCCCAAATGTAAAACACAAACTAGTGGGAGGCAGCCACATAGCACAGGGAGATCAGCTCGGTGCTTTGTGACCACCTAGAGGGGTGGGGTAGGGAGGGTGGGAGGGAGACACAAGAGGGAGGAGATATGGGGATATATGTATATGTATAGCTGATTCACTTTGTTATAAAGCAGAAACTAACACAGCATTGTAAAGCAATTCTACTCCAATAAAGATGTTAAAAAAACAAAAAGTCAGAGAGGAAAAAAATTCAAAAGAATTGGCCACACTCCTCCAATAGATTCTCTAACATTTAGCAGAACAGAATTCACACTGAATCTGGTTTATGAGTAAAAGACAAGTCAACTTTAAAGTGGATCAGAGATGACAACATTTCTTTTCCATGTGGCTGCTTTGGAGCCATATTTCTGCTGACCACTCAAAACCTTCCTCTTGAGTATTCTGTGATATATTAGAACCAGGAATAAGGGGTGTTAGTGCTGGAAGGGTCAGACAGTGGTCTGCGATTTAATTCACATATCCTTTCTGCACCAGACTCTTTAAGATCACTGAGTTATCCTAAGAATTTTGAAGCTCTAGAATTCACGACAGTACATTACAATATGCCAATATTACTATTCTCCTGCTCTGACATTCTCCACTGATGGACAGATGAAGGAGAAGGAAGGGCAGTCAGCAGTAACTGAGAGTAAATGAAACTGGAATATTATAATTCAGTATCATTTGAGTGACTGAATTGGCTGGCAGAGTGTTCTCCAGTTAAGGGTGAGGGAAGATTAATTCTGCACATGACACCACTACTGTATTTATACAAGTCTACTGGGACAGTTGTTTGCCTTGATTTGTTTTCTTCATTCATTTCAGTCAGACAGTTGTGTTGACTGATTTTCCTTTTTGATGTATGAAATGACTGTTTGACTGAATTTACCATTTACTTTACACTAGTGCACTGGAAAAATGATACATTCGTCAAATTGGATTGGCAGGTATGAAAATGTTTACCCCAGAACTAGACAGAAATATAATATTGCCTTCTACAGAAATGTAAGTCATATGCCCTGGATTTTGGGGAAATGTTCCAACTTTAACTATTTTGCCAAATTTCAAAAATGTAGGGTAACTGATCCCATAGTAAAAATAAGAAGATCTGTGAAGTCCAGATAAAAATAGTTTGGTGTGACTCTGACAATCACATAACACAAAAGAAAAAAGTATTATGAGATAAATTTTAGTGATTTTCATACTTATTAAGAGGTGTTTCTATGTTAAACTTTTGAGTCTTATTCTAGAAGTTCTTTAGGAACAAACACTTCAAATATATTCATAGAAAACCCTCTTTATTTATAATTCCATTCTTCCAATATTTATAGTTACTATGACAGGCCATTTCTCCACATCCCATCCCATGATTCTCTGCTCCTATTGAACATTTGGAAGTTGGTGGCATGAGCAGGAAAGTGAAGCAGTTTTTGAGATTACTGAATAATGCTGATTTTATAAAGACTGCTTTCTTCCATTGTTGACAAACTTATTATGGTACCGATGGTTGGATACTACTCTTAGAGATGAAAAAGGTCTTAAGGAATCTTCCATATTCCATTCACCAATCTGTGTTCTTGTTCAAAGCAAAATTAATTCCTTTCAAAATTAACATATTAGCTTAATAATAATTTTTAGTCTTAAAATAATCTATCTGGGAGAATGGGAATTTTGGGTGGGAAAAAGTGACAGAAGATGGGACGAAAAGAGAGTTCATAGAAAGACAAAACAGCATTTTTTTAAATGGTGGGTACGAACTTCTGTTTCCAACTATATCAGTTTACCTTAGGAAAACATACTAGAAAGGCCAGATAAATCATAAGCAACATTTGACTGTGAGCGTTAGAAAGCTACTGAGGTAGCCATGACCTAGAAAAGTAAAATAGAGAAAGAAACTCACTGAAGTGAGAACAATATTCTGCACATGCTTTTCTAGCCCTGTCATTTAGAAACTACTGATGAAGAGCAAAAGGCTGAGAAACCAAATGTGGCTCCTAAGAGGTAGAAAAGCCAGTAGATCTTAGGACAATGTCATAGGACTAAGGAAACCAGAATTGGAATTGAGAAATAACAAGGCAGCTAGAATTTTAAGGACCAAAATCACAGAGAGAGTAAAGATTCAGAGAACGGAGCTGGATTCAGCAACAGTGTTCTCTTGCAGTATTTTCCATGTATAATAGGTAGACAAGGCAAGATGCTAAGAAGTCAAACAAAAGCTAACTGAAGTCAAAGCAAAGACTTAGTTGGTTCATAATGCTGAAGAGACAAAATTGGGGTTCAGAACCTATGAAAGATTTGTGGCCCAATGGTAAACTAATGATATGAATTAGGACATTGAAATCTCTACATGTGTGTGTGTGTGTGTGTGTGTGTGTGTGTGTGTGTGTTAGGAAGGTTGAGGCAACATCTACATTGAACCTTATAAAGAAGGAAAATGAGTATGAAGTTGGTCCAGTGACTGAGGTGATCTTCCCCTCTGCTCCCTACCTAAGAATAGGAAATTCTCTCCTCAAGAAAATACAGTTGACCCTTGAACAATGTAGGGGTTAGAGACACTGACTCCCTGTGCAGTCAAAAATCCACATATAACTTTATGGTCGGCCCTTCTTATCTGTGGTTCTGAATCTGAGGATTCAACCAACCACACATCATGTAGTACTGTATTACTTATTGAAAAAAAAATCCACGTATAAGTGCATCTGTGCAGTTCAAACCCAGGTTGTTCAAAGGGCAACTGTAATGTCATTCAGATTCTATACAACTTGTCATATCCCAAGTCTGGTATTCGCTGAAGAGCCACCAAGACTACCAAGAAAAGGAGAATTAGAATAAAAAACAAAACAGAATCAGAATCATAGATGACCTAAACATTAAAGTTCATACATATTTTGGTAAATATTATCAAGTTCAAGAAAATAGATGACAAGGTGGAGAACTTAACTTGACGACAAGAAACTATAAACTGATTGAAGTTGAACTGATAGAATTAAAAACTATACGAAATTTAAAACTCGGTACTGGATTGGACACAGGTAAAGAGAGGTAAGTGAACTGGAAGATAGAGTAGTAACAATATTAAGACTAAGGCATGGGAAACGAAAAGAATAAAAAGTAGACAAAAGCGCATTTGAGACGCATGGGCCACAGTAAATATTTTTTATCATATGTGTAAACTGGAGTCCAAGGAAAAAAGGAGAGAGAGATTGGGATGAAAACAATATTTCAGAAATATTAACAGCTGAGAGTTCTCTAAAACTAAAAAGAATATATGGAGCCATAAATTCAATAAGCATTAAAAAATGCAACAAGAACAAATCCAAAGAAAACCACACCTGAGATCACCACAGTACAATTCATGAATAGCAAAGAAAAACATGACATCTTAAAAGCTGCCCGATGAAAAAGAGAGAGATTACTTTCAAAGGAACAATAGGATTAAGATTACAGCTTTCTTCTCAACGAAACTGACTGGATACTAGAAAATAATGGAATAACATTTTTAAGTGCTAAAGAAAAGAACTGCCCATTGGGAATTCTAGAGGCAGAGAAAATGTTGTTTGGAAGGAAAGATGAAATAAGGAAATTTGCAGACAAACAAAATTTAGAAAATATGTTCTCATCAGAACTGACTGAATTAAATTATAAAGGGAGACCCGCAGGCTGAAGGAAGATTATCATAGACGAAAATAAGGACTTTATAAAGAATTATGTATAACAGAAGGAATAAATAAGTGGATAAACCTAAATAAAATCTAACAGCACAAAAAAGTAATAATAAAATATATCAAAAATTAAAATGCATTAAAACAAATGGAAGAGAAAACGTAGTAAAAGATATTTAAGATCTCAGCATTGCTTGAGAAGCAGTAAAAGAGCTAATAAGTCATGGTACATGTGTAACTGCTACTTATGTAAAAATAACAAGCTAATACAAGGGAAAATGGAATTTGAAGAAATCTAAAAGGAAGAAAGAAGAGCAAAAGGAACATAACAAGGTGGGACAGATAGTAAACGAGGAGTAAACGGTCTACAAGAAAATACCTTAACTGTAAATACTCAAATTAAAGGACAAGGATTATTAAAACAAAAACCGTAATTCTATGCCACCTACAAGAGACAAGAGTCAGATTGAAAATTAAAGGATTCAAAAATTATGTCCTAACAACAATAAGTAAAATTGAAGAAGATTTTTTTAATGTTAACATAAATTTGAAAGCAAAAAGTATCACTGGCGATAAGGCAGGATAATAAAACCCACTGTTACTTTACAAGGAATATATTATAAATCTAAACTTCAATGCAATAGATGAAGGGAAATTCCAAGAAACTAAGTAGAAATAGAAAAATCTAAATTACCTAGAGCAGTAACATAGAACCACAACAACAAATCAGCAGATTAGAGAAGATCTGAATACCAACATTAAAAACTTTGGCCTAAATTTACATAAAACACTGCAACAACAATGATGGAATATATATATTATGCAGAAAATGTTAGGTGCACATGGCACATTTATAAAATTGACTATATTCCGGTTATAAAACAAGACTCCGAATAAGCAAGAAATTTAAAAATATATAACCAATATTTTACCAAATAGTTGGATATTAAAAACATACTTCTGATCATTATGTAAGTCAAAGATAAAGTCACAATGGGAATTAGAATTATATTAATTGAATGATAATGAAAATATGCCATAACCAAACCTGTGGGTTGCAAATAAAGCTGTGGCCACAGAGAAGTTTATGTATTCAAATTATATTTTCTAAATGTAAACGGGAAAGGAATAAAGCAACTAGAAGATAACCTATCACCCTGAGGTAGGCAGCTCCTGAACTGTACCTGGTGGGGAAGGCAGGGCAGAACTTCAGGAGGCCAGCTGAGAGCACGGTGAACGCCACGTCAGGAGCAGTCTCCAAGAAAGAGCATTTAATGTACAAAGGGATGACTGAAATATTTTTAAGAGCTAGCACCCTGACTCCTCTTAAGGATGACTTAACTTTGCTGGGGAAAAAACAAGAAGTGCTCGATGTAGAAGGTGAATAGCTTTACAATTCCCAGGAGAATCTTGGTACCAGGACCACATAATGAAGAACTTGGAGTCCCCGTGGCTAATCCAGCAGAGAGAAAAGGAGAAACAGAGATGTGAGAGAAAATAAAGGGAACTCTTGGTGCAGTTTGGTGCTGCTGCAGGCCCAAGTCCAGGTATGTGCTCTCTAGCTCCCCATCTTAAATAAAAGCCACCATGTTCCTCAGTCTTTCAGGTACTTAGAATTTCTCTTTAGAACCTGAAAATGGGGTCAGGTTTCCTGTCTGCATTGCTACAGTCCAAAATAGAGGCAGGATGGTTGAAATAGTTCTCTATCTGGCAGAGGAGGCCTTGAAGCTGTGAGCCACTCACTGCAAACCAGCAGGACATGAAGGATTCTTGAGCAGATCTGAAGCTACTGGGAGGCCTTTCAGGAGTTAAATCCCTTAGTAAATACCGTACCTCCAATTCTCCCTCTCTGTCCAGTCTTCCTCCACTCACATGGGGGCCCAAAGGGGCTAAATGAGCACTCTTTGACTTGTACTTGGTGGTCCCAGAACTTGACTTGGGCTTGGAGACTTCCATGAAAAGTCTGCCTTCCACCTACTGGCTTGGGTTTCTTGGTCTCTCTGCTCCAGGCTAATCCCTTCAACCTGCTTTTTCCATTTCTGCCAATAATCCCCCTCTCCAGACCTTCCTAATGCTCTTCTGGGGTGGGAGGAGACTTACTGAGGGCAATGTTTATTTCTAGAGGGAGAGGTGACCACATGACCTCACAGTGGCCGTCCCCTTGATTACTCAGTTTCTGTCTAGATTAGTCGTGGGTGTCTGTGCACCCCAGCCTCACCCCCAGGAGGCTGTAGATCACTGTCCTTATCTCAGCCCTGAGCCTCTCTCTATCCTCCTTCCCTCTCTCTCCTTACCCTTCTTTACCCACAGACTCGCAGGCTTTCTGGACCTCTGAGGAAGATAAGCACGTCACAGAACCTCTGCTACAGAACAAAACATACTGAAACAAAGCTATTGGAACAACAGAAAAAGAATACATGAGGATTGTTTTTCCTGAGCGTTCAATTACCTAGGGGACCTTCAAGCAAACTTTGATTGATAAATCTAACCTTTCTTTCCTTGGCAATAGTTGATCACACTGTGAGGAAAACATCTTAGAGAATGGAAAAATAATATTTGGATTTCAATGAAATAATAAAGATGCAGGGACTATCTTTGACTTTTTCAAGGTGAGAAGAGAGTTTACATTGTGATTATTGATGGCAGGAATCCCCTTTAAAACAGGGCCAGTCTGCATGATGCATTTAAAAATCAACCTTTTCAAATAGAGCCATAGCCCCCACAAGATTTCTTGATTTCTCTGGGGTCAGATAAACCATCACATTTCACAGTGGTGCCCTGTATATGAAAGTGATAAACATAATCTGGAAGCATGGCAGTGGCTAAAAGTATGGAACTGGCAGCCACACGTTGAAATGATTTTTTGCTTTTAATTCATTGCATAAAATGCTAATGTCCAAATTCAGGCAGGTAGATCTTACCAACCATCAAGAGCTTCAACCCTGCTAACAGCTAAGTATGCACTTTTAAGCCCTACTTTGACTGCTCCAGAAACTTACTGGGTTTCTTTAATGCCTCTATTACTATTTCCTTTGTGTCATTTTGTTTTTCTTTAAAAACATAGCTGTGTGACCTTGGGGAAGTTATATTATTTCCTTGAGACTTGGTGGCCTTCTCTGTGAATATCTGGGTATAATTTTAGTATTGCTCAATAGAATTTTTGGTGATAATGAAAATATTCTATATCTGTACTATGCAAAGCAGTATTCAATAGCTACATGGAGCTAATAAACATCTTTGAAATATGGCAAATGCAACTGAGGAACTGAACTTTTAATCTTATTTTAAATTTTGTTTACATATAAATAATGCCACATAGCTAGCATCTGTTGACAGTACAGATCTACATAATATTTTAAGGACACTCTCCACTCAAAAACTCTACCATTCATTAACCCAATCTAAATATTTTTGCCCTCTGACAAACAGAAAATAATTTATGCTTCCCTTGAAATTATCTGTCAAGACCTTTATCAGTTTGGGGACATTATATTCTTAAAATTGACTTTGCTTTATGAAACTTTAATAATGTTGGAGTTCCCTGCCCTTGCTATTACCTTTGTGATGATTTGAAATATTGTGGATGATCAAGGACCATTTCAAGAGATCATGGAGAGAAACCTCCTTCTGGATTTAATTTCATTATGACGATGTCAAAATGCTTAATTACTTAAAATAAAACCCATACCGTTTTTATGCTGTTATATTCTACATGTAGCTGGAAAAATGTTTAAAATATTTTTAAAGAACTGCACATCTATTTTTGAAGCTGATTTGGCTGTTCAAGGCTTGCTAGAACTTTATCCATCTCAGTACTATTTCACTTAGCAAACAAATGCAGTTGCCATAATTGCTGCACATGTGTCTGTGTTCCATTCTAGGTTATATGTTTTTGAAGTTAGAAACTATATTTATATCACAGCCCCTACGTATAGCACAATATCCATTGCTAATTCAGATTGTGTTTTAAGATAAGAGACAAAATTTAAGACTTTTATTATAGTCATAAACATCTAGCAAACCAACCAGAAAATAAAAGCTAGTTTTCAATTGGTTGGCCAAGAACAAAAAAGAGAGGAATACCTAGTGCAAAACCATATCTCTAATAACTACTGTTGGATTTAGAGCATGCAGATGCTAAACTTATTTTAAAATATCTTCTTACCAAAGATTTGAGGTTGGACCTGAAAAAATTATATCAAAAGTGAAAATAATCCTGTGGTCTGACCAGCCTGGATCACACAAAGTAAGTGTATACTATATATAAAGTATTAAACTACAAGGTCCTACTGTATAGCACAGGCAACTATATTCAATGCCTTGTAATAACCTATAATGGAAAGGGATCTGAAAAAGAAATATATCTGAATCACTTGGCTGTACACCTGAAACACAACATTGTCAATCAACTATACTTCAAGTAAACAAAACAAAACAAAACAAAACAAAGTAATTGGAAAGGGAAGTATAGTTTTATAAATTCACCTCTGATATCCAATGGACCAACTGAAAGACAAGAGAAACTACAACTTTCTAGGAGATAGGACATGGCTAGCAAACCAGGCCGTTACCCTTGGTAATGGTCATACCTGCCAAAAAATATACAGACTAGCCTGCATTCATGAATACATAGGTATTCTTCACTTATCTGGCATTATTAGGCAATGAGGTATTGTATGTTAGGAGAAGTTTTTTTTTAAATGACAAATTTAAGAGGAGTTATTTTAACCTTCACTCGGTAAATTTTTCCTAAAATTAAGAAATGTATCCACTGGTGTATCTAATGTTTCCGTGATAACTCGGGGTCATCAGTTCAATCAACGTTTGCGTGAATAATGCAAATGGAAACAAGACAGGCATGCTTAATGAAACTGAAAATGACATAGCACTGGCTGGAATACCTGATGAGAGAGCAAGAAAAAAACAAAAATGAAAACAAACCGTGATCAAGAAACAATCAGTCAAGTTCTGACTTTCTGTACTTAGTTTCAAAAAGAGACACCACAAATCCCAGCGAGAGACTCCAGCAGCATTAGCTGTCTTTCTCCTTTGTTTCCACCTTCCTTTCCTTTTCCTTCTACCCTAGATTGTTCCAGGAAATGTTTATAGCTGCTTCCAAGACAAATGCTAATACTTACTTTCTCTCACACAAACTTCACAATATGTCACGTGATAAATAGTGTGGAGGTAAAAGACAATTCATCACAGGGACATCTCCTATGAAAATAAAATTAGAAACTAGCTTCTAAACATGCAGAGAGAAGGGCGTGGTGTCAGGCACTAATTTCCTTGCAAATTCCTCTCCATTTCTAATAGACGTTCTTATTTACCAAGATCCCTTTTTATTGGTGTCCTATTCCAGACTGCTCCACTCCGCCCATCCTCATCCTGTGAAACACATTCACACTCTTTTGTGACCCTACTTATTTGCCCATTAAATAATCAATCATAGAACTGTCGGAATTAAATATAATGTGAAATTAAAATACTGGAGTCACTTGGAGGGTTTAAGCAGCTCCACCAGAAAATACTGGACATGGATTTAAAGAGGCTGTGTGGGACGTGCTCTTGTCCAAGTTCTTTCTCAAGAAGTATCTGAAATAAGCCTAAATTCAGAGTTAATCAGATTGGCCTGCTTTCTCAGGGGGACTGGAATTCACCGCTCTTTCCCCTCAACTCCCTGATGTCAGTGGCACTTTCTGCAGATGAGGTGGCCTTCTCTGCCTACTGCAGAAGCTCAGTTCCCCCAGGCCCACTCCCTGTTTGAATCCCACCCTCGAGGCCAGGTGCCACTCTTCCCAGAACATTCGTGGTCTCATTTCAGTTTTTGACCTGCTCAGATTGAGTCCCTGTAGACTCTTTCTCAGCTTGAAACCTGATCTTCAACCCCTTTCCCTGACCACGATGGTTACCTTCCTACTTTAGGTCTCAGGTGCTTTAGCTATAAAATGATATAGTTGCCCTTAATTCTAAAGTCTTCTTTCTAAAGCTCTACAATGTGGTGGCTCCTTGAAAATGTTTCTCTTTGCTGGTTTTAATTTTGTAGAGAATTAAAACCACAGCTACTCTAAAAGATGGTATGTTACATTGGATAAGGGAAGTGTGTTCTTGTAGTTAGATTAACAGGGATGGAAGATGACTTAGTATGTTTTAAGATACTCATGATCCATTCTCGTGAGAGTCAGGAGAAGAAGGGGAAGAGAGTTAATAAAATACCAAACCATTGTGACAAATTAAGTTAACAAAGATGTAGCTGATTAGTTACTACTTGAATAAGCCACACATATCCAATTCAAGTTTTCCTTTATTTTTCTAAGGAGGGATCCCAGTGAACTGAGTCCCATGTTCAGGAACTCCACGTTCAATGGCTTAGTCTTTAAAAACTGTTATGTTGCTGGAAGAAGAAATATTTCCCACCAAGTCCTAATTGATGTTTAGCTATCACGCACATTTGAAATAAATTTATTACTTCGCCTGATCTCGGTGTAATACATTCCAAAGGGGCAAAGAGCACACGAAAATTTATGGAGTCTCCATCTTCTACACTAAAGTGTGCAATAAATTACATAATATCGGGCCGTGAAATTCACAAGCTATAGAAACCACACCATTAGCAATGTATACAGTGGTAAACAGCAGGTAATGATAATGATATAAAACAAAATAGACTGTGTATGTTGGCACTGCTGCCAATAAAGCAATCATTAAATGCATTCATATGCATCTACGCTAGGTAAGCTCTTTGAGGGCAATTGCTATGAATTCTACATACCTGTCAGGATACTATATAGAGCCCAGTTTCTATGGCCTTTATTCAGAGACACTGAGAAACGGTTACTGTGGGTAAATTCAGACCTTTTCTCAATATAGAATTTGGTCAACATGCATTCTGAACAGCAAAATTTCACACTGCTTTCAATTTTCCTACAGTACTTGCCACCTCAACAAATGCAGGATTAAGTATAATGGATTATAAGAAGTTAGAAAGGAAAGATGGAAGAAAAGAAGGAAGGTAGAAAAAAGTTGCGTATGGAGTACATCAACATTTACGTAAAGAGTGGACCTAAAACTAACCTGAGGTTACCCTAAACTATTAGCATATGATATAGAAGCGTAAATGAAAAAATAAAAAAAACAGCAAGGAAAACTCAAAGATTCTTTGTTTTTTCACTTTACTGCATATACACGTCCGTCTTAAACAATCTATATGCTTATATCCAATAAGAGAGCATTGTTTTGCAAGGCTATTTGGGTTCTATCAGCATGTAAAGGTCGGACAACTCAACTTTAGCAGAGTTAGCCTTCAGGTGAATAATTGCTTCTTTCAGGTTGTGAGCATTTCAATTTTCCAGAAATGTTTCCCAAAAAATGAAAACTAAAAGAGTCCTAGGACAGCATCCTTTAGAAGTTTTATAGTATCAAGGTTTTTGGAGGAAGAGTATTCTTGTCGATCATCAACACAATGATTCCAAGCAGGTCAATTTATGCTGAGAATATTATATAACAGAACCCACTTCACCTCCATTATACTGACAATGATCTTCCTTACTTCAACCTTGTGCTTCTTAGTAAAGTTGAAACTACTGAGCCAAGAACAGACAGTGACAATGCCAGAGACTCAGATGTTCCTATAGGTGCCTTCAGACAACATCAGCCACCCAGGCTAAAGTCCTGGTTTTAAAACATCCCAACATGAATGAATCTCAAAAACCATATGCTGAGCAAGTGAAGCCAGATCAAAAGGGCACCTACTGTATTATTCAACTTACATGAAATTCTAAACTGGGCAAAATTCATCTCTAAAGATAAAAATCAGACCCGTGGTTGCCTTGGGGTGGGAGATAGGGATACTTTTGCAAAAGCCTAGGAGGAAACTTTCTAGGGTTTTAGAATTGTTATCGATCTTATGGGGGTGGTAGTTATACAAATGTGTACATTAATTAAAAGTCATTGAACCGTTGACTAAACATATCTGCATTTTATTGTGTGTAAATGATACCTTAATAAAGTTGATTACAAAATGAACCAAAAACAAAACAAAGAAGAAGAAAAACCTCTCAAGACCTCAAAGGAAATACACTGTTTTCTTCCAGGGTACCAGATTGGAAATGAGGCACTGGTCTGTTCTACCCTCAGATTATCCCGAGGATTATCTAGTCTATTTTTAAGCACTAGAGTCCCCTATCAGAAAAACTCACCCCATGTTTAATTACTTTGATTTCTTCTCTGCCTCTTCTCCCACATGGTGAAGTCATTTACGGAAGAAAAACCAGCTTTTTCCAACTTTGCATCATCACATATTCTTCCCAAAGCTACTATTTATGGAACAAAATTTGGCTACACTTTGTAAAAATCTAGTTTTCTGAGCCTTACAAATCTTAACAGTTAACCTATTGCCTCCTTTGGAATTTGGAAAAAAAAAATTATTTTGAAAATGAATAGCTGAGATTTGACATTTTTGTGTTTTGTGATTTTCTCTTCCCCTAAGAGAGAAGTGAGTAGGAATGAGAAACACATACAGAAAGAAAAAACAAATTATCTTGCTGCCTTTGCATGGTTATAATTTATAGGAGGCCCTTTTCAACAATAATCTATTATCAGAATCAATAAAAATAAGCTCCATGAAGGCCAGGCCAGGATATTTGTCTCTTTTTCAGCAGATTGCAATACAAACCACATTCATGGATATGCTTCTTCATGATCTTTGTAATACTGTAACAGCTGACCATTTCCTCATGCCTCTTCACCTTAACTTAAACCTGGTTTTTCACTAATGACCTCACATTTCCTTCTCTATCACTTGGTTGTCGGCCTCTTTTCCAACTCCAACTCCAACTCGCATTTCACTCTGGAACCAAAGGAAGACTCACACCTTCCTGCTTTTTAGTGGTACCTTAAGGTCATTACCATATTGTGATCAACCTGAAGAACAGCCAGACAATTGTTATTGCAGAGCCATCTGAGAGTTTGTAGCTCTAAAAATTAACTAAGGACCACATTTGTCAAAAATACCCTAGTTTAAGATTTTGGTAATATAGCAACAGTAATTCCGAAGTCATTTATGACGATCAGTGTGGGAAGCACCCTCCTTCGGGAAGATCCTTTGCCATACAATACACTTTCCCTGTCAGGTAATAAGGAAGCACGACTGTGGAAATTAAACTTTTGTGGAAAGAAATACGTGGCTTCGAGAAGGCTTGAAGTTCATACATTTTTCTTGAATTAGATTCCCCATTAATTACATTACCCACAGAGAGGTAATTATCAGAATTATGTAAGCAATTAAGGAGATGCTACTCCACATTCTTTCAGCTTGTTGACCTTTCTCACTTTATTTCATGTGGCTATCTGAAACATCAGAGATTTACATGTCTTTCTTTTTTTTTAAACAGATTTCTGTGTGTGTGTGTGTGTGTGTGTCCCCATGATGAAAACATCATGAAAATAAAATATCATGAATAGACTCTTAAGAAGCAGAGTCTACTTAAAGTCCTGGAAAATGTGAAAGCACTAATATTCATGGACAACTCTACACTCTGAACGCTACTCCAAATTTTATTGATCTCTATTTTGTCTAGGAGTTTTTCAAATTTTCTACCATGATCATTTGTTAGTTTTATAATTACATAATAAAGGCATTACATCATACAATCTTTTTTTATCCATTGCAGTTTTAAAACTATTCCTTTCCTTGTCCTCAGCAGATATGTCATAGATTATTAGTACACAAGCAAAGACTTTCAATGTAACAGTACTTTATAGTGAGAAGAACTATACTGAGCTATCTCTATCCTAAGACAATGCACTAGGAAAGCACTAGGAATTCTTAAGCGCTAGGAATACAGAGACAATCAAGGGGCAAGTTCCTTGCCTTCGAGTATACATAATCATTATAGCAAATGCTTAAATAGCACTTAGTATATAACTCACCACAGCAGTCTTATTATACTCCTTTTAAATAGGTGAGCAGAGGAAGCCACAGGGAAGTCATAGGGTAAAGCCAGAATTTGAACCTAGGTAGACTAGTACACTGTCCACGGCTTTAACTACTCTGATAAATATATATATATATATATATATATATATATGTCATATATATATATATATATATATATATATATATAATTCCAAGTATTCTGAAGTTACAAAACACTTATCTACCAAAACTCAAAAAGGAGCACACAAAATTGCATAGAAAATAAACATGTAAAAGGTCATAAATAAACCACAATATAACCTGCTCCACATAATATACTGACTGCAGTGTCCTGGGCCTCTCCCATCCTTAGGTAGCTGGAAATTACAACAAAATAATACTTTTCACTTTTGGAAGCCACACTATCTCTCATACCAACCAACTAATTACTTCCTTATAGAGAATAGGAAATTAACCTGAATATCAGAAAAAAACCATATATATATATATATAGCATTACTGATGTAGAATCTTTATTTAAAGACAATAACTTCAATAGCAGAGGGAACTTTACCACTGCAGGCTTCAGATAACCTCTATATTTCTCAGATTTTATGCTAAATCAGAAAATGCCATATTGTGTCTGAAGCTATTTTTTCAATAGTCCATTTTCTTAAATGGAGTAGCAAAGCAGTAAATACTGAGGAACATTTTGGCTCCCAAATCCTAAAGCCATTCTGATTATGCCTGGGTCATCATGGGGACATCATCGGAACTACCAGAGGACTGGCAGAAATACCAGTGGTCTAGCCAGCTTATAAATTAGAAATTATACAGAATCCAATTTTATTTTTTGTTAAGTAATTCCTATGAGGTTTTTGGGATGTCAATGTAAAGTCCTTTGATGTGTAATCTTTATCCATTAGATAGGGAACAATGCCAATCCCCATCATAAATACGTTCCCAATCTGACACTGAAAATCCACTCTAGAGCATAGGACCTGCAAATAGGATATGAATCACACACATCCATCCACTCATTCAGACAATCCACAAATATTCATTTTTAAGTCTACTATATGCCAATAATGTACCGGGCTCTAAGATGCTAAACCATGCTAAATGCTGAAACAGACATACTCAGTTCTGGCCCTCCTGGAACTTATGACCTACAGAAGTGCCTTCATTGTAAATGGTCAGGACTCAGCCAATGCTATTATCATCAGCAGGTGACCAAATGATAGAGCTTGCTTTCTAAACAAGCTCCACACTCTTTGCTTTCAACATTTTTGCTTTCCTTCAAGCCACATAATCCAGTGGTCAGTTTCTCCCAGTTAGTGAGGTTTGGGGAAAATGTACCCAGTGAACAATTCCTTGTGGCCTCACTCTTTCCTCACACTCTCCTCTGTGCTCTTGAGCTAAAGAGACCTGGATTCAAGTCACTTGCTCTAACCTTGTTATTTTAAAATAGGGCTGCTCCTGCTTTGAGGATTTCCACGGGATCAACACAGTAGCAAAGCGGCACTGAATCAGAAGCAGGTAAATTTCAAAATGACAGCTCTAAAAATATCCACTCTCCTTTTGTTCTCCTCCTATCCCTTTGCTCTGAACACCTCTGCTCTGAGGCTTTGCCTTTACCCTTCTCTGATTACTGCTCCAAAAGGGTTTCCAAGAACCGGGAGTATTTATGGTTTCACTTGCTCCCAAGTCCTTGGTGGAAAAGGATGCTTGCTTTCTGATTCTTACTAATTCCACACTCACATTGTTAACACAAAAATCATCATTTAAAAAAAAAAAATTCCTCAGCTTCATATTTCATCTGGGCCAATACTGAAAGAATATTTTCAAAGAAACAATATCCTCTCTCCTTTGCTCTTCTGAGTTTCACGTTTTTACCTCCAGTCTCATTTTCAACCCTTATTACGGGATGCATCACCAAAATAGAAGAAAGTTCTTTCTGCTTTCCCTGTACCAGCCAATTATTCTACTTTGTTCTGTCTCTAACGAACAGAATGCGAAATCAACACAAAGCCTGATTATGCGACCTCTTCCAAGGGAAAGGTCTGAGAGTTGTCTATTTACTAATGAAGCTCAGTGTGTATTAAGGGTTGACTGAAGCAATCATCAGGAATTTTCATCCCTTAAATTAGTGTTTTCCACCAGATGCACATCGTTCATTTCAGATAATATAACTTTTAAGTTCAGGATACAACTGGACAAAAGAAAAGAAAAAAAAGTAACCAACACAACATTTGCAGTAATAACACAGTAACAGCTATCATCCTTCCCTGAGGAATTCAGCCTACTTTATGGACACAATTTAGTACAAACTCATAAGAAAGCTAACAAAGCCCAAAACCACTTCACAAGAGTGTAGAGAGGTAAAGGTCAAAACTTATTACTGCCAGGCCCAGCAGACAATGGCACCTACCCGAAAGAGCACAGGACTGGAAAACCTGGAAGCCTGTGTTCCAGTTTTGGTTATTCCTGTAAGCATTGGTATGATCTGAGTGAACTCAGCCTGCCCTGCTTTTTCCGTTTATAAAAACCTACATCATCCTCTCATTAGAATGAAATGCCACATCTGAAAAGTTGCAGATCTCTTTAGGAAAGAAACAAAACTCATGTTTCTAACCAAAATGGAATAATTCAGTCAATGGAGACATAATAAAAATCTGCCATAAAGCAACTGTTTACTTGAAATCTATCTTTTGTGGTGTATTTATATGGGTAAGGAGTGTAAGGATATCATAAGTAGAGTTACCAATTCTTCCAGATATCAAGGTCATTGAGTTCAGATTCCAACTTTGACCTTGACCCAGGCTTACAGAGATGTAGCATGTGCCAATACCTCATATCCACCATACATGGGAGAAACAAGGTATGCAGACAGATCTTCTTCTAAGTATCCCATATGTAGTGGTTTTAATACAAGGTCTCAGATTCGTTGCCATTCTTCACATCCAGATGTGGGCATTTCCCCTTGAATTTGGGCAGGCTTTCCATGGCTTCAAACAATAGAGCAGGGGTCAGTAAATTATGGCTGGTGGGCCAAATCTAGGCCTCTACCGGCTTTTATAAATGAAGCTTGATTGGAACACAGCCATGTTCCTTAGTGTATGTATTGTTTGTGTCTGTTTTCACATCACAGCAGCGGAGCTAAGTAGTTGCAAAAGAGACTGTATGGCGTGTAAAGCCTAAAATATTGACCGTCTGATACTTTATGGAAAAAGGTCTCCAACACCTGCAATAGTATAAAGTGATGCTATGTAACATCTAAGACTAGGTCATAAAAGGTCATGCACCATTTGCATGATTCTCCTGGAATGCTTCAACCCTGAACGCTCATTCTTGGGATACTCTAGCTTGAATCCTAACTACCACGTTATGAGAAGTCCAAGCCACATGGGCAGCCATCTGTAGGCACTCCAGGCAACAGTCCTTGTTGGGCCCAGTCTTCAAGTCATCCCATCTCAAGGGCCAGACATGTGAATTAAAATTATCTAGATGATTGCAGCCCCAGCCATTTGAATCCTCATGAGCTGAGGTTTCAGACATCAGTCACAGAGTAGAGACAAGCCATCTCCTCTGCGTACTGTTTGAATTGCTGACCCACAGAATCTGGGCACATATTAAAATTTTTGTTTATTTCACCACTAAGTTTGGACTTCTTTATTATGTAGCAATAGATAACTACAGCACTGTGTCTGTACACAGGAGATCTACATTTCACAGAGCACATACTTTTAGATGTGAATGTTGACTGCTCAATTTCTAAGAAGAACGTATACACACATATAGGTACAAAATATTTATGTATATGTAAATATTAGACCTATATAAACTAATCTATATTATCCATAAAATGAGGGGCCCTTGATAATGGCTAACATTTCTTTTCAGTATTTATTGTGTTCCAAGAACTGATAAATTCTTGCATTGTATGAATTTTCTTTTTTAACCCTCATAGCAACTCGCTGAGAGAAGTAATGTTATCTCTATATTATAGATGAGAAAACTGAGGCAAAAACAGATAACATGCTCAAGAGTACTCAACAAGTAAATTTTAGAGTCAAGATTGGAACCCAAGTTCTCAAGGTTTAGATCCCTTACTCTTAGTCACCAAGCTATATACTGAGTAAGGAGATGAAAGCTGAAGCCATTACCTCATGCTCAAGAAGTTAGACAGAAACTTAGCAGGCATGGTTGAAAGAAAACAGGACTTGGAGTCGTAAGTCCAGAGCCTGAGTTATGAAATGAATTCTCTCATCTAGATATAGGTTTGTTTTTAGAAAATGAAAAAGATCACTGCATATTTTGATGGTTAATTTCTGTACTTAATGATTACAAAAGAATGGAATTTTACCAGGGAGCTATTTTGCAATGACATAACTTATTGATTCAAAATCAAACCTTTATTATAAATTCTTGATTCAAAAGCAAATCTTTATTAAGTCTCCGTTGCATCAGAAGTCTTTCCCATTCTTCATTTCTTTTAAAACCCTTTCCTGTCTACTCTTGGCCAAAGCTTGAAGCCTAATTTAACATTTGGAAATAAAATAATGAAATAGTCATAACACAGCAATTCCAATGCCTACTGAAATGGAAGCTCTAAATAATTTTTCAGATAATTTAGGAAATTAAAAATATTTACATCATAGATGCAAAGAGAGAAGTTACTTGTGTAATAAAATAAATGGTGAGACAAAAAGTTTCTGGTCAAGTAGATTTGTTTAAATATGAACACTAATTTGAGCTCTATCCCGGTGCTAAAACCCAGTGACAGGTTGCATACAGTTTCTAAAGGGATAGTTCAGTGCATTGGGTCAAATTCATGCCATAAAATGTGGTATTATTAGTAGTACTAGAAGACAGAGTGTGACTGTCTTCTTTGGGACATAGATGAAGACCCCAAGCTAGACAATATCAAGGACAAGTTATGTAGAATAAGATATTATCTCAGTCCTTGGAACATGTAATCCAGGATTGAACAAGAGATAGATTTATTATGAAGTACATGAAGCTAGAGACAGTAAGCAATGAGTGGTAGTTGGTTAAAATAGACAGGTTTTAGAAGTAGAGGCAGGGATGTAGAAAACAAACTTAGGGTTACCAGGGGATTGTGGTGGGGAGGCTAAATTGGGAGACTGGGGCTGAAATATACACACTGCTATACATAAAATAGATAACTAATAAGAACCTGCTCTTCTTATTAGCACAGGGAACTCCACTCAATACTCTGTAACGGGCTATTTGGAAATGACTCTAAAAAAAACTAAAAGTGGATATATGTATATGTATAATGGATTCACTTTGCTGTACACGTGAGATTAACACCACAACACTGTAAATCAACTATATTCCAATAAATTTTTTTTAAAAAATAGGTTTTAAGAACCATAGTCAGGGAGCAGTGTGGATTGGAAAGACCTGGCAAGAAATATTTCTGCATCCTCAGACAATGCTCCCCAAGCTGGCTATTGCAAGGGTGAGCATTTAAGAGATCTTTGACCTAAGGAGGACATGAGATTAACAATCAACCCCAATGTGCATGAATTATTCTCCTCTGTGTTATCAGAAATCAGATGGCATCCTAGAGCAAGGGTCAGCAGATCTTTTCTGTAAAGGGTCAGATAGTAAATATTTTGGATGTTGTGTACCATATCTTTCCGTTGCAACTGCCTATCTACTGCTGTAGCACAGAAACAGCCATGCACCATACGTTAATGAATGGGTGTGGCTGTGTTCAAGCAAAATGTTATGTACAAAACCAGGAGTCAAGCGAGATCTGATCAGTGGGCCAGAGTTTGCGGACCCCAGTTCTGGGTCAGTGTTCAGAGCTGAATGAGTCATGAGGCCTTAAGTTCCAGTTCTCATTGTACTACTTTCTACCTGGGTGAACTTGGGTTCATCCTTTTATTTATATGGGCCACTATATTAGTCAAGCTTCTCCAGAAAAACAGAACCAACAGCATGTGTATACAATGTGCCCATATATATTGATAGATATAGATATCAATATTGATACCTAGATCTATATCCATATCTATATAAAGATAGAGAAAGAGAGAGAGAGATTTTAAACAATTGGTTCACACAATAATAGAGGCTTGGTCAATTCAAAATCTGCAGGTTAGGCTGTCTAGAGACTCTAGGAAGAGTTGCAGTTCAATTTCTGTAAGTCTTCTGGCAGAATTCCTTTTTGCGACAGGGAGGTCAGTCTTTGTTTTATTAAGAGCTTCAACTGATTGGATGAGGCGCACCCATACTATGGAGGATAATCTGCTGTACTCAAAGTCCAACACCAATTTAAATATGAATTTCATCCAAAAACACCATCACAGTGACTACCCTGGTGGCGCAGTGGTTAAGAATCTGCCTGCAAATGCAGGGGACACAGGTTTGAGCCCTGGTCTGGGAAGATCCCATGTGCCGTAGAGCAAATAAGCCTGTGCACCACAGCTACTGAGCCCGTGCACATAGAGCCCATGTTCTGCAACAAGAGAAGCGACCGCAATGAGAAGCCTGCACACCACAACAAAGAGTAGCCCTCGCTTGCTGCAAATAGAGAAAGCCCACGTGTGACAATGAAGACCCAACGCAGCCAAAAATATAAATAAATAAATAAATAAATAAATAAATAAAATTGTAAAAAACACGAAAACACCATCACAGAAATATCCAGAATAATATCTGACCAAATAACTGGGCATGGTGGCCCAGACAAATTGACATAGAAAATTAACCACCTAAGCCCTAGTTTTGTCATCTTTTACTGAGAAATTTGACTTATCTGAACTATTTTGATAACTAGAAGATACCGTCTAGAGGTAACACCCTCAGGTTTTTACATGGTAGGCAGCAGAGGGAAAGAGCCCATTTGTCCAGTCAGATGACACCTAAAGATAAAATTCTGTCTTCTCTTTCCAACCCACAAGGATGAATGCCAAAAATACATCACTTATATCTGCTTTAGCTAACATAGGATAGGTCTGGAACAGACCTATGCTCCCAGTAAGCCTCATGAAATGCTATTTCATTAAGGGGAGACTTTACTTGCTAAGATTAGAAGCAAAAGAGGGTGGTGGATGAAACACTGCCCAAGGATATAAGTTCATGCAAGGAAGCAGGAGAGAGAATGGGTATCCGAACATGTGCGCTCTAAGCCAACACTAATTCCACAGCATCAGGTTATAATTCAGGGAGCACAACTGCTGGGGTTTATTTCCCCCTCTTTTCTCCCCCAAAGAGGGACAAATCAAGCATACTGACAAAGGAAGAGCATTAGTCACCACAGATAAATTCCTTTTTAGAGGTGATCTTGCAAATAATTTGGCTCAGTGTAGACTATGATTTGGTTCCAAAAACCATAAGCTAGAGCATTTCATTCCAGGTCCCTCCTCAAATATCCATGATAGGTAGAAATTTGGCATCAGTAGTCCTTGAAATCTCCCCAGGTGATTATAATATGCAACCAGGGCCGAGAATCTGGAGATGTAGAGAGAATTTAAATTGAACTTTAGTTAAACAGTAACACGAGCTCTGACTCTACTGGCTGGAGCTAGAAAAGGGATTTGCATTTACTGGGATGAGAAGATAAAGAAAACCAAGGAGTAAATCAAATGCTTTACACCTGTGCTTAGCTAATTGTTACTCAGATAATTCAGACAATCTTACAGCACCTGAACCCTGAAATTCCTTAGTTCTGTTTTAAAAAAAAGTAACTCTTCAAGTAACTGAACTCTGAGAATCATGTAAATCATAAAGAAAAAGAAGAAATCTTATTTTTTGAATTAGTTGATTTCATATATACTGTTTCACTTTCATGATGTTAATTAGTTAGCTTTCTTTCCATTTTATGTTTGAGGAAAGTAAGGCTTTAAAAATCTCAGTAATTTTCTCAAAGTCACTTGTTAAGGGTGTGGTAGGGAGCATAATGGCTCCTAAAAATGCCCTCACCCTAATCCCTAGAACCTATTAATATGTTACCTTACATGGTGAAGAGGACTTTGCAGATATGGCTGAAGTTATAGACCTTGAGATAGAAAGATTATCCTGGATTACCTCATGGAACAAATCTAATTGCATGAGTCCTTAAAAGTAGAAAACCATTCCCAACTGTAGAAAGAGAAAGAGAGAGATGTCCTAATAGAAGCAGAATCAGAGAGATTCAACATTTTGGGTTTTGTAGGTGGAGAAAGGGGACTCTGAGTCAAGGACTACAAGTGACCGCTGGAAGCGGATAAAGTCCAGGGAACAGAAACACCCCTAAGAGCCTCCAGAAAAGAATGTAGCTCTGCCAACACTTTTTTTTCTTTTTTAACCATCTATATTGGAGTAGAACTGATTTACAATGGTGTGTTAGTTTCTGCTTCATAACAAAGTGAATCAGCTATACGTATACATATATCCCCATATCTCCTCCCTCTTGCATCTCCCTACCACCCTCCATTCCCGATCGCACCCCTGTAGGTGGACACAAAGCACAGAGCTGATCTCCCTGTGCTTTGCGGCTGCTTCCCACTAGCTATCTATTTTACATTTGGTAGTGTATATATGTCCATGACACTCTCTCACTTCATCCCAGATTACCCTTCCCCCTCCCTGTGTCCACAAGTCCACTCTCTATGGCTGCGTCTTTATTCCTGCCCTGCCCCCTAGGTTCTTCATAACCATTTTTTCTTTTTTTTAGATTCCATATATATGTGTTAGCATACGGTATTTGTTTTTCTCTTTCTGACTTACTTCACTCTGTATGACAGTCTCTAGGTCAATCCACCTCACTACAAATAACTCAATTTCACTTCTTTTTATGGTTAAGTAATATCCCATTGTATATATGTGCCACATCTTTATCCATTCATCTGTCGATCCTGCCAACACTTTTACTTTACTCAATTGAGACCAATGTCAGACTTGTAAGGTAATAAATTGACATTGTTTTGAGTCACTATATTTGTGGTAATTTGTATGAAAGCAATAAAAAACTATTACAGGGGTCCTATAGGAGCCAGGCTATATATTTATACTTAAGTATTTCTGAAATGAATTTAACCTTGTGATTGACAGCAGCTTCCAAGGGATTCCACCACACACCTGAGGCAAAAGCAGCCTAATACAAAGCAGTGACAGCAGCAGGTCACTGCCCCACACTTGGGGTAGAGGGGGACTTGATCTACTGTAGCAGCAGCATAGCCTGAATGGGAACCCATCCTCCTGTGGCACTAGTCCCATCAACATTAGTCTAATCTGCTAGCACCTGCTGCACCAACAGGCCCAACATATACAAACCCTCCAACTCAGCAGCATTAAGTGAGCCAGACTCAGTGTTTCCTGAAACTCATATCCAATGGCACTGGAAAGCCCAGATATCACCTAATGTTATGAAAACATAAAAAAAAACAATAACAGAAGACTGGGAACTTCAGAAAGAAAAGGGGAACAATGGAATGGGTGAAAACAAATGGGGTATATATAAGAGAATATCATTAGCCTCATGAGTTTCTTAAATACTATATAATGGTCAAAGCAAATATTATGACACCATCTGATGTGGTTCTCAATGTAGAGAAAGGAAATACTACAGAAAATCATACTTTAAAACTGGGGAATATTAAGAGACTAAATGGAAGTAAAATTTTGGAACTTCACTTGAAGTAATAAAACACTGATTCCAGTAGGCTATGGTAAGTTACATATGTATACTGTGATGCCAAAAGTAAGCACTAAGAAAACTATACAAACAGTATACACAAATGATTATAAATAAATTAAATTAAAATGGACTTATTAAAAAATGTTTAAGTAACCCACCAGGCAAAATAAGAGAAACACAGGATTGAGAAACTAAGGTAAAAGACAAAACAAAAAATAAAATGGTAGACCTAATCTTTAACATAGCAATAATTACATTAACTGTAAATGATCTAAATAACCAAGTCAAAGACAGAGATTGGAAGAGTAGATTAAAAATTCACAAGCATGATCCAACTATATACTGTCTATAAGAAGTTTACTTTAAACATCATGATATAGGTAGTTCAAAGTAAAAGGAAGATAATGATATATCATGTGAATGTTAATCAGAAAAAGTAGGAATGGCTATATTAATATCAGATAAAGTAGACTTCAGAGCAAAGGAAATTATTAGGGGCAAACAGGGTCATTACATAAAGATAACAGGAATAATCCACCTAGATGACCTAATGATACTAAATGTGTGTGCACCAAACAACATAACTTCAAAATATATGAAGCAAACACTGAAAAAAGTAGTAAAAGGAGAAAATTTTAAATCTACAATTATGATTTGAGACTTCAGCACAGCAATTTATAGAACTACCAGAGAGAAAAATCAGCAAGAATATGGAAGAAATGAAAACATCATCAATCAATAGGATATAACTGACATTTAAAGAACACACTCAGTGACAGCAGAATACATATTCAAGTGTCCATGGAATATTCACTCATATACTATATACTGGGCAATAAAAAGAACCTTAGCAGATTTAAATTGTAATGTGCCTAAGTGTTGGATGCTAAGACTCAGAGGTTTTCTTATTTCTTTCATTTATATATTCATAAAAAATTAGCAGATTTAAAAGAATTAAAATCATAGAGTATGTTCTCTAGCCATAATGGAATCAGACTAGAAATCAATAACAGAAAGACAACAGGAAAGTCTTCAATCACATGAAAACTAAACATCACAATTCCAAATATCTCATGGGTAAAAAAGACAGCATCAAGGAAATATTGTTTAATGCATAGAATAAAAGAAAATGGAGATATAACAGATCAAAGTTTGCAGAATGAAGTGAAAGCAAGGCTGAAAGGGAAGTTTATAGCACTAAATTGGGAAAGAAAGTGTTTCAAAGCAATAATCTAATTTTCTATATTACAACAGTAAAAAAGGAAGAGGAAAAAAACACTAAACAAGCAGAAAGAAGGAAATAATAAAGATGAAATAGAAATCCATGAAACTGAAAACAGGAAAATAGGGGGGAAAATCAATGAAACAAAAGGCTGGTTCTTGGAAATAAACAATCTAATCAATAAAGATCTAGCAAAACTGATAAAGATAAAAAGATGGATGGCACAAATCACAGGTATCAGAAATGCAACCAGGGATACCATGACATATCCTGCAGGTTAATAAGGGACAAGTTGTTATGAACAAGTCTACACTATAAATTCAAAAATGTAGGTGAAATGGGCCAATGCTTCTACGCTCAAAACTACCAAAACTCAGCCAAGATGAAATAGATAATCTCAATTTTCCTGTAACCATTAGAAACACTGGTTTTTCATTTAAAAACTCCCAAAAGGAATATTCAGGTTTAGATGTTTCACTTTTACCCAAGACATAAAGAATTAACACCAATTTTACATGATTTGATAAGAAAGAGAAGTAGAAGGAACAGTTCCTAATTAAATTTATGAAGCCAGTATTACCTTGATACCAAAACCGGACAGGGATAGTATAGAAAGAAGAAAACTACAGACCAATATTTTTTATGAAATTGGCTGTAAAAATCCTCTGCCAAATATTAGCAAATTAAATCCAGAAATATATAAAAAGAATAATATACCATGACCAAGTGGCATTTATTCTAGTTATGCAAAGTTGGTTAAATATTTGAAAATCAAACAATATTATCCACCATATCCAATAGATTAAAGGGAAAAGTCATGTGATCCTATCCAATAATGCAGAGAAAGCACTTGACAAAATCCAATCTCATTCATGATTTTAACAAAAGAAGAAAAAAGAACTCCAAGCAAACTAGGAATAGAAAAGGAACATACTGAAACTCATAAAGATGATCTACAAACAACCTATACCGACATTATATTTAACTGTGAAAGACTGAATGTATTCTCTGTAAGATCAGAAACAAGGCACGGATATCTGCTCTCACCACTTTTATTAAATATATTACTGGAGGTTCTAGTAAGAAAATAAAGCAAAAATAAATAAATACATACATTTAAAAGTTAAATTTTTAAAAAGTTCATTTAAAAGATAAAAGGACTATTCCTACTATGTTGAATAGGAAGGAATATATCCTACTGAATGTTGAAGAGTAATATATCCTATTATATTGCCTAAGGAAAAGTAAAACTCTCGGTGTCTGAAGAGGAGATGATAACCTAAATGGAGAAAATACCAAGGAATCCACAAAAAGCTTGAGAAATAATATTAGTCTGTAAATGTTTTAGAGTACAAGATCAACACAATTTTATCACATTATATATTAATAACAAATGTGTAGAAGCTTAAATTAAAATATGTGATGCCATTGACAACTGACCTAAATAAATACTTAAATACAAGCCCAATAAGACATTTATAGGACCTCTATACTGAAAATTACAAAATGCTGATGAAGAAAACATTTAAAGTCCCAAACAAATAGGGAGACATACCTTGTTCATGGATTAGAAAACACAACATAATAAAGATGTCAATTCTCCCCAAGTTAAGAGGCTTAACACAATTACTCTTAAAATGCCCTCAAGGTTTTTGCGGATATAGACAAGCTTTTTCTAAGATTTATATGGTAAGAAGAGGCTGAAGAATAGCTAAAACAATTTGTAAAGGAAGATTAAAATGGGAGGAATTAATCCACCCAATTTCAAGACTTTGCAGCAATTTTGGAGGGTAGATACATAGATCAATGGAATGGAATAGAGAACCCAGAAACAGACTGACATAAATACATTTAACCTGTTTTTGACAGCAGTGCAAAAGCTATCAAGGAAGAATAGACATTTCAAAAAATGGTACTGAAACAGTTGGACATCCCTCGACAAAAACAAACAAAAAATGAACCTTAACCTAAACCTCCACACCTTACACAAAAATTAAATCAAAGTGGATCATAGTCTTAAATGTAAAAGCAGGACATTTTTTGAAAAAAAAAAATAGGAGAAAATCTTTGGCATCTAGAACTAGGTGAATAATTCTTAGACTTGACACCGAAAGTATGATCAATAAAAGCAAAAACTGATACATTGGATCTCATCAAAATGAGTTAAAAATGCTTCATAGAAGATCCTTTTAAGTGGATGAAAACTCAAATTACACAGTGGGAAAACATATTTGAAAATCCCATATGAGACAGATGACTTGTATCTATAATATACAAAGAACTCTCCAAACAACTTAAAAAAATCCAACTAGAAAATAGGCAGAAGACAGGAACAGACATTTCATGGAAGAGAATATACACATGGCAAAGAAGCACATGAAAAGATGCTCAACATCATTAGCATTAGGGAAATGCAAATTAAGACCATAATGAGATATCAGAGAATAACTAAAATTATAGTGACAACATCAAATGCTGGCGAGTACGTAGAAAAGTTATATCACGTCACTGGTGGGAAAATAAAATGGTTTAGCCACTCTGAGAAACAGCTTGACAGTCTCTTTTAATCCTAAAAGTAGATTCACCCTACAATGCAGTAATTGTACTCTTGAGCATTTATCCAAAAGAAACAAAAACTTAATTAAGTTCCCACAGAAACTTACACATAAATGTTCAGAGCAGTTTTATTTATAATAGCCAATAACTGGCAACTACCCAAATGTCTTTCAATGGATGAATGTTGAAACAAATTGTGATAAAATCTTATGATAGAATACTACCGAGCAACGATAAGGAACAAATTATTAATATATGCAAAAATTAAAATGAACTTCAAGGGAATGATGCTGAAGAAAAAATTTTTAAAAGCCAATCTCCAAAGATTAAGTAATTCATGATTATGTTTACATATTATTCTTAAAATAACAAAACTGTGGAGATGGAGAACAGATTAGAAATTGCCAAGGGTTAGAGATGGGGGTAGAAGGTACAGTGGGGAAACTTTGTGAGGTTTTTGTGGTCCCAGTACAAATAATACAGCACTCTTGGTTTTAATCCCTAAAGATGTTTAAAAACAATTCCTAATAAGAGTTGTCCAGATATTTAGCAATGGCAGCAGATTACAGGTATAGCTCCCCAACATGACAACTTCAAAAGAGATTGTACTAATTCAATGCATATGTTAATTTTAAAAAGGCCAGTCACAGTACTTAAATGGTATATATCTTAACGATATTATTCTAAGTATCTAGCTATACCAGATGGACTAGCAGGATTTTCTGTCCATTCAATCTTATTTAAGACAGTAAATCTTATAATAAGAGAGTTAAAAAAAGAAAAAGAAAAAAACAACAAACCTCAACTACAGTTGGGTATTCTCATAGGAAGATGAGGTGAAAAAAGTAGCAGTGGTTCAAAAGCTTAAGCAGTGGCACCTAAATTTGGCTGCATATTAGAATCATCTGAAGCACTTTTTAAAAACCCTCACACTGACTGTTGGTCATCCTAGACCAATAAAATAACTTTAAATCTCCTCAGACGATGCCAGTGTCTAGCCAGAACTGAGAACCAGAGGACTAAGCAGAAGGGGATGTTTCTACAAAGATTTCTTAACAATAAGTCCTTTCACCCAATCAGATTTACCTTCCCACAAAGGGGTAAAGAAGGCTAGATGTTGTCCATACTTGCTTCGCTTTAATTAGCACTTGTGACTTGCCCAAATCCTAGATCATGTTTCCCCTAAATTTCATGTTATTCCCTAAGTTTTTCAAATCCAGGGCTAAGGGGTTTGCCAGGATGAGATTTTAAGTGTTCACACAGGGGAAGTCCCTGGCAAACCAGGAAAGTGGTCACTCTACTTTGAATTGTAAAGTATCCTAAGTAACCCTGCCACTGCTCCCAGATACTAGTCTGTGCCAATCAGTGGAGAAAAGGCATTCTCCATTACTACCACGGCAAATGCTGCTGTACTTGCCTTGGCTACTCCCTATCTTTTCCAGGCGTCACTCCCCTTAACCTGCTGGTGGACGCTTTGGCAGCTGACAAGGCAGATATTTTTAAACTTTAAGGTGAATAAAAATCATCTGGAGGGCCAGTTATAACAGAGATCACTGAGCCCCACTAGAGTTGCTGATTCCATAGGGCTGGGATAGGGCCCTAAAACTTGAATATCTGACACATTATCAGGGGATGCTGGTAAAGCTGGTCAGGTTGTTACTGAATGCTGGTTCGTGTGTCTGAAGCACACTGAGGCCAAACAAACCTAAAGGTTGGAGTCTGGAGAAGAGAAAGGTTTATTGCAGGATCGAGCAAGGAGAGGGGTGGTCCGTGTTCCAAAACCCCTGAAATCTCCAAAGGATTTCAGCAAAGCATTTTTAAAGGCCAGGTGAGGGAGGGACATCCCAGGGCATGTGATCAGCTCGTGCACAATCCTCTGATTGGCTGATGTTGAGGCCACAAGGCAGGTAACATTATCCATCCTTAGGTGCCAGAAGGTCTGGGGGCTACATGCTCTTGATCATCAAGGAGTTCATTTCTTCCATTGGGTGGTGGTTTTTAGCATCTGAAAACTCAAGAAATATGCCTGAGATACTATTATCTGAGTACTTCAGAGAGAAACTACAATAGAGGATATGGTGGATGGGTCTGTCCTAGGAAGGCCCCATAGGGTACTGCTTGGTTACAAGGTGACCATACTTTGAGAACCACTGCTCTAGTGGCTTGGAATGTTAGGAAAGTAATGGAAGAATCCCTTCCCAGATCTAGATTCTAGTATCACCAGCTATTTTGGTGGGAGGAAGGGTAAGTTTTGTCCTTGCTTGGACTTCTTGTTCATTTATATCAAAGCCTATTTGAGGCAGTGCGTTCGGCAGTCCTGGAGATCTGTCTTTTGCTTCAACAGTGTTTGGAATGAACAGACCCAGGGACGCTCCTTGCTCCAGCCCCCGACCACCCTCCAACCTTTTTTCCTTTCGCAACCTTTGGAATCAGACACTCAGCTATCCTCAGCCTCCAGGACAGGCCAACACCAGTTTTTGAGCTTAGCTCCTTATCCCTGATCAACCACGAGTTCCCAGGTTCGTCAGAATTATTCCACCGAGGTGGAGGCCCCCGTCCACCGCCTGTTCATCTTGCATCTGTGGACACTTACCTCTCTCTGAGCATCTATTTCGACAGCAACAATGGGACTCTGGACAGTATGGGCCACATTTTTCGCCAGCTGGCTGAGGAGAAGTGTGAGGGCGCCCAGCGCCTCTTGAAAATGCAAAACCAGTGCTGCGGCCGCGCCCTCTTCCAGGATGCATGGAAGCCTTCTCAGGATGAGTGGGGTAAAACCCAGGATGCTGTGGAAGCCGCCATTCTTAGGGAGAAGAATCTGAACCAGGCACTATCGGATCTGCGCGCCCTGGGTCCTGCCTTGCAGACTCCCAGCTCTGTGACTTCCTGGAGAGCCGCTTCCTGGAGGAGCAGGTGAAACTCATCCAGAAGATGGGCGACCACCTGACCAACCTCCGCAGGCTGGCTGGTCCGCAGGCTGTGCTGGGCGAGCATCTCTTTGAAAGGCTCACCCTCGAGCCAAACAGGAGTCTCTGAAGTCCAGCCGCATCTGAGGAGACCCTCTGGCGTCAGAGCTTCTGCCTGAAGCCCCGCTCTGAAGCCACTAGGCAGCTTTGTAACTGCCCTGGAGCCCTCTCCCAAGACTTGGACCAAATGGAAACAATAACGCTTTTTGCAGAAGGAAAAAAAAAAAGCCTATTTGAAATACAAACAGAATAAAGCGAAAAAAAGAAATATATACATATATTCACGTTCTTTTAACATATGAATTGCCCCACTTTATCTCTGTGAAGTAAGTTTGTTCCAATTATTGGGCTGGTTCTCAAGCTTTGCTGCTCGTTTGAATTACTTAAAGAGCTTTGAAGAAAAACATTGGTGTCTGGGTCCCAGCCCCAGAGATTTTGATTCAGTAGGTCTAGGCAGGAGCCTGGCCACCGGGAGGTCTCAGAGTTCCCCAGGTGATTCTAATGTGCAGCAACTTTGTGAACCACCTCTTGGCTTCAATGCAGCTAGTCATCAGATATTAAATCTAAGACACATGGACTACTAGTGTGTGAGCTCTGTCGCTAGGTGTATTCCATTTTCTTCCTCCTGGAAGATTCGTGCCAGGGAAAATGATTGATAGTTGTGTTACTTCTCTGAAATGGATGGAAATTTCCAATTAGCGTGAACAGGGGAGGGCGAATGGGTGAATGCAATAAGGTGTATCATTTACGTATTGCCCTATGTGTATGGCTAGAAGCTTTTGCAACTGAGGTCTGCCCTACTTTTCATGCTAATGGTAATGCTTGTCTTCCTAATGCAGGTGTAAACCTTATAAGCCCATAGGTAGACAGCATCACAAAATATTTACCCCTCCCCACTGGCCCACTCTCAAGCTTCACTCCCCTTCCCCAATACACAAATGTACATCAATGCACTTGAGACCAATACCAACATACTGACCTTCAATTCTTCTACTTTGCAGCTTCCCTCTTATCAGGAGATGTCAGCATTTAGTGCAAGGACAAATGCTTGCCTCTTGAGGAGTAATGTAGACAAAGCCTCCAAGAGACAAATAGCCCTTAGGGAGAGGGAAATAGTCTTTCAAAAAGGTTGATGCCCAGAGGAGGCGTTTTCAGTCATCTCAGCTTAGAGGTCAAATATCCAAAATTAAAAAGGTTAAAAAAAAGAAGAAGAAAGCAAGGAAGAAAAGAAGGAAACAATTTTCTTATCTCATAGTAATAAGGCAGTTTTCCTTAAAAAAAAGACTCAAGCCATAAATTCTCTTTCCTAATCAAAATGTGCTTTTCCGGGCCTCCCTGGTGGCACAGTGGTTGAGAGTCCGCCTGCCGATGCAGGGGATACAGGTTCGTGCCCCGGTCTGGGAGGATCCCATATGCCGTGGAGCGGCTGGGCCCGTGAGCCATGGCCGCTGAGCCTGCGTGTCCGGAGCCTGGCTCCGCAACGGGAGAGGCCACAACAGTGAGAGGCCCGCGTACAGCAAAAAAAAAAAAAAAAAAAAAAATGTGCTTTTCCATCTTTAGACTATTCCTCTTATATCCTGTATTATTCATGATGTTTAATTCTTGAAATAGCACATGGCTGAAAACAGAAGCTAACCTCTTGTTCACTGTGAATTAAATCTTCTTTTCCTAGGACCCATCTACAATGTACAATTTGGGGTTGGCCAACATAATTATTTTCTCTGAAATACGTTACAGCATTTTGCCTTTTCAATATATAGTTATACAATACATTGTTAACACAACATATTTAATATAGTCAATATAGTAAATACAACTATAACACACATGATATGATGCCACTTTGGCGATTTTCTTCATCCATGTAATTCTGAAATTTGACAGTATAGTTTTCATATTCTAATGAGCTGAGTATTACCTTTGCAAGGATAGAAAAATAAAATAAATTCATAATATTCTTGGTGGTTTGCCCCTGGGGTGGATTACCATAATGGGGGGATATTTGAGCCTTTCCCCAAGTCATTAAAAACCCTCCAGCGAGCAGCCCCTTGTCCTCTCCAGGGAGTGGGGGGAAAGGATCTTTAATCATAATAATCCTGGGGGGAGAAATCTCGGAAATAAGACATCTGCTTCTGTGCCTTGTTGTTTTGCAGAATAGCAATGATTGCCTTAGCAGCTTCTATTGCCATATGTATACAATAAGTAAATGAACAGAAAATTGAATGAATGCATAAAAGAAGGATAAACCCACCCAGCTTAACAAACCCACTCTCTCACCTGCTGTGCCCCGAAACATGAAAGAAAGAATCACGGGATCATAAGGATTAATAAAATAACAGTCTCTGTTAACAATATTGACAGGAGGTATAAGGATAATTTGTCTGATGTGGGACCAACAGCTTAACTAACTGCTTAATTCTTTTTTTAAGGGCAATTCATTCATTTATTGTTTAAAGATTGCAAGACAACATCTGAATTTTTGTAGCACAATTTAAATGTTTTACTTTTTTTGATAAAGCAGAGTATAATAGCAAAAACAATTAGTTTCCAGTAATATCTATATCTCTATTCAGAATTAAGTCTTCCACAGACATGTAACCTGGAAACAAAAGCCTGTTACAATAAGCAAAGCTTCAACGGAGTGGCTACTTTTCGGGCCAGGGAAAGGTTCATCCCTATAGGAGGATGATGTGCTATGTAAAATGGCTGCAAGGTCACAACCTTGAGGGCGTTGGAAGTCTAGTATCCTATTCCACATTAAGTAGTTCGGGGAACTTCAAACGTCCGTTCATCTGCAACCAAGCTGGCAACCTTTAACTGATATTTCAAGCAGGTAAGAAATAAATGAAAAGAAATCCCTACATTGACGTTCCTTGATTTACACTGTTAAATGGTTCATTAACATGTAATTCTGTCTAAGAATTACATTTGAGACTCCTTGCTCAGATTTTGGTTAACAGTACAAATCTTTCAGAAATTCATGTTTTTATTAATCAATAATTTGTCAGCTAGGATACGTTCAGGCATCAGCTACAACTTCAAAATAGGTGCACTGCCTCAGCGCTTTGGAAAGACATAATCTAAAACACTAATAGCAGACAAAATATCTGTTACTAGACAGCATATGTGCAGTACAGCAAGACAAAAACATATTCATATGTGCCACGGACCAGCCTCAGAAAGAGGATTTCACCGCCCAGGGTCAGAAGGGACGGGGTAAGGAACTGAAGTAGCACTGACGAATGGGGTCAGAAGGACCAAGACAACTGATGGTTGCAAGGCAAGTTTTATTATGCTACAGTTGCAGATTATATAGACTAGAAAAGGGAAGGTTGCCAGACAGTGGTTTACATTATCTAATGACTGTCTCGGCTCAAGGTTAACTTCCCTGGGAGAAAACCCATAAACCCAGAATCATCCAAAATAACCTGCACGTGCAGGGTGGAGACAGATTGGCTTGTCTCATTTTCCATTCTTTCTGATTTCTGGGCCCTGGTGATTTATCTCCCATGGAATGGAACAAGGAGGGGAACAAGTAGGGACAGTCCCTTCGAGCAGCGGCGGCATGCCTGGCATGTCTGTAGCCTGCTCTCAAGGCCGACTGCTTCCCACAGGTCCCCCTTTTTTATTTTTTAATTTTTGCTGCAAAATAATTCCATGAAGCTTAGTGCCGAGAGTAGTATACTGTTGCATGTGGATACGAAACAGACATGAGAAGATTATTATCAATAATAGGCAAATTATGGCCAGGGTAATAAATCCTGACAACCCTCTAGTAATCCACGACTAAGGGTTTAACCACTTTAAATGATCCAGTAAAGTTTGAATTACATCTTCTGGTGAAATATCATCAAGATGTGCATTTTGTATATCCTGAATTTCAGCATTTAATTTCTTAAGATCAAGACTAGTATTATTATCTGACCAAACACTCAGCAGATGCATTTTTACTTCTTCCCATTCCCAAATACAGTCATTGTACTTGTAAGGAATAACACAAATCCACGTATACTTTGCATGACAAGCTAAACGCATCCTCAATTTTAATGCTGCCATCTGATCTCCAATCCTCAAAATTGCGTTTTTAAATTCATCTAACTTGTTATTAATCTGTAAATCTATGTGACTTTGTAAAGATTAAGCAAGACTGGTATTTTGAGATAATTGATTAGCAAAGTGAGCATGATTAATACTCTGTGAAAGAGCAAGATGGGCAGTAGCCGCGGTAGCAGACAGAGCAGCCAAGGCAAGTAAACTTACTATTAGCCACCCAATAAAGCGTCTCCTTCTCTGCAAGGCTTTGGAGAGCTCCACCCATGTCTGTACTCCAGTATCTTCATACCAAGGTTCTCTCAGATGTACAGGCACCATAACATATATGGGTTGCCTTAGTATAAGCACAGATTGTGTTCCTGCAGAAGGGAACATACAACTGCTAAAAATACAATGAACACAGCTAATATTATATCCTCCTTTGGAAGAATTACCGATGTTAATAGAACCAATCAAAAGTGTATATGGAGGAGCAACACAAGTTATAACAGGTGTATTGGAATAAGTTAGAGCTAGTTTCCATATATCCCAGTTCTTTTGAAATGTGATAAACCTATCTATGATGGGAATAGAAGAGATAAGAATTGACCCCTTGGTATGATCTGTAGTACACCATATTTGGTTATTATTCCAAGATGCATTGCAACATTCAAAATTGGATCCAGCAAAGTTAATGGTCATAAAAGGAGGAAATTGAGTTTTTGATTTTCTGTTAAGAATAGTAACCTTATGTCCAACTATAAGTATCCCTTGTCCTCCAAGTTAATGCTTCACACAGAAATAATTTCCTGAATCTTCACCTGGAACCTTGGCTATAGTAATAGCGGAATCCCGAAGTGGTGAGGCATATGAGATTCGACCTCTAATATTAATAGCTTGCCCATTTTTATACCAAATGATGGTATCCTTAAGATCCTCTCGTCGGCTGGTAGCCGGGCCTGTAAGAGTAACGTTGGTTCCTGTAAAATGAAGGTTCATGCAAGCAAAACAGTGTAATAAATGAGTGATAACATGTTTATTAGCTTCTCGGGTCTGTGCTGTAGCACAGAGGAAACCAGAATAAGTATCAATAGTGACATGAACAAATTGTAATTTCCCAAAAGACGGGATATGAGTAACATCCATTTGCCATAAATGACTAGGTAATAATCCACGAGGATTAACACCATAATGTGGAACAGGAAGGTGAGGTAAGCACTGTGGGCATTGCTTAACAATTTGTCGGGCGGCTTCACGAGTAAGGGAAAATTGTTTGCGGAATGTAGCCGCCGACTGATGGTGTAAAGCATGCGATTGCTGTGCTGCTTGTGAAGCAGTTTGATCATAACTTACCATAATATGAGGGTGTCCAGGACATGGACCATGAGTATCAACAGTATGTAGATAATGAATGCAATGCCTTAGCCATTCTTTTTTTTTTTGCGGTATGCGGGCCTCTCACTGTCGCGGCCTCTCCCGTTGCGGAGCACAGGCTCTGGACGCGCAGGCCCAGCGGCCATGGCTCACGGGCCCAGCCGCTCCGCGGCATATGGGATCCTCCCAGACCGGGGCACGAACCCGTATCCCCTGCATCGGCAGGCGGACTCTCAACCACTGCGCCACCAGGGAGGCCCTCCTTAGCCATTCTTGACAGCATGACGAACGGAAAGGAGGAGGACGGTAAATTGGGATATGTCCTGCTTTAGGGGAAAGAGATTGAGGAGGAAGAGGAACTTTAACTTTATTTTGGGGAGGAAAACGCACAGGATAAAGATCACGTTTAGATCGAGTTAAAACATCTGCAGTCGCATTAAGATTAGACAATGGACCAGGCAAGTTAGAATGAGCACGGATATGCAGAGCTGCAACACGACCATCGTGGGAACCAATAAGCTGTTGAAGCAAACGAAAAGAGGATGATAATTCAGGGTCATTAGTATGTCCTCTGGTCGCAGTCTCAGAAGAAATAATAAGCTGATAAGATATTTACTATCAGAAAACAAATTAAAAGATATAGAAGGCAAATGTTTAAAAGCCATAATGACAGCATACAGTTCAACACGTTGAGCTGAAGTCAAGGAAGTTTGTTTAATGAGTTTGGTTCCATCGTCAATGATTACAGTAGCCACTCCTGAAGAAGAACCGTCTGTAAAAACCAAAGGTACATGAGGAATAGGCTGTTGCCTAATTATAGAAGGAAAGATATAACAGTTAACTTTGTCGAATTGGATCAATTTATCAGCAGGGTAATGGCATTCCAAGGTACCTGAAAATCCTGCAAGAGCAAGACCCCATTCATTACTATGTTGAAGAAGCCAATTTTGTTGACTAACTGAATAAGGGATAATAATTTGAGAAGTTTCTATACCCAGAAGTTGTAAGCATCTAGTTCTACCTTGCATTATTAGCTTACTACTAAGTTCAAAATAAGGGTTAATAACCTTAGAGGATGTAGTTTTCATATGAATCCATTCAATAATTCCAACAGTTTGCCAGAAGATGGCAGTAGGCACATGAGGTGTTGGACTAGTAATTACAGAAATTGGCAGGTGAGTATGTATTCGAGTTAATTGTGCAGAGCTGATAGCTCTATTAACTATTTGTAAAGCTTGAAGTGCTTCTGGAGTCATAGAGCGTGAAGTAGAAGGATCTGAGTCACCTTTAAGAATATCAAACAAAGGCTCTAATTGAGCAGTAGTAAGTTTTAAGGAAGGCCTTGGCCAATTAATATCTCCAAGTAATTTTTGAAAATCCTTTAATGTTTTTAAATTATCAACTCGAATTTGCAGTTTTTGGGGCCTAATGGTAGTGTTATCAATATATTTTCCCAAATAGAAAAATGGAGATTGTCTTTGAATTTTTTCTGAGGCAATGACCAAGCCAAATGATTGTAAGGATTGTTGTAAAAATTGAAAAGCAGTCTCTAATAAAGAAATATTATCAGTGGCTAAAAGTATATCATCCATATAATGTATGAGATATAACGTTGGAAACCTTTTGCTCACAGGAGTTAAGGCCTGAGCCACATATTTTTGGCATAATGTAGGACTATTTGCCATGCCCTGAGGCAATACTTTCCATTGAAATCTCCTCATGGGTTCCTTAAAATTTAAGGAAGGCAAGCTAAAAGCAAAATGTTTTCTGTCTTCAGGAAACAAAGGAATAGTGAAAAAAACAATCTTTTAAATCTATAACTAAAAGATGATAATTGTGTGGTATGGCTGTTGGAGAGGGTAGACCTGCTTGAAGAGCTCCCATTATTAGCATAGTTTTAGTAACAGCTCTTAGATCCGGTAATAACCTATATTTTCCAGATTTTTTCTTGGTAATAAAAATAGGAGTATTCCAAGGACTATTGGAAATTTCTAAATGCCCTAATTGTTCCAGTACTAATTGTTCTGCAGCTTCTAATTTCTCCTTTGTGAGGGGCCATTGGTCCACCCATACAGGGTCATCACTCAGCCAAGTAATTGGATCAGCAGTGAGTGGAGGAGAATCCAAGGCCCCTAAGAAAAACCCAAACCTTGTCTATCATTTTTTATTTTCACATCAATAGGATAGACAGTTCCTTGTTGATTTGTCCCCAGTCCTTTTGTGGGAAGAAATCCTTGATCCAACATCATATTAGAGACTTGAGAATTTGGACTATAAAGTAATACTCCCATTTCTTTTAATATATCTCGGCCCCAGAGGTTTAAAGGCAGCCTAGGCAAAACATAAGGCTGGAAGTATCCTGAATGGCCCTCACTATCTTGCCATAATAATAACTGACTACTTTGCATAGGAGAAGAACTCTGTCCTATTCCTTGAAGTTCTGTAATAGTAGGACTAACGGGCCAATGTTTATGCCAGTGAATCTGTGTCATAACAGAGACATCAGCTCCAGTGTCTAACAAACCTGAAAAAACCTTTCCATTAATGGTTCATTTCATTTCTGGACGTTCTTTCCCTATCTTCTGAATCCAGTAGGCAGCATTAGATGATCCAAAAGCCTTTGTGTCTCTCTTTTGATGTCGTAAAATTTGTCCATGAGGTACAAAGGGCAAAAGTAGCAATTGTGCAATTTTATCCCCAGGAGAAATCATTATTATATTTTTAATAGTTTGTGCCATGATTTTTATTTCTCCTTCGTAGTCAGAATCTATGACTCCTGGCATAATAGTTAAACCCTTCATGGTGACACTACTTCTTCCCAATAATAGTCCCATCAAGCCCTTGGGTAAAGGTCCATAGATGCTTGTAGAGAAGGCCTGAGGACCCATTTCAGGAGTTAATACATATCGGGCGCAGGTACTGTGGTCCAGTCCTGCGCTTCCTGCTGTTTCTCTGGAGAGCAAAGATATTGTATGTTTTTGTTTTTGGTTAATGTCTGATTGATAGTTTGAGGAGGATACACAGACATTGCCCCTATTATCTGTTGGGGCCGAGGAAGGCCCCGCGAGGAGTTTCCCGACAGTGGTGTTCCATCCTTGTGGGCCACTGAACGACAATCTCATGCCCAACGTTTTCCCCTATTGCATTTAGGGCATAAACCAGGGATCTTCTGACCATCTGGAGGGTTTTGAGTAGGGAAGGAAGGACCAGGGTTACAATGAAAAGATCTACATCCTCCAGCAAAATGACCTGCCTTTCCGCATTTAAAACTAGTCTTTGTTCTCTTTGGATTGTTTTTAAACCCCACTTTAGTTAATGCTGCAGCCATAGCAGCACCCTGTATATAAGCAGGCCCAATGTCTGCACAAAGGCGAATATAATCCTTCAATGTTCCCCGTTTTCTCCAAGGTCGAATCGCAGCCTGACATGCCTTATTAGCGTTTTCAAAAGCAAGTTGCTTAACTACAATTGTACCAGTGAGTCCATCCACAATGAGCCTCCCCACCGGCTGTAACAATATATCTACAAAATCAGCATATGGTTCATCAGGTCCCTGTCTAATTTTTGAAAGATCCTCAGTTTTGTGTGTAGAAGATAATTTCCTCCAGGCTTGTAATGCCAAATGATTTATTTGAGGATAAGCAACAAAGGGATAAGTTAATCGATCTTGTAAAGCGATATATGGTCCTTCCCCAATCAGCATATGATAATCAACTGGAATATCATGGGTAGCATTCTTTTCTGCTTGTTCAGCAGCCCGTTCATAAAAATCAAACTTCCATATTAAATAATCTCCACCATTTAAACAAGCTCGTGCAATAGACTGCCAATCAGCAGGGGGAAGAGCTTCTCCTGTAATAGTGTCAACCATAGCAGTAGTAAAAGGAGCAGTGGGCCCATATTGAGCACAAGCAGATTTTAAATCTTTCAAAACTTTAAAAGGAAGAGCCTGATGCTCCCTAATAGCCTGTTGAGGATTATTAGGATCAGGTCTTTCCGTGACAGGACAACAGAAAATAGGATCTTCTCCTCGTTTTATTGCTGCTTGTACAGCACGTTGCAAGGGACTGAGCATTTTTACAGATGGAGAATTTTGAGGAAGACAGTCCTTACTAATTTGCAGCTTTTGCACTGACTTATCTATTATAGCCATTAGAAAATCATCCTCAGGATATTTCTCTCTTTTATGTTTAAAAGCCTCATCTGTTAAGTCAAAATGTTCCTCTTCATCTGAAATATTTAAATTAATTAGCTCTTTCGGTTTAGGAAGTGGCGACACAGTAGCTGATAATACAGTCTTTTCTTCTGTCAGAGGCTTATGTTTTTCTGACTTTACATTCAAATCAACACTATCATGAGAAGAACCTAAACATATTTTTATCAGATTCCACAAACTAAATGTAACAACGGCAGTATGAGTAGGCCCTCGAGACTCATAATAATTTTTTAAATCTTCTCCAACTTTCTGCCAGATTTCTATGTCACAGAGCCGCCATCAGGAAACCAGGGAGATACATCATGGATATGCTGCAAAAATTCAGTCAACTGTGAGGTAGAAACTTTATTACCCCGAGCTTTAAGCATCAAAAGTAAAACCAGAGCAAATAATTCACGGTCCTTTGAGCCCTTTTGCCCCATCTTATTTTACTTCTGACTGTTGCCTTATGCCTCTATTAGTTTCACTTTTACTCGTGTCCACACATATTTTGCATAAGGGTTCTCTTACCTGCACTTTCTTTTTCTTTTAATTGGCTTCACGCTTCAGGTCCCTGTTCGGGCGCCACTTGCTGCAGACCAGCCTCAGAAAGAGTATTTCACCGCCCAGGGTCAGAAGGGACAGGGTAAGGAACTGAAGTAGCACCGACGAATGGGGTCAGAAGGGCCAAGACAACTGATGGTTGCAAGGCAAGTTTTATTATGCTACAGTTGCAGATTATATAGACTAGAAAAGGGAAGGTTGCCAGACGGTGGTTTACATTATCTAATGGCTGTCTCGGCTCAAGGTTAACTTCCCTGGGAGAAAACCCATAAACCCAGAATCATCCAAAATAACCTGCACATTCAGGGTGGAGACAGATTTGCTTGTCTCATTTCACATTCTTTCTGATTTCTGGGCCCTGGTGATTTATCTACCGTGGAATGGAACAAGGAGGGGAACAAGTAGGGACAGTCCCTTTGAGCAGTGGCGGCATGCCTGGCATGTCCGTAGCCTGCTCTCAAGGCTGACTGCTTCCCACACATATGTTGGCTTGTTTAAACCTTAAGCCCTTGATCCTTTGTTGAAATACAATAATTTCATTCCTATGGTTTTCAATACCAAAAACTCAACGTCCAGGAGGGCTAAAGTCTAATTTGTACTCCAAACCAAGTAGCAGTGCAGTTCGCTACTACTGAGGCTGAATCCATAAAGACTTCAAGACCATGACCAGAAGACAAGTTATTATATATAATACCCTAGAAGGCCTGAAACATATGTATATGAATACATAGCTGGTCCTTCAGAGCTTTTTACCTATAACATGTTTTTTGATGAAAGTTATTTAATGTACTGGAGATAACTGTGACTTACTGATCAAATATTTGAATACTTATACTTACCTGCGATTTCATTTCTGCTGAAAGAAAAAGGAAGAACAGGACTCACCTAAAAAAAACAAACTTTAGAAATGAAAGTAAAAATCTTATCACACACTATCACTTTTGGAAGCAGCATAGAGGGGCAGTCAACGGTAAAACAAACACTGGTGAAATAGGTCAAAACTCTAGGCCAAAAATCCATTATTATTATCGTCAGTGACAGTACCACAACTGTGCCCTTCATAATTAATAAGCACTCCTAAGAATCTTCATTTGGCACCAGATGATGTGTTGAAGAGAAACACTCTGGGAGGTTTTGAATCACACTTGGTATTTTGTTAGCCAAGTTACAGGAGAATTTTTAAAGTGGGGGAAGGGAAGAAGGAAACGGACCAGAAAAAGAATTGAAGCCATCATCTACAAAACAACAAAGCACTGAGATTTCCAAACGTTATGTCAGACACTAAAGTGACTGATAGAGGCTCAAGTGGTTTATAAAACCTATAAAAAGACTACACCAACAAAGTCCCCATTTATCGGTAGAGTTCAGAAACTAAAACAAGGAATATTTTAGCTTAAAACCTTATCTCAAGAGAATCATATACACTTCACATGAATAAAAATACCTGAAACCAAACATTTTTAAAAGCTCCAATACCCAAAATATAAAGAAAAAAATTAATTCAGAAGACTCAATCAATCCATGATAATCACAAAACGGCTGGGCAATCTCTATCTCCCTTCCACATTAACCATCCATCCCCTGGAAGACCAAGGGAGATCAGACCTTCCAGACTTACCTTCCAGACTTACCTTCCAGACCTTCCAGACACCTGGCTGCTGCAAAATTCGATGGAGACTCCTTGTGGAACAGCAGTTTCGCATCTCTTGGGTCTCTCCCTATCGTGATCATGCAGGAAGCAAGTCTGGCTGTGCTATTTCTTATCATTGTCTGTCACCCATCTGCACCATGATATTGAAAAAGTAGTTCCCTTTCCCCCAGAAGGTTGAGGCTCAGCTACAGGGGTAATTCTCCTGGGCACACAGTCATTATTTAGGCCGACTCAGTGACTTCAACAGGCTTAATCATGTGATCAGGTTTGTTGCCAGCTGCATAATGCTCCCACATCTGTAGGTAGAGCCGCTCTAGTTCCATTGTGTATTGTTTGGTGTTGAACAGAGGGCTAGATGTTCTCTGCTTCCAGACTTTGCCACGAATTTTCTTCAGGTATTCGAGATCAGTTCCCAGTTTCACAGCTAGCTCTTCATATTCTTGTCGATTTTTAGCAATCAGCTCAAGACAGCCTAAACAAGTGAGCTGGGAACCTGCAACTCGGGAAGCAAGAGTCTCTCCTGGCATAGTCACCATGGGGGTCCCTGCCCAAAGGACATCCATCCCTGTGGTGTGGCCATTACAGAGTGGAGTGTCAGCTGGCCTCTCCGAACATGTTCCTCTTTAGGAGCAACAGGTGAAAAAATGATACGGTTTGGGGGAAGGCCCACATTTTGCGTGTACTGTTGAATATTAGCTTCTCCTGCTGCTGGAAAATGCAACAGCCACAGTACACTATTGGGAACACGCTTCAGAATATTTGCCCACATCTGCAAAGTAGATGGGTCAATTTTGTATAACTGATTAAAGTTACAGTACACAATGGCATCTTCCGGTAACCCGTACTGAGAACGTGTGGTTACAATAATGGTACAGGGAACCTCCTCTCCAGTGACAGCCTTATTGTTGATCAGGGTAGTTGCCAGTCCATTGCTAATACTGAATCCATTAATTGTAATCTGAATTTGTCCTCTGTTAATCATTTCAATAACTGCTTCTGCAACAGTATTCATAGGAATGACAGGCATATTAAGAGCTGTATTACTGCTGTCTGCGTTGTCTTCTCCATCAGGACATTTCATCTTGACTATTTGCACATCTGATAGACTATCAAGAAATGCTTGGAGGTCGATGCCATTCAGCACAATCCGATTGTCATAAATGTGCCCATTGGACTTAAAATCGATGACGGCTTTTTTCTTCAGGTGAGGGAACATATTAGCATGATCACCAATAAAGAACGTATGGGGCATATAAGCCAGTTTCTCAGAATACTGCTCAGCAACTTCAGCAGGTGACGTTTCCTGATCAGTGATGATATAATCCATGAAAAGCACGCCACTAGTCCCAGGGTACCCCAGCCACATTGCCTGAATAGGAGCTGGCCTGAGAGCAAAGAGTTCATTTCGAGCACCCCTGGTATAACCATTCATATTTACAAGGATGTGTATACCATCTTGATGGATGCGATCAGCTGCTTTCCCATTGCATGGAATCTGAGAAAGATCAGTGAAATGATTGGCTTCTGCCATCACCTTCGCTCGGAAGTTTGTGCCATCATGTGGGCTCAGGGCATAACAGAATATCTCAAATTTATCAGGATTGTGCATGCCTGGAATAGACTGCATAAGGTGAGAAGTAGGATGATTCCCAAAGTCAGAACTCACGTATCCTACACGCAGTCGACCATCACTGAGCTTCAAGTCTTTTGGATGTTCATACGGTGGTTTATGAAGGACACTTATATTAGCCAAGCAGAGGTTCCCATGCCTCTCAGCAATAGCCTTCCTGAAGCCATGAGGAAGAGGATAGAGCATACTATGATGAGGCTGCACAGAAGGCAACCTATTCTTCTCCAACTGGTCAGCCACAATGCTGACCAACTTCTTCATTCGCTCATCATAGTCTGTCCAATCACAGACAACCTGCAGGCAATGAGCCAAATGACAATAAGCGTCAGGAAAATCAGGTTGAAGCTTCAGAACAGTGCGATAAGAAGCAATTGCTTCTGGAATATTCCCTGAATCCTGGTGAATGGAAGTCAGATTGCTGTGGGTATCCGCAAATGCAGGGTTGATCTGAATGGCACGAGTATAACACTGCAAGGCTCCCTGAACATCCTGCATCTCCCATAGAGTGTTTCCCATATTACAGTACGCATCAGCAAAGGTAGGACTGATTCGAATAGCCTCCTTATAATGCATCAGAGCTTCGTGCAGTTTTCCCTGCTGCTTCAATACACTTGCTAAATTTGAATGGGCATCAGCAAAGTCTGGGCAGAGCCCTAATGCTTTACGATACAAGCGAACTGCCTCTTCACTGTTTCCCTCTTCTCCTTTGATATTGGCTAGGTTATTCAGAGAGTCTGCATGGGTGGGACACAGCCGGAGAGCTGTATGATAACAATCTTCTGCTTCAGAAACACTGCCCTTCTCTTTGAGAGCGTTGGCTAGGTTGCAGTAAGCATCAGGGAAATGTGGTTGCAATTCAATAGCTCGCCTGTAGGTGTCTATTGCCAGATCCATCAGGCCTTGCTCAGAGTATACACAAGCCAGGTTGCCATGTACCACTGCATGATTTGGACTCAAGCTTAGGGCACGAAGGTAAGCTGCCACAGCTCTGTCAAAAATCCGTGCCTCATTGAAGACATTTCCTAAATTGATATAAGCATCCAGAAAATTGGGGTCAAGGGTGACAGCCTTTTCAAAGTGATGAATTGCAAGCCAAATCTCCCCTTGTGCATTGAAAACACAGCCAAGATTACTCCAAGCTACTGCAAAGTTCGGTTGTATCTCAATTGCTTTCAAATAACATGCCTTGGCTTCTTCTAAGCCACCCAGGGCTTTGAGCAGGTTCCCCAGGTCACTGCGAACACAGTACAAAGAAGGATTGTACTGAAGAGCAGAGACGTAAGCTTGTACTGCCCCTTCCATGTCGCCTGCTGCTACCAAAGCGGCTGCCAGGTTAATATAACCATCGATGAAATATGGTTTGAGACGCAACGCATGCCCGTAATGCTCAATTGCTTCCTGCAACTGCCCTCTTTCCTTGTACACATTCCCCAAATTCGAATAGGCTTCTGCCAGAAGAGGGTTCTGTTTAATTGCCAGAGTACTAAAGTGGGCAGATCTGTCCAGCCTTCGACACTGGAAGTGTATAGATGAAAGTAATAAAAGTACACCAGTATTGCCTGGCTCTTGTCTCCAGAGCTGCATGCAGTGTCTCTCAGCTGTCTCAAAATCTCCTGCCTGATATTCTCGATGTGCCAGCTCAGCTAACCCTTGGAAGGAAAGCATACGTTTCGTTGGTTCTGTGCTGTCGGCCACGTTGCCCACGGAAGACGCCATCTGGAGCTTCTGGAGAGAGTGAAAAAAGGGGGTAATGGAGTCCCGCTGCCGCCACTACTGGCAAGAATGTTTCTAGTGGTAGCAAACATGAGCGCAGCAGCCGTACCACTGTTTTGGCACGCTTAAGCAGCAGCAACAGTTACAGGCACCGAACCTTAGGAACTATGGTTGGCCATCTACCTCTCATGCTCTTGAAATCTTAATTCTTAACCCTGCCCTCTTCCACCATTTTTCTCCTAATCAGGGAATAAAAATTACCTATCCATTTGCCTTAGAAGAAATCAAAAGTCACTAGGCCTTTTTAAAATATTGTTTTCTGTCCAGTTGGAAATGAAATACATGACTGACTTTTCTTCATCGTTCATATAGTCAACGTGGAAAACATTAGGGCTGTGAATTTCAATACAGTAAGATGAGAAAATTTTAAATTGGCCTTCCCAAACCACTAATAAGTAACTGATGTTGTATAGAATGCTAAAATCTTAGAGACCGAGTTTGATATTTTAAAAGTTCTGCAAACATTAGCTAATTTCTCCTCATCAAATTTCTCATGCCTCAAACCTGAGTATTACTTTTTAAAAGATAAATTTATTTATTTTTATTTATTTATTTTTATTTTGGCTGCGTTGGGTCTTCAGTGCTGCGTGCAGGCTTTCTCGAGTTGCGGCGAGCGGGTGCTACTCTTTGTTGCGGTGCCCAGGCTTCTCATCACAGTAGCTTCTCTTGTTGTTCCACAACTCTACGGGTTCCTTTTTAGGTCCTATGAAGAACCCTAGAAATTAGTTCATGTCATTATAGGTTTTTGCAAAATTGTCAAAAGTGAGATATTTAATTTAATTTAATTTCCATCAGGTAAGTCCAGCGTCTATTTCTTTGTCAATTTTCCTTCTATCATATTCTGCTATGTTGGATCATATTAGATTGGTAACAGGCTTTTTTGAAATCTGGCTAAGGAGATGTTTTAAGTGAGGCTATTATGTGATTTTCAGACACCACCATATGTAATTGACTATATAATATCCCATTACAGGAATAACTTCCAGTACTCTTACTGACTACTCTACTGACTTAACTAGCACAAGACACAGAAGCGTAAGGACAAAAACCACCTTACAATATAGCCATGTCTTGCACTTCACAGCTCTCAAAGCATGTGCGTTTGAAGAAGAAAAAAAGAACTGAAAAGTATAAAACCAGAAGTTATTCTGTGGAAAATTATTTCAATCATCAGGCATGTGAAAGATAAGTCAAAGATTCAGTTTTCTTCAATGCTTAGTCAAAACGGAAATTTCCTTCTGTCAAGAATATACTCCAGGGCTTCCCTGGTGGTGCAGTGGTTGAGAGTCTGCCTGCCGATGCAGGGGACACGGGTTCGTGCCCCAGTCTGGGAAGATCCCAAATGCCACGTAGCGGCTAGGCCCGTGAGCCATGGCCACTGAGCCTGCATGTCCGGAGCCTGTGCCCCACAACGGGGAGAGGCCACAACAGTGAGAGGCCAGCATACCGCAAAAAAAAAAAAATATATATATATATATATATATATATATACTCCAGGGGCTTCCCTGATGGCACAGTGGTTAGGAAGCCACCTGCCAATGCAGGAGACACGGGTTCGAGCCCTGGTCCGGGAAGATCCCACATGCCGCGGAGCAACTAAGACCGTGTGCCACGACTATGGAGCCTTCACTCTAGAGCCCGTGAGCCACAACTACTGAGCCTGCGAGCCACAACTACTGAAGCTTGTGTGCCTAGAGCCTGTGCTTTGCAACAAGAGAAGCCACTGCAATAAGAAGCCTGCACACCGCAACAAAGAGTATCCCCCAGTCGCTGCAACTAGAGAAAGCCTGCGCACAGCAACGAAGACACAACACAGTCAAAAATAAATAAAGAAAGAAATAAAAGAATATACCCCATCAATAATGTGTGTAATGGAATGGGGTGAATGAGTATTTTATCAGAATTCCTGTAATGCACAAACCTATAGCAGTACTGAAATCAGTAATGCATTTATAATAGTAAATATTTATGAGGAAGTAATCCATAGAGGTTTTCTCAAAGTTAACAATGAACATTAATGCGACATTATCAATAATAAATTGTGACACTGAAATAAACTTTTCTAAACTATTAATAACTAAAAGCAAACTCTAATCAACCATGTGAAAAGAAATCTATGTCTATAAACTACAAAGTTTATTTCTTAAAATTTTATTTCTAAAACACATAAACTGTCATATGAGGAGGCAGTTAAAGAATATATAGCTACAAGAGTAGGGAAAAAGTTTTATAGAGACACATCTGGCAGTAGTTAATTTTCAAATGTCATTTTTCTAGATTTTGTGACACCTATAGTATTGATACTTGAAAGCATTTAAAAAATTGTAATTTGAAGATTTGCTACTTCCAGGTAGAGTAAAATATTTTGAAGCAAAACAACATTTCCACTGAGAAAAATTTTAAAAGCCAAATAAAATAGTCAGCCTTCAATCAAAAAGTTCTAGACATACCAAGAGATAGAATCATATGACTAAAATTCTAAGAAAAGAACAGATAATACAAAAATATTTATATACGATATTGTGTATATTTATCAGGAAAAGTCTTTATCAAGAAAAGACTTTAAAATCATCAGAATTAATATTACATTTTATTTATATATAGATATTTATATATTTATATAAAGAACATAAAGATAAAGCCCTAGTTAAGGCAGTGACAAAAGCAGTAGCAGTGGGAGTGAAAAGAAATGGTTATATTCAAGGATATTTTGTCAGTAAAAGTCCAAGATCAAATGTCTGACTGCATACATGGGATGGATAGACGGAGTGGGAAAAATCAAAGTGAACTATAGAGGTTCTAGTGAAGATGGGGTTTCCATCACCCAACCCAAGGGGTTGCGATCATCCCCAAGGTCTAGGAGACTCAAAGGGTAGGTCATGGTCGACGAAAAGTTAATTGCTGAGAAAATAAGACTCCCAGTCTCTCCAGCTCCTTACACTAGTTTTTTTTTAAACATCTTTATTGGAGTATAATTGCTTTACAATGGTGTGTTAGTTTCCGCTTTATAACAAAGTAAATCAGTTATACATATACATATGTCCCCATATCTCTTCCCTCTTGCATCTCCCTCCCTCCCACCCTCCCTATCTCACTCCTCTACGTGGTCACAAAGCACAGAGCTGATCTTCCTGTGCTATGCAGCTGTTTCCCACTAGCTATCTATTCCTTATACCAGTTTTGTTTTTCTGCTCATATACGTAGCAGCATTTCATTCAAGGGGAAAGTCATTGATCTGACTGGTCAAATTAAACACCATAGTTCAAGGCACATTTACAGTGGTTAGTTCCTCCACAATTTAGAAAGTAACGTTCACAATTCCCCTCTTCCGACACTGTGGAACACATTGGCCATTCCTCCAAAGTTTCCACTCCATAGAGTGGACCAGAGATGACGTTAGCCCAGAACTGAGAGCTTGGCATGAGATGGTGTCAACCCCACCTAGAGCTCTGGCATAAGTTATGACCCAACCCAGCTCTACAGAGAGTTCTGCATGGAATCTTGTCTCAGCCATAATAATGTGATTCTGTTTTTCATTTGGTTTTCTTCTTTGCTTAACTTTCCCTGGCCACTCTGACAAACAAAATTTCAGGCAATCCTGGGCCACTCACTAACTTTATTCCATCTAATGTTATCCAGATTCCCAAGAAAATTACTAACTATAAAGGGGGAAATTTGGAACATGGTGAGTTTAACGTGCCTGAAATATACAGGTAACTGAATCCAGTTAAGTAGCAAATTATTTGGATCTCAAATATGCCAGTAGAAGAGCAGACTAAGCTCAATTTAATGTACTCTTACTGGAGACACATGTAAATTCTGGGTCAGTTTTGAAAATGTTAAAAGCACATAGCTGAGATTAAAAGAAAGAAAGGAACACCTGCATGTTTCAGAAAGTAACAGAGAAATTAAATCCAGAGAAATAAAAGCAGACTGATGTGTATGGGTTCCGTTCCTTAGTATAGGCCTTATGTACATAGGGGCTGGAGCTAGAAATCTAACATTACCTTGAGGCCAGGAATTTAGACTCAGGATGGAACAATATGGAGAAGTTAGTACAGATATCCTACAGAACTTTCATGAGGAACTGCTTAGTCCATTAAGAGGGCCAAGGGAGGTGGTGAGGAAGATTGATATCTCTTGAAAACCTTCAGGTACAGAAAACATCAACACCTCTGAAAAGTAGGCCTGTCCTTCCCAGAGTTGTGATGGCCAGGTTGTCACTAACCTGTAAGGCCCTGTATGAATCAGAAACTGCAAGGAGAGTAATTCAAAGAAAACCAGATGCAGGATGGGTGTGGCAATAAATCCTAGGACCCTATCAGAAACAAAATTAAAACCACTCTAGAGGGAAATTTTAACAAACCAGGGCAGAGAGTATCCTAACCAGAATAAAATAATAATTCTGAGGAAGTTACTTTACTTATTTAAGTAAGATTCAATGCATTCCCATGGCCAGGCCCTTTTGAAGAATTCTAAAACATATACAAACAATTCATTTACATCTTATATATACCACCATCCAGAGCAAAATTCACTTAAGAACTGTACTGGTGGAAATTGGGCAGCACTATGGAGAAAATAAAATGTGTTTACCATCAAAAAACATGAAGGTAAGAAAGATAATGTCTAATTTTTAAATTATCCTGTGGTTTCTTGAAATCTTTTGGAAACCCAAACTAGAGAAACCTAGGAGGAAATGAAGATTTAAATATTTAGAGATTTATCAACTCATCTATAAAAGCTTTATTAATCTCTTCTTTTAATAACATTCCTGAGAGGTATAAATGTGTCCAGTGATAGGGTTGAATAAGCCTGAGAGAATTTCAGTTGTTTACTATTCTTGGTCAGCTCTTAAGACCTTTCAGGAGCATTTTGATTTTCATGGCCTCATCCAACAAAAGCAGGATATTTTACAGAAAGTCCTGGTCCACTTTTTGGCTTGCTTTTGTGTTTATGTTTTTGGTGTTTTCACATCGGGCGGTACATTAGGCTACCTATTGCATACTCCGTCATTCATGCATGCATTCATTCAAACAATATTGACTGAGTTGAGACATTTAATTAACACTCAATAAATGATGTTTAGATGAATGAATGTGGTTTCTATCAAAGTAAGTGTAAGTACTGAGAAAAATTACAGAATGTATGATCCCGGCCCCACAAAAGCTAATAACTGTGTTGAGGATATAACATATGCTGATGAAATAACTAATATATCATATTGGACAGCGTCTAAGTTCAAAAATGAGTTTTTATAAATAATCAGAGCCTAAGGAGCACAAAGAAGGGACAGTTCATTATGGGTTGAATCTATCAATAAATGTACATTTCAGATGAGATTTGAGATTGACCTCAAAGAAGAGGACTTAGATATATGAACAGAGAACAAAAAAGGCATGGTGATAGCATGTGCATAGATAGTGTGGCCAATATTTATGTTCTTCATTAAAGATAGTCAGAGATAACCCAAATGTAACTGTTTTCATGGGTCCATTCTCAGTATCCAAAGAAAACGGCAAATCCTATCTTAGTAAAACTAATGAAAAACACAGTCTTTAACAAAGAGATTGTGAAGGAAAGGGGGAGAGAAAGGCTTGCATCCCACACCACACAACAAAACTTACTGAATTATTTGTTTAATTGTCTCCCTCTGAAAATTTCCTCTCCCTCTCTCTGTACGTGTCTCTTCTCCCACATCTGGCCACACTCTACCAGCCATCTTTCCAGATCTTTCCAGAACTCTCCATCCTAGTTTCATTAGGCCACAATTTAAACATCTCACAGGTCTCCAGGATACATCCCCATCACTTATTCCACAAAGACAAACAAAGGACACTTCTCAGGATCACGTTTCTTTGAAGGAGGAGGTCATGAGGAGTGATTATAGATAATATAAGGTGGAGAGCAGTGACTTAAAATACCATTTTTCAGCTTAGAATGTGAATACAGGGAACTTTGGGAAACTAGAAAATCTAGAAAGGATTCACTGATAATTATTTACGTTCAATGAATAAAATAAAATGTAATAATACGGCTAAACTCTGACAGATTCACTTTTTCAAAAGTTGCTTTCACACACTTTCACTATTGGGATGTTTGATAAACACACCTTTCCTTCTTTACTTTCTTCTTTCTTTGCAGATACTGGCTCCAAACTTTCAAACAATAAGAACCTTCCCATAAGTCCCTTGCCAGGCAAGATTAAGGTATAACAATCCAAACAAAGTTTTGAAGAAGATAACTGCTTGAAAGCACAGGAAAAGAGCTGGGTTTCTCTTATTCAACAGTCACATAATGAGTAATGTGCGAATTGGTTTAAAAAGTCTCTCTGCATGAGGGGCTAAGGTTAAGATTAGAACTTCTGAGGCCAGAAGAGCAAAATGACTACAACAATCCACATATTTTCAAGAGCTGCCCTTTGGATGTGAGGGATTGATTTTTCCCACTATTTTTTTCAGCAACCCAACTGGTGTCTTTATTAAACGACATAAGGGAATACAGTGTGGCCAAGGAGGCTTATATTTCCTTAGCCCCAAGTCAGATATTCTCCAGTGACTGTCCACTCAAATGAAAAAGAGAGATTTACAAGAGGAAACTGGATACAACTGAGTGTACTTTAATTTTACCTGAATTATTTGTTTTGTTTTCAATTCTCCGCTGAAGTGCCTACATTAATATATTTTTAAGAACATTTCCTTAAGTTGAAGTATTCATTCAGTATATTCATTTACTATAATTTAGAAAAGCCAAACGATTTAGGCAAATTCATTTCTATATGGCCACAGCAGTGTATTGTGAACTAAATGACACCTGGCAGTTCTTTACTCAGATACTAACTCAATTAGAAGGCAGAACAAGGATACCTACCCATTCAGGGAAGGAAAGGTCACTTAGCCTCTGTAGCTCCCTTAGGTCTCTTATCATCACAGTAACAAACTGAAGACTAAAAACCATATGATCATCTCAATAGATGAAGAAAAAGCTTTTGAAAAAAATTCAATATCCATTCATGGTAAAAACTCTCCAGAAAGTGGGCATAGAGGGAACACAGCTCAACATAATAAAGGCCATATATGACAAGCTCATAGCTAACATACTCAATGGTGAAAAGCTGAAAGCATTTCCCCTAAGATCAGGAACAAGACAAGGATGCCCACTCTCACCACTTTTATTGAAGGTACTTTTGGAAGTCCTAGCCACAGCAATCAGACAAGAAAAGTCAATAAATAAAAGGACTCCAAAATGGAAAGGAAAAAGTAAAACTGTCACTGTTTGCAGATGGCATGATACATAGAAAATCTGAAAGACACCATCAAAAAATTATTAGAGCTCAAAAATGAACTTGGTAAATTTGCAGGATACAAAATTTATATCTAGAAATCTACTGTATTTCTATACACTAACAGTGAACTATCAGAAAGAGAAATTAAGGAAACAATCCCATTTACAATCGCGTAAAAAAGAATAAAATACAGAAGAATAAATCTGCCTAAGGAGGTAAAAGACCTGTACCCAGGGAACTATGTGACACTGATACAAGAAATTAAAGATGACACAAACAGCTGGAAAGATATACCATGGTCACAGATTGGAAGAATTAATATTGTTAAAGTGACCATCATACCCAAGGAAATCGACGGATTCAATGAAGTCTGTATCAACATATCAAGGGCATTTTCCACAGACCTAGAACAAATAATTTTAAAGTTTGTATGGAAACACAAAAGATCCCGAATAGTTAAAACAGTCTTGAGAAAGAAGAACACAACTGGAGGAATCATGCTCCCTGGCTTCAGACTGTGCTACAAACCTACAGTAATCAAAACAGTATGGTACTGGCACAAAAACATCGATCACTGGAACAGAATAGAGAGCCCAGAAAGAAACCCATGCACTTATGGTCAATGAATCTATGACAAAGGAGGCAAGAATATGCAGTGGAGAAATGTCTGGGCTTCATTAGGGATGGTTTCATCAATTAATTTGTTTTCTTAAATGGACCATACTTTTCCATGTCTTTGTATACCTTGTGATTTTTTTGGTTGAAAATTTGTCTTTCAATAGTATAATGTGGTATCTATGGAAATCAGATTCTCCCACTTTCCCAGGGTTTCCTGGGCTTTTGATTGTTGGAGGCTGTAGTAGTCTGTTTGTTTAGGGACCTTTCCAAACTATTTTTGCAATGACTGTTTTCCTTATCGTATGTACGCACTGAAGTCTCTGTTCCTTTAGTTCATGTTTAGCTAATGTTTTGACAGAGATTTCCTTGAATTCCTGCACCTAAAACAAACAAAAATAAATACACACAAGCACATCCACATGCACACTCAAAACCACACACCTCTGCCCATTGTGCAGATTGCTGGATCACTCCTTCAACATTTAGCTGACCTGCATTGAGTTCAGGGCTCAGCCCATGGTAAAAGCTTAGAGACTCCTCTGGTGTTTTCAGAACATGCATCTTATCTCGAGTATGCATGTGGCTTTCCTAATTTCTCTGGACACATGTGTACTTTTTGTAGGTTCTAATTTCCCAAAGAATCTCCCCCAACTTTGGCTCCTGCATCTTCTGTGGTCTGTTGTATTTCAATGCACAGTCTTCTGCCCCAGGCATCTGTGCTTTGTTGGTTCACCTTGCACTTTTTTTGAGCAATGACCACTGCTTTTCCAGACTGTGTTCCAAGTTAGCTAAGACAGAGATAAGCATCTTGTGTCAGTCCTTCAGGTAGCGCCCAGAACAGATAGGTTAGAACAAATACACATAATAATCTGAGAGTACGGTCTCTTCTGCTCCCTCCTGAAGCAGGATTGAGGGTCCCATACTAGGAATGGTCTGCTGCTACTTTAAGACTATCACTGCATTAAGACTCCACCACTTTAAGACCATCACTACACTAACAGTGGATGGGACAAGGGCAAGTAAAAATGCCACAAAGCTTTCCTGCGATTTTCAAATTGCCTCTTCCCTGGTTCACTATGTGTTTGGTTGCTATAAATCTTTGGCTGATTTCAGGACTAAGAGAAACTCAAAGAACCCCACAGCAAAAAACAGTATAATCAAACTCTCAGAAGCCAAATGACACAGAAAGAATCTTTTCTCCCAAAGGAGAAAGAAAAAAGAAATTTGTTACAAAGCAGGGATCCTCAAAAAGATTAGAGCTAATTTCCTATATGAAACCACGGAAGCAAGAGGCCAGACATATTTAAAGTGCTGAAAGAAAAAAGAATTGTCCACCAAGAATTCTATATTTGGCCAAAATGGTTTCAAAACTTAGGGAGAAATTAACGCATTCCCAGATGAACAAAGGCTGAGGGCATTTATTTTACAACTTCCTACCATTGCCCTATGAGAAATGCTAAATTGAACCTTCAGGTTGAAATGAAAGGACACTAGACAGCATCTCGAAGCTGTAGAAAGAAATAGAAATCTCCAGTAAAGATAAATACATGGGCAAATACTAAAGCCAGTATTGTGTTATTGGCTTGTAGCTCTACTTTTTATTTCTTACATGATTGAAAAAACAAATGTATAAAATAATCATAAATCCATGTTTTTGGGCTCACAAAGTATAAAGCTGTAATTTGTGACAATAATAATGTAAAGAGGAGGAACGGAACTGTAGAGGAACAGAGTTTCTGTGTGCTACTGAAGTTGGTTTCAACTGAAATTATATTGTTTTAACTTTAGAATGGTAAATGTCATCTTCTTGATAACCACAAAGAAAATATCAATAGACTATATGCAAAAAGAAATGAAAAGGGAATCAAGAGTTCACCACAAGAAAATCGGCTAAGCACAGAAGTCAGTAATGGAGTAAATGAGGGGCAAAAAATGCATAAGTCATACAGAAAACAAGCAGGAAATAGACAGAATTAAGTTCTTCCTCATCAGTAATTTTTGAAAAAGTAAGTGGATTAAGCTCTCCAATAAAAAGATAAACATTGGCAGAATGGACTTTAAAAACAACCATAATCCAAGTATATGCTGTCCGCAAAAAACTCACTTGATTTCAAAAGACACAAGTTGCTTGAAAGTTAAAGCATAGAATAAAATATCCCATGCAAATAGTAACAAAAAAGAAGGAAAGAGAGACAGAAAAAGAAAGGAAGGAAGGAAGGAAGGAAGGAAGATAGATCTGGGATGGCTATGTTACTATCACACAAAATAAACTTTAAATCAAAAACTATCACAAGAGGAAAAGGAGGCCACTATATGTTGATAACAAGTTCAATCTATCAAGAAGATAGAACACCTGTAAACATATATGTACCAAACAACCCCCAAATATGTGAAGCAAACATTGACAGAATTGAAGGAAGAAATAGATAGTTCTAAAATAATAGTTGGAGATCAATACCTTGCTTTCAATAATGGAAAACACATCTAGACAGAAGATCAGTAGAGAGGTAGGGGGACTGAATAACACATTTAACCAACTAAACCTAACAGCCGTATATAGATCACTCCACTCAACAACAGCAGAATACACATTTTTCTCAAGTACACATGGAACACTCTCCGGGAAAGACCATATGTTAGGCCACAATACAAGTACCAATACATTTTTAAGAAATTGAAATCATACAAAGTATCTTCTTTAGCCACAGTGAAATGAAGGTAGAAATCAATAACAGAACCATTGATAGCCATTTCCCATCATGCCTGCCACACATGATATAAAGCAATGAAGGGAAAAACATAATTTACCACTTAGAAAAGTGGGAAAGAGGACATACCATTGACACAGAGTGTGTGCTGTTTCCCATTGTCAGGGACAGAAATAAATTAGCATCATTTATTCATTAGTGTGTTAATTTCTTGGTCAATCATTGGGCAGCCAGTGTTTCTGCCTGATGGGAAGATTTCCTATACTCAGTGTTGGGTGGAGCCAACCTTGAAAGGGACACTTTAAAGGATTATACTGTGATGGGCTTCGCAGTATCCTTCCTCCTATGCCAGTATTTAGGCTGGGGTATTTCCATGGAGTGTGTACAATCGTAGGCCCCAGTTCACCAGAATTTAGTTTGACTCGTTCTGTTAATACATTCCCTCAGTACTTTGTCTTTTGTATCCTTTTGCATTTACTTCATTCTTTATTATCACTGCGAAACAACTTTGTTTCCTGTTCAGATGCCAAAAAGTGGATATCAATACGTCCTGAGTTTTACACATCACAGATCAGTTTTGGATATCAGGGACAGAGACAACAGCTATTTCCAATGACTTTGAGACATACTTTGAACATGTGATTAACATGTTGAGTGTTGAAATGTGTGTTGAGCTCATTATACGTGCTCTAAAAGGTTTCAAACTGCAAATATTTAAAAATCTCTATCTTTGAATAGTTTTCCTCTGCTGTCCCTTTGTGTCAGACTGTTAATGTGCAGTCTGGCACCTTCAGATAATGTGGTAACCAATTATTTACATGTTGTTTTACCCACAGAGAATCTTTTTTTTTTAATAAATTTATTTATTATTTATTTTTGACCGTGTTGGGTCTTTGTTGCTGCACACAGGCTGTCTTTAGTTGGGGCGAGCGGGGGCTACTCTTCATTGTGGTGTGCGGGCTCCTCATTGCTGTGGCTTCTCTTGTTGCGGAGCACGGGCTCTAGGCGCTGGGGCTTCAGTAGTTGTGGCACGCGGGCTTCAGTAGTTGTGGTTCATGGGCCCTAGAGCACAGGCTCAGTAGTTGTGGCACACGGGCTTATTTGCTCCATGGCATGTGGGATCTTCCTGGACCAGGGCTTGAACCCATGTCCCCTGCACTGGCAGGCGGATTCCCAACCACTGTGCCACCAGGGAAGTCCCCACACAGAGAATCTTAAGGTCAAAGCATACAACTCGATTAACTACACTTCCTCCTGTTCACATTTCCCTCATCTTTTCTTCATCTTCTGTCTATGTTTCCTTGGCCCTGTTTATATTAAGTGCTTTTGCCATTATATTTGATTGTATGTATTCCGGTGAGTTACCACAATGCTTTATGAGACACGCTAGGATATAAATGCATTTAAGTAATATATATATATATATATATATATATATATATATATATATATATATATATATATATATATATATATACACACACACACATATATGTAGTTTGCTTGAGTGCAGTGTTTTTTGTTTTCTGTACTGAATTCATTAGCATGGGTCGGTATAATATTTAGCATAGGTCGATATGTAATTTGTAAACTAATAAAGTCTTAAAAGTGAGGAAATAAGTCTTTCAAATTTAATTATTTATTTTAAAGAGCAGAATAGCATACATAAACAGGTGCCTAATGAAAACTTGTATTCTAATTTGGAACTCTCATGAACACCTAGTTTTCTGTTCTTCTAATGGTATGATCGTAGGCCAGTTGATTATTTTTATTTTTATGGCTTTAACTTTAGAATAATGAAATATTTGTAAATTTTAAAAAGTATTTTTCTTTATTTGATGGGGGTGGGATACTGGAGAAATGAAAGGTCAAACACCTATTGAGGAATCCATACTTGTCTATATAGTGTGTACTTTTATTTCAATAACTGATTTAAAATTCCTAAAAGGATGCTATAATAAGTTATTATGCCATTTTACAGACTGAATTAAGTGAATTTCAGGGAGGTATGAAACTTGCCTAAGGCTATCCAGCTGCCAAGTGGTAGAAGTGAGAATTAAATCCAGGTATACCTATCGCCAAAGTTTCTGATTATCTCTTTACATCATCCACTTTTAATAGCCAATGCTTTTCTGCTTACAAATATGACTGAGGTTTCCAGACAGTCAACATTGCTTTTTAATCAGATAGAAAAATTACTGTTGCTTCTCTAAAGACATATACCTTTTCCATTAAGTGACTTTAGTTGTTCAGATAATACTTCCAGACAGTAGTCATCATACAGTTGGAGACTAAGAACAGAACTCAGGGATGTGTCTAGCACTCAGTAAAGACCAACTGGGCTCACTGATGGTACTTACGGTCATTTCCTCTAGACTAACATAATCTTATTAATAAGACCCTAATAATTCACAGTACTGCCCTTGCCTGATTGTTTGTTCTTCTCCCTCTATCACTCTCTCTTTCCCCATATGATTATTACTTTTGACAATTTTTGGTGAATTAAATTCAGGGATTAGTATTCAGGAGCGCTAGTCACAAAAGCAGAGAATCTTAGCTGACACCAAAGGAAGAAAATAGAGAAAAAGTATAAATTATATGAATACACACATATCACACATGTATCAACTATATGTTGCACTTCTCCAAAATCTATTCGGTATCTGCACATTTATTGTATCTTAGCAGTAAGACAAGAAATGAGCGTAACGCTCTGTTTACAAGATACAGAAAATAGACCCAAATATGGAAATTACTAGCGATGAGAATGGGGAAGAAAGACTACAACAAGGAATGTAGATGATATTTTTGTTTCTTAGCTATGATGCCAAATATTGAACTTTCAACTTGAGACAAGGAGGCCATAAAACGTTGTATTAGTTTCCTAGAGCTGCCATGACAAAGTCCCAGAGACTGAGGAGGTTAAACAACAGAAATTTACTCACTCACAGGTGTAGAGGCTAGAAATCTGAGATAAGGTGTCAACAGGATTGATTTCTTCTGAGGTATCTCTTCTTGGTTTGTAGATGCCATGTTTTCCTTTGGTCTTCACATGGTCTTCTCTCTGTGCATGTCTGTGTCCTAATATTTTCTTTTTATAAGGACACCAGTCATATTGAATTAGAGCCCACCCATTTGACCTCATTTGACCTCAGTTACCTATTTAAGGACCTTATCTCCAAATACAGTCAGATTACGAGGTATTGGGGGTTAAGACTTCCACATATTAACCTGAGCAGGACACAGTTCAGGTGATAATAGAAGATAAGAGTAATTTAAGCAAGTAAGTAACTATTGTTTACAGTGAGTTGCTTAAGGATATGTATTTACTCAAGAAAAACAAAAAGAAATTACATAACCCTCTGTGTTATACAAAGATATTAAATTAATCATCATAACATCCTGTGAGGTGGGCATTAAATTAGACTAAGCAAGAGTAAGCAACTTGTCCAGAATTGTATAGTTGGTACTTTCCAGAATTTAAACCAGGTATTTTCCCAGTTCCATTCTATTTTATATATTCATTTCATTATTTGAAGTGAATTTTGAGTCTTCATTTTGCTTAGTTCCTGAAGTTATATGGGGATAGAATGGAGTTGGATATTTTCAGTGACATTCACACATGGGGAAGGAAATTGAGTCCAGAAGCTTCAGCAATGTTTCCATGGAGAACGCTAACAACAGAACCAGAAACACCGTTATCCTTTTGGTTCAGTGATCTTTCCTATAGCACTACAAGAATCAATTTTAAGAAGCCCCATGTTTTCCAAACTTTCACCAATGGGCTCTGTAGGGTCCTCTAACAATATCTAAGAGACTAACTACTTTCACATTCCAAGCCACTTAAGATAAGGAGTTCTGATTGTTCTCTGTGAGGAAATCAAGTGACAGTCATAGCTGGTAATTTAGGATCGTTTCTTCAGGGCCCAGGCAAAACCTAATACACAAGTGATAACCATTGTTAAGTGCATCTTTGACAAGGATTCATCAAGTATCAAAGAGGTCTATAAATTGGGAGAAATTATGATCAAAGACAAACATAGACCACAGATATTTAAGTAATGCTCAATTATTTATGAGTTTAACTTTGGTTAACCTCATTTTCCTTCTTCTAGACAATTTCCAATTCATCTCCACAAAGAGACCAGAATACTTACCTTCCAAAACAAGATTTATTGTGTTCCTTTAATTCAAAGCATACAGTGACTTCTACATTCACTCCACCAAGTTTTGCTAGGAGAGAAAAGGAGACATTATATTTTGTCTTGAATTACATATGCCACCATACTTGACTTAGCTCATCCTACTGGAAGCACTTTGACGGCAGATTCTACAGTCTTGTCTTACATCCTCTACGGAATCAAGCCAAGGGAATCACACATAGTTACAGCTGGAAAAACGTTTGTTCTGGGTTGATACTTTTAGCCTTTACCACCAAGACTTTATCACCAAGATCTATCTTGACAGTCTCTAAACAGGAGACCTTCTTGCCTTCCGTTTTCATATTGACAAGGAAGGTAAAGGGAAGAACTGAGAAGTACCCAAAGTCAGCTAGCAGCCAGCACAGATAAATCATCTGTGGAGATATTGTTTTTTTCAAAAGATATAAACATAAGAGGAAGTCCTAGTGTTTGAAACAATTGTGCATAATAAAAAATTCCATGAAAACCTAGAAATCCAGATGCAGATCAGTAACATATTGGCTAAATAAGCTGCTATGTTCATGCAATGGACAAGTGTACAGACATTAAGAAGAACGAGATACTCTTTTCTATGAGATTCTCTTTTCACTGAACTCATCAGTGCTGCAAAAACAATGTTACATAATACTTTTTCTTTAACATTATATCAGGCATCCTCATCTTGTCCTGCATTTATTGCCAGTGTTACTAAAGTTTATCATTTACCTCTTTCTCTTGTAGACATATAATTTCTTCTTATTTTGGAAGCATTCATCAATCCCTATTTTACTCTTTCTTTTAAATTACAAATGAATATTGAATTTTATAAACTATCTTTTGCGGGATATTTCAAGTGATTGTATAGTATTGCTCTCCTTGGACCTTGTTATATGGTAAATTATATTTTGTTATTTTATATATGCTATTTATTATATATCGTATTATGATTACTAATTACATTTATTATATTATAATTACATTATAATTGAGGTAGCATTTTGTTTTAGATAGGCAAACAACCAGTGGAATAGGAAGCATCTTAAAATTAGATGCAAGAGCATAAAGGAATTGAGTTTAAAATAAAATTCACGTTTTGGATCAGCAGCAAAAATTATTCAACAAACGTGGGAAAATATGGCTATCATTACTAAATTCTAGATACAGCAAGTAGCTAAAAGTTAAAAAATAATGAAACTGTAAAAGTATCAGAAACCTGGGAGACATGAAATAAGGTATTCATGAGGAATACCTTTCTCAGATACAAAGAAAAAAGGATACATTTAATTATATAAGAAATAAAATTTGCCTCATGGCAAAATGCACTACAAAGGTCAGAAAACAAGCAAAAGAAATTGGGAAATATATTAAGAAATGGATATGCTTTCTTTACAACTTTTGAGGAAGCACATGTTTCTTTTTCCTTTAACCTGTTATGGGGGTATTAATCTATAATGTAAGTGCATGGTTCCTTTCCTTTAACCTGTAATGTGAGACTTAATCTATATGGTAAGTGCATGGTTCCTTTCCTTTCATCTGTAATGTGAGTGTCAACATGGGGCGCTGTTTCCAAGCACAGACTTTGGATGTTCCTGTACTGGTCCCATCACTGACCATCCACAAAAACTTACAAATGTTGCTTCACTTTCCTGGGGGTAAGAGTCTTAGCTAAGAAATGGAAGCAAAATAGAACTTTCCCGCAGGGATGATAGAAGGTTTAAAGGAGTAAATATGTAAGTGACTTAGCACAGTGCCTAGTACAAGAGAGATCAATATAAGTACTTGTCATTTTTTAAAGAGACAGATGAAAGAAATAAAATGTGGTGTTTTCAATCTATTGATATATATCCTTGACATTAAACTACCTTTTCATTCATTGGATTACCTAACTTGCTCATGCTTCTTCTTACTCTAGTGAACTTGGGTAGCTAATATCATAGTTTAAAATTTTTGCTGTTATATTTACAAGTAAATTTGACCTGTAAATTTCTTTTTCCTTACAGTCCTAATCTATTTTCAGTACTAGGATTATATAGACTTCATAAGATGAATAAAGGAGCATTCTTCCTTCGCTATCTCTAGAAGTTTTTCCTTGTTCATATTCATGTTATCTGTTTAATAGAAGTTCCATAGAATTCACCTCCCAAATGATCTGGCTGGGTCTGGTATTTTCTTGGTGAAAGATTGTAAACTATTGACATAATTCCTTTACTGGTGAAAGAGCTCCAGCTATAAATTTCCTCTTGTGTCAGTTTTGGTAAACTTTAGTATCTAGGAAATTGTCCACTTTACATAAATGTTCAAATTTACTGGCATTTCATATATTCTCTGCTCTAACATTGTCCTGATTCTTTCTGTATATTATTTACTTATGTTTTTGTTTTGCTTAATCAAAGTGTGTTTTTTAAATCTTTTCAAAGAATATTCTTTTGACTTACTAAATCACTTCAATTTTATACTTTTTTCTGTTTTATTAAGTTCTGCTCATATATTTATTATCTATTTTTCTATGTTCTCAGGGTTTATTGTTTTATTCTTCTGATGTCAATTAAAACACTTGGTTATTAATTTTAAGAAATCTTTTTAGTTATAAATAGTTGAACTTTTTGAAGATTCCAGATTAGTTGTAAGTATCTAAGGGTCAGCTCGTCCACACTGTTGCTAGCCTAAGGCTTAGTTCACCCTACCGCAATGTATATATTGACATTTTTTCCTCTCGACTTTCTGTGTTTTGCTACTTCTCACTTTTCTTTGGAGAGAAGCCCTTTGAAATAACCTTAACTTATTTTACAGCCAATAAGTCTTTAAAATAATGTGTATTTTTTAAAGATAAATCTACTTATATAATTAGGCAGAAAATCTGACCTGCCATATTTTTAAAAACAGCATAAATACACACTTCTCCATGATTAATCTGCTGTATTACACAACCTTCGAGTTTTTAGCTTTATCAATGACATGTACTTGAAAAATGTTTTAAAGATCCTACCCAGTCTTTTAAAACATCCTTGTTCCTTGTTTCAGTTGTAGTTTTATGTATATGTTCTGCCTTGCACCTGATTATTCCAACATCTGATGGATGGCCTTGGGAATATAATTCTGGTATTGATTGTTTTTTGCTGATTCTCTCCACTTCTAGCTGATTTCTTCATTATTGTGTAAATTTAGATCATGAGCTCATGTTTAGCTAAACTTTATCTGTGGGAATGCTATAGGCCTGTGTTGAAGGTCTACCTCTCCAGAAAGGGTTTAGTTCTGTGTTTGGAATACCACCGATTTGGGAGCATTTTAACTTAATTTCTTAGCTTCTGTTTGCAAGACCGCACATAAATTTGCAACCCAAACACTGGGAACACAGATCTGGGGTTCAGAATTCTCAAGATTTCCTACCTGTTTCCTACCCAGAGCAGAGGCCAAGAGAATTTGGTCTTAGTCTCCTTTTGCCAGCAGATATTTTTTTCTCCTGGCACACCCTTTCATTGAAGGTGAAGCTAGGGATAGATAGGTTTAGTTCTAACTTCCCATCTAGTAGGGATGGAGTCTTACCTCCTGCCTCTCACGTGGTCATGGCCATTTATAAACAAGTCTCTATGTCAGGTGTGTCATTAAACTATGGCCTGTATTACAAATCCAGACAGATGCCTATTTCTATGGCCTGTGAGCTATGAATAATTTTCACATTTTAACTGGTAACATTTTAAATGGTTACCTAAGTACCTAAATAATATCCTCAATTTTGCTCTTTGGTCTACAAAGCCTAAAATATTTGCCACTTGGCTCCATAAAAACAGGATTTCCAGCTTCTGTTCTAAGCTATCAAGATCTTCAATCCACTCCTAATATAGCTATAACTCTCATACATGTACCACCCTTCTTTCATGGGTCCTGGAAATTTCTACTGCATACTTCAAAAATCAACCACGCACTTAAAAATAAGTTGTGTACATTTAACCTAGCATACCTAACCGTTTTCCTTCAGGAGAGTTTTTCAAGTAATCTTGCCCACCGTATTCTTTAGAGCTTCATTGATAATGGCAAAAAATTAAAACAACTTAACATTCAACAAGTGGGAATTGTTCATAACAATTATAGAAGCACATACAGTAGAAAACTATAAACTCTTATTGAAACAGTGAGACATAACTAGTTTTATTCTTAGAGAACTATGTTTATTTAGGTCCCTTTTGTTTAAATAAGTATATTTCTGTGTATGTATGTATATAGTCATGTATTTATATACACATACATTATTTGTATGATATAGTTATATAAACAAATGAAATACATACCTATACACATACCTTTGATTTACATTTGTATACATACACAGGAATATAATTATATATATTATATAGTTATATACATTGAACTGAAAACTGGTAGTATACATATATATCGTGTATAAATGTGTGTCATCTATGTGCATGTGTAGAAAAGCAGGTTGAGAGATATGGAAGCATGAGTTAGACAGGGTTCACGATTATAAAAGTAGTTATGTGTAGGTAGTGAGGTTAAGGCCCATTTGATTGAAAATATTGCATATTTTTACATCAATTGTTATGATGAACAGATTCCTATGTAAATAAAATTATAAATAGCTATACATACTTGTATGTGTAATGTATAATTAAAATATATATAGTTTTATAGATGTATTATATTTATATTACATAATATAATTGTCTTATACTAACACATTACGTATTGTGTTATATAGAATATATTAACTATAGTGTATTATATCAGATAATAATAATTATATATTTATAATATATATAAATATATATATTTATAATTTATATATTATGATTGTTTTATAATCAATATTACAGGATATATCATATTAATATTATGAACATATTAACCATATAAATACATTTCATTACCCATATATTTTGTATATAATATACGCTAGGCAAAAATATATATTAATATAATACATAATTGTTATACATTAATATAAATATTAGTATATTAAAGTTATATATCAATATAATATTTAATATTGGTATATTTATGTTATATTTAATATATACATAGCTAATGCTCTTTAAAGCCATCTGCTACAAGTAGAATAAGACCAGGAGTATGGCCAAAGAAAATTCTAAAAATATTAGATTACTTATACTCATTTATATGTCATTTTCCTGGAATCTGCATCTGGCTATTAGAGAGGACACACAGCAAAATCAACACAAAGTGCCCAGGAGGACATAGGATCCTTTATTTATTGGAACCTCAAAGGAAACACAGTGCTATCCAGTCCCCCATCAAAGAGCCAAGAGCAAACCTTGAAGCACCCAGTAAAAGCCCATTCAAACAAAAAAGCTTTCCCACTTAAACTGGAAAAAGTTAAGTTCCCAAGAGACCCCCTACACCAACCACCAAAGCTCATTTGGCAGTAAAAGCAAAATGTTCACCGAACAACAAGAAACCCAAAACAATAGTTGTTTTAGCACAAACAAAAAAAAAGCAGCTAATTAGTGTCTCTCCTGTTTGAAAGAAGGGGGTGGGAAGTGGGCAGAAGACCTGATAGGAAAGATAAAAAGAAAAGGAAAAGGAAAATAAGTTTCCAGTTTGACACTCAAGCTGTCTTCTGTATCCATTTTGTCAAGACCACCAAGTCAATGTGGAGGCTTTTTCCTCTTTCCCTTTTCTTTTCATGAGACTGATCACAACCAGCACTGCAGATTCCATCGAATTAAGGAATGCTGTTGCCTACATGTGTGAATGAGCTGTGAGTAAAGTACTGAAGTACAGGACACCTAAAGTGAAACGTCTTCATGAATGTCCATGTGGCTGAGCAGGAAGTTAACCTTTCATAGATGTGCTAAAGAAGAAGAATTGGCTTTTATTTTATTTACTTTTCCCTGCACTGTGTTGAATGACTATCATCTACAAGTTCAGGCTACTTTTTGCTGAGGATTAATGCACTGGGAGAGCTGAGAGAAAACTGAACAGTAGAGCTGTCTTTTTCTTGACCAGTTCACCTTACTTTCCCAAACTCTAAGTCTTTCCCTAATTCTTTCTCCTTTTTATTGTAGTAAAATGAACAGAACACAAAATTCACCATTTTGATCATTTTACAATTCACTGTACCATTCAGTGGAATTTAGTACTGTCCCAATGTTGTGCAACTATCACCGCTGTCCAGCTGAAAAACATTTTCATCACCCCAAGAGGAAACCTACACCCATTTTAAGGAGTCAGTCCCTATTTCCCTCTGTTCCAAACCCCTGGCAACCACTAATGTATAATAGTTGCCATATGTATGGATCTGCCACTGCTGGACATCTGGCATAAATGGAACCAAACCATATGTAGCCTTTCGTGCCTGATGAGAAGTTGTGCAGTGGTAGGAAAAACTAAAATGCGATGTACTGTATGATGTATGTTTTACTGAAGTGGCTTGGTCAGATTATAATGATTTATGATAAAATCATGTAAAGCAAGCATCACAATTCTCCAGGAATGGTCTGAAGAATGCTAATGTTAATTATGAATATGTGAATCCTAAATCTTTCATTTGTATTGACCTTATCTCATTAATTCTTCTCCCAACACTGCTATAACTAGAGTTGAGTTCTAAAATGTACCTTCCTCTTTTCCCATAGAAATTGTCCCACAATTTCAAAAAGTTCTCAAAGGTGAAAAAGTGCACACGACGTTTATCACGTTTGCAAATGCCAATGGAAATGCTAAGCTAACACTGTCCAAAATGCAATATTCTTCTGTGAGAGCACCCAACTTTAAACAAATACACATATTCTAAATACAGCTTAGATCTGTGACATGTTTTGGCCACTGAAGTATGAGCAGACATGTTGGCCTTAAATGAGCAGAAGAGGCCTTAAATGGGCTTGTGCGGTTGGGCTCACCTCTTATGTTTCAGTGAACTTTTAGAGAAGACAGGGCCTGGGAGCTGCGGCCTCACTGTTGGGCTCCAGACAAAGAGGTGTGTGACAGACCTCAAACTGACCCAAAACACGGAGCAAAACTAGCCATCTAGAGGTCTAAAAGAGAGCCACTGCAGCTAGCCCATAGGTCCAAGAGAAATAAATTCTTGTTTATGTAACTGACTTTGGTGTGATTTGTTCCAAAGCATTATCACAGCAAGAGCTGACTAACACAACATCCTCCAAATCATTGTTATGTAAATGGATGCTACCATGCCTACATTTAAGGCAACTGTGTACTCAAATTGTGAGAATTCTTGAACTCTTGGTGCCTCTCCAACACAATGTACATGGCTAAATTTCCACAAATAAGTTCACTAATATACCACAAAGATCTCTCTAAACTTTTATTAAATGTAATGCAAAGTTCTTTCTTTTCATTTTCTGCTTCTCCATAGTTAAAATGCTGTTTATCAATGTAAAACGGTTCTTGCCATTTGGCTTCTGTCGTTAGAGTCTTTCGAACTCTTTGGCTTTTCAGCTCCTAGGCTGTAACATTTGAATCAGCAAATGCCCCAAGGAGAAAAGCTGCACCAAGTGTCAAGCTTGCGTCTGTGTTTCCCTTCTCTCCACAACTTGGCCCACATGTCTTGGTGTCTCTCTAACATTCAGACGCCAGTGAACAGAAGTTTTCCTACTCTATCCAGCTTTTCTAAAATTTCTTTAGACTTTGCCTGATCTTATGTTATTATTCAACTATCATCTCAATTACCCCTAGGAAGAAAATTTACAATTTTTAGAGAAAATGGAACCCTGGTACATTGTTGGTCGGAATGTAAACTGGTGCAGCCACTGTGGACAACAGTATGGAGGGGTCTCAAAAACTAAAAATAGAACTACCATATGACCTCGCAACTCCACTCCTGGGTATAAATCCAAAAAGAACAAAAACATGTGTTTTCAAAGACACGTATTTGAAAAGATACATGCACCCCAATGTTCAGAGCATCAGTATTTACAATTACCAAGATAGGAAGCAACCTAAGTGTCAGCAACTGATGACTGGATAAAGAAGATGCGGTACCTATAACCAATGGCATACTACTCAGCCTTAAAAAAGAAAGAAATGTTGCCATTTGCGGCAACATAGATGGACTTGGAGGACATTGTGGTAAGTGAAATAAGTCAAACAAAAACAAACACTGTAGGATATCACCTATATATGGAATCTAAAAAATACAGCAATCTACCGAATATAACAAAAAGAAGGGGAGACACAGATATAGAGAACAAACTAATGGTTGCCAGTGCGGAGGGGGAGGAGGGGGCAATACGGGGTGGGGAAGTGAGAGATGTAAACTACTGGGTGTACGATAGGCTCAAAGATGTATTATAGGGGCTTCCCTGGTGGCGCAGTGGTTGAGAGTCTGCCTGCCGATGCAGGGGACACGGGTTCGAGCCCTGGTCTGGGAGGATCCCACATGCCACGGAGCAACTGGACCCGTGAGCCACAACTACTGAGCCTGTGCATCTAGAGCCTGTGCTCCACAACGAGAGGGCGCGATGGTGAGAGGCCCATGCACCGCGATGAAGAGTGGCCCCCACTCGCCGCAACTGGAGAAAGCCCTTGCACAGAAACGAAGACCCAACACAGCTAAAAATAAATAAATAAATGTATATTAAAAAAGATGTATTGTACAACACAGGGAATATAGCCAATATCTTGTAATAACAGTAAATGTAAAGTGACCTTTAGAAAGTATATAAAAATTTTTTAAAACAGAAATCATACTGAAAATTGGAAACAATTTAAATGTCCATCAACAGGAAAATACACATATAAATTATTGTACTTCCCTACATGGGAATCCTACATAGTGAGGAAAGTACATGAACTAGACAGATCTTTACGTGTCAGCATGGATGAACCTAGCAAAGATAACACTAAAAAAAGCAAGTAAGAAGAGAAAACATAGTAGAATACTATATGAGGTTTAAGAATACTTAAAAATGTAGCCTAAATAGAAAGACATCCATGCAGTGATGGAGACCAAGTTCAGAAGAGTGGTTACCCAGGGTCAGCTGGGGAGTGGCTGTGTTTGGGAAAGTGGTCACAGCAGGCTCTTCAACAGGAATGGTAATGTTTCAGTTCACACGCTGGCTGGAGGACGGAGGAGTGTCTGCGATATTATAATGTGAGCATGCTGCATGTGAAAGCCATTGCTGACCACATCTAGGGGATCTGATACGCGGGAGCTGGTAGTGGGTGGAGGCATCCAGAAGGTGGTGGTAGAAGAGGAACGTTGTATGCATAACACCTAAGGCCTGACCAGAGAACGACCGCTGTTCTAGAAACTGGACACAAATCCAACTTCTACGACCAATGTTAAAAGACAAACTGAGGCATATTTAAAATAAGACTTTACGTGAGCAAAAATAGATTCAATTCAGGCACCACCAAAGTGGAAATGGTGAGGAGCACTCCAGCCACAGGAGCTGCAGAGATGTTTATTTTAAAAGGGCAGAAGCAAAGCAAGGAAATGACTGACCTGTTATAACTTTAAAGCCTAGTTGGTGGTTTGTGACTCGTTGTCCTCAGCAGTGTTCGCCACCCTGAGGCGTTGACAGGCTTAGATTTTTGTTGGTTTTCGTAGGCGGCCGCATCACTAGAGACACCGCAGGCTAACGGCCTCCTTGCAGGGTTAATTTACTAACACCAGTTGTCTGAGTCCTTACTCTTACTCAGTCACTTCACTTCCTACGCCTCAGTTTCTCTTCTGGAAAGTGGATATTCAGTAGTAAATTCTCTGTGGAGTTGTCAGTACCAAACAAAGTGATTATTAGTAACCACGATCATGTCCTGAATGCATGGAACACGTCACCATTTGCCAACTACCGTGTCAAGTTAGCAGAAACTACAGAAATTAAGAGCTCTCCGCATAAATTCACACACCCGTGCACCAGGTAAGGGACCACAGGCAGACGTTCACTCAGCCTTTCGTGTGTCCCTCACGGAGTGCACGCTCTCTCCTGGGTGGGGGGAGCACAGACACTTACGGGAGTTTACTTTTAAAATGCGTCGATACAACCAGGTCTCAGTTTTGTTTGGATGAGTCAGCAAACGCTTTTTGGAAAGCCCAAAGTCTCCACACCTCGTACGTTTCGGGCTGCCTGAGTCTCAGAGCTCAAGCCCCTACTCTTCAGGACGCGTCACCATGGGAGACAGGGCTGCGTGCGGACGCACGGCGAGCGTGCTGACGTCCTCGAGCCCCGCCCCAACGGTCCCGCCCGCTGACGTAAACCCCAGCCCCACGGCGTGGAGGCCCTAGATGCCTGCGCCAACACCAGGCCACGCGGGGTCTCCGGAGCGCGGCATGCGGGGGTTGGCGTAACTGGGGCCCGTGGCCCTGTGTCTTCTGGCTGCGACGCCGGTCCTGCGCACGCTGCGGGGCCGCAGCCGCCGGGCGGTGGGCGCCCGAGGGGCCGGGGCCCCCAGGCGGGTGTGGCCATCGTGTCCGCAGCCAGCGTTCCCGAGGCCGTGCTCGGGCCATGATCACCCGGTGAAGCTGCGCCGGGGCAGCGCGGCCGACTTCTTTCCGCGCTCTGAGGACCTGTGCGCGCTGCAGGACTTGGTGCCTCTGCCCTCCGTGCGCGCTTCCCTGCGGGACGCCCCGCTGGACTTAAGGCCGACCGCCTCCGCGGGGTGCACTGGGCGCCGCTCCTTGAGCACCCGCTGCCCCTGATCTGTATCCAGAGCTTCTTCCAGCCACGGCTTGTCGAGACAGGTTTGTACTTCCCGCTTCCAGGGCCCCTCGTGTTGGCGCTGAGAAGCGGGGTTTTCGATGGTGCAAGGTGGAGGGTGGGCACTAGAACCAGTGCCCAGTGCCCGGGTGTGCGTGCACTAGACCGGGCATGCGGCCTAGGACTCTTGCCAGCTCGGTGACCCCGGCCGAGTGCCTTAAGGCTTCTAGGTCTCAGTGCTCTCTTCTGTAGCGTGGGCTTAACAGGTCCCAGTCTCTGTGGTGGTTACAAGGATGCACTGTGTTAATGCTTCTAGACTCTACAAAGTAGAACACTTAGCACAGTTTGGAGCATCGTTAATTGTTGCACAGATGTTACCTGGTCTGTTGAATGACTTTGCCTGGTACACACCAAAGCGATTAGGGAATGGATATATCCCAGCTTCATTTCCTTTCCATTAAAACAGGGTTCAGGAAAAAATTTTTTTTTTCAATAATCGTATCATATAGTGCAAAGATCACCGATGTGAAGGCAGCTTAGGGTTTGAATTCCAGGGCTTATGCTGTCTGTGGCCTGGGCAGGTTTCTTTTGGACTACAATCCCCACACTTGTAAAATGACATTAATAACCACTCTTTCTGTGGGTTCTTAGAATTAATTAAGCAGGTTATGTGTGTAAAGTAGCCTGGCACTTGAATGAGTTGTCAGAACCAAGAGCTGCTGGAGACAATGCTTCTGCCCTAGGTAATCTCCCCTTCTACTGGGCGGCAGGTAAACACAAGCACAGTAGTCAGTGCTCTGGAAGAAGTGAGTTCTGGTGCTACAGAGCATAGAATCTTTTTTTAAAATTTAATTATTATTTTATATTGGAGGTTATTTGATGTACAATATTGTGTTAGTTTCAGGTGTACAGCAAAGTGGTTTAGTTATTCATATATCCATTCTTTCTCAGATTCTTTTCCCGTACAGTTTGTTCCAGGCTATGGAGTAGAGTTCCCTGTGCTATGCAGTAGGTCCTTGTTGATTATCTGTTTTATATAGAGTCGTGTGTATATGTTAATCCCAAACTCCTAATGTATCCCCCCCACCTTTCCCCTTTGCAGAGCACAGAATCTTGGAAGGGAAAGTTCAGGGTAGGCTTCTTGGAGGAGGTGCCATCCTTTCTAAGGATATGTAGAAGCTCCTGGGGTGGCAGGAGAGAGCAGTGTGTGTTGAAGTTTGAGAAATATAAGAAAATATGGCAAAACTAATGTACAGGACTGGAACTCAGGGTTTGGGAAAGAAATGAGAGTTGATACTGGAAACTCAGTGGGGCCCAAGAGAAGGGGGTCTTGTTTGTCCTGTCAGAAGTTTGGGTGTTTATCCTGAAGGCTGTGGGAAACACCAAAGAAGAGTGAGATGGACTTGTGGTTTAGAGGCTCACTCGGACCTCCATGTGGAAGGCAGTTGATTTGGTGCAGGCTGAGTTGTAATCTGAGGGTCCCACTTAAGTTATAAAAGGTGGGACTGGATTTTGCAGATCTGAGAGAGAATGGGTGAGGCCTGGTGACCAGTTAGAAAAGGGAGGGCAGCAAGCGTGGGTGACAGTTTGCAGCTGCATCTTTTTGAGAGATACAGAGCACAGTAGGAAGGGATTGGGGGTGGGGAGAGGATCTTACTTCATCTTCAGTGCTTTAGAGGGGCCTGGTAGACAGGTCTGGACCCAAGGTACAGATCTGGGCTTTTTGGGAGGACAGGTGTTTGAAGGCATGGTTAGAGACTTAGGTTACCCACAAGAAGATCCAAAGAATCATAGGTCTGAGAGATTTTTAAGTGGGTATATTTGAGGATGTTTATAAGCTGTGAGAAAGTAACCAGCAGAGTAAGGGTATGAAGATGTAGGAGAGGAAATGATTGTTCATTTGTTTTCAAAAAGCTGAATACTCATCGTGTGCCTGGACCTTTTCCAGGATCTGGGGTTCACACCATCTGTTATCTCTTCTGCAAGGATAGTTCAACTCATCCCCTGGTGAAGAGAAGTCAGATTATTCTTTGCATCCCATTCAGGTATAAGAACTGTTCTGTACCTCTGAAGGGACTTTACTTAACCAGAGTAATAAGTTAGAAATCAAAAGAAATTAGAGCTGGAAGGGACCTTAAAGGCCACTGTACTTAATTTTGCCTAATATTTTACATTGAATGTAAGAAAAATGTATTGTAGAGCCCATTCTCTTCAGAGTTCCTTCACTGAACTTTCTTTATGTCTTGCATCCAGTGGGTCTGTCTTGTAAATTTTGGCCCCCTCCTAAATTTGCTTCTTCATCCATATTACATTTGGCCCAGACTATGGCAGAAACTCCTGGGTGGTTCACGGCCCCTGGATTCAGTTCCTCTAAGTTCATCCGCCTGCTCGGGTTCAGTGATCTTCTAACATAAAAAGATGTGCTTAAAATAATGCTGCTAATGGCTTGCCCACACAGTTACTGCATAGTAGCCGCCCAGCGTGTGCTCTGCACGGAGGCGTGTAATCTGAACTGTGTTCGGCCAAGCCTCATAGGGCTCTTTGCCCTGAGGAAGGGGAGCTTTTTGTGATCACTCCCTTTATCTAGTCGGTCCTTCAGCAGCGGGGCGCCTTTTTCTAATCAGCGGAGGCACCCTTACTCAGCCAGTGGTAGCCCCAGGTCTCACCACCTGTGGGATACAAGCCATGCTTTCTCCCAGGCTTGCTTGGGCCACCATCTCTTTCATTTCTGTCTCTTCTCACACTTGGACCCCTGGCCTTTAGTCATCCCCACCTGCAGTATTTACAGTGCCCAGCAGGAGTCAGGCTTGAGTGTCTTTGCACAGGTGCTCCCTGTGCAGTTAATGCACCTCCTACTCCAACTCTGCATAGCCTCATCTTTCTAGATTCTGCTTCAGGGTTATCATGAAGCCATCACTTGGATATAACATTCTGCCTCCAAAGGAACCTCTGTGCATAAAGGTTATGTTTCTTTATCTCATGTGATTGAAATTTTGAGTTTACACATGTCCCTCGTTATAATGAAGGCTTTAAGGGCAGGGGTCGTTTCTAATCCTTAGCACAGAGCAGATGCTTTTTTTAAATGCTTTTTAATGATGATAAAATGTGTGTTTTAAATCACTTATTTTACAATAATTTTGCTTTAGCTTCTGGCAGAAATAAAGTTTACAGAAGTCGTGTTCCTGTGAAAAGAAATAAAGATGTGACCTTCCAATTGTGTAAAGCTCTTAAACGCTGTGTAAGTGCATCGGGTGCGCTAAGGAACGTGGAGCTAAGTGGGCTAGTTGTGAGAGAGAGTGGCTTAACTATGTTAACAAAGGTCAGCCTTCATTGTGTCCTGCCAACATTTGATAGTTGCTTTTGGGGCAAATTAAACCAGTAAAATTTTAAACTCTTCCTCCATATTAAAGGGATTGAATAAATTGGCCACTTTGGTGCACCTGTGTCTTGCGAATTGTCCAATTGGAGATGGAGGTTTAGAAAGTGAGTTTCAGTCTTGTTTATGTCTCTTCCCATCAGACTGGTCTCATGATTTCCTACACACCATGTTACTTCCTGTCTACCTTTTCTTGGTGTTGTTCATGCCTGGATTGTCTCCTGTACCTGCTCAAACCTTGGTCCATTCTCATTTGTACCATGAAATTTTGTCATGCTGGATACTGTCAGAACTAATTTTACTTAACTTTGTGTTAAGCCACAAACCACACATTTTGTATATTTTCTGTGTTTTGTGTTTGTCTATATTTTTATGGTTTCTCTTCAAGAAATATTATGGGAAGGGAAATAGCAAGATATAAAGAGCAAAAAAGTCATCATTCTCTTTAAATTGTTAGAACATCTATGTGCAATCATAATTATGATGCACTGTGTTATGTGTTAAAATAGTAAATACATGTAACGTCCCGTAGGAGCAGCAAACTCAGTGGTGTTGGTGAGGGTGTGTCATGGAAGTAATCACAAAGCAGGTGACTGTTGGTTTGGGTCCTGAAACATTAGTGTGCCTTCCCTGTGTCCAGTAGTGGTCTGGAGGGGTCAGGAAGCCTGCTTTCAATTTGAGGGAACAGAGAGTTTGAGGTCCTCGCTCTTCTATTGCTCTAGTATACTGCATAGCAGCTAATAAAATACTGGGTTTATAGTTGACGTTTAAATCACTGATTGATCATGAAGATTGGGATGTATCTTTGGAAATGAAAATAGGAAGAATCTTATGCTTTTTCTTTTTTTCTTTTTTTTCCTATATCTGAAAAGGTATGTAGTACTTTGCTGAGTGGTTGGGAATAAAGTTTGCAGTATTCAGTGTATTCAGTTTTAGTATCTAAATAGAATTAAACTGTTGCTGTAAACTGGAATAGCACTTTGTTACTGACAAGTTTTAGAATGCATCTGTTCGTCCATTACCTGTTTGGGCAGATTGTAGTTAATGATTTTGAGAATGTGTCTATAAACCTCCAATTGACTCAAGAAAAGCAAATAAGTCAAGATTGACAAATGTATGGGCTCTTCATCTTATTGTGTGTGTGGATTTTTTTTTCCTTTTAGTTATTTGTCAAGGTATAAAGAATTCTATCACACTTAAGACAAGTTAAGTAAACTTCACGGGGTGTATTCTGACATGGCAGGGAGCAGATCACATGGCCTAGATCTTAAAGGTGATTTTATGTTTAAACTTTCATGAAAACATATGTGATTGAAACACATTAATATATTGATACAGAGGGCAGTTAATTTTTGTATTTTTTTTTTCGGTACTGTTGTGGCCTCTCCCGTCGCGGAGCACAGGCTGCGGACGCACAGGCTCAGCGGCCATGGCTCACGGGCCTAGCCCCTCCGTGGCATGTGGGATCTTCCCGGACCGGGGCACGAACCCATGTCCCCTGCATCGGCAGGCGGACTCTCAACCACTGTGCCACCAGGGAAGCCCTAATTTTTGTCTTTTGATACATGTGAGTGCAGCTTTCATTTTGCTGAAAGAATATGACCACTTTTCAGTTTGGGATTCTACCATTTAATAAAGATAGTCCACTTCATTTTAGAAATAAGAGATTTAATATATAATACCTAATAATACTTTTATGTATTTTTTTTACTAAAAACATTTATTGTAATACTGTGAAGAAACTATGCCGTTATAGTCTTCAAGACTTAAATGAATCAAGTGTTTATTAGCTGCTGTAGTTTTTAAACTAATAAAAATCAGTACATCAGCAATTTGTAAATACAGTTTTTAAAATAATACCTTAAAACTTTACAGTGGTTATTATGACTGTATTTAGGCCTAAAGTTACTTAATAATTTGATATGAAGGCTTTTTAATAGTTTGATGATGCAGCTCAGGGATAGGTAAACTCTGGCTGGTAGGCCAGATGCAGCCCATTGCCTGGTTTTGTAAAGGAAGTTTTTTTGGAACATAGTCGCACCCATTGTTTACATGGTAGTTATGGCTACTTTCACCCTACGCCAGTGGGGCAGAGTAGTTGCAACAGAAACTGTATAGCCCACAAATCTGGAAATGTTTAAATTTAGATTTTAAAAATTGAAAACTTCTTTGAGCCTATACAGGGCAAGTCCATTGACCCCTGAGGTAGCAAGCAGTCAAGAACTTGGGTGCTGAAGCCAAGTGGCCTAGGTTCAAATTCCCTTTCTCCCATTTCATAGCTAGTGACCATGGGCAAATCACTTAACCTCTATGCCTCATTATGAGGTTTAAATGCACTCATTTGTATAAATAGTGCCTGGCGCATACTAAGCACTGTGTAAGTGATTGCTGTTGTTTCTCCTTGGAGCTTTTATAAGTTATTGTTAATAGAAAAATGACACTAATGATTTTCCTTTTAGAGTAACAAAGGCACTTTGAGTCTTTTATTTTTTCAAGAATGTAATAAGACTTTTTTCATTGACAGTCAGTGTTCCCTGTTACCCAAATTTACTTTATGAATATAAAGAACTGAATGTCTTTAAGACAGTACTTTTGCTTAAATGTCAAACCATTATTTTTCCAAGGCACATCAAACTGGCTGTGCATAGTCCAGGCCTCTAAAGCTTGTGTGCACACCCTAGGTAGCATGTGAGATATACATTTTGTAAATATAGTTTTTAAAATAATGCTTGAGACTTCCCTGGCGGTCCAGCAGTTAACACTATGTGCTCCCAATGCAGGGGGCTTGGGTTCGATCCCTGCTCCAGGAACTAGATCCCACGTGCCTGCCATAACTAAGAGCCCACATGCCCCAACTAAAATATCCGGCATGCTGCAACTAAAGACCTGGCACAGCCAAACAAACAAATAAATAAATATTTATAAAAAATAAGTAAAATAAAATAATGCCTTAGGAGTTAGGAAAAGAAAATATTAGAACATTTTAACCTTTGTATTATTTTTAAAAATCTGTGTAGTTTATCATGTACATAAATTATAAGTATGGAACTTTGTGTATATAATTTGTTAATAAATAAGATGCATATTAAAAAGTTTTCTTATGGTTTGCCCAGTCAGGTGTTTGGAGACCACTGGAGGACAGAATGATGAAATTTAGAGCCTCAGCAATGATAGAATTTAGAACCAATTCCCTGACTTAGAAGATAAGGAAAATAATTCATAGACTGTAATTGAGTTGTCCAACTTTACATAAGTGTTCAGAAACAGGCTATCCAGTGGCTAGAATCTAATCACTGACCGAGTAGAATCTGGGTCACTGGACTCGTAAACCAGAAGTGACTGTTGAATTTCTCAGGTTGATGCTCCTGGCATATATGCTTGATATGTATGTGTGTGTAAATCTCTGACATAATAAGCCATACTCAGTAGGCACACCCTGTTTCCTTATTCAGGCATCTTAATTTCATCCCATTAAATCTTTGACATATCAGACTACCAGAAAGCATGAAGAAACCTGGGCTGAGAGTCTTCATTCCAGGAGACCTGATCTTGACTGTATGGCTGGTTTGAGGCGCATCACTCTGAACTGCACCACGCTCATTGGTGACCTGGGTGCAAGTGCTTTGGCAGAATCTCTTAGTGAGGATTTATGGCTTAGAGGTAAATTCTAAAATTGAAAATATTGAATTTTTAATATGAAATATGCTTAGCTTTGGGCATGATACTATTGTGATACGATTTTTTTAAAGCCTCATTTTACTGATAGCTTTTATTTTGCTTTTAAACTTTCTCTAAGAGTTGCATATATCCTTTATAGAAAATACAGAGTAACAAGAGAACAATTACCTATAATTTTAATACCCAGACATAATCACTGTTCATTTTGGTGTATATTCTTTCAGTCTTTTTTTCCAAAAATATATTTGTACACTTAGGGATTACAAAAATAGAATTGTAGTATACTTGCTATTTCATATTCCTGCTTTTTTCACTTAATGATGTATCATGTAGTATTGCGTCGTATTGATATCCCATAGTTTAATCAATTCTTTGCAATTCGATTTAGACAGTTTGCTTTTCCCTGTCAGAAACAATGTGAATACGTTGTATATACATCTCTGTGTCCATCGGGATTACTTCTGTAGAATAAGGTACTACAAGTGGAATGACTAAGTGTGACATATTTTTAAGACTTTTGATACACATGGCCAAATTACCACCCAGAAAGGCTATGCCAATTTATAGTCCACCCCAACAGTAGATGTGAAGCCTGCCTCTCACAAACAGTGGCTTGTAGCACTTGTAAAAAAATGTAAAACTACAAAAATGAGTACCTCTCCATTTTCTATGCAAGTGGGATTACTCCAAATTTTATAACTTTTTTCAATTAATTTAGTATGAGCATTTTAGCAAGTCAGTAAATTTGCATCTCCTGCATCATTTTTTGTGATTGTTCAGTATTTCATTATATGAATATGCCACAGTGCACGTAGCTTATCCAAGCTTGTATATAAGCTTTGTCCAGTTTTTCAGTTACAAATAGTACTCTGATATATATCCTTACCTATATCTCTGACTATTTCTTTTGGTTAAATTCTTAGAAAGAGAGTTGTTGGATCAAAAGGGTATAGACATTATTTAAAGGCTTTTCTTACAGAATCTTGGCTTAATCTGATAGGAAAATAACTACATTTTGTTTTATTTTGTATTCATTTGATTTACTGGTGAGGTTTACTGGCTGTTTGTATTAATTTGGCTAGTTGGTTAATTATACCCTGTGTCCATTCTTCTGTAGTGAGAGTTTGTAAGGGTTGTATCATATCCTGTCAGATCCGTATGTCTTACTTGCTATTTCTATGTGCCATGGGGGTGTTGAAAGACTCCAGTTATTTTAATGTGATGGTCCACACAACACTTAAAAAAAAGACTCATCGTAGTTTCCTTTCATGTAATATTTTTTAATACCTGTGCTTTGGTGATGATCCCTTTGGTTTAAATGAGTAGGTTGTTCAGCCCCAGAACTACTAGAATTCATGTTCAGTTTTTCTGGTTTTTGTCTGACTTTTTATGGAGAGAGTTCTTGACCATCATACTTTCATGATAGGTTTTTACTATGTATTCTCTATTCACACATTGTTTGAATTTGTTATTATTTGTATCCTCTTAGACTTGTCCTTTTTTCCTCTAAAACTAACAGTTATTACATTTCTTCTATTTTGTTTTCCCCTTTTAGCTAGTTTCAAGTGTGATTTGGAGCTGAAGATCATGATCAAAAGAATGCAGTGCATTTCTGAGCTCCACCAGGTTTTGCTTGTGAGGTTTACATGCCTCTGCCGCCCTTGCTAATTATGAACTGAGATTCATTTTGTGATGCTTTTTGCTCATACGTTATATACAGTTATTGTTCAGTTCTGTAATTGTAAAATATGTTGGATGATTTATTGATACTAAAGCCACGGTTATCATTGCACATTCAAGAAGAGGTTTTTAAATTGGATCATGCATTATGTGTGTGCATATACGTTTCTGTTTTTTTCCATACCCAAAATTACAAACCTGCCATGACTTGTCTTGTGCAGGACTCTTCCACACGTGAGAAAATGAGAGTTGTCTATATGTTAAATCTGTAGAGTTAGGAAGTGACCTTTGTTTTTCATCGAAAGCACTTGACCTGCAGCAGTGTGGCCTCACCAGTGAAGGAGCAAAGGCTTTACTAAAGGCCCTTAAAACCAACAGAACTCTGCTCGTTCTGGATATAATGAAAAATCCACTTGTTGGTATGTGGTCACTTTTTTGAAATTGATAAACACGTAGCAAAACAAAAAGAATTTGTTCACGTATTGACAGTTTTTTAAAATTTAATGTGTTTAACTTTCCTCATCACTCACAGTTGGCCCTTGAACAATGTGGGGTTAGCGGTGCCGACCCCTACGCAGTTGAAAATCTGGGTATAAGTTTATAGTCAGTGGTTCCACATCTGTGGATTCAACCAACCTTGGATCGTGTAGGATGATAGTACATATTTATTGAAAAATATGCGTGTGTCAATGGACCCGCGAGGTTCAAACCCATGTTGTTCAAGCTTCAACTGTACTTTTCTAGTGTTGCACTTCCCTTATGTTTTTAGCAGATAATGTACTAATTAAAGTGATTTTTACTTGTAAATTGTTCTTATCTCGACTCTGAATAGAGGTGAACCTAGATACTAAGCCTACTTCCACCAAGAGCATTTTTTCCTGTGCAACCTCTGAATTCTTGCCAGGAGCACTTTATTCATTTGTCAGAATCACAAGCAATTTTTAAAATATCTTCTGTGTGCCAGATATGGGTTTAGGCACTAGGGATAAAGCAGTGAACCAGACAGACAAAAGTCTTGCCCTCGTGGAGCTTACATTCTGGTGAAGGAGTTCAGATAGAAATGAGTAAACAGATAAGTAATATAATTTTGAGAGTAGGAAGTGCAAAAATACCTTAAAGTAAGGAGAGTGAGGGAGTTCAGATAGAAATAAGTAAAGAGATACGTAATATAATTTTAGAGGGTAGGAAGTGCAAAAATATCTTAAAGTAAGGAGAGCGAGGGAGAGCAGGTAGGACTCCATTGGATAGGTTTGTTAGGGGGCAGCTTCACTGGAGAAGTGGCATTTGAACAGAGACATGAATGAAGAGAGGAGCAAGCCATGGAAGAACTGGAGTAAGCACATTCCAGGACAAGGAGGCAATGAGTATGCAGGCATGTAGGTGGGTGGAGTATTTAAGGAAAAGCAAGGAGGCCAACATGGCCAGAGTACCGAGTGAAGAAGAGTGTGGTATGACATAAGGTCAAGGAGCTAGCCAGGGGTCTGCTCTTGTAAAGTCTTGAAGGCCAGAGTAAAGATGTGGATTATTCTAAATGAGTAGAGGGGTTTGAACTGGAAAAAGGCATGATCCAAATAGTATCTCAATAAGGTGACCTGGTATAGAGAATGGACTTGGGAGGATAAAGAAGAGAAACAGGGAGACCAGTTAGGAGACTGTCACAGTGCTCCAAATAAGAGATGTTTATGGCCTAGGTTAGGTTGGAAGTTTGGAGTAAGTGAAAAGTGGTTGAATTCAGGTTGTGTTTTGAGGGTGTAGCTATCAAGACCTGCAGATAGGTTAGATGTGGGGTATGAAAGAAATAGTAACAAGGAGACAAGTCGTTGATGATTATGTGTGCAACTGGGTGCTATCACTTAGAAGAAGGGGGCTGATGGGAGGAGCAGCTTTTGAGGGAATATATCAGGACTTTGGTTTGTTATCTTGGATGCCCTTTAGGTATCTAAGCGTCTGGATGGTGCTCAGACTGTACTTTCTATCCAAAGGTATCTAAAGCCACTTTAGATGCAAAATGTTTAAAGCCGGCCTTTGCTGCTGCCAAAATAGTAGCCACTGTGGGCAGTCTGCAAGATGGCATCTTAGGTTTTTGAGGAAGAAATTAGAATACACAAAGGGGGAAATAAGTGTATAATTACATAATGTAGATTTCATATTTAATTTTATGGGAAAAGCAATAATTAGTTGGCTTTTGGTTTTAAATGGAAATAGCCACTCATTGGGAAATAATTACTCTAATTTCAATTTATTTTACTTTAAATCATTCTGTGCTGAAAGCAGTTACCAAAAAAGGTCTCCAGAATGGAAGGAGTGCCAAGTCAGAGGTATATAACATGTTTTAATTCTCTCGGAAGAATTTCTCTTTAATGGCTTGTTTTTCTTTCCTTCTTAAAAGAAAATTATCAAGGTACTTTCTGCCATCTTAAAACTAAGTTTTTAGTCAAATGAAATGGCTTTTCTGTCTTTGAAAATGTTGTGTGATGCTTTAATTTAGCTTCCCAGAAATGCAGATTGAAGACCTTTTATTAACTTAAAATATCTTAATTTCTAATGAAGATCAAACCCTCCTAAACTACCTGTAACTTAAATGGCATATTTATCATTTCTCTCTCAGTACCAGTGGATAACTTCTCCATCGGTGAAGGAACCATCCAAAGCTTCTAGACAGAAAAAGAGAACTATAATTTTGGAAAGTGGTCGAAAAGGAAAAGCTACTATTAGAATTGGTAACTCTTTTTTTCTTTTTTTTTTTTTTTGCGGTACGCGGGCCTCTCACTGTTGTGGAGCACAGGCTCCGGACGCGCAGGCTCAGCGGCCATGGCTCACGGGCCCAGCAGCTCCGCGGCATGTGGGATCCTCCCGGACCGGGGCACAAACCCGTGTCCCCTGCATCGGCAGGCGGACTGTCAACCACTGCGCCACCATGGAAGCCCTCTTTCTTTTTTTTAACGCTACTAGAACTTATACCCCTTATATTTTCTGGTGTGCTAAAATTAAAACAGCTTTAATGGTTATTCCTTAATGGTTAATTACTTCCTTAACGGTTAGCTGTTAATATTATTTGTGGTTCTTATGGAACGTACCTAGGATGTTCCTGACACATAGTGTTTAATATTTATTAGATATTAATTTTAATATGATAAAGCTCTTGAAGTGACAAAATCCATATCCAGATACGAGGTCACCTTTTCTCCCTTCCATGTGGGGTCCAGGCCTTAGGAAAGAGGGAAGCATGTGATGTGTCTGTTGACAACCCCAAAATAAAATAAAGTAGGCAGAGCCCTTGGCACTTTACAGATATGAATACCTTTTATTGTCATCAGAACCCTGTGAACAGACAGTGTTTTATAGCAGTGCAGACAGGTTAGGGTCAGGTGCAGCGGGGAAGTGGGATCAGGCAGGATAAGAACATGGGGAGATTGGTGGGGGGTGCTGTTTCCAGAGCCTTTACTAAGGAAACAACAAAAATCACAGATGATAATGACTGTTTTTTCAAAATGCAGGAATCAGTGGAAAAACTAGAAATGATCATGTTCAGAATTGTGATCAGTTGTGTCTTAGTAGAAGTCAGTTACTTTCCCATAAGCCAGAAATAACACTGAAAAACAAGGAAAGATCCCATTTGCAATAGTCACAAAAATTAGTAAATATCTAGAAGCCAGTTCAGTGTTCTCCTGAAAAAGTTAGTGCAAAAGGATAGATGAAACATTTTAAACATATATGTTAACATTAATAAAATGTAATGTTAACATACGATCTATTAATATATAAAGCCACTGGCAGAGGGAAACAGAGATCGGAGGAAAAGTCCAGAAACAGGTCCCTGTTTACTTGAGAATTGTATTTTAACTTAGACAATTTTACAGTCTAACTTGACTTTTGTCTAATTGATTGATTGAAGCATTGATAATTCATTTAAACAGAAATTAGATATTTGCATCATAGCATACACAAATTCTAGTCAGTCGAAAAGATGCAAAGGCAACTAAATGCAAGAAGCAAATATAAAATACAGGAGAGAATTTCTGTGTAAGTGTAGGGAGTACAGAAGCCTTCCTAAGTAAGCCATAAAACTCAGAAGCCATAAAGTAAAAGGTATTTAATTCCATGAAAATTTAAAACTTTTCTACAGTTCAAGACGTAAACAAAACAAAATGACAGACACCAAAGTTCGGTAGTGTATTAACATATAAAGGTTACTGTTGATATAGAGAAGAACCCACAAATAAATGAAAAAGGATAAGCAAATTTTAAAAAGGCAGGGGGTGGTTTCTACCTGTATGAGCAAACAACTCGGAAGAAACACAGCTGGCTACTAGACAGTTGAAGAGGGGCCAACTTCTTTAGGAAATGCAGATTAAAACCATGGGATTTTCTTCCCCTCTGATGGGCAGAAATTCTAAAGACTGATAACATCTGGTGTAGACGAGGGAACAAACACACTTTGCCTATGTTAAGTATAATAAATGTGTTCAATTTTGGAGTGAGGTTTGCAGCGTCCATCAAAGTCCAAAACTCTCTTGCTCTTTGACCGAAGACTTTTACTTCTAGGCACCTGCCCTCTGCCAGTACTCTGCCTTGCACAGAAGTGTGCATAAAATCAGGCACCCGCAAGTCCAATGAGGGATACTTACATAATGGGGAAAATCTAGAGACAACCCGGATGTCCTTCAGGAGGGGTCTGATGAAGGAAATTAGGATCCATCCGTGGTATGGAGTAACGTGTGTGTGGAGAATGGGGAAGGCCTGTGAGCAAACTGGGAAGATGACCTGATACGTCATGAGGTCAAAAGGAAAAAGAGCAGGTGTAGAAAAGGACATTTCTATGATTCCACTTAGAAACCCACAGTGTTTGTATTTGTAAATACTATGTATGTATATATGTACATACGGAAACACGCATATATACACGTATACACATTTGTGTATCTGATCCTGAAAATGCACAAAAGACTGTTACTGGCAACCACCTCTATGGAAGGGAATAGATCTTTATATTTTTACTCTAGTTTTCCTAATCGTGTGCAAATTTAGAGTTAATTTTTTATTTAAAAGTTAGGCAGTCAGGAGAGGCCTAGTGACTGTTTCGTGGGCTTCTCTCGCCTCAGGATGCACTCTTCGCGCCCTTCCTGTTTCTGGTTTGTCTTCTGGAGCAGACACCACTGAAACGAGCGTCTTGTCATCGCTTGCCAGCTGCCTGCGGTTCTCTTGCGCCCTACTAACCGTCACCACCTTTGTGAGATGCTGTTTCACGCTGAGGTGGTGCCTTTCCCCTCACACACACCCCTCTGGTACCTTGGGAAGTCCAGGGGTTTCTCAGTGGGCATTCTAGAATACTCATCCCAGAGATGCAGTGGGTTTTTCAGCCACATGCATTTGGGGAAAACTCTGTTCCTGTATGAATTATCCTCTTGGGAGTTCACGATTCACCGGAGCTCTTGAGACGCTCTAGGAAGTTGAGTCCAGAAACCCATGTAGCCCTGTTAATTCAGGATTTCCTAAATTTCTATGACTGACTGTGGCACCGCTTTTCCAGTCACCACCATCCTTATCAGCTTCCGTCCTAGACTCCCTGGGGAGTGCTGCTCAGACTCTGTCCTGGAAGCTTTGTAGTCCCAGGATTACCTGCTGCTTCCACACCCACCCGGCCCACTGCTAGCGCTCTGTCAGCCTGGCACCTTCTCCCTGCCCCCAACTCATTCGGCCACAGGCCCTGCCCCTGCTGTGGGATTTAGTGATAAGTCCTGGGAGCGGTGGCCCAGCACAGCCCACGGCAGTGCTCGGTGTGGCTCACAGGGTTTAAAACACACAATTTGAGCCCTTACTGGAACATGGGGAGATGATTTAAATCCAGATGTCTTATTTCATAATCCCCGTGTCTCTGAAAGTGGGAGAAACAGGCTGGGAGGGCCGTATGTTTCAAGCAAAAGGGAGGCTGTGTCTCTGTGGAAGTAAAGAACGGGCCCTCACAGTTAACAGGTCACGTAGGGGGTTTGTGCTGAGTCTGTCATGTTGGGCCTGTTATACTCATTTATATGACCGTTGGGTCCTTATTGGCATTTTCACTTACTGCCCATGCTTGAAACTCCCCAGTGTCCCTGTCTTGATCACGAGCCCTAATTCTGTTGACCTAGAAAGTTCTTTGTGGGAGCTTTCTAGCAGGCCTCTCCCCCAGTGTCCCCACCCTCCAGCCCCTGTGTCCTAGTGCTTTTTCTACAACGCAGAACTCCTTGTTGTGCAGACCTGATTGCTCCTCGTGCTCCAGGATCCGATGGATCCAGTTCCCAGGAGAGCGTGTCTGCAGGGCCCTCTGCGGTCTGCAGTCCTGCCCCCAGCCAGGCACCCAGCACCCCAGGTGCTGCAGAGAACTTGCTGCGGTCCCGCGTGCCTTGGCAGAGACAGCTGTCTGCCAGATGCCTTTCCTTCGTCTCCCCCTGTCCTGACCCTTCCCACCTCCCTTCCACTGAAACCTTCAACCTTCCCTTGGGCAGAGGTACTTGCTAAGCTCTGTGCTTCCACAGCGCTTATCCTGTGGAATCTGAATTCCCTCCACAGCCGTCTTGCTAGGTTGGGAGCAGCTGATTCCCCTTCATCTTTTTCTTCCTTCCCTCAGCCCCACAGCAGGGACACTCTCAGGCACCGTGCAAATTTAATCTTCAATTTCTAGTTGTTATGACATTGTTGCTGTCAGGATACCACCTACGTTCACAGTAGGATGGGTAAATGTGTGGGGGACGACTGTAAATACAGATTCTTTGTAAATCCAGGTTCTTAATTCTTCCCCCTTTTAATATTTTTCCCCTTAAATCACGTGTCCTTTTTGCTGCTCCAGCTCTATAATTGGACTGTCACCTGGGGAGCCTGAGGCAGCAGAATATCAAAGAGGGTAGACACTACATTTTTAATGTCAGTGTCAACCAGGATACCTACTACCTGTGCAAAGGGGGGCCCAGAATTCAGGCTCAAAGCCTATTACCAGATACTTGGTTTCTCTGCTTGCGTCTCTTCTGTCTGTCGACGTGCACTTGACTCCTATTAACTTTAACAGGAATTATGTGTGTGCCCTGAGGGCCGAGCATAGCTTTTAATGGGGGCTTCCTCACACTGCTTTTCTTTGCTGTTTACTTTTCATGAATCCCACCCTGTAGAAGTGGAAGAATAAAATAGGATGTGCTTGAGAAAATTGAGAGAGTTATGACATATTTTCCTTGTAATCCAGAATAGCATGTCAGCTCTTCTTCTGTTTGTCTCCTTTGGTTGTCAGTGGAAGATAATTTTGGCTTGCTCACTCTCCAAATCAGAAACTGAAGTCCAATACTAACGTATCCTAGATGAAACTTGACCCATTCATTTTTGAGAGTCTGTATGATCCCTGTGCAAGGTGCGGAGAATGAAAAGACAACTCTGTTGACTTCAATCGATATTTACATAGCATTGAATGTGTTCCAGATGCTGTTCTAAATTCTATCAGTTATCTACTTTTGCATCATAGAACACTTCAAGACTGTGACTGAAAACCACAGCCATTTCTTTTGCTCAGGATTCTTTTCAGTCAGCAGGTGGGGCTGGGCTCAGTGGGGTGGTTTCTTCTGCTGGTCTCATCTGAGATCACTTATTCAACCAAAGTCATCTGGTGATCCACCTAGAGTCTAAATGGCCCCCCTCATCTGTCTGGCAGCTGGTGCTGGCTGTGGGCTGGGCCTGTTATTTCCAGCAGGCTAGCTCGGGCTTGCTTCCATGGCAGTGATGTTTTAAGAGGGCAGGTATAGAAGCCTCATGCCCTTTGAGGCCTCAGCTTGGAAGTTGCACAGCATCACTCTTGTTGCAGTCTCTTGGTCAAAGCAAGTCCACAAGGCCAGCCCAGATTCAAAAGGTGTGGAGCACTAGACCCCACCTCTTGCTGGGAGGGCTGCAGAGAATTTGTGGCCATTTAGTCCTCACATCAGAGAGGCACAACAGAGAGATTTAGTAACTTGTTCAAGGTCACACAGCTTGGGACAATACAGTGTTTTAAGTGCTTTGAAAGCTGCTGCTCATTATTTTTAAATCTTACCGCCACTATTCGGACCAACTTATTTTTTTTCTCTGCAGCCTTGTAGAGAAAGGGTCATTCACATTGCTGTGTGGCTGCCATGGGTTGAAAGCTTCATCTATGTTGTACCACTGAGCTGTCATAACTAGTATGAAATGGAGATATTATTATTATTGCTAATATTCAGATGAGGAAACTGAGGCTCTTGGAAATTAAGTATGAGTCGTATAAGAGAATGTTAACTCACTGTTCCATATGCAAGAGTGATTTCCCTAAGTAAATGATAAATGTGCTGGCACAGATCTTTTTTTTAATCTCTTGTTTGCATCTGGAAAATGGTTTTTAAAACTTTTCTGTTGCTTTGTTAATGGCAGTTGCACATTGCAGAAAAATAGCTGGAAGAAAAAACATGTTTTTCAGATGTCCAGTGCAGGCCCAGAATAGAAGCAAGATGAATATTCCATTCTGCATTGGCAACACCAAAGGAGATGATGCTTTAGAAAAAAGATTTCTCGACAAATCTCTTGAACTCACTATGATCTCCCTGAAAGGGCATAGGTGGTGAGTACGTGTCCCATCCAGAAGCTTGTCAGAGAATTGGTTTAGTTTTCAGACGCTGAAGGAGACACATCTAGGAGCCTGCCCATCCTGGAGTAGCAGTTATTGTAACTAGTTGGGAAAGACCGTTTGTTACGGGGGTGCTCCTGCTGCTGCTTACAGGCCCCTTAGCACGATTCCACGGCCGAGTGCATGGGGGGGGGGCGCACCTTCTAGGAGCTTTGGTCAAAATTTCCTTTGAAAATCTCTGCTCTGACAGCACAAAGGGTGCCATCCCCTCTCTCGTGCAGCTGGCACAAGCCTGTTCAGTGTAAGAACAGACACTGTTGCTCCCCTGAACATCAGAGAGAGTAGTTAATTCTGTGAGCTCCATGGAAGATGTATGTTTTCACGCATGAGAATAGCTGCCCGCTCCCTGCCCCCTGCACAGCAGGCTCATTGAAGAGTTGAGCTAACCTAGGTTACCTGTGAGCATGACGGTCCTTCACTGCCGTTGGAAAGGAATTTTCTAATGACTGAGATGTGTGACGCTCCTGGCCACCTGCAGGGGCTTTCAGGTGGGAGGTTGGTCACAACGGCCTCAGGTGCCGTGACTCTCGCAGGAGCTGGTGACGGGAAGGAGGGTCATCCTGATGCTCAACCAGATGCTCCTGTTCTTAACGGCTGCATCGGTGGTTCTTCTGGGTCCATGGGAGGCATTCAGGCCTCTCTGTATAATGCTGTCACCATCGAAGATGTCAGAAGCTGGCAGCCTTCATGAATCATTTTTTGGAGATGCACCAGCTATGAGCACATCCTAACTAATATACACTCTGCCCTTGAACAGTGTACAAAATTGAAAGTCACCTGGGCATGGCTAAAAAACACAGTATTTTTTTTCGAATGAACATACTTATGATAGATTTTCTTCTTTTTTCAGAGAACAGAAAAGCATCCACAGCTATCCCAAGCTGTTGAAACTTAACCTTAATTCTGACTTGAACTGGAAGCTTTTAAAAAGTCTTCTCTTACTTTTCTACCAAATTCCAGCTACTGTTGTCTTTGCTGCTACTTTTTCTGCCTAGATCTCATATTCAAAGCTGCCTATGGGTTTAATTATATGGCAATTGCAGGTTATTATTTTTAGAGAAACACAGACACACAGCATGGAGGGTGGGTGGGGCCCTCTAGGTGCTGAATTTTGATCCTTTGCAAGATGACAGCAGTGGGGTCTTCTGGATTCTTTCTCTATACGGTTATTCTCATAAAGCGATAGAAGTGACTTACTATATGTTTATATAGCAAGGTCTGTTTTTACTACCAAATAGTTTATATATCTATGCATTTATATCTCTGTGCCTTTATATTTCTAATAATACGGTTCTTGTTGGTATATGTTGAGACTTTGAGAATTTGTTAGGATCCTTGACCTTGTGCATTAGAGTGTTAGGTTCTCAACAGTCATGTGCCTCCCCTTCCCCCTCCCCTCTCCCTTTTTAAGCTGCTTCACAAGATTTGGAAGCTCCCTGATTCACTTTTCCTTTCCTTTCAGTGGGTAGAAGATCGGTTGGTTGGTTGGTTGGTTGGTTTTGTTTTTCAGTTATGCTGTTAAACTAAAAATCTGTGTTAAATTCCCTTACTGTTGCTTCACGTGATTGTTCTCCTTCTGGTGTTTGACCAGTGATGCCGAAGAAGGAAGATCTTTGCTGACTAGTCTTTTCCCCTATTGTTCATCCATTGTCAGTGTTTTATGTTGACCGTGTGAAGGACATTAAAGTCCTAAAACATCTAAACCTTTGTCAATGAATTTCTTTACATGCTTTTTTTTTTTTTTTTTTTTTCCTTTTTGCGTTATGTGGGCCTCTCACTGTTGTGGCCTCTCCCGTTGCGGAGCACAGGCTCCGGACGCGCAGGCCCAGCGGCCATGGCTCACGGGCCCAGCCGCTCCGCGGCATATGGGATCCCCCCAGACCGGGGCACGAACCCGTATCCCCTGCATCGGCAGGCGGACTCTCAACCACTGCGCCACCAGGGAGGCCCTACATGCTTTTTAGATGGATTGTTCTTTTAAAAACTTTATGCTGGGAAAACTTGAGTCTAAAAATAGCATCTGTGAAGGGTATTTTTTTCAGAACTGTGTAAGACTTGAGTCCTGTACCTCCATGTTTTTAATGATCCAGCGTACTGGTAGCTTTCTGTTGGCTTTTGGAATGGACATTATCAACAAACCACCTTACAACACAGCTAACGATATAAAGTTGTATGAACTTTGTCCCACTTAGGCTGGAAACATGCCACTAGGACAGTTGTGAGCCATCTTTGTGTTTCACTGGATTGTGTAATGAGGACTACACTGATCTTTCGTCCCAGCTCTGCACCAATTAGTTGGGTTAGTTGGGTTTCCTGCTTAGGGCTAAACCTTGCCAGTCATGGTTCTCTCATCTGTAAAAAGGAGGATTGAAATAACTCCCCCACTTATCTCAGGGATGTTTGAAGAGCTTAAAACAAGGGCTCAGTGCAGGATGTGACTGTTTAAACACAGTAAATGTTTCAACAGCAAAAGCCGGCCAGTCCATGGACGCCATCCAAGTGTTCACATATAATAGTGCTCAGAGTCTATTTTGCCTACTTCCTCATCCATTCATATGATGGTTCCAAGTCCCTGTGGTTTGTACCGGCCCCAAATCTCTTGAATCTCCACTTATTTCCATTCCCATTGCCACAGCCAGCTCTGTCAGCCCTCAGTGGATCATTTCAGCAGCCTCATCTGCCCCCACCTGCCCCTACCAGCACAGCCAGTTGGACCATCACTTCCCCTTCATGCTCCTCCTTGGTTCATAAAAATCCCAGACTTCTGAGCCCAACGGTCACAGCTTTGTGGTGTCTGGTCTGGCTTCTTCTTTCTTGTGTTTCTGGTTCTTGGAATGTGGCGAGCATATATGCCCGTGCTACGTCGGGTAAGCCTGGAGTTTCTGCCCCCCCTCAGCAAGACTGATGTTCCTTCAAGACACCTGCCAACCTCCTGAGCTTGTTTGTGTCTCCTGCATTGGAAGGATGCTCTTTTCCTTTGTTCTTATAAGCGTGACCCTTTTATCCCATCACAGCACCTCCATTCTGTGTTTTCCTGTGCCGAGGGTGTCTGCTTACGTGCCTTCCCCATCGGAGCAAGGAACAAGCCCTGTTTCTCCACCTCCATCACCTGGCATCCTGCCTTGCCCTTAGGAGGTGCTCAACGACTATGTGTTTAATGAATGGAAAGGCAGGGCTTCCTGAATTTTGCAAACAGCCTGCAGTAAAGGCAGAGGTACAATCTCACATACGTGGATGTTTTAATTTTTCAAAAGCTTACTATATAATTTCATTTTAAACTAAAATTTAAAATCTTGGAGGGCTCCCAGACTCTTCTTTACATATGTGTGAAAGTGTTTGGAAAACGGCGAGCAACTGCATTCATACCAGGACAAAGGGTAGTCACTGTTGTCTGGAGCACAGATCGCTGGAAGATACTCATTGAGCGAAAACCTTGACCTTTGAATGTCTCAAGTGAGTGAATGGACGCCAGTCTGCTGACCACGTGGAGAGTGGGGAAGGGGAGATAAGGATGCAGGCCCCAGGTCTACAGGCTGCGGGAGCCACAACTGGCCAGTCTTTAAGGTTAAAAGCAAAGTGGACAGACAGGTGTCTTTCAGGCCTTGGGAAATCTGTGTAAGCCTTGGTGGCCTCACGTTCCTTCAGATCCTCCGGAGTGTCCTCCTTCTTCTCCCAAACTGTTTTTGTTTATTTTTCTCTTTCAAAATTTGACAACACATAACCATGTTAATACCACCTAAGTGAGAAAAAACAGATTTGCTCCCACGTTGCTTATGTTTACCTGCACACACTGCTTTATCCCCAGCACTGTGGCTCTGTTCTTTGCCTGCACAAGAAACAAAATTGTTCTGTTCGGCGCTAGTCTATGTTTATCTAAACGTCTAATGCTGTCTCATCACAACTTAGCAGATGCTGGAAGGTTTGGCCAGCCCTTAGGTGAAGTATGTGATGTAACAAATAATTAGTCCCTTTTCTCCCCTTTAGAGCTTAAGGAGCCACTAAGACCCTGTAAAATGGACAAGACCCATTGATAGATGTCCAGCTCTGCCTAAGGCCCTTGCAGGTCTGGCCTTGTATCACTCTGGGATTAATGTTTGTTGTATTGTGTTCTTTGGATGGAAAATAAAATGAGGAAGAATTTTCTCACATTTGATCCGAATGAACATAATTAAAAAGTGAAATGCTACTGCGTCTGCAAAGAAATCAATCACTTTAATTGCGAAGAAGATTCCCTGCCTCTGTTAGTAATGGGGCTCTTGGTAATTTAGAATCAGAATCCATGACAGCTTGTGATGAATTGGGTCCTTTTGGGCTAAAGAAGGTAAGAAGTTCTAATTACCCCTGGATTATTCCAGAGTGGGTGGAAAAGCTTGATCAAAGAGATATTGGGAGAGATCTAGAAAAGCTAACAGTGAGCAAAGATTCATTGAATTTCTTTTTAAGAATCTACAGAATAAAATAGTTCGTTTGTTGTGACAGAAACAAGAGCCTGTGGTATTTGAAATCCCAGAGCAAATTGGATTTTCTAAGAAAATAGGGAACTGGGCATATGAGAAAAAATTTACGTACCCAGAAGTCCTATAGTTAGGTTATAGAAATTGGCCTTGCTTCCTTGTTAGCACACGAGAATACTGACAGCCTTGTGCCTCACTTGGGGAAAAGTATGGAATTCATCCTTTGAGTGTTTAAATGTATAAGTAATTGGCACTAAGTTGAAGGCAGTCCAAAATGTTTGATTCAAATGAAAGCATAATTTAAGTTAGTAGAAAAGTACTCAGGGTCCTAATGAATGAATCTACTGACCCAATCCCTTTTGGTATCCTAGCCTTTGTTTCTCTTCAGATTGCCAACAATACCTGAAGAATAGGCTGGATTTTAGGATGATGCGTTTTATTTTGAATTGTGTGTGTTGATTTTTATATATCTATATAGATGTAGATATATAGTTATAGATATGATTTCAAACTTAAAGAAAAGTTGCAAGATTAGTACAAAGAACTCTTGTATATGCTTTACCTAGATTCACCAATTATTAATATTTAGCTTTATTTGCTTTGGCATTCACTGTCTTTCCATATATACATGTTTTTTTCTCCTGAACCCCTTAAGGGTAAGGACACATTTTGCCCTTTTCCCTGGAAATAGTGATTACTTCCTAAGCGAAACAACATTTTCTTACCAAACCACAGCACAGTAGTCTAAGTCAGAAATTTAACATTGATACTGTTGACTGATCTACCATCCATATTCAAATTTTGCCAGTTATTCCAGTAACATCCTTAATGGCTAAATTTTTCAGGCCAGGAAGCAGTCTACAATCATGCATTGCAGTTAGTTCTCATGTCACTTTGGTCTAAGTATGAAATAATTCTTCAGCCTCTTTGTTCCTCATATTATGAGAGTTTGTGACGAGTATAGGCTGGTTGTTGTGTAGAATGATCCTCATTCTGGGTTTGTCCTGTTTCCTCATGGTTCTTTCATGTTCTGTGCTTTGGATGGGGTTCCACAGAGGTGACGGTGTGTCTCTCTGTGCATCCTTACAGGAGCCCCTTGATGGTCATCTGTCTCATTAGCATCTTGGTTAAGGTGGTGCCCCCGCACTTTCTCCACTGTGAAGTTATTATTTGTCCCTTTGTAGTTAATAAGTAATTTATGGAGAGATATTTTGAGACTCAAAGTATTCTGTTCTTCATCAAACTTTTGAATTACATACTGGTTCATAGAACCAGTAATTCAGGTGGATTTATTTGATGAAGAAGGTGAAGTGATTCTTAATGCTTATTTTCCACTAGTAGTTTTACAAGCCACTCTTCTCTCTCCCAAAGGAAAACAAATCCTAAAATATAAGCAGCGGAGCTGTGCAGAACAGTTCATTGACAAAAGGCAACCGTTGGAGGATATGTATTCCAGGAGCTCTGAGAGTAACAAACATATTTTGAGAATGTGAACAGTATGAGCAAGTGTGCTTTCTGGTGAATCAGGGAAGGAGGAAAAGAATCCCCTGATCAGGCTATGGGGACCGACTTGCAGACTTTTCCTTCCCTGACTAGTCAAGGTTGTTTATTTCTCAATAGTTGTAGAAGTACAGCCCTTTGGCCACACAGACCTTTAATCTAAGAACCAGATCATGAACCACATAGCCTGATTATGCTTTAAAAGATGTGATATTTATAATAACCTGAAGTTAAAGTTGCTTCTAATGACTCTAGCCCAGCAGAATAGCCCCCAAGAGAAAAGTAAAATCTTGGCTTCCATCTAGCCAGGTGAAAAGCTGTAGGCATCCCGAGAAATGAAACTTGAAGTTGAAATGTAAGAAATGTAGGAAGTCACAGGTCATTCTGGGGGAAAAAATTAATGATCTTATCCAGCAAAGTAAAAAGCGGCTAGAGGCTGAATCATTCTTTCCTGTTCCCTTCCCCCAGTTTAAAACCATAGGTTCTGTAGGTTGAAAGTCCAGGATTTGAAGGAGAAATCTTTAGGAGTTCTTAGGAAATGACAGGTGAGCAGGTTAATAACCTCAGGTAGGAACAATTCTGCTGTAAAACACACCGGGGAAAATACTCCTGAATTTCTGATGAATTTAAATCTTGGGCAGTCTAACATATTTTCTAAAGAACTATGTTCAAATTAAGGCTCCAGCTGATGTTACCCAGTCACCTCCCCCATTAAGCCATCTCCAGTTCTCCCAATGACATATTGTTCAAGATATGGTGTCTTCCATGAGCAAGGTTCTTGTGGATACAGGGACAAGATATATCAGTTAGGATTTTGTTGGTCACAGTACATAGAAACCTTGGTCCCAACTGGCTAAAGCAAAAAAAAAAAAAAAAAAAAGAAAAAAATTATTGGTTGATGTAACTGAACAGTCCAAAGACAAGGGCCAGCCCAGATCTGGTTTACTCGAGAGGCCCATGTTGTGTATCCTTTGGAGCCACCTTTCTGGGACTCTGCGTCTTTGTCCTCCTTCATGTCATGCTTCATGATAACCACATTGGTGACATTGCCTCTTCAGAACGGGTCTATAGCTCTGCTTTCCTCGCCAGAGTGTCCAGCCTCACTCTGCTTGGGCTGCCTTAGATCAGGTTCTCGTTCCTGTGCCAATGAGTAGGACCTGGAGGAAGGGACATGCTAACTGGCTGGAATACAACAGGACCCATCTTTGGAGCTGGGTAGGTGGCCAATCCCACGTAAACCATATAGAAGCCTGTGCAGTTTGCCAAATAAGTTCTGCTTTTTGTTGCCCTTATGGAGTTTACAGCTTCATCAGGGAGGCAGACAAACAAATAAGCAAATGGATACAAGATATGAAGTGAAAGAACAGACCTGCGAGAATAAATGTCAGGGAGACACAGTCCAGACGGCGAAATGGGAAGTGACATTTGAGTTGAGATCTGAATGGTTGCGCAGGAGTTAATCAAGAAAAGAGGTTAGGGAGAGACAAAAGCCACGTGAGCATTTGGGGGAACCTTTATCACTTTATTTTCTCTTTGGAGAGTTGGTGTGTGATGCTCAAAATATTGAACAACTAGTATGGTACCCTAAAGAGGGCCAAATTACAAGTGGCCAAAGGAGGATGACTCCAGGAAAGCACCACCTTGCCGTAGGTGGCCACAGATGAGTGGCCCACTGCTGGGGTCTGAGGCCCACAGGGCTAGGGCTGGGGCAGAGACTGTTAACCAACTAGGATGGAAGTAGTAGGTAGGTATATAAATAACTGGTGTGGCAGCAGAGGCGTGTACCTGGTGGATTTCAAGCCTGCGTGTACCCCGTTTTTCTGGGCCTCTTTCCACTGTTTACTGAGCACCAAACCTCCCCATGCGATAGTCAATAAATGTTGACTAAACATATAGATGACTATATTGATAGCGTGGGAAAATTATCTACATTCATGCCTGATTGATATTGATAGAAGATTTCGCCCCAGAGCAAATTAGCAAATGCTTCCCTAGATTCCGCAGAGCATCTCAGACATTGATTTTCAACTAGAGGCTTCTGGGATTTGAATCAGCATCTGCCTGAGGTTTGCAAGTTGAGGGGAATCTCAGCCTGGAGACACATGTTGATTCCACGTAAAGTGTTGGAAGCCCGCACGGAGTAATAAACTTACAGTTGTGTTCTTTTTGAACCATTTAATACTTATTGACTTAATGGGCATGTTAAAAAAAATCATGAGATGAAGCATTAACATCTTGATTCCTGTCTTTTCTTGAAGGGGGAGAAAATTTGGGCCTGCATTGCAGCATGGAGGTTTGTCTGCAGCCAGTAGAGGCTGCCTCTTTAGATGGTGGGCTCTAATTTGCCTTTCTTCCACCTTTCTCACTTTTTTCATATTTGTGACGTACTTGCCCTTGGGTACCGGGTCTGAAAATAGCAAGATTTAAGCTTTCTATTAGAAAACCATCGCAAGGTCAAAAGAGTACGATGATCCTTGGCATCACCCTTCTGGCCTTTTCCACTGTTTTAACCCCAGCAGCAGGAGCATAAACTTTCCAGCTGTGTGCAGGACTCAGAACTGAGCCAGAGCAATCCCCAAACCAGCTGAAGTTAGTCTGTTAGCTTTGTGCAGGCTGGAAGCTTTACACAATCATTGCCAGTCATACCTTCTGGTCATTTCCCTTTAGTGTACAGTTTCCACCTCCAAGTTCTTCTCTTACACCCTGAGAGGCTGGCCCAGAACTAACCTAGGAGCCTCCACTTGGGTGAGTAATTGTCATTAGCCTCCCTTGAGTCTCTTAAGCATCTCTCCTGTTTAGGGCTGAAGTCTAGTTCTATACGATTTCAAGTAAAAACTCCCATCCACAAGTCACTGATCCATTCATCCAACCTTACCTAGTTAGTTAGCAAAATGGGGAATCGTATTGACAAGATCATTATCCTTAAGCGATTTGGAGCCTAGTAGGGAAATTAAAATGTCAACATGCAATTGTCATACTCTGGAACAAGTGCCTATCAGGTAGGGTTGCAGATAAAATACAGGACACCCGGTTAAACTTGCATGGTTTGTTTGTTAAATCTGATACCCCTACCACCGGGGAAAGTCTTGGGTGCAAGGGAACACAGGTGAGGAGGACCAGGGACGTCTTCCTAGAAGTACTGCCATTGAGGCCAACATGAGAGGGCTTAAGTCAGAAGAGGTGCAGGATAGGGGAGGGCTCTGTGAAGACAGCGAATAGCACGTGTGAAGGCCCTGACTTGAGAGCCGCCCCAGGAAATTCAGGGGCCTGAGGTTCAGGATGTGGGAGTGTGGAGGATGGAAGCGTATGTCAGGGGAGGGGAGACTGGAGACGTGATGAAGTCCTGCCATGGAACGTGGACTGGATCCTAAGCACAACGGGCCAGCCATTGTAGGACTCGAAGCGGCAGAGTGACGTAAGATAGGCATTTGAGAAAAATCCTTCTGGCTGGAGTGTAGTGACTGATTAGAAGAGGGAGTCTGGAGACAGGAGAAGGCAGAACGGTGCTTGCTGCAGTAACGATAGTGAGTGATGGCGGAGGCTGTGAGGAAGAGAGAAGAATGGATGAGCTCCTTAGAGGATGGATGGGTAGATGTGGGAGATGAGGGAAGAGAAACGTCGCGCATGAAGATGGTTCCACTCAGTGGCACAGGAGAGGTAAGGAGAAGTGGGTACTGCACTGCCACTGGCCTGTTGGCCTCAGACCGGCTCCCTGTCTTTCCACTGCTCTGCTCCGTGTCACAGGGCTGATCCTGCAAACCCCATCGCCCAAATTTCCTCGCCAACTCTTTCCCAGGTAGGTTCAGGCAGTGGAAAACATTGGCCAGAGGTTGGAGGGCAGGGGGATGGGAGAAGCCAACGTATTTTTCCCTCGCCCTCCACTCTCTGTTCGGGCAGCTGCAGCAGGGTTGGTGGCCGCTTTGCTCTGAGTGGCTGCCTCAGGCACTTCACAGTGCTTAGTATGATAATCTCAAGGTCCATCCACGACATTGCTGCAAATAGCGTTATTTCATTCTTTTTATGGCTGAATAATAATCCATTGTATATATGTACCATATCTTCTTTATCCATTCATCCATCAGTGAACATTTAGGTCGCTTCCACATCTTGGCTATTGTAAATAGTGCTGCAATGAACATTAGGGTGCATGTATCTTTTCTTTCTTTCTTTTTCCTTCTTTCTTTCTTTCTTTTTTTTTTTTTTTTGTCACACGGCATGTGGGATCTTAGTTCCCTGGCCAGAGATGGAACCCATGCTCCCTGCACTGGAAGCACGGAGTCTTAACCACTGGACCACCAGGGAAATCCCAGGGGTGTACGTATATTTTTGAATTAGAGTTTTCTCCGGACCTACGCCCAGGAGTGGAATTGCGGGACCCTATGGCAGCTGTATCTGTTGTCTTCACGTCTCACATCAACCACCTGCACTCCAGTCCTTGCTCTCAACGTCATCTTCGGGGAACCCAACCTGCGACAGGTACTTTGACAAGAAGAAATGGCTCAGGGAAAAGCTACCTGCACAGGGAGGAGATAGAGGCCATCGACCCTGGGGTGCGGTGGGGAGAGTGGGCACAGAGATTTGTCATTTCACCCCTGATACTCAGCCATCCTGGCTACCCCACTCTAGGTCACCTTGGGATACAGAGGTGACCTGGTTAGAGTCCCTGCCTGTGCAGGAATCTAGGGGCACCAGCTGGTCTGAGTAATATTAGTGCAGGGTCTCCCCCATGGCACTGGGGTTATTTGGGATGGGTCATCCTCTGCTGGGGGCCCCTCCTGGGCACTGTGTGGGGTTCAGCAGCATCCCTGCCCCCACCCATTTGATTCCAGGGGCCTCTGCACCCCAGTAGTGACCACCACAGATTTTCCCAGACATCACCAAAAAACTGGGGGAGGCGGGGGCAGGATGGCCCTGGGTGAGGACAGCTGTGTTGAAGCAACCAGCCTGTCCCAGGGCAAGGTCTGCCCCAATCCCGTCAGAGCCTGCATTTAGAACTGCCCCTTCCCTTTCCCAGCTCCCCTGCCCTGCAGTGGTCTCCGAGACATCATCCCTATGTAATAAATCACACCTTCTCAGTTTACTGTCCCCAGCACCTAGAAGAGTGTCTGATGTGTAGTAGATGCTTCATAAATACTTGCTGAATAAAGGAGTTGAATAAAGGGATGGGTGGATGAATGAATGAAGGTTACAATGGAAGGAGGGGGGAGATTCCCTTTCTGGCTCTCGGGGGTTGGGAGATCAAGTGACAGATCCATCCTAAATAGGCTGACCAGCCTTCTGGAGTTCCCCGGGAATGAGGGTTTCCCCACAGTTCCAGCGCTCAAACCTGAGCAGTCCTGGGCAAACTGGGGGCGGGTGTTGGTCACCCTATGTAAACACAGTAACAATTCCAACTGCAATAGCAATGGCCAAGGACCTCTAGGGTCTTATTGACCAGGCAAAGTTCTTTACCTGGTGGGGAAAGTGGCACAGGAGGGAGGGAGGAGTCTCAGGAGGAACATCCCACACGACAACGTGTGCCAATGGCCCTGGGCCCAAGGTCACACCTGACCAGGGCTGGCTTTTTTTTTTCCTAATTTACTTTTTCCCACATGGATATGCAATTGTCCTAATGCCATTTATTGAAAACTCCTTAATTTCCCCACTTTCTGTCATATCAAGTTCTCATATATCTGTTTCTGGACCTTTATTCTATACCATAGAGGTATATGTCCCATCCTAGCAACACTAGGGCTGTTTCATCACTCTAACTTTATTTTTTATTCATTTAGTTTTTTGGCCGTGCCGTGCGGCATGTGGGATTTTATTTCCCTGACCAGGGATCGAAACTGCGCCCCCTGCAGTGGAAACTCGGAGTCTTAATCGCTGGACCTCCAGGGAAGTCCTCAGGGCTTGTTTGACATCCATCGAATGGTGGTGAGTGGACACAGGGAGCAGCTGTCTGTGAGCCATCCTGTGTAGAAATGCAGGGTGGAGGGCAGGCCAGCTGGAATGGGAGGGGAAGTGGCGGAAGAGGGAGGGAGGGTGGGCGGGCGAGAGACAGAGAGTTTCCGGAGACAACAGCTCTGGCCCTGTCCTAGGGCATGAAAGCTGAGCTCCTAGTGCCAGGAGTCTTGGAGCCGCAGCCTGTGAGCCAGGGTGACTGGCTCTACTCCCTGGTGTGTGTGTGTGGGGGTGGCTCTAGGCTTCTCAGGCTGGGAATGGGGTGCACGGAGCAGGGACAGAGTAGGGACCCTTCTCTCTGGGACCTCGCGGGCCATCCTTAGCTCACAAAGCTGAGCCATTCCTGGCCCTAAGGGTGGGGTGCTTATCCTCCCTGTCCCCTGGAATGCACCCTCTCACACACAACTTCCCCGTGTGTGCTCCCAGCAGCCAAGAGAATCTGTTTGTAAAAGATTTGGGGGATGGGGGTAAACATACAAACAAGAGCAGAATGGATACTTTTTCAGAATGGGAATGGCTCTGTGTAACCCCACCCCCAGGGTAACCACAGTCCTGACCTCTAACACCCTTGACGAGTCAGCCTTGGTCTGGGCTTGCGGACCCACGGAAGCTTCCTCATCCCCTCCTTCAGACCCAGTCTCTCCCTCGGCGTCTTTGTGAGAAGCACCCGGGGAAGTGGGACTGCTAGGCTGTACTGCTGCTAGAACTCCACCTGGGCTCCACCAGGCTCCAGCCCCCAGCCCTGTGCACCTCTCTGACCCTGAGGCACCTCAACTGGTAGGAGTGGCATCACCTTCCCTCCCGGGACTTGTGACACGTAAGGCAGACACCGAAAGGACAAGCGTTTGGCTCCCTGCTGGCAAAGGGCAGGTGCTCAGTGGTCATAAGTGTCCGTATCAGTGAGGGTTCTCCAGACCAACAGAATCCACAGGGGGTGTTTGTGTGTATATACACACACACGTACATATGTACATGCATACAAAAATATACAGCTGTGTATATATGCAGTATGCATACAGACATACACACATAGAGTACATACAACACACACACATATATACACACATATAAAATGCACAGTTTGTATATATACAGTATGTATACACATATACAATACACACATACATATACACTATACATACACACATAAAATGCATAGTTTATATATATACAGTATGTACACCTACGTATAACATGCAATAGACACCTAGGTACATATATATCATACATATATACACACATAGAAAGATATTTAGGTGTGTATATATATATATATAGTATGCATACATATATAATATATGCAATACATACACACACATATAGACACACATATACACCTACATATAAAAGCATGTAGCATAAAAATATATATGTACTGTATATATAAATTCATCGTATATATACATATATCATATATATAAGATATATACACATACATATACACAATGTATACACACACATACACACCTATATGTAAATATATGCATGTAAATACACATATAAATACATACACAAGTGTGTCTATATATAGTATATACATATATACATATAATACCTATACAACGTATACACATACAGGTATACAACATATATACACACCTATATATAAATATACACTGTATACATACATACATACAGTGTACATATACTGTATATATACACACACCCATATATCAATATATGGTGGTGTGTATATATACAGCATGTTCACATTTATAATATGTATACTATATATATACACATACATACATGCATACAATATATACACACACATATAGGCTTGTATGTATACTGTGTATAGTACTTACACATATACTACAGACGCACGCACATATAAACATGTGTATATACATATATAATATGTATACACACATATACAAATTAATAGGCTTGTGTATATTCAGTATTTTTACATATATAGTTTTGTTTTAAGGAGTTGACTCGTGACCGTGAGGCAGGCAAGTCAGGGCAGGACTCTGGGCTGGAGACACAGGGAAGAGCTGATGTCCCAAGGCCATTGGAGGAACAGTTCCCTCTTTCTAAGGAACCTCATTTTTCTCTCCAGTCCTTCAACTGATGGACGAGGCCCACCCACGCCATGGCATTGACAATCTCCTTTACGCAAAATGGACCAATTTCAGTGTTAATCTCTTCCGAAAAATACCTTCCTGGCCACATCTGGAATAATGTTTGTGGTTGCCGGGGCCCCACGCAGTGCGCACATGAGATTAACCATCCCCGTGGCGACGATGACACTTTATTTTCTCCCTTGACCTCTGTCACTACTATTCCAATTAAAATGGCAGTGCCATGAGGGCAGGGCATTTCCTTTTTTGCCAGTACTGAGCGTCCGCGGTCTGGTGCCTAGCATAGGCTAAATACACGGCATTTTTGTGAACAGAAGCAGGGATTCCGGCTGTCATATTTAATGAGGAATTATAGTCTTCTTATTGGGGGGGAGGGGGCTGTGTGTGTCACGGTACGTCAAGGGCGGGAGTCGAACCCGCCACCCCAGGCCCCGAGGGCTCTCCTCGGGTCCCCACTTTGGGCCGGTGGGGGTGGCCGGGGGCAGCCGAAGACATGCGTGCGTGCGTGCGTGCGTGCGTGCGTCGTGAGAGCGGGCGAGTCCACGGGGTGGGCCGCGTGCGCCCTGAGTGTTTCGCCCCGGCCCCCGGCTCACTGTGCTCGCCTCACGCCGGCCCGAGTTCGCAGCAGCGCTGGAGGCCCGGGGCCTGTGACCACAAAGAGGTAGCCGGGGGCCGGACGGGAGCGCGGCGGCGGCGGCGGCTGAGGCCCAGGCCAGGCCCCCTCCCCTCAGCCGCCCGCCTGCCCGTTTGCCCCGCCCCCGCCGGCGGCGCCGCGCCCCTCCCCCAACCGCCAGACTAGCACGGTGCGGGGGCCGCACGCGAAGACATGGGGGAGAAGCTGGAGCTGAGGCTGGAGTCGCTCGTGGGGGCCGAGCCCGCCGTCTGCCTGTGGCCGCTGCAGGTCTACGTAAGTGCCACCCGTGCCCTCCTCCCGGACCCCCGCCCCTCTTCCCCCACGGCGCGCGCTGAGCCCACCGAGAAACGGAGCGACTCGAGTCGCCAGACCTTCTTTGGAGCCCCCCTTCCCCCCCCCCGCCGTGGTTCTCCGCGGCCGTTTCCAGCCCCCGCGCGCAGGGTGGGCAGAGGGGAGCCGGCGCCGGCCGGGGGCGCAGACTCGGCTGCGGGGACCCCGCGCTTCCGAGGGGCGCCCGAGCAGGTCTGCTGGTTGGCTCTGCAGGGCTGGGGACCCCGGTTCCCCCAGGCCTGGACTGCCGGCGGGCTTGCCCTTGTGTACTTTAGGATCTGACATGTAGGGATTCTGTTTCCTGGTAGTTTATTCTTAGCGCTGTCAACGTGCTTAGGTTTTTTTTTTTATTTTTGAGGGCACCCTTTCCTCCCTCTCTCCAGTTTTTTGTGTTTCTGTTTTGTTTTGTTTTAGTTAGGCATTTTGTCCCTCTGATCTTGAGTGGGTGGGCTGGCAGGACACTTGGAGAGGAGGCGTTTCGTCCCCTGATCTTGAGTGGCCTTTGGAAAATGACACGCCACAGGGAAATTTACACAGAAGTCCGGTGATTCCAGAAATGCAGGGTGTCCGGCCAGGTGGGCGCCCGGCCTCTCGTCCCCTGTGGCGGCGTGGTGCTCGTGTACCTTGTCTCAGGGTTTACGCTTGGGCCCCTCAGCCCACCTTCCGGAGGGAAAGCGCAGCGGGCGCCTTGGGCCGGCGCCTTTGGGGCGCCCTTTCGTGCGCTCAGCTTGCGGGGGACCGGCCTCCAGGCGACCCGGCGGGGAAGCCCGCGCGACCCGCCCCTCGCGCGGGCTCCGTGTGTGTCAGTTTTGTGGAAACTGTGTCGCGACCGGGGTTGGGGTTGGGACGCTGGGACCGCCTGGGAGCCGATGTTGACGCCGAGGCCCGGTTCTCCGCAGTTATCTGAGGTCCGAGGGTTTCCAGCCCTCCACTGCGCACTGGCGCTTTCTATTTTTGCCCTTCCTGTGCCTGGAGGCGTGGCTGAGCCTGGGCTCTGGCTTTTCCGGTTGGGTAACTCCAGTTGGCCCGGGTGGGCGGCCTGAGCAGCAGTGGGCCAGGCGGGGAGACATGCCAGGGGAGGGAAACTGAAAGTGGGGAGAACCTTCAGAACTCCAGCTGATCCACTTGCCTCGCCTCCCCGCCCCTCTTACTGAACTTGTCATGCACGGAATGGCTGGCCGGCCGGCGCATTTTTCAAAATGTAATAATTTGTGTGTCCTTAGTAGCCGTGAAGCATAGTTCACTTGTAGTGCACAGTTGTAGGAGTTTTGATCGCCATCAGGCGGCAGAGCAATCCTGTCATCCCATTTGCTGCCCTTTGGCGCCAGGGTGCCTCTAGCCTCTTGGCCACTAATCTGCTCTCTGTCCCTAAGGTTTTGGCTTTTCCAGAAAGTCAGATAAGCGGAACAACAGCATGTAGCTTTTTGATTCTGGCTGCTTTGGCTCAGCAAAACCTATGCGAGATTCCTCCCGGGTTTGTTTTTTTTGTTGTTGTTTTAAATATTTATTTAGTTAGTTATTTACTTGGCTGTGCTGGGTCTTAGTTGCGGCACATGGGATCTTCATTGCCACGTGCAGTATGTTTTAGTTTCGGCATGGGGGATCTAGTTCCCTGAGCAGGGATGGACCCCGGGCCCCCTGCATTGGGAACGTGGAGTCTTAATCACTGGACCACCAGGGAAGTCCGTCATCCCTGCTGTTGCGGGTATGAGAAGCCACTCCTTTTTCTGGCTGTGTTGTATTCCATTTTCCGTTTGTCCATTCGCCTGCGGGTGGCAGGACTTGTGGGATGTTTCCAGTTTTGAGGGGATCAGGAATAAAGCTGCTGTAAACATCCCAGGGCAGTTTTCCATGTGAACTTGGGTTTTTACCTCACTTGAGAAAATACTCAGGAGTGGGACTGGGGTCTGTGCTAAGTGTGTGTTTAACAACTCTCCTGCATCTTAGAAATGGATATTTTTGAATATTGGAAGAGTTTAGAAATCCACTGTGACCCAGCACCCAGGCACTTGAAACGAAGTTGGAAGTTCATCTGGAGATGGTCACGTTGTCCCCGTCACTGTCTTTTACTCGAGGCAGAGCAAGGCCACAGATGTGTAACCCTTGTAAGGAAGGCCTTGTGTGTCCAGGCCCTGGCAGGACCTGGCTTTCTAGTGGTGGGCGGTTCTGCAGTGGAGAGCGTCTTTCCTTTGCTGGCCAGACCTCGCTTGGCAGGGTGCGGGGTGTGCTGCCTGCGTGGCCGGGCGCTCTTTCTGCCGGTCAGCAGCCATTCCTGGTGTGTCTGTCCTACTACCAGGCGGGCATTCAGGGGCCCTAGTGAAGTGCTCAGCGAGCCGCAGCCTTCCTAAAGTTTGTGGGTAATGTCTGCTACCCTCCCATTTCCCTGCTGAGGAATTTTGCTCTCTCATGGGAGGTGAGGGGGCAGTACTTTATAAGAGTTCATGTTTTGTGATGACTCGATGCTGAATACATTAAGAAAATGGGCTCCTTCCAGAAGCTTAACTTCTCAGAAGGTCAGATTACGCATGTGACTGCACCTTTGAAATGAGTGAGCTTGTTTGTTCATTGATTCATTCATTCTGCAAGCACCTCCTGGATATTTACAGTGAGTGTTCCAGGGGGCGTGGAGGACAGTAGACAGTATTCTTCTTTGTTTTGATTTTTGAATTTTACTTTATTTTTTTATACAGCATGTTCTTATTAGTCATCAATTTTATACACATCAGTGTATACATGTCAATCCGACTCGCCCAGCTCAGCACACCACCATCCCCACCCCCCCGCGGCTTTCCTCCCTTGGTGTCCATACGTTTGTTCTCTACATCTGTGTCTCAACTTCTGCCCTGCAAACTGGTTCATCTGTTTGAGACAGCTTTGTACTTCCCGCTTCCAGGGGCTCTCATGTGGGCGCTGCAAAGCGGGGTTTTAGATGGTGCAAGGTGGAGGGTGGGCACTAGAACCGGTGCCCAGTGCCCGGGTGTGTGTGTGCTGGATGGGGCGTGCGGCCTAGGACTCCTGCCTGCTCGGTGACCCCGGCTGAGTGCCTTAAGGCTTCTAGGTCTCAGTGTTCTCATCTGTAGCATGGGCTGAACAGGACTCACTCTCTCTGGAGGTTACAAGGTCGCACTGTGTTAATGTTTGTAGACCCTACAATGTAGAACACTTAAGGACAGTTTGGAGCATCATTAATTGTTCCACAGATGTTACCTGGTCTGTTGAATGACTTTGCCTGGTACACGCCAAAGCGATTAGGAAATTGGTATCTCCCAGCTTCATTTCCTTTCCATTAAAACAGGGTTCAGGAAAAAAAAATCTGTTTTTCAGTAGTCGTATCATATAGTGGAAAGAGCACTGGTGTGAAGGCAGCTTAGGGTTTGAATTCCAGGGCTTATGCTGTCTGTGGCCTGGGCAGGTTACTTTTGAACTGCAATCCCCACACTTCTAAAATGACATTAAAAACCACTCTTTCTGTGGGTTCTTAGAATGAATTAAGCAGGTTATGTGTGTAAAGTAGCCTGGCACTTGAATGAGTTGTCAGAACCAAGGGCTGCTGGAGACGATGCTTCTGCCCTAGGTAATCTCCCCTTCTACTGGGCGGCAGGTAAACACAAGCACAGTAGTCAGTGCTCTGGAAGAAGTGAGTGCTGGTGCTACAGAGCACAGAATCTTTTTTTTTTTAATTTAATTATTATTTTATATTGGAGGTTAGTTGATGTACAATATTGTGTTAGTTTCAGGTGTACAGCAAAGTGATTTAGTTATTCATGTATCCATTCTTTTTCAGATTCTTATCCCGTACAGTTTGTTACAGGATATAGAGTAGAGTTCCCTGTGCTATGCAGTAGGTCCCTGTTGATTATCTATTTTATATAGAGTCGTGTGTCTATGTTAATGCCAAACTCCTAATTTATCCCTCCCCCCGATCTTTCCCCTTTGCAGAGCATAGAATCTTGGAAGGGAAAGTTCAGGGTAGGCTTCTTGGAGGAGGTGCCATCCTTTCTAAGGATATGTAGAAGCTCCTGGGGTGGCAGGAGGGAGCAGTGTGTGTCAAAGTTTGAGAAATATAAGAAAATACGGCAAAACTAAGGTATAGGACTGGAACTCAGGGTTTGGGAAAGAAATGAGAGTTGATACTGGAAACTAACTTAGTGGGGCCCAAGAGAAGGGGGCCTTGTTTGTCCTGTCAGAAGTTTAGATGTTTATCCTGAAGGCTGTGGGAAACCCTAAAGAACAGTGAGATGGGCTTCTGGTTTAGAGACTCACTCGGACCTCCATGTGCAAGGCACTTGATTGGGTGCAGGGTGAATTGTAATCTTAAGGTTCCCACTTAAGTTATAAAAGGTTGGACTGCATTTTGCAGATCTGAGAGAGAATGGGTGAGGCCTGGTGACCAGTTAGAAAAGGGAGGGCAGCAAACGTGGGTGACAGTTTACAGCTGCATCTTTTTGTGAGATACAGAGCACAGTAGGAAGGTATTGGGGGTGGGGAGAGGATCTTACTTCATCTTCAGTGCTTTAGAGGGGCCTGGTAGACAGGTCTGGGCCCAAGGTTCAGATCTGGGCTTTTTGGGAGGAGAGGTGTTTGAAGGCATGGGAGAGACTCAGGTTACCCACAAGAAGATCCAAAGAATCATAGGTCTGAGGGCTTTTTAAGTGGGTATATTGAGGAAGTTTATAAGCTGAAAGAAAGCAGCCAGCAGAGAAAGGGTGTGAAGATGTAGGAGAGGAAATGATTGTTCATTTGTTTTCAAAAAGCTGAATACTTATCGTGTGCCTGGCCCTTTTCTAGGATCTGGGGTTCTCAGCATGTGTTACCTCTTCTGCAAGGACAGTTCAACTCATCCCCTGGTGAAGAGAAGTCAGATTATTCTTTGCATCCCAATCAGATGTAGGAACTGTTCTGTACCTCTGAAGGGACTTTACTTAACCAGAGTAATAAGTTAGAAATCAAAAGAAATTAGAGCTGGAAGGGACCTTAAAAGCCACTGTACTTAATTTTGCCTAATGTTTTACATTGATTGTAAGAAAAATGCAGAGCCCATTCTCTTCAGAATTCCTTCACTGAACTTTCTTTATGACTTTCATCCAGTGGGTCTAGCTTGTAAATTTTGGCCTCCTCCTAAATTTGCTTCTTCACCCACATTACATTTTGCCCCGACTATGGTAGAAACTCCTAGGTGGTTTCGCGGCCCCTGGTCTCAGTTCGTCTAAGTTCATCTGCCTACTCGGGTTGAGTGATCTTCTAACATGACAAGATATGCCTAAAATAATGCTGCTAATGGCTTTCCCACACAGAGTTACTGCATACTAGCCGCCCAGTGTGTGCTCTGCACAGAGGCCTGTAATCTGAACTGTGCTTTGCCAAGCCTCCTGTGCTCTGTGGCCCTGAGGAAGGGGAGCGTTTTGTGATCACTCCCTTTATCTAGTCGGTCCTTCAGCAGCGGGGCGCCTTTTTCTAATCAGCGGAGGCACCCTTACTCAGCCAGTGGTAGCCCCAGGTCTCACCACCTGTGGGATACAAGCCATGCTTTCTCCCAGGCTTGCTTGGGCCACCATCTCTTTCATTTCTGTCTCTTCTCACACTTGGACCCCTGGTCTTTAGTCATCCCCACCTGCAGTATTTACAGTGCCCAGCAGGTGTCAGGCTTGAGTGTCTTTGCACAGGTGCTCCCTGTGCAGTTAATGCACCTCCTACTCCAACTCTGAATAGCCTCATCTGTCTTGATTGTACTTCAGGGTTATCATGAAGCCGTCACTTCGATATATCTTTTGGCCTCCATAGGCACCTCTGTGCATAAAGGTTATGGTTCTTTATGTCAGGTCATTGAAATTTTGAGTTTTTAGATCTTCCTCCTTAATGAGGCTTTAAGGACAGGAGTCATTTCTAATCCTTCGCACAGAGCAGATGCTTTTTAATGGTGATAAAATGTATGGTTTAAATGACTAATTTTACAATAATTTTGCTTTATCTTCTGATAGCAATAAAGTTTCCAGATATTGTGTTCCTGCGGTAAGAAATAAAGATGTGACCTTCCAGTTGTTTAAAGCTCATCAATGCTGTGTGTAAGTGCGTCGGGTGTGCTAAGGAACGTGGAGCCAAGTGGGCTAGTTGTGTGAGAGAGAGACTTAACTATGTTAACAAAGGTAAGCCTTCATTGTGTCCTGCCAACATTTGATAGTTGCTTTTGGGGCAAACTAAAGCAATAAAATTTTAAACTGTTCCTCCCCATTAAAGGGATTGAATATTTGGCTACTTTGGTGCACCTGTGTCTTGCGAATTGTCCAGTTGGAGATGGAGGTTTAGAAAGTGAGTTTCAGTCTTGTTTAAGTCTCTTCCCATCGCACTGGTCTTGTGATTTCCTACACACCATGTCTGTCTACCTTTCCTTGGTGTTGTTCATGCCTGGATTGTCTCCTGTACCTGCTCAAACCTTGGTCCATTCTCATTTGTACCATGGAGGTTTGTCATGCCGGATACTGTCAGAACTAATTTTACTTAAGTTTGTGTTAAGGTGCAAAGCACACGTTTTGTATATTATCTGTTTTTTGTGTTTGTTTATATTTTTATTGTTTCTCTTCAAGAAGTATTATGAGTAGGGAAATAACAAGATGTAAAGAGCAAAAAAGTCATCATTCTATTTTAAGTTGTTAGAACATCTATCTGCAATCATAATGCACTGTGGTATGTGTTAAAATAGGAAATATATGTCATGTCCCGTAGGAGCAGGAAAGTCAGTGGTGTTAGTGGGGGTGTGTCATGGAAGTAATCACAAAGCAGGTGACTGCTGGGTGGGGTCCTGAAACATCAGTGTGTGTTCCCTGTGTCCAGTAGTGGTCTGGAGGGGTCAGGAAGCGTGCCTTTCAATTTGAGGGAACAGAGGGTTTGAGGTCCTCTCTGTTCTATTGCTCTAGTATAGCATACTGCATAGCAGCTCATAAAATACTGTGTTTATGGTTGACATTTAAATCGCTGATTGATCATCAAGATTGGGATGTATCATTGGAAATGAAAATAGGAAGAGTCTTATGCTTTTTAGGTTTTTCCTTTTTCCCCAATGTCTCAGAAGGCTCTTTGACGGGGGACTTTTTATTCTCCCGTATAATTCCATGAACACTTATACCCTGGCACCTATTTTAATGGCATTTTCAATTTATAAATGTCTTTGAAACACATACTGTAGACTATTTGAGGGTAATGACCATGGCCATTGATGGCACATCTTAAATGTGCATCGTGTTAATGTTTGAGTGTCAAGTGGTCTACCATCAGTGCTTCCTTCTTTCACCCAGTTTTCTTCCTCATTTCCTTCCCCAAATTTGTCTCATTTTTCTACTCTCCCTTTCGCTTCTCTATTCTTGCTTTCTCTTTCCCATTGCGTGTGTCATTCTTCTTCTTCCTCTTCTTCTTCTTCTTCTTCTCCTTTTGACTTCATTATTATGGCCAACCAAAACCTTTTCTAGGATTGACTCTATCTTCCTTTCCTCTTCATTGCCATCCACAAACTCTGAGAGAATATTCTTGCTTGACTCCCTTACTTCCTAGCATACCCATGTACTTCCTGATCACTTTAGAACATTGAAAAGGGTTTTAATTTTTAAAAATAGGTAAATATAATCAGTCTTCTTTCAACTCTGGCATAAGACTCTTCTTCCTCAATCTGACCATTCTTAAATCTAGAAGTACTCCAGCTCATTGGTCTCCCTTACCCCCATGTTTAGGCCAAAGAACTTGTGAAACCTTAGCCCTGTTTAATACTTGAATTTACCCAACAGAAGAGGGTTAATTCTGCCTAAGGGCAGCAAAGAAGAATAAAGATGCCACAGATAAACGTTTCGTCCAGATTTATAATGGAGTCTTAAGTGCCTAGTTGAGTGCTAACCGTTAACTCACTTGAACACCAGGGAGGTCATGACACACACTAACATGTTAGTTGTATAGACACTTCACTTCAGCATTCCTCAAGGTAGCTGATAAACTGCATCCAGTTAGCTTCAATAACATGAATGATGAATTCCCCTGCGTATATAAATCGGGAGTTCCTAAAGTTCTCTTTTTCCCTTTGTACAACTACTGACTGCCACCTCGCTTGGTCAGTGCAATAGAAAATGATGACTAAGAAACACATTGTCTCAATATCAGTGGACATAATGTCCTAGTATTCTATAAAAATCTCAAAATTCTTAATCTAAAAGGTAGGTCTGCCAATATCTTATATCCTTTTCCTTTGTTAATATAAATATCCAATCTATGAAGGTCTCAGTTTCCATACTTAGAATATGAGGTGGATAGATTTGCTACTATCTAGGGACCTTTCCAATTTTAATATTCCCTAGTTATAAGGGCTGAGCCAAATACAATGGCTCCCTTAATCATTAACCTCGCTCATGATGAAAGTTATCAGTAAGTTCTACTTGTAAGAGATCAAACATTCATATCCATGTATATTGTAGCACATTGACCTTTACAGAACTCAAAGTAACACAACATAGTTATATTCACAGATTTAAGGTCATTGTGATATACTTTACAATTTTTCTTTTCCCTAGGAAGGAAATGTAGATCCCTAGGAAGGGATTTCTTTCTCTGCCTTTCAGTAATGTAAGCCTTTTATTATCTCTTGGATCCTAAAAATGGGTAGGGTTTTGGCAGGTGGAGCTTAGGACAGACATTCCAGGTGACAGGGACAACACGAGAAAGGGCAGAAGGAAGAATGGATTTTCAGAAGGACTTGATATCTTACATGATGAGAGCAGTGTTTCACAATCTCTGTCCTGCAGAACACTGGTTTTAGATGATGTTGATGTAGTTACAAGACAGAAGCATTTGGGAAGAGCTGTACTCTACATGCTGACATGAAATTCAAGTTTTACTTTGTTACATTACATACTCTGAAAAGTTTTGGAGGAAGGAATTGATTTATTTTTGTTTAATTCAGTCTTACTCACAGTTACTTGACAAACCTATATTCAGCTGATGGGACTGTATTTTGTGAAAGGCCAATCGGAGAAATGGTGAGATGGAGCTTAGGCTATTTCTCTGTTGGGACAGGCATGTGATTATTTTTCTTATAATTCTTTACTGTTTGTCCTAACAATTGTTACTTTGCAGGAGTCAGTTTTGTTTTGTTTTGTTTTGTTTTTTTACATCTTTATTGGAGTATAATTGCTTTTCAGTGTTGTGTTAGTTTCTGCTGTATAACAAAGTGAATCAGCTATATGCATACATATATCCCTAGGATTCAGTTTTAAGACCTCTGTTTTTACCTGAGTCATTGGGACTCTTAGAAAGCTCAACAATCCTGGAGTCTTCATATCTGATGTAGTTTCCAGAAGCTCCTGGCACTTACCACTATTTCCTCTTGATTCTTTTCCTCCAACTTAAGACTTCTTACGATTGTGAGCTGATGATTTTCTAAGCCTGTAGTGTCAAAACCAGCTACCTCCCTCATCTTCATTGTCTCAGTTACAAGGTGCAATATTTCCCATGTTTATATGTGTCAAAATATAAGTCACGGATTGATACATAGCATATGCATAATAAAAATTGTATTTCTTTTTTTTCTTTGTTCAAACGTATCCAAACACTGGCCAAGTTCTTAAATTGAAAGTAGAGTGACCTAATTTTTTCAGCTCATCCAACCATCAATATTGAATATTTGTCTTTTTTCTTACACATATTTCTTGTATTCCAATTGTGACATTCTAGAGCACAGTGAATACATTTATAACTTATTACTGCATTACTACCTTGGCTATTCCTTGACCAAAATTTACTTCATACAACTGACAGCCTAATGAAGCTACTAGAGTTTTTTTAATGTACGCATACATTAAAAAAAAAAACTCTAGTAGGTTAACTGCATTGCTAATAACTGAATTTTTACATCTCTATGCACCCATGTATCCAACACCAGATCAAGATATTATAAAATATTTCTAACACCCTACACGGTTCTCTGTTACTTCTTTCTGTTCCATACTCTCCCAAGGCAACACCTAAGCTGACCTCTATCACCATATATGACATACATGGAAACACACAGTGTGTATTCTTTGGTATCTGGCCTCTGGTTACATATCATTATATCAGTAGTTTATTCTTTTATTGTGTTTTCTTGATTTTTTAAACCTAGACATTCATACAGTGTCAAAGTACCACTGAGTTCTTCATATTATTATGGTGACCTCCATCTTCAGGGTCTTTCCACAGTCTTCCATGTGTCTTTCCACCTACTATCTCTTCCGTCTAATTACGTTTCATTTAACCAACCTCAGCCAGCCTTCCCCCATATTCCCCAACACGTAGCACTCCTGTGTTCAGCCAGTTTTGTCCCCTATTCCATAAGGCCTTTGTGCCATTCCTGACACTGTGCCTGTTCCCTGCCCGGAAGGCCTGTTCCCTACCCTCTATATACTTGTTCAAGACTCAGTTTAAATGTTACCTGTTCTGAGAAGTCTTCTCAGAAGAAGCCAGTACTTTTTGGAATCCTTCTTTAATGAAATCCCATAGCAAGTGTAATCTGTCCTCCCTGATCTGGTAATTAATTATCCATTGTTCCTATCATATAGTGTTTGTTTTCCTTGTGTGCTGTTATTATTTATTGAAGCAGATTACAGTGACTTGAACTAGGAACTGGGTCATTTTCCTCTTCATTTTAGTGCAAGTTTCTGTGATATGAAGTTAAACTCTTTTTCCCTCACTTCCCATTCACCCTCAGCAGTTGTTAAACATGAAGTACAAGTGAAACTTATTGGTTAACAGGTTTTTGTGGTCCTTGGTTCTGGTCCCTAGGTCTAAGCTGCACTTCTGTAGTGCTAATTTGACTGATTTCTTATTGTCACATAACTCAGGAATTAACTAAATCATTACAAATTTAGATACATATAAGATAGTATAAAAAACCCAGTGGATATCAAAAGTTTTGGCCTGGAGGAGAGTGTTGTATGAGTCCTAGTCTGGTGGGGCTCACACTTAATGATCGAGCCTTTCAATATTCCACTGTAAGTAAGAAAGAGGTATGCAAATATATGGTTAATATTTAACAGTGTTGATAAAAAAGAGAAGAGAGAAAGGGACGACAGATACTTTGAGGGCCTTTTGGAATTCATGAACAATTATGATTGGATGGGGAAAAAGAAGAACCGAGGGCTAACCTCTCACAAGTGAAGTCAGGAAAGAGAGAAGGTCTCATCTGGTATGCAGGTAGAGAGGTTTGACCTACAGAATCTTAGAAAACCTCAACAATCTGAGCAGTGTTTGCAAGAGGCAAACTAAAGGGCTAACAAAAGTCTGCAAAAGTCTCACACAAAGAACTCTGGCATGGTGTTCATCATCTAGCTAATCTTAACATGCAGACATTTATGAGAGTAAATTCAGCTCTTTACCAGAGTGGGTTTCTTATTTGGGCAACTGGGTCAAATGAAGAAAGGCAGGTGTAGGCTGCCAGAGTAATAAATAAGGAGAGGAAAAACAAAAAGAATGAGACATATCATTCATCAGTGATTTCCCCCTAGTATTCTTAGCCTCCACCTTATCTCCATCTCACTGGTAACACAGGAACTAGACCAAACAGTGAGGTAAAAGGTCTCTACAGAAACTGAGGTAATATAGAAAATAAAAAACCTAGTACTAGTGATCTAGTAATCATGCTCTTTGGTATTTACCCATAGGAACCTAAAAGTTATGAAAACTTATGAAAGTAAGAGCCTTTTCAGTGAGAAAATTCTATGATTCTATGGTTTTTCAACTCATTAATTTGTGTAGTTCATCCATTTTACTCATTGTATACACTTAAGTATATTGTTCCTTGAAATGGCCATTCAAAGTTGTTTCCTGTGCCACACACTATGAATGTTAGGGTTGGTCCTGTGTAAATCTTACCGCCATTGAATTAGTATTAGCCCTAAACAAGCAACTTTCTTCCATAAGGAAACAAAAAAGAGGTTCAGAAATGTCCAAACTAAGTTTTTATAAAACTGTGTTATCAAATCTTATTTACCAAACAACTTCAAACATAGCAGTATGAGTTCCCATATACCCTTTACTCAGCTTCCCCAAATGTTAACATTTTATATTACTAGAGTATAATTATTGAAAGCAGAAAGTTTACATTGTCACAATGCTACTAATGATTTATAGACTCGTATTCAAATATTGCCTATTGTCTTGTGGTCCAGATTCAAATCTAGGATCGCTTATTGCATTTGCTTGTCATATCTCCCCATTCTTCTCTAATCTAGGATAGTTCCTCAGTCTTTTTTTTTGTCTGTTATGGCCTTGAACTAAAGGAAAATCCTAGCCAGTCATTTTGTAGAATTTTTCTCAAATCGGGTTTGTTTGATATTTTCTCATGGTTAGACTGAGGATATGTATTTCTTGACAAGAACACTTCAGGAGAGATATTATGGCATTTTAAGTACATATTAGAGGTATAAACAAATCTGTGTGTCTCACTACTGGGGATGCTAACTTTGATGATATAATGTTATAATGATACCTGCAAAATCACTATTTTTCCCTTTCTAATTATTTGAGATTGTTCAAATATTCTGCTTCTTGTTTAATTTTCCCATACTAATTTTAGCATCCATCAATAATTTTTGACTCCACCAATTACTGTGGTGTTTGTTGATTGTCCATTTTCTATTCCCATCATTCCCTCTACATTTATTAACTATAATTTGAGTATAAGAAAGAGCTGTTCTTCTCCTTCATTTATGTATTTATCTGGTTATTTGTTTATATATATACATACATCAGTGTGAACTTGTGGATATTTATTTTATTCTACGGGTTAAAATTTATTACTATCATTAATAGTTTTGTTTCTCCAAGTGTTCCAGATTTGGTCACTGGTACTCCTTCCAGCTGTCTCCTATATTTTTCCTACATGGCCATACAATTTTTGGGGTAATATCTTACTTTCTGACACCACAAAATGCTCCAGACCCATCTTTTACTTTCCTCTGTCTCAGCCTTGAATCAGTCATTTCTCCATGGAGTTCTTGTTCCTTGCATTAATAATGGTATTCAGAAACCAGAATCTTAGTATGAGGTGGATTTATCACTATCCAAGCTACCTCATTGTGTTTTCAGCAGAGAGAGCTAAAAATATATATACGAATACATAAAAATATACAAGTATCTCTATTTTCATATTATCTATCTGGGTGTGTGTGTATACACACACACGTGTGCACACACACATTATCTATCATCTGTCTATCTACATATATATATAACTTCAAATTGATATATGAATTCAAATTGATACCTTGATTCCAATCCAGCACCACAGGGTTTATTCTAGCCTCCCTTACCCTTTCCTTATTTGTCACTCTTTAACAATTAGAAACCTGATTCTCATTATTTGCAGTCTATTTAGTCATTTGCTAAATTCTGGAATACACATAAAATATTTAAAAATCATTAACCTGTACACGTGTGAAAAATAAATTTACTAACAAGTTCAATATATGTGTACATTTCTTTTTGTCTTTAGCCTTTCAGTATATATTGTTCATGGTTAATTACAGTATGTTAAAATACTGTTTTCCAAAGTTACTTAGGTTACCTCTTTCCCACCTCCTTCAGTGTGGTTTTTTTCTTCTGCAGTGTGAGAAAATCCAGTACTTTGTATTCAACTTAGACTACGAAACCAGAAGTTCTAGCAGAAAAGGTGATAATCCATATGTTCAATAAGATCCCCAGGTGATTCTTTTCATTGGAGAAATATGAGGAACACTGCTTGACGTCTCTACAACTAAGATGTCTAAAATGAAACTTCAATTATTCCTTCTTCCAAACTGTCCCATCCTGCAAATCTTTTCTTTCTCAGTGAATGGTGTCATGATTCACACAAAAACTTACTCAGTGCAAAAACCTGGAAATGATCCTCAATTCCTTCCTTTGCTTCACTTTCTGCATAGACTGCATCATTAGGTTCTCTGGAATCTCATCTCTCTCTCTGTTTCTCATCACATACATAATGTTTCTCTTCATCTTCACTGCCACCCTCTTAGCCACTACCATTTCTCCTTTGCTCTACTTGAACAGCCTAGTATCTACACAACTATCTTTTCATTTATTTGCTGTCTCTTGCATCTAAGATAAAGTCAAAATCCTTAGCCTTATAGATTCTGGCCTTGCCTTTTCTTGTAAGTTGTATTTTCATACTTATAAGTACATGCACACTCACACACACACAGGTATAGTTGGTATTTTTAGTTTAGGTTTTGTTTGCCCTCCCATCCTAGCATGAGAAAATTAATAAACAAAGTCAAACCAAAAAAAAAACTTAAAAAATAAATTTGAATAATATCCTTTCCCTCCAGAACATTTCTCTAAAGCAGTATTATCATTAATGGCAGTACAGACCAGAATTTTTTCCCTTAGACATAAAGACATAGTGAAGAAGTCTCATTAAAAACTGGAATCTAAGCTTTCAATGTCAAATTCTGTCTCTAATCCTCTGCAGTAAGCCATAATGATTAAAGTATAGGAATCTGATCCAGAGGTCTGGTTTAGTACAATCTTTTTTTGTAATAAGCTTTGTACCTTAGACAACTCATTTATCTCTCCTTTCCTTAATTTCTTCATTTATAAACGGAGATGTTAAGAGTATTGATATTCAAGGCTAATGAAAAAAGAATGCATCTAAGTACTGTATCAAACACTTTAAAAAGTGACCAGTTCAGGTTCTCTGCCCATTTTTATTTTTTATTTTTATTTATTTATTTATTTTTTTTTTTGCTGTACGCGGGCCTCTCACTGCTGTGGCCTCTCCCGTTGCGGAGCACAGGCTCCGGACACACAGGCTCTGCGGCCATGGCTCGCGGGCCCAGCCGCTCCGCGGCATGTGGGATCTTCCGGGATCGGGGCACGAACCCGTGTCCCCTGCATCGGCAGGCGGACTCTCAACCACTGCGCCACCAGGGAAGCCCCTCTCTGCCCATTTTTAAATTGGAATATTTGGGGGGTTTTGATATTAAATTGTATGATTTCTTTAGATAATTTGGATATTAACTCCTTATCAGATATATCATTTGAAAAAATCTTTCTTTCGGTAAGGTACCTTTTCATTTTGTGATGTTTTCTCCTCTCTGCAAAAGCTTTTCAGTTTGACATAATCACACTTGTTTAATTTTACTTCTGCTGGCCTTGCCTGAGGAGAGAGACCCCCCAAAATATTGCTAAGATCGATGTCAATGTATTTTTCCTAGGGGTTTTATGGTTTCAGGTCTTAAATGTGAGTCTTCAACCCATTTTAAATTTATTTTTATGTATGGTATAAGGAAATAATTCAGTTTCACTCTTTTGCAAGTAGTTGTCCAATTTTCCTAACACCATTTATTGTCTTTATTTCATTGTATGTTCTTGCCTCCTTTGTTGTAGATTAATTGATCACATAACTGGGGGTTCATTTCTGGGCTCTCTGTTCTATTCCACTGACCTGTATGTCTGTTGTTATTCTAATACCATACTGTTTTGATTACTATAGCTCTGTAGTATAGTCTGAGATCAGTGCATGTCATACCACCAGCTTTGTTTTTCTTTCTCAATATAGCTTTGGTTATTGGAGGTTTTTTGTTTGTTTGTTTGGATGATTCTATACAAATTTTAGGATTATTTGTTCTAATTCTGTGAAAAATACCATTGGTATTTTGATCGGGGTTACATTGCTTTGGGAATACATACAAATGACCAAAAGACACATGAAAAGATGCTCAATATCACTAATCATCTGCGAAATGCAAATCAAAACCACAGTGAGATACTACCTTACACCTGTCCGAATGGCCATCATCAAAAAGGGAACCCTTGTGCACTGTTAGTGGGAATGTAAATTGGTGCAGCCACTATGGAAATCAGTACAGAGGTTACTCCAAAAGTTAAAAATAGAATTACCATATGATCCAACAATTCAACTTCTGAGTATCTATCCAAAGAAAACAAAAACACTAATAAGAAAGGATGTATGCACCCATCTGTTCATTGGAGCATTAGTTATAATAGCCAAAATATGGAAGAAACTAGTGTCCATAAATAGATGAATGGATAAAGAAGATGTGGTATATATATACACACATATATATATAATGAAATATTACTTAGTCCTAAAAAAGAATGAACTATCTTCACTTGCAACAACATGGATTGACCTAGAGTACTAGGTGCGCTAAGTGAAATAAGTCAGACAGAGAAGAACAAATACTGTATGATTTCACTTATATGTGAAATCTAAAAAATAGAACAAAACAAAACAAACTCGTAGATACAGAGAACAAACGGGTGATTACTAGAGGGGAAGGGGGATAAGGGATTGAGAGAAATAGGTGAAGGGGATTAAGTGGTACAAATCTCCAGTTATAGAATAAAAGTCTTGGGGATGCAATCTACCGCGTAAGGAATATAGTCAGTAATACTGTAATAATTTTGTATGGTGATATATGGTTACTAGACTTATCATGGTGACCAATTCAAATGTATTTAGATGTTGGATCACTATGTTGAACACTTGAAACTAACATAATAGTGTATGTCAACTCTACTTCAATAAAAAAGTGACCAGTTATCATTAATTGGTATTATAATTACAGTTTCTCTGCATAAAGGCACATTTTATTGATTTTTTCATTATAAAGTATAAAAGTACCTTTTACTTTCAAGATGAGGTCTAAGATTACTTGTTAATGTTAATATGGTAATTTAAAAGATGTCTAGATATAATTTAATTTTAATTGCCTAACACAAATATGTCTGATATTCACCAGTATGAATTCAAACCTATTAGTAAAGATGTCAAATGAGTCACCAAAACATTTTTGTTTATTGCCTCTCATTGAACCCTAAATGCTAACAAGATTTTTTGTTGGAATGAGGGATCAAAATTTTATACTCTTTAAGAACTAATGCCATAGCTGTTTTATTTTTATAAATAAAGCTCTTCCCGTTTACTTTATAGTGTATAATTTTTGAATGGCCTGGAAAGAGAAAAATTATTCTTTGTGCTGACAAAAATGATAAAGAGGCTCATTGCTGATGAAGGGAAGAAGACTAAAAACAATAGAGAAAGAAGGATTAATTCCTCTTTCAAAAGGGGGACAAGATACTAGAGCTTTCTGCAGGGAAACTGAAGCACACCTTTCTTTCTGAGATTTGAAAGGAAGAGATGCCCTACATTTAAATATCTAGAGTATATCTTCCATTTAAAAATGAACCTAGCTAATCATCCAGTGGGGAGAAAAGAGTAAAATAGCCTTTGATCAAGTCCTTTCTGTGGTATTAAATGCAACTAATTATAATGAATATCACATATCTAATGAGTTCAAGAATTCCCCTTGGAAGAATTGGTCTGTCCTTTACAAAAAAGAGAGTTTAGGTGAGTTATTTGCATTTGGTAGGGAAGCTCTACTGTCTAAATCATACTCATTTAAAGGTCCAGTTCAGGGCTTCCCTGGTGGTGCAGTGGTTGAGAGTCTGCCTGCTGATGCAAAGGACACGGGTTCGTGCCCGGGTCTGGGAAGATTCCAAATCCCGTGGAGCAGTTAGGTCTGTGAGCCATGGCCACTGAGCCTGCGCGTCCGGAGCCTGTGCTCCGCAAGGGAGAGGCCACAACAGTGAGAGGCCCGTGTACCGAAAAAAAAGGTCCAGTTCAAAGTCTGCCATAATTTGTTATTATATATGTAATTTTTGAATGTAATATACAGTTATATATGTATATAACATCAACAAGAAAGTGACAGCCTTTAGAGTCAAGAAAATATATAGGTGAAGTGTAAAAGGGTTGGAATAGATATACCATAACGGTAACAACACAACAAAACAAGACAACAACAACAAAACTGGAGTGGTTAAGAAAATATCAGAAAAAAATGTTTTAAGACGAAAATTTTTACTAGAGACAAAGACGTTTTTAAATGATAAAATGATTATTCCATCTAGAATGTATAATAATTATAAACTCAATGTACTCAAGAGTACTCAATGATGAAGTGCCCATGGTGACAGTGCCTATGCTGATAGTGCACATAATGGCAGTCAAAATAGTGACAGTACCAATGGTGACATTGCTCATGGTGACATTGCTTAACATGATAGTACTTGTGGAGATAGAGCGCATGGTGACACTGCCCACCATGACAGTGCTCTTGGTGACAGTGCACACGGTGACAACCCATGCTGACAGTGCTCACGGTGATAGTGCTCATGGTTGCATTACCCATGGTGACAGTGCTCACAGTGACAGTGCCCATGGTGACAGTGCCCATGGTGACACTTCCCACGGTGACACTGCCCGTGATGACACTGCCCACAGTGACATTGCCTATGGTGACAGTGCTCACGGTGATAGTGTCCATGGTAACAGGGCTCTTTGTGAGAGTCCGAATTGTGCCAGTGCCCATGGTGAAAGTGGTAATGGTGATAGTGCTTACCGTAATAGTGCTCATGCTGGCAGTGCAAATGGTGACAATACCTATGGTGAGAGTACTCATGGTGAATATACCCATGGTGACAGTTACAGCGACAGTTCTCATGGTGACAGTGCTCATAATAGCAATGCCCAAGGTGGCAGTGCGCGTGGTGCCATTGCTAATGGTGATAGTACACTTGGTGGCAGTTCCCCTGTGGACAGTACTGAAGGTGACTCTGCACATTGTGACATTGCCCATGGTAACCTTGCTCACAGTGATAGTGCACATGGTGACAGTGCCCATGGTGGTATTGCACCTGGTGACAGTGCCCATAATCACAATTCTCACGGTGTAGTGCTCATGGTGACAGTGCCTATGGTGACAATACCCAGGGTGACAGTGCTCATGGTGATAGTGCCTATGTTGACAGTGTCCATGATCATAATTCTCACGGTGATAGTGTCCATGGTGACGATACCCAGGGTGACAGAGCTCATGGTAACAATGCTCACGGTGAATGTGCCCATGGTCACAGTACCTAGGTTGCAATGCCCATGCTGAGTGCTCATGGTGACAGTGCCCATGGTGACAATACCCAGGGTGTCCTGCCCATGGTGACAGTGCTCATGGTGACACTGCTCATGTTGGCAGTGCCATAAGTGACAGTGCTCATTGTGGCATTGCTCACCATGACAGTGCTCACTGTGACAGTGCCCATGGTGACAGTGCTCATGGTGACCATGCCCATGGTGCCAGTGCCGATGGTGATAGTGCCAATAGTGACAGTGATCACGGTGAAAGTGCCCATGGAGTCATTGCCCATGGCGATAGTGCTCATGGTGACAACCCCATGGTGACAGTGCCAATTGTGATAATCCCCGTGGTGACAGTTCTCAGGGTGAAAGTGACCATGGTGACATTGCTCATGGTGACAGTGCTCATGGTGACTGTGCTCAAGGTGATAGTCTACATGTACAGAGTGCCCATGGTGATAGTGCCCATGGTGAGAGTCCTCACGTTGATAGTGCACATGGTGACAGTTCTCATTGTGAAAGTGCTCATGATGACAGTGCCCATGTTTGTAGTTCACATTGTGACAGTGCTCACGGTGATAGTGACCATGGTAACAGTGTACGTGGTGGCCGTGCCCTTGTGACAGTGCCCATGATGACAGTACACATGGTGACAGTGCTCATGGTGCTAGTGCTGACAACCCATGCTGACAGTGCTTATGGTGACAGTGCTCATGGTTGCAGTACCCGTGGTGAAAGTGCTCACAGTGACAGTGCCCATGGTGGAAGTGCCCATGGTGATATTTCCTATGGTGACAGTGCTCATGGTGACAGTACACTTGGTGGCAGTTCCTCTGGGGACAGTACCGAAGGTGACTCTGCACATTGTGACATTGCCCATGGTAACCTTGCTCACAGTGATAGTGCACATGGTGACAGTGCCCATAATCACAATTCTCATGGTGTAGTGCTCACAGTGACAGTGCCCATGGTGACAATACACAGGGTGACATTACTCATGGTGACAGGGCTCATGGTGATAGTGCCTATGGTGACAGTGTCCATGATCATAATTCTCACGGTGATAATGCCCATGGTGACAATACCCAGGGTGACAGAGCTCATGGTAACAATGCTCAGGGTGAATGTGCCCATGGTCTCAGTACCTAGGGTGAAAATGCCCACGGTGGCAGTTCTCATAGTGACAGATCTCATTGTGAAAGTGCTCATGTTGGCAGTGCCCAAGGTGGCAGTGCTCGTGGTGACAGTGCTCTTGGTGACAGTGCTCATTGTGGCAGGGCCCATGGTAACGGTGCTCATGGCGATAGTGCCCATGGGGACACTGCCCATGGTGGTAGTGAACCAGGTGGAAGTGTAAAATAGTGACAGTGCCCATGCTGACAGTTCTCCTGGTGACATTGCTCATGGTGATAGTGTCCATGGTGAAAGGACTCATGGTGACAGTTCACTTTGTGCCAGTGTCCATGGTGATAGTGCTCACAGTAATAGTGCTCATGGTGACAGTGCAAATGGTGACAATACCCATGGTGACAGTACTCATGGTGAAAATGCCCATGGTGGCAGTTCTCATAGTGACACTTCTCATAGTGACAGTGCTCCTAATAACAGGTCCCAAGGTGGCTGTGCTCGTGGTGACAGTGCTCATGGTGACAGTGCACTTGGTGGCAGTTCCCATGGGAACAGTACCAATGGTGACACTGCACATTGTGACAGTGCCAACGGTAACCTTGCTCACAGTGATAGTGCACATGGTGACAGTGTCCATGATGACATTGCCCATGGAGACACTGCTCATTGTGACAGTGCTCATGGTGACAGTGTTCATGGTGGAAGAGCCCACAGTGACAGTGCTTATTGTAGCAGTGCTCATGGTGGTGACACTGCCGATGATGACAGTGCTCATGGTGATAGTGTTCACACGTGCTGTACTCATGATAGTGCTCATGGTGGCAGGGCCCATAGTGACAGTGCCCATGGAGAGTGTCAAAAGTGACAGTGCCCATGGTGACAGTTATTACGGTGACAGTGCCCATGGTGATATTACCCATGGTGACAGTACTCAATGTTAAAGTGCCCATGGTGACAGTGGCCATGTTGATAGTGCACATGGTGGCAGTGCCAAATGGTGACAGTGACCACGATGACATTGCTCATGGTGACATTGCTTAAGGTGATATTCTTTGTGATGATACTGCGCATGGTGATATTGCCCATGGTGGCGGTGCCCACGGTGCCAGTGCCCACAGTGACAGTGTCCATGGTGATAGAGCCCATGGTGACAGTGAACATGGTGGCACTGCCCATGGTGACAGTGCTCACAGTGAAAGTGCTCACGGTAATACTGCTCACGGTGACAATGCCCATGGTGAAAATATCCATGGTGACAGTATTCATTGTCAAAGTGCCCATGGTGGCAATTCTCATAGTGACAGTTCTCATGGTGACAGTGCTCACGGTGACAGTGCAAATGGTGACAATACCCATGGAGACAGTACTCACAGTGAAAATACACATAGTGGCAGTTCTCATAGCGAGGGTTCTCATCATGACAGTGCTCATAATAGTAGTGCCCAAGGTGGCAGTGCTCGTGGTGACAGTGCTCTTGGTGACATTGCTCACGGTGATACTTCTCATGGTGACGGTGCCCATGATTACAGTGCAATGGTGGGAGAGCTCACGGTGACAATGACAATGGTGACAGTGCCCACGGAGGCAATGGCCATGGTGACAGTACTCACGGTGACAGTGCCCATGGTGACAGTGCCCATGATGAGACTGCCCATGGTGACAGTGCTCACGGGGAAAGTGCCCATGATAATATTAACCACAGTGATAGTGCCCCTGTTGACAGTGCCTGCGGTGACTTTGCTCTTGGTGATAGTGCCTTTGGTGACAATGCTCATGGTGAAGTTGCCCATGCTGACAATGCTCATGGTGACATTGCCATTGGAGAGAGTACCCATTTTGACAGTGCCCATGGTGATGTGCTCATGTTGACCGTGCTCACAGTGATATTGTCCATGGTGACATTGCCCATGGTGGAAGGGCACACGGTGCCAGTGCCCACGGTGACATTGCCCACAGTGACAGTGCCCACACTGACAGTTCTCATGTTGATAGTGCCCATGGTGACATTTCACATGTTGATAGTGCCAATGGTGACAGTGCTCATGGTGATAGTGCTCATGGTTGCAGTACCCCAGTGACAGTGCTCAAAATGATAGTGCCCATGGTGGCAATGCCCACGGTGACAATGCCCACAGCGACATTGCCTATGGTGACACTTGTCATGGTGACATTGCCCAAGGTGACAGGACTCATGGTGACAGTCCGCATTGTGCCAGTGCCCATGGTGAGAGTGCTCACAGTGAAAGTGTTCATGGTAATGCTGCTTAAGGTGCAGTGTCCAAGGTGAAAATACCCATGGTGACAGTCCTCATCGAGAAAGTGCCCATGGTGGCAATTCTCATAGTGACAGTTCTCATGGTGAGACTGCTCATGGGGGCATTTACCATGGTGAGAGTACCGATGAGGCAGTGCACATGTTGACAGTGCCCATGGTAACCAAGCTCACGATGATATGAACCCTGGTGACAGTTATCACGTCTGTTGTGTCGATGCTGATAATGGTCCTGGTCATAGTGCCCATGGATAAGGTGCCCATGGTGACACTGCTCACGTTAATAGTGAGCATAGTGATAGTGCACTTGTTGACTGTGCCCATGCTGACAGTACACATGGTGATAATTCTCAAGTTGGTAGTGCCAATGGTGACAGTGCCCATGGACACCACCCTCAAGGTGATAGTGCTCACGGTGACAGGGCCCATGGGGACAGTGCAAACCGTGACTTTGCCTATCGTGACAGTGCTCACAGTGACAAAGCCCATGGTGACAGTGACCACGGTGACAGTTCTAATTCTGATAGTGCCACAGTGACAATACCCATGGTGACAGTACTCATGGTGATAATGCTCAAGGTGATAGTGCCCATATCGATAATGCCGATGGTGAGAGTCCTCATGCTGATAGTGCCCATGGTGACAGTACCCATTCTGAAAGTGCTCATGATGACAGTGCCTATGTTGGTAGTTCCCATGGTGACAGTGCTCACGGTGATACTGACCATGGTAACAGTTCACCTGGTGGCCGTGCCCTTGGTGACAGTGCCCATGATGACAGCACTTATGGTGAAAGTGCTCACGGTGATAGAGCCCATGGTGAGAGTGCACATGGTGATAGTGCACACGGTGAGAACCCATGCTGAAAGTACTCATGGTGACAATGCTCATGGTTTCAGTACCCATGGTGACAGTGATCACAGTGCCAGTGCCCATGGTGGCACTGCCCATGGTGACACTGCCCATGATGACAATACCCAAGGTGACAGTTCCCACGGTGACATTGCCTATGGTGATAAAGCTCTCGGTGGCAGTGCACATGGTGACAGTGCCCATGTTGACATTGCTCATGGTGAAACTGCCTATGGTGACAATTCTCATGGTGACATTGCCCTTGAAGAGAGCACCCATGTTGACACTGCCCATGGTGACATGCTCATGTTAACAGTGCTCACAGTGACGGTGACCATGCGGACAGTTCTCATGGTGATAGAAACCACGGTTACAGTGCACATGGTGATACAGCCAATGGTGACAGTACTCATGGGGACAGTGCTCATGTTTGCAGTACCCCTGGTGACAGTGCTCACACTGAGTGCCGAAGGTGACGCGCCCATTGTGACATTGCCTGTGGTGACTCTGCTCACGGTGACATTGCCCATGGTGACAGTGACCATAGTCATATTTCTCATGGTGATTGTGCCCATGGTGGCTGGGCTCATGGTGACAGTCTGCATTGTGCCAGTGCCCCTGGTGACATTACTCACAGTGAAAGTGCTCACGGTAAGATTGCTCACAGTGACAATGCCCACGGTGAAAATACCCATGGTGACAGTATCCATCGTCAAAGTGCCCATGGTGGCAGTTCCCATAGTGACCCTTCTCATGGTGACAGTGCTCATGGTGACAGTGCAAATGGTGACAAGACCCATGGTGACAGTACTCATGGTGAAAATACACATAGTGGCAGTTCTCATAGCGAGGGTTCTCATCATGACAGTGCTCATAATAGTATTGCCCAAAGTGGCAGTGCTCGTGGTGACAGTGCTCTTGGTGACATTGCTCACGGTGATACTTCTCATGGGGACAGTGCCCATGGTGATATTACCCATGGTGAGAGTACTCAATGATAAAGTGCCCATGGTGACAGTGCCAATGGTGATAGTGCACATGGTGCCAGTGCAAAATGGTGACAGTGCCCATGGTGACATTGCTTATGGTGACATTGCTTAAGGTTATAAACCTTGCGGTGATATTGCGCATGGTGACCGTTCAAATGGTGACAATACCCATGGAGACAGTACTCATGGTGAAAATACCCATGGTGGCAGTTCTCATAGCGACCGTACCCATGGTGACAGTACTCATAATAGCAGTGCCCAAAGGAAGCAGTCCTCGTGGTGACAGTGAACTTCATGGCAGTTCCCATGGGAACAGTGCGGATTGTGACTCTGCACATTGTGACAGTGCCAATGGAAACCTTGCTCTCGGTGATAGTGAACACGGTGAGAGTGCCCATTGTGACACTGCCAAAGGAGACCCTCCTCATTGTGGCAGTGCTCATGGTAACAGTGTTCATGGTGGAAGTGCCCATGGTGACAATGCTCATTGTGGCAGTGCTCATGGTGACAGCGCCAATGATGACAGTTCTTAAGGTGATAATGTTCACAGTGTCTGTGCTCATGGTGATAGTGCTCACGGTGGCAGTGCCCATAGTGACCCTGTTCATGCTGGCAATAACCACGGTGATAGACCCATGGTGACAGTGCCCATGATGACAGTGCAATGGTGAGAGAGCTCATGGTGACAGTGACAATGGTGACAGTGCCCATGTAGACAATGGCCACGGTGAAAGGCTCATGGTGACAGTGCCCATGATGAGACTGCCCATGGTGACAGTGCTCCTGGGGAAAGTGCCCATGATAACATTAACCACGGTGATAGTGCCCCTGGTGACAGTGCTTAACGGTGACAATGCTCTTGCTGATATTGCCTTTGGTGACAATGCTCATGGTGAAATTGCCCATGCTGACAATGTTCATGGTGACATTGCCCATGCTGACAATGCTCATGGTGACAATGGCCATGCTGACAATGTTCATGGTGACATTGCCTTTGGAGAGAGTACCCATGTTGACAGTGCCCATGGTGACGTGCTCATGTTGACAATGCTCACAGTGATAGTGCCCACGGTGCCAGTGCTCACAGTGACAGTGTGCATGCTGACAGTTCTCATGCTGATAGTGCCCATGGTGACATTTCATATGTTGATACTGCCAATGGTGACAGTGCTCATGGTTGCAGTACCCCTGGTGACAGTGCTCAAAATGACAGTGCCCACAGTGCCATTGCCTATAGTGACACTTCTCATGGTGACATTGCCCATGGTGACAGGGCTCATGGTGAGATTCCGCATTGTGCCAGTGTCCATGGTGACAGTGCTCCAGGGGAAAGTGCTCATGGTAATGCTGCTTACGGTGACAGTGCCCAAGGTGAAAATACCCATGGTGACGGTACTCATGGAGAAAGTGCCCATGGTGGCAATTCTCATAGTGACAGTTCTCATGGTGCCAGTGCTCATGCTAGCATTTAACATGGTGAGAGTACCGATTTGGCAGTGCACATGGTGACAGTGCCCATGGTAACCGTGCTCACGATGATATGACCCATGGCGACAGTTATCACGACTGTTGTGCTGATGCTGATAATGCTCCCAGTCATATTGCCCATGGTTGAGTTGCCCATGGTGACAGTGCTCACAGTACTAGTGAGCATAGTGATAGTGTACTTGGTGACTGTGCCCATGGTGACCATGCCCATGGTGACAGTACACATGGTGATACTGCTCACAGTGATAATGCCCTTGGTGACTGTGCGCATGGTGACATTTCTCACGATGACAGTGCCTATGGTGACAATGCTCATGGTGACAGTGCCCATGGTGACAGTTTTCACTTTGATAGTGCCCATGGTGAAAATACCCATGGTGACAGTTTGCAAGGTGAAAGTGCTCATGATGACAGTGTCCATGTTGGTAGTCCATTGGGGAGAGTGTTCACAGTGATAGTGACCATGGTAAGATTGCAGATGGTGGCCATGCCATTGGTGACTTTGCCAATGATGACAGTACTGTTGGTGACAGTTCTCACGGCGATAGTGCCCATGGTGGCTGTGAAAAATGGTGACAGTTCCCATGGTGACAGTGCTCATGGTTACAGTGCACACGGTAACAACCCATGCTGACATTCCTCAGGGTTACAGTGCACAAGGTTGCAGTACCCATTGTGACAGTGCTCACAGTGACACTGCGCATGATGAGAGTGCCCATGGTTAGAGTGCCCACGGTGACATTGCCTATGGTGACAGTGCTCAGAGTGATAGTGTCCATGGTTAAACTTCCCATGGTGACAGTGCTCACGGTAATAGTGCCCATAGTTATAGTGCCCTTAGTGGCTGTGCCCATGGTGACAGTACACATGGTGATACTGCTCACGGTGATAATGTCTATGGTGACAGTGTCCGTGGTGACGGTTCTCACGGTGAGAGTGCCCATGGTGATACAGCTCAAGATAATAGTGTCCATGGTGACATTCCTCACAGTGATAGTGCCTATGGTGATAGTACACTTGGTGGCCGTGCCCATGGTGACAGTGACATGTGACAGTGCCCATGGTGGCAGTGCCCACAATGACAGTGCAGATGGTGAGAGTGATGACGGTGACAGTGCCCATGGTGATAGTTCTCAAGGTGACAGTGCCATGGAGACAGCATGATGAGATTTTTCACAGGGATAGTGCTCATTGTCACAATGCTCATAGTGGCAGTGCCCTTTGTGCCAGTTCCCATCGAGACATGCCGCACTCTGACAGTTCTCACAGTGACAGTGCTCATGGTGACATTGCCCATGGTGGCAGTGCCCCTGGTGACAGTGCACACCGTGAGAGTGTCCATGGTGGTCACGACAATAGTGACATTTCCCATGGTGACAGTACTTATGATGATAGTGCTCACGGAAGCAGTGTTCATGGTAATAATGCTCACGGTGGAAGTGCCCACAGTGACAGTGCTCATGGACAGTACCAAAAGTGACAGTGTCCATGGTGACAGTTACCATGGTGAGAAAGCTCATGGTGATATTGCCCATTGTGACAGTGCTCAGAGAGACAATGCCCATTGTGCCAGTGGCCATTGAGACATGCCGAACGGTGACAGTTCTCACAGTGACAGTGCCCATGGTGATTTTACCCATGGTGACAGTACTCATGGTTAAAGTGCCCATGGTGATACTGCACATGGTGGCAGGGCGAAATGGTGACAGAGCCCATGGTGACATTGCTCATGGTGACATTGCTTAAGGTGAGAGTCCTTATGGTGATAGTGCGCCTGTTGACAGTGCTCACGGTGATAGTGCCCTTGGTGAAAGTGCCCATGGTGACAGTGCCCATAGTCACAGTTCTCAAGGTGTAGTGCTCACGGTGACAGTGCCCATGGTGACAATACCCAGGGTGATAGTACTCATGGTGATAGTCCCCATGCTGACAGTGCCCATGTTCACAATTCTCACGGTGATAGTGCCCTTGGTGAAAGTGCCCATGGTGACAGTGCCCATAGTCACAGTTCTCAAGGTGTAGTGCTCACGGTGACAGTGCCCATGGTGACAATACCCAGGGTGATAGTACTCATGGTGATAGTCCCCATGCTGACAGTGCCCATGTTCACAATTCTCACGGTGATAGTGCCCATGGTGACAATACCCAGGGTGACAGAGCTCACGGTAACAGATCTCACGGTGGCAGTGCCCACGGTGACAGTGCCCATGCTGAGAAATCCCATGGTGATACTTCCCATTGTGACACTGCCCACGATGACAGTGCCCATGGTGACAGTGCCCAAGATCAGAGTGCCCATGCTGACATTGCGCATGGTGACAGTACTCATGGTGAAAATGCCTCTGGTGGCAATTCTCATAGTGAGAGTTCTCATGGTGACAGTGCTCATGGTGGCACTGCCCTAGGAAGCAGTGCTCATGGTGACAGTGCTCATGGTGATAGTTCCCATGGTGAGAGTATCGATGGTGGCAGTGCACATGGTGAGATTATCAATGGTGGCAGTGCGCATGGTGACTGTTCTCATTGGTGACAGTGCCTACGGTGACAGTGCTCACCGTGACAGTGCGCATGGTGATGCTGCGACAGTGACACTGCCACGGTGTAAGTGCTCATGGTGACAGTGACCATGGTGATACTGCTCAAGGTGATAGTGCCCATGGTGGCTGTCGTAACATTGATAACGCTCATGGTGAAAGTTCCCATGGTGACAGTTCCCATGGTGAAAGTGTTCCTGATTACTGTGCCCATATTCGGAGTTCCCATGGTGACTGTGCTCATGATGGCATCGCCCTGGGTGGCAGTCCTGGTGGTGACAGTGCTCATGGTGGCAGTTCCCATGGTGAGAGTACCGATGGTAGCTGTGCACATGGTAACCGTGCTCACCGTGATAGTGCCCATGGTGACAGTGCTCACAGTGATAGTGCAGATGGTGATAGTTCTCACGGTGATAGTGCCCATGGTTAAGGTGCCCATTGTGACAGTGCTCACGGTAATTGTGGGCATAGTGATAGTGCACTTGGTGATCATGCCCATGTTGACAGTACACATGGTGTTACTGCTCAAGGTGATTGTGCCCGTGTTCACTGTGTGCATGGTGACACTTCTCACGGTGGCAGTGCCTATGATGACAATGTTCATCATGACAGTGCCCATGGTGACACTGCCACAGTGACAGTGCCAGTGGTGACAGTGACCATGGTGATAGTCCTCACGTTAATAGTTCCCATGGTGAAATTGCCCATGGTGAGAGTTCCCATGTTGAAAGTGCTCATGATGACAGTGCCCATGATGGTAGATCCCATGGTGACAGTGCTCACAGTGATACTGACCATGGAAAGAGTGCATATGGTGGCTGTGCCCTTGGTGACAATGCCCATGATGACAGTACTGATGGTGACAGTGCTCACGGTGATAGCACCCATGGTGACAGTGCACATGGTTGTAGTGCACATGGTGGCAGTGAAAAATGTTGACAGTTCCCATGGTGAGAGTGCTCATGGTTAAAGTGCACATGGTAACAACCCATGATGACATTCCTCACGGTTACAGTGCACAAGGTTGCAGGACCCATGCTGACAGTGCCCACAATGACACTGCCCATGATGACAGTGCCCATGGTGACAGTGCCCACGGTCACATTGCCTCTGGTGACAGTGCTCACAGTGATAGTGCCCATGGTTAAACTGCCCATGGTGACAGTGCTCACGGTAATAGTGCCCATAGTTATAGTGCACTTAGTGGATTTGCCCATGGTGACAGTACACATGGTGATACTGCTCACGGTGATGGTGCCCATGGTGACAGTGTCCATGGTGACAGTTCTCATGGTGAGAGTGCCCATGGTGACATTCCTCACAGTGATAGTGCCCATGGTGATAGTACACTTGGTGGCCGTGCCCATGGTGACAGTTCTCACAGTGACAGTGCCATGGAGACAGTTAGCATGGTGAGATTTCTCACAGTGATAGTGCTCATTGTCACAATGCTCATAGTGACAATGCCATTTGTTCCAGTTCCCATCAAGACATGCCGCACTGTGACAGTTCTCACGGTGACAGTGCCCATATCATGATATTACCTATTGTGAGAGTAATCATGATTAAAGTGCCCATGGTGACACTGCTCATGGTGGCAGTGTGAAATGGTGGCAGTGCCCATGGTGACATTGCTTATGGTGATAGTCCTTCCGGTAATAGTGTGTATGGTGAAACTGCACACAGTGACAGTGCTCATGGTGACAGTGTTCACAGCGGTAGTGCCGATGGTGAATGTGCCCATGGTGACAGTGCCCGTAGTCACAATTCTCAAGGTGTAGTGCTCACGGTGACAGTGTCCATGGTGACAATACCCAGGGTGATAGTACTCATGGTGACAGGGCTCATGGTGACCTTCGGTCACCTGGCAGGAAGCTACGACGGCCAGACCTATGGTAACCTGTGCAGCGAGGTGATAGTCCCCATGCTGACAGTGCCCACGTTCACAATTCTTACGTTCTGCTCATATCTTTATTTATATTTTTTCTATGTTCTCTGGGTTTATTGTTTTGATCTTCTGATGTCAGTTAAAACACTTGGTTATTAATTTTAATAAATCTTTTTAATTATAAAGAGTTGAACATTTTGAAGATTCCAGCTTACTTGTAATTATCTAAGGGCAAGGTCCTCCACATTGTTGCTGGCCTAAGGCTTAGTTCACCATAGAGCAATGTATATTTTAACATATTTTCCCCTTGACTATCTGTGTTTTCCTACTTCTCAACTTTCTTTGCAGACAAGCTCTTTGAAATACCCTTCACTTATTTTACAGCCAATAAGTGTTTAAAATAATGTGTATTTTTAAGATAAATCTTCTTATATAATTAGGCAGAAAATCTGATCTGCCATATTTTTCAAAACAACATAATTTCACACTTCTCCGTGATTAATCTGTTGTATTACACAACCATCGAGTTTTTAGCTTTATCAATGACATGTATTTAAAAATGTTTTAAAGACCCTCCCAGTCTTTTAAAACATCCTTGTTCCTTGTTTCAGTTCTAGTTTTATGTATATTTTCTGCCTTGCACCTGATTATTCCAACATCTGATGGATGGCCTTGGGAATCTAATTCTGGTATTGATTGTTTTTGCCGATCATCTCCACTTGTAGCTGATTTTTTCATTAATGTGTTAATTTAGATCATGAGCTCATGTTTATCTAAACACCTCACCTTATAAGAGGCTTAGGTGTGAACGCTCATGAGTTTCAGCAGAAAGTCGGCAAAGGTATATTTGTGTCCCTCCAATGAATTGCCCGCATGGACCCTGATTTCTAGAAGTGTTCGGCCAAAACTCCCTCTAGGGGCAGGGGACTCAGACAGGGCTGCTTTGCGGCCCCCGCTCTGGGGCATGGGCACTGAGTGGCCAGGGGCCTGGGCAGGTGCCTCTCCGCATGTTTCTGTGGGGAAAACCTGCCTGAGACCTTCGGTCGCCTTGCAGGAAGCTACGTCGCCCAGACCTGTGGTTACTTGTGCAGCGAGGTGTACTCCGTGGACACGTTCTACACACACATCAAGTAGGAGGGCGACCTGAGTGGAAAGGTGAGAGGCCGGGTTGCCTCACAGACCAAGAAGGCAATCTTTGGCATAGGCCTAAATTCTTGTGCCACCCCACAGGGCCTGCCACGCTCTGAGGGCCCTACATTGGTCCCCCTGCTCCCCTGCCCTTTGTTCAGTCACAGCAGAGATGGTCACACCCACACCGTCACTGAGGGCAGTGTTCCAACCTCCTGCAGCCCCGCCCCCTCTCCGCAGGTTGCCATGGACGACAGAAGCTGCATGCTGAGGCCAGGGCTTACCGAGGATGCAAAGGGCAGTCATGATGGCCTTAAATGATTTCATCTTGTGTCAGATTTGGCAAACTTTAAGAGCTAGGAAATTGTCCACTTTATAGAAATGTTCAAATTTACTGGCATTTCATATATTCTCTGCTATAACATTGTCCTGATTCTTTCTGTAGATTATTTACTTATGTTTTTGTTTTGCTTAATCAAAGTGTGTTTGTTACATCATTTCAAAGAATATTCTTTTGACTTACTGACTGACCTCAATTTTATACGTTATCTGTTTTATTACGTTCTGCTCATATCTTTATTTATATTTTTTCTATGTTCTCAGGGTTTATTGTTTTGATCTTCTGATGTCAATTCAACACTTGGTTATTAATTATAATAAATCATTTTAATTATAAAGATTAGAACTTTTTGAAGATTCCAGCTAACTTGTAAGTATCTAAGGGTCAGGTCCTCCACATTGTTGCTGGCCTAAGGCTTAGTTCACCATATAGCAATGTATATATATATTGACATATTTTCCCCTCGACTTACTGTGTTTCCCTACATGTCACCTTTCTTTGCAGACAAGCCATTTGAAATACCCTTAACTTATTTCACAGCCAATAAGTCTTTAAAATAATGTGTATTTCTTAAGATAAATCTTCTTATATAATTAGGCAGAAAACCTGATCTGCCATATTTTTCAAAACAGCATAATTTCACTCTTCTCCATGATTAATCTGTTGTATTACACAACCTTCGAGTTTTTAGCTTTATCAATGACATGTACTTTAAAAATGTTTTAAAGATCCTACCAGTCTTTTAAAACATCCTTGTTCCTTGTTTCAGTTCTAGTTTTACATATATTTTCTGCCTTGCACCTGATTATTCCAACATCAGATGGATGGCCTTGGGAATCTAATTCTGATATTGATTGTTTTTTCTGATTGTCTCCACTTGTAGCTGATTTCTTCATTATTGTGTAAATTTAGAACATGAGCTCATGTTTAGCTAAACAGCTGACTTTGTAAGAGGCATAGGTGTGAACGCTCGTGAGCTTCAGCTTCAGTAGTTGTGGTTCACGGGCTCTAGAGCGCAGGCTGAGTAGTTGTTTCGCACAGTCTTACTTGCTCCGTGGCATGTGCAGTGTCATTTGCAGGTTCTGGGGAGGATTAAATGAGCTCATATGATACCCAATTGACTGAGGCAGAGTAGGCTTGGGATGAATCTTTGCTTGGTTTTCATGAGCTGCGGAGAAGAGGATGACAGCTTGGTGCCTCTCCAAATTTCACATGGGTGTGCCTCCCTTGGGGATCTTGTTAAATGCAGGCTGGTATTCAGTAGTTCTGGGTGGGGCCTGGATTCTGTCCTTCTAAGAAGCTCCTAGGTGACGGTGATGCTGAGGGCAAGGGTCCAGCTCCTGCATTTCTCCCTTTCCGGAAGAGCAGGACGTCTGCCCCCCGGGAGGAGAAAACATCCACAAAGTGACTACTAGGCACCAGCTTCCCTTACAGGCAAGGGACCTTTACCAGTGCTCCCAACCATTGTGTCTGAGGCGCAGCAAGCCAAAACACTGAGATGCTGAGGTTTGCAGCAAAGAGGAGGTTTATTCACAGGGCAGCCATGCGAGGAAGTGACGTGAAAATAGGTCTCCAATCCTCCTTCCCGAAAGCAAGGGGCTTGGGGTATCTGTGGGATAAAGAATAAAGAAGCAGGGCAGTATGGGTCATGGGGAGCTTGAGGCAAGGTGATTGGAAAAAGATGTGCTCCTCATTGTTCTGAGCTGGTGTAATAGGCTACAGGGCTCAGCACATTCTCAGGCTGGAGTTTTTGGCCCTCTGATGGCAGAAGGTCAAAAGGCACTTGCCCAGGTGGAAGATCGGTGGTCCTCTCCACTCTAAACCACCTCCGCCTAACTAGGCACAGCTGATTCCAAGTTCCTGGACAGTACCGGGGCAAACATCTTTTTGCTTATGCTACATGCTACTTGGAGGACGTGCAAGTGTTCAAGGTACCTTGATGAGTGAAGACAGGATTTCACTAATCATGACACATGGTTTCACTTCCAGGTGAGCAGAAGAGACCTGTAGGCTGAGTCTGGCTCCCGGCACCTGGCATTGGAGGCAGATGGTTTAAAAACGGGCTCCCCCACCCTCTGTGTGATCTTAGGTAGATAGACTATTGATCCTTTTCTCCAATTAAAATGTGCCACTTAGTGGCATGTCTGACACACAGTAGTTATGCTACCGTAGGTCTTTCTTGGAAACTGAAGCCGTGGTTTTGAGGGATCATCAAAACCAGTACAATGCTTGCCATGTTTCTCCTTGTTCATCCTGGTGACAAACCTGGTAGAGAGAGCTCCATCCTCTCCCACAGGACCACACCCCTAGTACTTAGAGTGAAGTGGTTATGTCTCACTTAAGGCACCTTTTCCTTTTCCTTCCTTCTTTTTCCTTCACTAATCTTCATCCAACTGGCCTTTCTAAATTTTACACAAAACAAAACCATTTCTCAATGGATTCAGATACTACCCCAAGTTAGTATTCCAAACAAGTTCTTGATCTTCCGGGTCTCATCATCAGAAATTTCTGAGCCTAAATCTTCTCTAGTTTCTAGGATCACTCATTTTCTCATTTCTCCCTTCTCCTTTGAGTTCAGAGTCTTGCCAATTTAGTCCCTTCCCTAACCGCAACTTATAATAAGGTGACACAGCAAAGTGATGAAAGTCTAGATGGTCTTGTTTTACTCCTGGGTTTTTGCCACCTACTTACTGTGTGGCATTAGGCAAGCTATTCAACGTCTCTGGGCCTCAGTTTCCCCCCAAAAGTGAATATTATGAATATTACCTGCCGGGCTTCCATAGTTGTGCAGTGGTTGGGAGTCCGCCTGCTGATGCAGGGGGCACGGGTTCGTGCCCCGGTCCGGGAGGGTCCCACATGCCGTGGAGTGGCTGGGCCCGTGAGCCATGGCTGCTGAGCCTGCACATCCAGAGCCTGTGATCTGCAGCGGGAGAGGCCACAACATTGAGAGGCCTGCTTACCCCCCCCCAAAAAAAAATGAACATTACCTGCCTATAGGGTTGCCATTATGAGGAATACGTGGGATAATATTTGGTAAGAACTTAGAATAGTACTTGTTATAGTTTAAGCACTACAGTTGTGTTTATTAATAATAATAATTGAAATTCCAAATGTATACCTTACTCAACTTTCTGTCATAACTTTGAAGTGTTGGTCTATCTGTTAGGTCTTGTCAGCCTGTAAAGGAGGTGAGGAGTCCGTAGCTTTGGTGTCAGACGTGCTGCCTGCCGAAGCCCTGATGCCCGCCAACACCGTGACTGCCAATGCCGTGATTGGGTGCTGGAGAAAGCAGGAGCAGAACGGAAGATGACGGCGTGGGAAGGAGGTGTGGTGTCCATAGGTTCGGGGTCAGACGTGCTGCCTGCTGAAGCACCGATGCCTGCCAAAGGCGTAAATGGGGTGCTGGGGAAAACAGGAGCAGAATGGTAGATGATGGCGTGGGAAGGAGGTGTGGTGTCCATTGGTTCCATATCAGAGCTGCTGCGTGCCTGATCTGAGAGCAGAGAGGGACACTGGGAGAGTTTCTCACTCCTTTTATATCTGACGGCTCCGCCTGCCTCTGTGACATGTCCATTGTACGTGTCACAGAGAAAGGGCGGGCGGGGCAGGGGGTGAGGCAGGGGGCACATGCAAGCCCAGCTGATGGAGAAACCCCAGCCCAAAGGCATATCACGGTGCAGGTCATCCGCCACATCCTCAGGGAGAGCTGGAGGGACACAGAGTAACTGTCAGGACACTGGTGATGCGGCTCAGGAATTACTCAGGGCCTTTCTTCTCGATGTGGACATGGGGTGGTGTGTATGGATGTGGGAGGTTAGTAAGTGTGGGCTGAGCTGGTGTTGGGCCATCCTCTTTGGGGGATGAAGGAAGGCAAAGGACAAGAGGAAGGAAATGAAAACAGAGCTTTGGCTTTCTAGCTAAGGGGAGCCTCATCAGAAGGGAAGGGTCGATCTAAACAATGGTAAACACTAAAATGCATGCTCTGTTTCAATGACACAGACCCATGACCCATCCTGCCTCTTTTGAGCTTCTGCTAAATTGCCACTGTCTCTTGATTTTTCCCAGATCACTCTTTCCCCAGCATCCACAATGCCAGCTACTGCATTTATCATGTCTTCTGTTGTATGATATTTTATACTTGATTAACAGCAACCTCCATTAAAGGACTGAATTCAATCCTAGACAAAATATGCTATATTTATTCACTAATCACTTGTCTTAAAGAAAATCAAATACACAAGATTTGACAAAACTGAAATCCTACCCTTTAGATACAGCCACTATCAATCGTATCATATTTTTCTCCCAGTCTTTGTTTTCTATACAATGTACGTATGCCCACTGAGTCAGGGGCTGTCCATACTCTAGGGAGCTGTTCCATAAGTGGGACACTTCGTTATGAAGAGGGAGCCCGGACTGAGCACAGCCTGTCTCTAACCCAGCTGTGCAGGAGAAGTGTACAGGCTAACACTCAGGTTCCACTTTGAGTCCTTGGGTGTGGGCTACAGGAATTGACCAATGCTAAGGCTTATGGTAATGTTATCCAATACAATAAAATAGCTCCCTGATTCTTATCTGCTTTTGGCCTTGTTTAAGCAATGACACCAGCACTGACAGATATGACCTGTACTGTATACATGGGGTCTCACACCTCTCAGAATCTGTGAGCTGACCAGGAGAATGCAGGTCCTGAGGTGAATTTCACGTTAATGACTGTGCCAAAGTCAACTGATCAGCCCACCCATAGCTGCCCTGGATTCTGTGACCACTAAGGCCACCTGATGGGCAAGGTCTGGACCTTTGGAGATGCTAGGACTTCCAGCCAAGGATACGGATGCAGGGACTCCCTTGCTCCATGACGGAGGATCCCTTGGCTGAGTGGTAAGTGCAGGTCAGGGATCCAGAGCACCCACATTGGGACCCATCCCTGGGTTCTCAGTTTGGCTTTTCCACTTAGGAGGTCAAGAGCTGAGAACATTTATCTCTGCACCATCTCCTTCTGAGGAAAAGGAATATTAACCAAATCTGGGCAACAGCTGTGTTGAGGGAAGAACAAGGTAGTGTACAGACAGTGTGCAGTGGTGATGAGCTTTGTTGACAGGTGAATTGTGCTGTGTAAGAGGGAAATATCTCCTCAGGAAACACACACACGCTCACGCATGCAGGTTCACAATCACACCACATAGGCTCACACATGGACCCCATCCCAACCCTGATACACACAAACCCACATCATCTAAATGATGCAGTTACTTCCAGGACCATAGAACTTGGGCGTGGCTCTTTACTGGGAAATCACTCTCTAGCTCTACACCCCCAGCCCTCATCCCTGTAGGGACCCTGAATCAGGGTGTCTCTCCAAGCAAAGCCAGCAAGAGAGTCCCACCTTCTTCATCATCTAGATTGTTCCTCAGCACAGGGGTGAACTCTGAATACATACCGGTTTTGTTTGCTGTCCAATCCACCTGTGATTAGAGAAGAGAAAACAGTGTAAGGATCTCAGCATCCTGTGCTCTGTGGACACAGGTATTTCATCTCTTTTTTTGTCCTCAGAAAACCAAATGGGAAACTGGTGTTGAGTCAATGGCCCCAAAAGAAACCAGAGAAGACAGCTGTGGGAAAGGCTGGAGCTTTGCCTGGAAGATCTCTCAGGTCCACTTTGAGGAGCAAATACAAAAGTCTATTTCAAGGAGGGAAATTTTCTGCTGAGGAAAGTGTGTCTGACTCTACAGTTTCTAACTGATGTTGCCATTTTTAAATGGCCTTTTGAATGAGTTATCTGTTGGGAAAGACCTTCAATCAGCATTCATCCAACCAAGCAAAATTGTATACATCAGCTGTCTTGAACATTGTAGATCTTCATATCTGAAATCAATTGCAAAAGAAAGAAATGAAGCAAACTTTTTACCTCTGATAAATAAGGGGAGCTTACCCTGGAGGTAGAAGGAGCCTCTTCAACTGCCCTCGCATGGGGCAGTCCCTCCAACCGGTCCTCAGGGGGCTCTAGGAGGACACAGAGTAAGTGTCAGGACACTGGTGATGCTGCTCAGGAATTACTCAGAGAGCCTCGTTAATGTGGACACAGGGTGGGAGTGTATGGATGCAGGTGGTTACTGAGTGTGGACTGAGGTGCTGTTGGACAAACCTCCCTGGTGGGTGGAGGAAGGCAAAGGGGAGGAATATTTCAGAAATGAGGAAGAGAACCTTTAGCTTTCTAGCTGTAGGGAACCTAATCAATTTGAAAGTGTCAGTCTGAAAAAGCTTAAACACTAACATTGCACTATGTTTCAGTATAGAGTCCCACGGCCCCTCTGCCCATTTCAAAGTCCCTCCAAATCCCCCTTCTTCTTGAAATGTTACAAGACTCTTTCAGCTTCCTTCTAATCAAATATGTTGCTCCTTCATTCATCGTCCATTCTGTTGGATTTTTGACTTATTTTATTGTGATGAAATATACATATTTATGCTTTTCATAATTTTGAAGTATACAGTTCACTAGCATTTCTTACTTTCACAATGCTGTGTACCCATCAACACAATCTACATCTTAATCTTTTTCATCATTTCAACGTAACCTCTGTACCCATTAAATCATAATCCACCTTACTCCTGCCTCCTGACCTTGGTAATTTCTACTTCCGGTGTCTGTGAGTTTGCCTACACTAGGTACCTCATACAAGTGGAATCATATAATATTTGTCTTTCTGCGCCTGCCTTATTTCACTAACATTAATATATTTTTTATATTATTTGGATCATTCATTTTGTAGCATAAGTCAATCTTTAATTCCTTTTTATGGTTGAAAATTATTCCATTCTGTGTATATATCACATTTGATTTATCCATTCATCACCTCATGGACTTTGGATTGTTTCTATCTTTTGGCTACTGAGAATAATGCTACTATGAACATTAGTGTACACATTTCTGTATGGCACCATAATGGTGACAAATAATATTGTACATATTTCAAATATCATTGCATATAACAACACAAGGTATGACTCTGAGGTGAACTATGGACTTTTCATTAGTAAAAATATACTTACGTTGTTTCACTAATTGTAACAAATGTACTTCACCTATGCTATATATTATTAATAGCTGAAACTGGAGTGATAGGATACAGGTATTTTCTGTATTGCATGTACAACTTTTATGTCAATATAATCCTGTTCTAAATAATGTCTAATAATTTAAAGAAATCTCAAAACATGGTTTCAGGGAGGGATGTGTTGTTGCTAATGTTCAAAAATCAGCTAATGTCTAAACCATAACTAGAGACCATCTTCCCTCTTAAACATGAACCAAATGTTGAATTTTAAATACATGTTTACTTCCATGGTTAAAACAGTACCATGAAGAACCTAGGGGTAAAACGGGAATAAAGACACAGACCTACTTGAGAATGGACTTGGGGATATGGGGAGGGGGAAGGGTAAGCTGTGACAAAGCGAGGGAGAGGCATGGACATATATACACTACCAAACGTAGGGTAGATAGATAGTGGGAAGCAGCCACAGAGCACAGGGAGATCAGCTCGGTGCTTTGTGACCGCCTGGAGGGGAGGGATGGGGAGGGTGGGAGGGAGGGAGATGCATGAGGGAGGGGATGTGGGAACAGATGTATATGTATGACTGATTCACTTTGTTATAAAGCAGAAACTAATAAAAAAATAGAAAAAAAAATAAAAAAAAAATTAAAAAAAATAAAAAGATAAAAAAAAAAATACAAAACAAGATACTTCCTATATATTATTACATACTTAATGTCCTTTTCTGAACTTGCATTATATTGTGAAAAATCACTTAACTTTGACTCTTGGCTTTTAATAAAAAGTAAGTACAACATAAAAAAAAAAAAACACACAAAAAAAAAACAGTACCAGCTTGCTTAGTAAGTTTCAATTTGAACACATGGAATAAAAGAAGAATACTGCTTAATATTTCATAGCTTTTTCTTCAATATGAGGCACTGAATCAACTAGAATAATTATTCTTTTTTTTATACTTTTATAATTTTTTTAAAACCTTTTTTGCCGAATGGATTCTATTTGGTTAATAAATAATGCTTTTCCCATCGGTCTATCGAAGTCCAGACCAGCTGTGCAGATAGGACGCCCAGCCGGAGGAACGGGAAGCATTTTCCTCCTCACCTTGGGCGGCGGCGGCCAGCCTGGCCTTCTCCTCGGGGCTGAGCTGCAGCATCGTGTCCACGACGGGCAGCAGCCGTGCCCACTCGCTTCCCGGCTTCAGGAGGATGAACTGCAGCAGCACGTTCTTCAGGTATTCCAGGTTGGCGGCCGACTGCTCTTGTGCCTGGTTCCTCTCCAGCCGCCTTATTTCACTCTTCAGAAGCTTAATCTGCTCCGTGAGGATGGCGTTGGTGGCTTCTGTTTCCCGAAGCAGCCCGTTTAAGTGGTCGGCACTTTTTGTGGTGGAACTGAACTTTTGAACCAATTCTTCTTTGGTGAATTCAGCGTGCCAGGAAGGAGGCTCGAGTCTGGCTTCGGGAGAACGGAGCAGCTGCTCTAAGGACTGCGGGTGGATGCCAGCGGAAGATACGGACTTGGTGTCTGTGGTCTCCATCTCCTCCCCCTCCTCCCGGGTCGTGGCCGGCACATCCAGATGCAGGAGGTCTGTGCTTCTCCTTTCTCGAAGGCTCCTCAAAGGTTGCTGGGAAGAAGCTGGGCTTCTTGTGGACGGCTCGCTCTGGAGCTGGAAGAGCTGGGCCTGCAGCCTGCTCAGCTGCTGCTGCAGCGTCTCCACCGTCCGCCGGTGCTCCTCCTGCAGCTGCAGCACCTGGTCTCGGAAGCTGCCACGCAGGGCCTCGTGCTGGGCCGAGAGCTGACTCACGGTCTGTGCATGCTCAGACTTCATCGCGGAGTTCTCCGACCTGTAAGTTATTTTGGGTGTCTTGTAATTTGATCTTTAGTTGGTCAATCAGCATTTCCAGATGATCTCTTTCTTGTTTGGCTCCGTTGGTCTCCGTCTGAGACACAGACTTAGTTTTCTGTTGTTTTAGAACGTTGTGAACTCGGACTTTGTAGCTCTCAAATTCAGAGGTGACAGCAGCTTGTTCTGCCCTGGCTGCGCGGCACTCCTCCTGCAGGGCTGCCACCCTCTGCTGGTAGGCGCCCAGCGTGCGCTGCTGCTGGTCCGCGGACGCCTTCAGGTGCTGGTGAGCTTTGTGCTTCTCCGACGTCATTTCCGCCAGCTGAATTTTATACACTTCTACTTGCTGCTGGCTTGCCTCCAGCTCGCCCTTTAAAGACGCTTGAAGTATTAAGTGATCAGTTTCCGCTGGCTTTGAATCTGACAGTTCTTTTTTGGTTTTCACAAGCAACTGCTTGATTTGGGTGTTTTTTCCCTCATACTGTTGTACTGAAGCCTGCAGCGAAGTCATTTCTTCCTGCAGGGTTTCTTGTTTCTGTTTTTGGATTTTTATTTCTTGTTCCAAATCTTCTATCTTGCTGTTCTTATTAGCTAACTTTTGATTTAATTCTTTCATCAAACGTTCGTAATCAGCAATTTCCATGTTCATCAATGTGGTTTGTTGGGCATCCTTTCTAACCAGCTCTAATTCTTGCATGGTTTTCTGAAGCTGTTTCTTTTCCTTTTGCAGTTGTAGCTGAAGCTCTTCAAGTTCGTTTACAGAACTGGCATGCTCCTTTATTTTCTGCTCTTTCTGAAGTTTTTCAGCTTCCAACTCTTTGTCTGCCATGGCCTTGGCTTTGTGGACTTCCAAAATCTGCACGTCTAATAACCGGGTGTTAGACTGCAGTGTCTCAATATGGGCCAGGAGGTCTTCATTATCTGAGTTTAATTTTTCACACTGAAAAGCCAGATTCCTTAATTGTCTTGTAAGGTCTTCTACTTGGTGCTCAAAATTATTAGCCCGTTCTTTCTCCAGGTCCAACTGCTCTGACTGCTTATCATATTCCAATACAAGATTCTTATAGCCTTCTGCTCCTTGAATGAGATCTCTCATGGAAGTAGACACCTGATCCCTTTCTGAACGAACAGATTCAAGTTCTTCCCGTAGTGTCTGGGCCTCTTTTCTGCTAAAACCTAGTTCTTTCTTTGCCTTCAAAGCAACTAGCTTTAACTTCTCTATTTTCTCCTGTTTGTCTTTGCAGTCTTCTTCCAGATATGCTATTTTTTCTTCAAACTCTTTTACTGAAGGTTGATCACTTTCTACAGAAGGTGATTTCTCTAAGGAATCCTTTAATGATCTCAACTCTGCTCTCACATCTTGCAATTCTGATTCTTTTTGTTCTAGTAATGGCCTTAGGTTTTCAAGCTCCTTTATAAAATATTTTTCTTTTTCATTATGGTTTTCATTTTTGCTACATAATTTTTGAGATAATTCTTCAATTTGAATTAGGAGATTCTGATTTTCAAGCCTTGTTTGTTCATTAGCATTCTTCATTTCTAGAAGATCAGACTGCAGGGCCTCTTTTTCCAAGAGGGTTTCTTCTAACTCTTTCCTTAAGAGAGCTTTCTCTACCTCATGGTCTCTTAGTAAAGACCTAAGTTTCTCACATTCAATCACACTCTCTTCTTGGAGGAACTTAATCTCTTTTTCTAACTCTGCTACCCTTTTACCATACTGGAAGACCAAGTTGTGCTTTTCTTCATTTATTTTAGCTAAGGATTCACCTACAGCTTGTAGGACACTTACAACATCTTGTTCTTCACTTTCTTCTGAAACTTTTGACTCCATTTGTTCAAGAAAACCACACAACTGAGCTCTGACAAATAATTTCTGAACTTGCTCATTTCCCAACAGTTTATTTAAATTATCTTTTTCTTCAACTGTTAACTGAAGTTTCTTTTCTAATTCAGAAATCTGCTCCTTCAGCATAAAATCTCCTTCTTTTTGAGACAGGAGAGCTTCCAAATCCCTGCTCAACTGGTTCTTTTCTGAACTCAGTCTACTATTTTCTTCATGAAGAGACTTCACTTCAGACGACACTGCTTCCTGGTCTTCAGAGAGAGTTTTCAACTGAGCCATAAGCTTTTCCAGTTTTTCGTCACTTTGATCCTTTTTTTTAAGGTTTCTTCTAGTTGTGCTGTTAATTCATTTACCTTCTGTTCTAGCTCACTGTTGTACTGGGTAGTCTGCTCCACTTTCTCCCTGGGTCCTACAATAATCCCTTCTCCCCGTTCACGTCTGTGATAGACAGTCTCCACCTCTTCATGAGAACTTTTAATTTTACTTATGAGATCATCTTTTTCCTCAGTAAGAGAACTTATCTTTGCTTCAAATTCTTGTAACATGGTATCTCTCTGACTGAGACTAACTAAATATACTTCATTCTTTTCTTGAAGGTTCTTTATGGTATTTTCAAGTTCTGGTACAATTTGTTGCTGTGTTAATAACTTTTCATTTTCTCTCTGGAGACGATTCACGGTTTCAAGAAGAGCATCTTTTTCATTAAATGCAGTTCTGAGCTTCTGCTGAAGTTCATTAACATCAGATGCTTGCTGTTGCTTCATTGATTCAAACTCTTGACTTATTTTTCGAGCAGGTTCCCCCAACTCTGTTTGTAAAATTTCCATAATCTCTCGTAAACTCTCATAATTTAAAATTGCTTCTTGCTTTTCTTTTTGTAGGTTTTCACATTGTTCCTTAAGACCCTGTATTTCAAACATCAATGTTAATTTTTCTTTTTCTGAACCTGACAATAATGCCTCATTTAGTTCTGATATTTCTTTTGATGTTTTTCCTTAAGACTCTGTACTTCTTTGTTATGTTGTTCTATGGTACAGCAAAATTGTTTATTTGAATCTTCTAGCTCAGATTTTAGTTTTTCAATTACACACCCCTGTTCTTCTTTAGCTAGTAATAATTCATTAATTTTAAACTCTAAATCTTCCCGTTCGTGAAAAAACTCATCCTTTGTATGCTGGGCATCAATTTCAAGTTTTAATTTAAGATTATTCATGTAAGTTAACTCGTCTTTTAAGATGCTATGTTGAGACTTCAGTTCTTTTAGGGTATCTTCTAAGTATTTGACTTTTTCATTTACTGCTTATTCTACAAGAGTATCTTCCTGTAAGAGCAAAGAACACATTTGATTTTCCTGGTTTGCGTTTTCTAATTCACATTCATATTTCTCCTGAAGGTTCTTCTCACTTGGCTCACACTGGCTGACTAAGTTCTCCTTTAGCTGGTTTAAATGATTTACTTCTGCTTCATGTTCTTTAGCAGATGCTTCAATTTGGCACTTCAATTCTTTCACCTCTTCTTGGTGTGTAGATTTCAACTGTAAAAGTTCTTCTCGCAAACTATTAATTTCTTTTTGGTACTGCTGAGAATTAGCCTCAGTGACTCCTTGGAGATGAGTAATTTCTCACTCCTTTTCATTTGTGGCAACTTCTAACTGCTTTTGCAGACATAAAATCTGCTCCTCAAAGGCTGGCTTAATTTTCTGAATCTCTTCCTGTAGTTTTTTAACATTATCTTCAGAATCACTCTGAAATTTGATTTGTTCTGAAAGCTCTAATTGTTTTTTTTTTTGCTGCTTCTTCCAGTTCCTTTTGCCAACCAGCTTTATCGTTACTGTATTTGGAATGTACTGCCATTAATTCATTTTTCAAATTTTCCATTTCTTTCACATAGTTTCTTTGTGATTGTTCAAACTCCTCGTGCACATCTTCCAACTTAGTTGCAGAATCCTCAACCTCTTGCTTCATTTAAATATTTTCCTTCTTCAAAGAAACACACCGTTGCTCAGTCTCTGCTCTTTCCAAAAGAATAGCATCCAGACGTATGGTCAACGCCTTAATAATAATATCATCAGTTCCTCCAGCAACAGGTTTCAATCTCAATTCTTCAATTTCTTTCTCCAATTCTGTACATCTTGATTTAGCTTTCTGTATTAGCATCATCTGCTTCTTGGCAAACTTGATAAGATCTTCCTTGGGCAATGTTTCCAGCTTGGATTTCCCGATCCCAGGAGCGGCCGGCGAGGCCACCCAGTCGTGAACACGCTCCTCCATGGCTACCCGCAGCCCGCACTTCCGCCCGCCGACTCCCACGGAGCCCCGCCGCGGGTCAAAGGTCGCGCTTCTCCTAGAATAATTATTCTTGAGTGAACCGAATGAGACATTTTCCACAGTACCTTCAGCTGGGTCATTTATAGGGTGCACCCTAAAATGTGGCCGGATGCGGATCTTTTTCAGCCAGCCTGGGGTTGATATTCTTGACCTCTGATGAGTGTTTCTTCTTCTCCTCGCATTCTGGGAGCAGTATCCTGGGAAATGCATTACAATAGAGACAACTATTGACATCTTGCTGGCAGAAGACCATGGGGAAATTAGCACTAATTTATTCACAGTTCATGGGCCTCCCTGGTGGCGCAGTGGTTGAGAGTCCGCCTGCCGATGCAGGGGATACGGGTTCGTGCCCCGGTCTGGGAGGATCCCATATGCCGCGGAGCGGCTGGGCCCGTGAGCCATGGCCGCTGGGCCTGCGTGTCCGGAGCCTGTGCTCCGCAACGGGGGAGGCCACAACAGTGAGAGGCCCGCGTACAGGAAAAAAAAAAAAAAAAAAAAAAAAGAGTATCTTCCTGTAAGAGCAAAGAACACGTTTGATTTTCCTGGTTTGCGTTTTCTAATTCACATTCATATTTCTCCTGAAGGTTCTTCTCACTTGGCTCACACTGGCTGACTAAGTTCTCCTTTAGCTGGTTTAAATGATTTACTTCTGCTTCATGTTCTTTAGCAGATGCTTCAATTTGGCACTTCAATTCTTTCACCTCTTCTTGGTGTGTAGATTTCAACTGTAAAAGTTCTTCTCGCAAACTATTAATTTCTTTTTGGTACTGCTGAGAATTAGCCTCAGTGACTCCTTGGAGATGAGTAATTTCTCACTCCTTTTCATTTGTGGCAACTTCTAACTGCGTTTGCAGACATAAAATCTGCTCCTCAAAGGCTGGCTTAATTTTCTGAATCTCTTCCTGTAGTTTTTTAACATTATCTTCAGAATCACTCTGAAATTTGATTTGTTCTGAAAGCTCTAATTGTTTTTTTTTTTTTGCTGCTTCTTCCAGTTCCTTTTGCCAACCAGCTTTATCGTTACTGTATTTGGAATGTACTGCCATTAATTCATTTTTCAAATTTTCCATTTCTTTCACATAGTTTCTTTGTGATTGTTCAAACTCCTCGTGCACATCTTCCAACTTAGTTGCAGAATCCTCAACCTCTTGCTTCATTTAAATATTTTCCTTCTTCAAAGAAACACACCGTTGCTCAGTCTCTGCTCTTTCCAAAAGAATAGCATCCAGACGTATGGTCAATGCCTTAATAATATCATCAGTTCCTCCAGCAACAGGTTTCAATCTCAATTCTTCAATTTCTTTCTCCAATTCTGTACATCTTGATTTAGCTTTCTGTATTAGCATCATCTTCTTCTTGGCAATCTTGATAAGATCTTCCTTGGGCAATGTTTCCAGCTTGGATTTCCCGATCCCAGGAGCGGCCGGCGAGGCCACCCCGTCGTGAACACGCTCCTCCATGGCTACCCGCAGCCCGCACTTCCGCCCGCCGACTCCCACGGAGCCCCGCCGCGGGTCAAAGGTCGCGCTTCTCCTAGAATAATTATTCTTGAGTGAACCGAATGAGACATTTTCCACAGTACCTTCAGCTGGGTCATTTATAGGGTGCACCCTAAAATGTGGCCAGATGCGGATCTTTTTCAGCCAGCCTGGGGTTGATATTCTTGACCTCTGATGAGTGTTTCTTCTACTCCTCGCATTCTGGGAGCAGTATCCTGGGAAATGCATTACAATAGAGACAACTATTGACATCTTGCTGGCAGAAGACCATGGGGAAATTAGCACTAATTTATTCACAGTTCATGGGCCTCCCTGGTGGCGCAGTGGCTGAGAGTCCGCCTGCCGATGCAGGGGATACGGGTTCGTGCCCCGGTCTGGGAGGATCCCATATGCCGCGGAGCGGCTGGGCCCGTGAGCCATGGCCGCTGGGCCTGCGTGTCCGGAGCCTGTGCTCCGCAACGGGGGAGGCCACAACAGTGAGAGGCCCGCGTACCGGAAAAAAAAAAAAAAAAAAAAAGAGTATCTTCCGGTAAGAGCAAAGAACACGTTTGATTTTCCTGGTTTGCATTTTCTAATTCACATTCATATTTCTCCTGAAGGTTCTTCTCACTTGGCTCACACTGGCTGACTAAGTTCTCCTTTAGCTGGTTTAAATGATTTACTTCTGCTTCATGTTCTTTAGCAGATGCTTCAATTTGGCACTTCAATTCTTTCACCTCTTCTTGGTGTGTAGATTTCAACTGTAAAAGTTCTTCTCGCAAACTATTAATTTCTTTTTGGTACTGCTGAGAATTAGCCTCAGTGACTCCTTGGAGATGAGTAATTTCTCACTCCTTTTCATTTGTGGCAACTTCTAACTGCTTTTGCAGACATAAAATCTGCTCCTCAAAGGCTGGCTTAATTTTCTGAATCTCTTCCTGTAGTTTTTTAACATTATCTTCAGAATCACTCTGAAATTTGATTTGTTCTGAAAGCTCTAATTGTTTTTTTTTTGCTGCTTCTTCCAGTTCCTTTTGCCAACCAGCTTTATCGTTACTGTATTTGGAATGTACTGCCATTAATTCATTTTTCAAATTTTCCATTTCTTTCACATAGTTTCTTTGTGATTGTTCAAACTCCTCGTGCACATCTTCCAACTTAGTTGCAGAATCCTCAACCTCTTGCTTCATTTAAATATTTTCCTTCTTCAAAGAAACACACCGTTGCTCAGTCTCTGCTCTTTCCAAAAGAATAGCATCCAGACGTATGGTCAATGCCTTAATAATATCATCAGTTCCTCCAGCAACAGGTTTCAATCTCAATTCTTCAATTTCTTTCTCCAATTCTGTACATCTTGATTTAGCTTTCTGTATTAGCATCATCTTCTTCTTGGCAATCTTGATAAGATCTTCCTTGGGCAATGTTTCCAGCTTGGATTTCCCGATCCCAGGAGCGGCCGGCGAGGCCACCCCATCGTGAACACGCTCCTCCATGGCTACCCGCAGCCCGCACTTCCGCCCGCCGACTCCCACGGAGCCCCGCCGCGGGTCAAAGGTCGCGCTTCTCCTAGAATAATTATTCTTGAGTGAACCGAATGAGACATTTTCCACAGTACCTTCAGCTGGGTCATTTATAGGGTGCACCCTAAAATGTGGCCGGATGCGGATCTTTTTCAGCCAGCCTGGGGTTGATATTCTTGACCTCTGATGAGTGTTTCTTCTACACCTCGCATTCTGGGAGCAGTATCCTGGGAAATGCATTACAATAGAGACAACTATTGACATCTTGCTGGCAGAAGACCATGGGGAAATTAGCACTAATTTATTCACAGTTCATGGGCCTCCCTGGTGGCGCAGTGGTTGAGAGTCCGCCTGCCGATGCAGGGGATACGGGTTCGTGCCCCGGTCTGGGAGGATCCCATATGCCGCGGAGCGGCTGGGCCCGTGAGCCATGGCCGCTGGGCCTGCGTGTCCGGAGCCTGTGCTCCGCAACGGGGGAGGCCACAACAGTGAGAGGCCCGCGTACCGGAAAAAAAAAAAAAAAAAAGAGTATCTTCCTGTAAGAGCAAAGAACACGTTTGATTTTCCTGGTTTGCGTTTTCTAATTCACATTCATATTTCTCCTGAAGGTTCTTCTCACTTGGCTCACACTGGCTGACTAAGTTCTCCTTTAGCTGGTTTAAATGATTTACTTCTGCTTAATGTTCTTTAGCAGATGCTTCAATTTGGCACTTCAATTCTTTCACCTCTTCTTGGTGTGTAGATTTCAACTGTAAAAGTTCTTCTCGCAAACTATTAATTTCTTTTTGGTACTGCTGAGAATTAGCCTCAGTGACTCCTTGGAGATGAGTAATTTCTCACTCCTTTTCATTTGTGGCAACTTCTAACTGCTTTTGCAGACATAAAATCTGCTCCTCAAAGGCTGGCTTAATTTTCTGAATCTCTTCCTGTAGTTTTTTAACATTATCTTCAGAATCACTCTGAAATTTGATTTGTTCTGAAAGCTCTAATTGTTTTTTTTTTGCTGCTTCTTCCAGTTCCTTTTGCCAACCAGCTTTATCGTTACTGTATTTGGAATGTACTGCCATTAATTCATTTTTCAAATTTTCCATTTCTTTCACATAGTTTCTTTGTGATTGTTCAAACTCCTCGTGCACATCTTCCAACTTAGTTGCAGAATCCTCAACCTCTTGCTTCATTTAAATATTTTCCTTCTTCAAAGAAACACACCGTTGCTCAGTCTCTGCTCTTTCCAAAAGAATAGCATCCAGACGTATGGTCAACGCCTTAATAATATCATCAGTTCCTCCAGCAACAGGTTTCAATCTCAATTCTTCAATTTCTTTCTCCAATTCTGTACATCTTGATTTAGCTTTCTGTATTAGCATCATCTGCTTCTTGGCAAACTTGATAAGATCTTCCTTGGGCAATGTTTCCAGCTTGGATTTCCCGATCCCAGCAGCGGCCGGCGAGGCCACCCCGTCGTGAACACGCTCCTCCATGGCTACCCGCAGCCCGCACTTCCGCCCGCCGACTCCCACGGAGCCCCGCCGCGGGTCAAAGGTCGCGCTTCTCCTAGAATAATTATCCTTGAGTGAACCGAATGAGACATTTTCCACAGTACCTTCAGCTGGGTCATTTATAGGGTGCACCCTAAAATGTGGCCGGATGCGGATCTTTTTCAGCCAGCCTGGGGTTGATATTCTTGACCTCTGATGAGTGTTTCTTCTACTCCTCGCATTCTGGGAGCAGTATCCTGGGAAATGCATTACAATAGAGACAACTATTGACATCTTGCTGGCAGAAGACCATGGGGAAATTAGCACTAATTTATTCACAGTTCATGGGCCTCCCTGGTGGCGCAGTGGTTGAGAGTCCGCCTGCCGATGCAGGGGATACGGGTTCGTGCCCCGGTCTGGGAGGATCCCATATGCCGCGGAGCGGCTGGGCCCGTGAGCCATGGCCGCTGGGCCTGCGTGTCCGGAGCCTGTGCTCCGCAACGGGGGAGGCCACAACAGTGAGAGGCCCGCGTACCGGAAAAAAAAAAAAAAAAAAAAGAGTATCTTCCTGTAAGAGCAAATAACACGTTTGATTTTCCTGGTTTGCATTTTCTAATTCACATTCATATTTCTCCTGAAGGTTCTTCTCACTTGGCTCACACTGGCTGACTAAGTTCTCCTTTAGCTGGTTTAAATGATTTACTTCTGCTTCATGTTCTTTAGCAGATGCTTCAATTTGGCACTTCAATTCTTTCACCTCTTCTTGGTGTGTAGATTTCAACTGTAAAAGTTCTTCTCGCAAACTATTAATTTCTTTTTGGTACTGCTGAGAATTAGCCTCAGTGACTCCTTGGAGATGAGTAATTTCTCACTCCTTTTCATTTGTGGCAACTTCTAACTGCTTTTGCAGACATAAAATCTGCTCCTCAAAGGCTGGCTTAATTTTCTGAATCTCTTCCTGTAGTTTTTTAACATTATCTTCAGAATCACTCTGAAATTTGATTTGTTCTGAAAGCTCTAATTGTTTTTTTTTTTGCTGCTTCTTCCAGTTCCTTTTGCCAACCAGCTTTATCGTTACTGTATTTGGAATGTACTGCCATTAATTCATTTTTCAAATTTTCCATTTCTTTCACATAGTTTCTTTGTGATTGTTCAAACTCCTCGTGCACATCTTCCAACTTAGTTGCAGAATCCTCAACCTCTTGCTTCATTTAAATATTTTCCTTCTTCAAAGAAACACACCGTTGCTCAGTCTCTGCTCTTTCCAAAAGAATAGCATCCAGACGTATGGTCAACGCCTTAATAATATCATCAGTTCCTCCAGCAACAGGTTTCAATCTGAATTCTTCAATTTCTTTCTCCAATTCTGTACATCTTGATTTAGCTTTCTGTATTAGCATCATCTTCTACTTGGCAATCTTGATAAGATCTTCCTTGGGCAATGTTTCCAGCTTGGATTTCCCGATCCCAGGAGCGGCCGGCGAGGCCACCCCGTCGTGAACACGCTCCTCCATGGCTACCCGCAGCCCGCACTTCCGCCCGCCGACTCCCACGGAGCCCCGCCGCGGGTCAAAGGTCGCGCTTCTCCTAGAATAATTATTCTTGAGTGAACCGAATGAGACATTTTCCACAGTACCTTCAGCTGGGTCATTTATAGGGTGCACCCTAAAATGTGGCCGGATGCGGATCTTTTTCAGCCAGCCTGGGGTTGATATTCTTGACCTCTGATGAGTGTTTCTTCTACTCCTCGCATTCTGGGAGCAGTATCCTGGGAAATGCATTACAATAGAGACAACTATTGACATCTTGCTGGCAGAAGACCATGGGGAAATTAGCACTAATTTATTCACAGTTCATGGGCCTCCCTGGTGGCGCAGTGGTTGAGAGTCCGCCTGCCGATGCAGGGGATACGGGTTCGTGCCCCGGTCTGGGAGGATCCCATATGCCGCGGAGCGGCTGGGCCCGTGAGCCATGGCCGCTGGGCCTGCGTGTCCGGAGCCTGTGCTCCGCAACGGGGGAGGCCACAACAGTGAGAGGCCCGCGTACCGGAAAAAAAAAAAAAAAAAAAAAAGAGTATCTTCCTGTAAGAGCAAAGAACTCGTTTGATTTTCCTGGTTTGCATTTTCTAATTCACATTCATATTTCTCCTGAAGGTTCTTCTCACTTGGCTCACACTGGCTGACTAAGTTCTCCTTTAGCTGGTTTAAATGATTTACTTCTGCTTCATGTTCTTTAGCAGATGCTTCAATTTGGCACTTCAATTCTTTCACCTCTTCTTGGTGTGTAGATTTCAACTGTAAAAGTTCTTCTCGCAAACTATTAATTTCTTTTTGGTACTGCTGAGAATTAGCCTCAGTGACTCCTTGGAGATGAGTAATTTCTCACTCCTTTTCATTTGTGGCAACTTCTAACTGCTTTTGCAGACATAAAATCTGCTCCTCAAAGGCTGGCTTAATTTTCTGAATCTCTTCCTGTAGTTTTTTAACATTATCTTCAGAATCACTCTGAAATTTGATTTGTTCTGAAAGCTCTAATTGTTTTTTTTTTTTGCTGCTTCTTCCAGTTCCTTTTGCCAACCAGCTTTATCGTTACTGTATTTGGAATGTACTGCCATTAATTCATTTTTCAAATTTTCCATTTCTTTCACATAGTTTCTTTGTGATTGTTCAAACTCCTCGTGCACATCTTCCAACTTAGTTGCAGAATCCTCAACCTCTTGCTTCATTTAAATATTTTCCTTCTTCAAAGAAACACACCGTTGTTCAGTCTCTGCTCTTTCCAAAAGAATAGCATCCAGACGTATGGTCAATGCCTTAATAATATCATCAGTTCCTCCAGCAACAGGTTTCAATCTCAATTCTTCAATTTCTTTCTCCAATTCTGTACATCTTGATTTAGCTTTCTGTATTAGCATCATCTGCTTCTTGGCAAACTTGATAAGATCTTCCTTGGGCCATGTTTCCAGCTTGGATTTCCCGATCCCAGGAGCGGCCGGCGAGGCCACCCCGTCGTGAACACGCTCCTCCATGGCTACCCGCAGCCCGCACTTCCGCCCGCCGACTCCCACGGAGCCCCGCCGCGGGTCAAAGGTCGCGCTTCTCCTAGAATAATTATTCTTGAGTGAACCGAATGAGACATTTTCCACAGTACCTTCAGCTGGGTCATTTATAGGGTGCACCCTAAAATGTGGCCGGATGCGGATCTTTTTCAGCCAGCCTGGGGTTGATATTCTTGACCTCTGATGAGTGTTTCTTCTACTCCTCGCATTCTGGGAGCAGTATCCTGGGAAATGCATTACAATAGAGACAACTATTGACATCTTGCTGGCAGAAGACCATGGGGAAATTAGCACTAATTTATTCACAGTTCATGGGCCTCCCTGGTGGCGCAGTGGTTGAGAGTCCGCCTGCCGATGCAGGGGATACGGGTTCGTGCCCCGGTCTGGGAGGATCCCATATGCCGCGGAGCGGCTGGGCCCGTGAGCCATGGCCGCTGGGCCTGCGTGTCCGGAGCCTGTGCTCCGCAACGGGGGAGGCCACAACAGTGAGAGGCCCGCGTACCGGAAAAAAAAAAAAAGAGTATCTTCCTGTAAGAGCAAAGAACACGTTTGATTTTCCTGGTTTGCGTTTTCTAATTCACATTCATATTTCTCCTGAAGGTTCTTCTCACTTGGCTCACACTGGCTGACTAAGTTCTCCTTTAGCTGGTTTAAATGATTTACTTCTGCTTCATGTTCTTTAGCAGATGCTTCAATTTGGCACTTCAATTCTTTCACCTCTTCTTGGTGTGTAGATTTCAACTGTAAAAGTTCTTCTCGCAAACTATTAATTTCTTTTTGGTACTGCTGAGAATTAGACTCAGTGACTCCTTGGAGATGAGTAATTTCTCACTCCTTTTCATTTGTGGCAACTTCTAACTGCTTTTGCAGACATAAAATCTGCTCCTCAAAGGCTGGCTTAATTTTCTGAATCTCTTCCTGTAGTTTTTTAACATTATCTTCAGAATCACTCTGAAATTTGATTTGTTCTGAAAGCTCTAATTGTTTTTTTTTTTGCTGCTTCTTCCAGTTCCTTTTGCCAACCAGCTTTATCGTTACTGTATTTGTAATGTACTGCCATTAATTCATTTTTCAAATTTTCCATTTCTTTCACATAGTTTCTTTGTGATTGTTCAAACTCCTCGTGCACATCTTCCAACTTAGTTGCAGAATCCTCAACCTCTTGCTTCATTTAAATATTTTCCTTCTTCAAAGAAACACACCGTTGCTCAGTCTCTGCTCTTTCCAAAAGAATAGCATCCAGACGTATGGTCAACGCCTTAATAATATCATCAGTTCCTCCAGCAACAGGTTTCAATCTCAATTCTTCAATTTCTTTCTCCAATTCTGTACGTCTTGATTTAGCTTTCTGTATTAGCATCATCTGCTTCTTGGCAAACTTGATAAGATCTTCCTTGGGCAATGTTTCCAGCTTGGATTTCCCGATCCCAGGAGCGGCCGGCGAGGCCACCCAGTCGTGAACACGCTCCTCCATGGCTACCCGCAGCCCGCACTTCCGCCCGCCGACTCCCACGGAGCCCCGCCGCGGGTCAAAGGTCGCGCTTCTCCTAGAATAATTATTCTTGAGTGAACCGAATGAGACATTTTCCACAGTACCTTCAGCTGGGTCATTTATAGGGTGCACCCTAAAATGTGGCCGGATGCGGATCTTTTTCAGCCAGCCTGGGGTTGATATTCTTGACCTCTGATGAGTGTTTCTTCTTCTCCTCGCATTCTGGGAGCAGTATCCTGGGAAATGCATTACAATAGAGACAACTATTGACATCTTGCTGGCAGAAGACCATGGGGAAATTAGCACTAATTTATTCACAGTTCATGGGCCTCCCTGGTGACGCAGTGGTTGAGAGTCCGCCTGCCGATGCAGGGGATACGGGTTCGTGCCCCGGTCTGGGAGGATTCCATATGCCGCGGAGCGGCTGGGCCCGTGAGCCATGGCCGCTGGGCCTGCGTGTCCGGAGCCTGTGCTCCGCAATGGGGGAGGCCACAACAGTGAGAGGCCCGCATACCGGAAAAAAAAAAAAAAAAAAGAGTATCTTCCTGTAAGAGCAAAGAACACGTTTGATTTTCCTGGTTTGCGTTTTCTAATTCACATTCATATTTCTCCTGAAGGTTCTTCTCACTTGGCTCACACTGGCTGACTAAGTTCTCCTTTAGCTGGTTTAAATGATTTACTTCTGCTTCATGTTCTTTAGCAGATGCTTCAATTTGGCACTTCAATTCTTTCACCTCTTCTTGGTGTGTAGATTTCAACTGTAAAAGTTCTTCTCGCAAACTATTAATTTCTTTTTGGTACTGCTGAGAATTAGCCTCAGTGACTCCTTGGAGATGAGTAATTTCTCACTCCTTTTCATTTGTGGCAACTTCTAACTGCTTTTGCAGACATAAAATCTGCTCCTCAAAGGCTGGCTTAATTTTCTGAATCTCTTCCTGTAGTTTTTTAACATTATCTTCAGAATCACTCTGAAATTTGATTTGTTCTGAAAGTTCTAATTGTTTTTTTTTGCTGCTTCTTCCAGTTCCTTTTGCCAACCAGCTTTATCGTTACTGTATTTGGAATGTACTGCCATTAATTCATTTTTCAAATTTTCCATTTCTTTCACATAGTTTCTTTGTGATTGTTCAAACTCCTCGTGCACATCTTCCAACTTAGTTGCAGAATCCTCAACCTCTTGCTTCATTTAAATATTTTCCTTCTTCAAAGAAACACACCGTTGCTCAGTCTCTGCTCTTTCCAAAAGAATAGCATCCAGACGTATGGTCAACGCCTTAATAATATCATCAGTTCCTCCAGCAACAGGTTTCAATCTCAATTCTTCAATTTCTTTCTCCAATTCTGTACATCTTGATTTAGCTTTCTGTATTAGCATCATCTGCTTCTTGGCAAACTTGATAAGATCTTCCTTGGGCAATGTTTCCAGCTTGGATTTCCCGATCCCAGGAGCGGCCGGCGAGGCCACCCAGTCGTGAACACGCTCCTCCATGGCTACCCGCAGCCCGCACTTCCGCCCGCCGACTCCCACGGAGCCCCGCCGCGGGTCAAAGGTCGCGCTTCTCCTAGAATAATTATTCTTGAGTGAACCGAATGAGACATTTTCCACAGTACCTTCAGCTGGGTCATTTATAGGGTGCACCCTAAAATGTGGCCGGATGCGGATCTTTTTCAGCCAGCCTGGGGTTGATATTCTTGACCTCTGATGAGTGTTTCTTCTTCTCCTCGCATTCTGGGAGCAGTATCCTGGGAAATGCATTACAATAGAGACAACTATTGACATCTTGCTGGCAGAAGACCATGGGGAAATTAGCACTAATTTATTCACAGTTCATGGGCCTCCCTGGTGACGCAGTGGTTGAGAGTCCGCCTGCCGATGCAGGGGATACGGGTTCGTGCCCCGGTCTGGGAGGATCCCATATGCCGCGGAGCGGCTGGGCCCGTGAGCCATGGCCGCTGGGCCTGCGTGTCCGGAGCCTGTGCTCCGCAATGGGGGAGGCCACAACAGTGAGAGGCCCGCGTACCGGAAAAAAAAAAAAAAAAAAAAAAAAGAGTATCTTCCTGTAAGAGCAAAGAACACGTTTGATTTTCCTGGTTTGCGTTTTCTAATTCACATTCATATTTCTCCTGAAGGTTCTTCTCACTTGGCTCACACTGGCTGACTAAGTTCTCCTTTAGCTGGTTTAAATGATTTACTTCTGCTTCATGTTCTTTAGCAGATGCTTCAATTTGGCACTTCAATTCTTTCACCTCTTCTTGGTGTGTAGATTTCAACTGTAAAAGTTCTTCTCGCAAACTATTAATTTCTTTTTGGTACTGCTGAGAATTAGCCTCAGTGACTCCTTGGAGATGAGTAATTTCTCACTCCTTTTCATTTGTGGCAACTTCTAACTGCTTTTGCAGACATAAAATCTGCTCCTCAAAGGCTGGCTTAATTTTCTGAATCTCTTCCTGTAGTTTTTTAACATTATCTTCAGAATCACTCTGAAATTTGATTTGTTCTGAAAGCTCTAATTGTTTTTTTTTTTTGCTGCTTCTTCCAGTTCCTTTTGCCAACCAGCTTTATCGTTACTGTATTTGGAATGTACTGCCATTAATTCATTTTTCAAATTTTCCATTTCTTTCACATAGTTTCTTTGTGATTGTTCAAACTCCTCGTGCACATCTTCCAACTTAGTTGCAGAATCCTCAACCTCTTGCTTCATTTAAATATTTTCCTTCTTCAAAGAAACACACCGTTGCTCAGTCTCTGCTCTTTCCAAAAGAATAGCATCCAGACGTATGGTCAACGCCTTAATAATATCATCAGTTCCTCCAGCAACAGGTTTCAATCTCAATTCTTCAATTTCTTTCTCCAATTCTGTACATCTTGATTTAGCTTTCTGTATTAGCATCATCTGCTTCTTGGCAAACTTGATAAGATCTTCCTTGGGCAATGTTTTCAGCTTGGATTTCCCGATCCCAGGAGCGGCCGGCGAGGCCACCCCGTCGTGAACACGCTCCTCCATGGCTACCCGCAGCCCGCACTTCCACCCGCCGACTCCCACGGAGCCCCGCCGCGGGTCAAAGGTCGCGCTTCTCCTAGAATAATTATTCTTGAGTGAACCGAATGAGACATTTTCCACAGTACCTTCAGCTGGGTCATTTATAGGGTGCACCCTAAAATGTGGCCGGATGCGGATCTTTTTCAGCCAGCCTGGGGTTGATATTCTTGACCTCTGATGAGTGTTTCTTCTTCTCCTCGCATTCTGGGAGCAGTATCCTGGGAAATGCATTACAATAGAGACAACTATTGACATCTTGCTGGCAGAAGACCATGGGGAAATTAGCACTAATTTATTCACAGTTCATGGGCCTCCCTGGTGGCGCATTGGTTGAGAGTCCGCCTGCCGATGCAGGGGATACGGGTTCGTGCCCCGGTCTGGGAGGATCCCATATGCCGCGGAGCGGCTGGGCCCGTGAGCCATGGCCGCTGGGCCTGCGTGTCCGGAGCCTGTGCTCCGCAATGGGGGAGGCCACAACAGTGAGAGGCCCGCGTACCGGAAAAAAAAAAAAAAAAAAAGAGTATCTTCCTGTAAGAGCAAAGAACACGTTTGATTTTCCTGGTTTGCGTTTTCTAATTCACATTCATATTTCTCCTGAAGGTTCTTCTCACTTGGCTCACACTGGCTGACTAAGTTCTCCTTTAGCTGGTTTAAATGATTTACTTCTGCTTCATGTTCTTTAGCAGATGCTTCAATTTGGCACTTCAATTCTTTCACCTCTTCTTGGTGTGTAGATTTCAACTGTAAAAGTTCTTCTCGCAAACTATTAATTTCTTTTTGGTACTGCTGAGAATTAGCCTCAGTGACTCCTTGGAGATGAGTAATTTCTCACTCCTTTTCATTTGTGGCAACTTCTAACTGCTTTTGCAGACATAAAATCTGCTCCTCAAAGGCTGGCTTAATTTTCTGAATCTCTTCCTGTAGTTTTTTAACATTATCTTCAGAATCACTCTGAAATTTGATTTGTTCTGAAAGCTCTAATTGTTTTTTTTTTTGCTGCTTCTTCCAGTTCCTTTTGCCAACCAGCTTTATCGTTACTGTATTTGGAATGTACTGCCATTAATTCATTTTTCAAATTTTCCATTTCTTTCACATAGTTTCTTTGTGATTGTTCAAACTCCTCGTGCACATCTTCCAACTTAGTTGCAGAATCCTCAACCTCTTGCTTCATTTAAATATTTTCCTTCTTCAAAGAAACACACCGTTGCTCAGTCTCTGCTCTTTCCAAAAGAATAGCATCCAGACGTATGGTCAATGCCTTAATAATATCATCAGTTCCTCCAGCAACAGGTTTCAATCTCAATTCTTCAATTTCTTTCTCCAATTCTGTACATCTTGATTTAGCTTTCTGTATTAGCATCATCTGCTTCTTGGCAAACTTGATAAGATCTTCCTTGGGCAATGTTTCCAGCTTGGATTTCCCGATCCCAGCAGCGGCCGGCGAGGCCACCCCGTCGTGAACACGCTCCTCCATGGCTACCCGCAGCCCGCACTTCCGCCCGCCGACTCCCACGGAGCCCCGCCGCGGGTCAAAGGTCGCGCTTCTCCTAGAATAATTATTCTTGAGTGAACCGCATGAGACATTTTCCACAGTACCTTCAGCTGGGTCATTTATAGGGTGCACCCTAAAATGTGGCCGGATGCGGATCTTTTTCAGCCAGCCTGGGGTTGATATTCTTGACCTCTGATGAGTGTTTCTTCTACTCCTCGCATTCTGGGAGCAGTATCCTGGGAAATGCATTACAATAGAGACAACTATTGACATCTTGCTGGCAGAAGACCATGGGGAAATTAGCACTAATTTATTCACAGTTCATGGGCCTCCCTGGTGGCGCAGTGGTTGAGAGTCCGCCTGCCGATGCAGGGGATACGGGTTCGTGCCCCGGTCTGGGAGGATCCCATATGCCGCGGAGCGGCTGGGCCCGTGAGCCATGGCCGCTGGGCCTGCGTGTCCGGAGCCTGTGCTCCGCAACGGGGGAGGCCACAACAGTGAGAGGCCCGCGTACCGGAAAAAAAAAAAAAAAAAAAAGAGTATCTTCCTGTAAGAGCAAAGAACACGTTTGATTTTCCTGGTTTGCGTTTTCTAATTCACATTCATATTTCTCCTGAAGGTTCTTCTCACTTGGCTCACACTGGCTGACTAAGTTCTCCTTTAGCTGGTTTAAATGATTTACTTCTGCTTCATGTTCTTTAGCAGATGCTTCAATTTGGCACTTCAATTCTTTCACCTCTTCTTGGTGTGTAGATTTCAACTGTAAAAGTTCTTCTCGCAAACTATTAATTTCTTTTTGGTACTGCTGAGAATTAGCCTCAGTGACTCCTTGGAGATGAGTAATTTCTCACTCCTTTTCATTTGTGGCAACTTCTAACTGCTTTTGCAGACATAAAATCTGCTCCTCAAAGGCTGGCTTAATTTTCTGAATCTCTTCCTGTAGTTTTTTAACATTATCTTCAGAATCACTCTGAAATTTGATTTGTTCTGAAAGTTCTAATTGTTTTTTTTTTGCTGCTTCTTCCAGTTCCTTTTGCCAACCAGCTTTATCGTTACTGTATTTGGAATGTACTGCCATTAATTCATTTTTCAAATTTTCCATTTCTTTCACATAGTTTCTTTGTGATTGTTCAAACTCCTCGTGCACATCTTCCAACTTAGTTGCAGAATCCTCAACCTCTTGCTTCATTTAAATATTTTCCTTCTTCAAAGAAACACACCGTTGCTCAGTCTCTGCTCTTTCCAAAAGAATAGCATCCAGACGTATGGTCAACGCCTTAATAATATCATCAGTTCCTCCAGCAACAGGTTTCAATCTCAATTCTTCAATTTCTTTCTCCAATTCTGTACATCTTGATTTAGCTTTCTGTATTAGCATCATCTGCTTCTTGGCAAACTTGATAAGATCTTCCTTGGGCAATGTTTCCAGCTTGGATTTCCCGATCCCAGGAGCGGCCGGCGAGGCCACCCCGTCGTGAACACGCTCCTCCATGGCTACCCGCAGCCCGCACTTCCGCCCGCCGACTCCCACGGAGCCCCGCCGCGGGTCAAAGGTCGCGCTTCTCCTAGAATAATTATTCTTGAGTGAACCGAATGAGACATTTTCCACAGTACCTTCAGCTGGGTCATTTATAGGGTGCACCCTAAAATGTGGCCGGATGCGGATCTTTTTCAGCCAGCCTGGGGTTGATATTCTTGACCTCTGATGAGTGTTTCTTCTTCTCCTCGCATTCTGGGAGCAGTATCCTGGGAAATGCATTACAATAGAGACAACTATTGACATCTTGCTGGCAGAAGACCATGGGGAAATTAGCACTAATTTATTCACAGTTCATGGGCCTCCCTGGTGACGCAGTGGTTGAGAGTCCGCCTGCCGATGCAGGGGATACGGGTTCGTGCCCCGGTCTGGGAGGATCCCATATGCCGCGGAGCGGCTGGGCCCGTGAGCCATGGCCGCTGGGCCTGCGTGTCCGGAGCCTGTGCTCCGCAATGGGGGAGGCCACAACAGTGAGAGGCCCGCGTACCGGAAAAAAAAAAAAAAAAAAAGAGTATCTTCCTGTAAGAGCAAAGAACACGTTTGATTTTCCTGGTTTGCGTTTTCTAATTCACATTCATATTTCTCCTGAAGGTTCTTCTCACTTGGCTCACACTGGCTGACTAAGTTCTCCTTTAGCTGGTTTAAATGATTTACTTCTGCTTCATGTTCTTTAGCAGATGCTTCAATTTGGCACTTCAATTCTTTCACCTCTTCTTGGTGTGTAGATTTCAACTGTAAAAGTTCTTCTCGCAAACTATTAATTTCTTTTTGGTACTGCTGAGAATTAGCCTCAGTGACTCCTTGGAGATGAGTAATTTCTCACTCCTTTTCATTTGTGGCAACTTCTAACTGCTTTTGCAGACATAAAATCTGCTCCTCAAAGGCTGGCTTAATTTTCTGAATCTCTTCCTGTAGTTTTTTAACATTATCTTCAGAATCACTCTGAAATTTGATTTGTTCTGAAAGCTCTAATTGTTTTTTTTTTTTTGCTGCTTCTTCCAGTTCCTTTTGCCAACCAGCTTTATCGTTACTGTATTTGGAATGTACTGCCATTAATTCATTTTTCAAATTTTCCATTTCTTTCACATAGTTTCTTTGTGATTGTTCAAACTCCTCGTGCACATCTTCCAACTTAGTTGCAGAATCCTCAACCTCTTGCTTCATTTAAATATTTTCCTTCTTCAAAGAAACACACCGTTGCTCAGTCTCTGCTCTTTCCAAAAGAATAGCATCCAGACGTATGGTCAACGCCTTAATAATATCATCAGTTCCTCCAGCAACAGGTTTCAATCTCAATTCTTCAATTTCTTTCTCCAATTCTGTACATCTTGATTTAGCTTTCTGTATTAGCATCATCTGCTTCTTGGCAAACTTGATAAGATCTTCCTTGGGCAATGTTTCCAGCTTGGATTTCCCGATCCCAGGAGCGGCCGGCGAGGCCACCCCGTCGTGAACACGCTCCTCCATGGCTACCCGCAGCCCGCACTTCCACCCGCCGACTCCCACGGAGCCCCGCCGCGGGTCAAAGGTCGCGCTTCTCCTAGAATAATTATTCTTGAGTGAACCGAATGAGACATTTTCCACAGTACCTTCAGCTGGGTCATTTATAGGGTGCACCCTAAAATGTGGCCGGATGCGGATCTTTTTCAGCCAGCCTGGGGTTGATATTCTTGACCTCTGATGAGTGTTTCTTCTTCTCCTCGCATTCTGGGAGCAGTATCCTGGGAAATGCATTACAATAGAGACAACTATTGACATCTTGCTGGCAGAAGACCATGGGGAAATTAGCACTAATTTATTCACAGTTCATGGGCCTCCCTGGTGGCGCAGTGGTTGAGAGTCCGCCTGCCGATGCAGGGGATACGGGTTCGTGCCCCGGTCTGGGAGGATCCCATATGCCGCGGAGCGGCTGGGCCCGTGAGCCATGGCCGCTGGGCCTGCGTGTCCGGAGCCTGTGCTCCGCAATGGGGGAGGCCACAACAGTGAGAGGCCCGCGTACCGGAAAAAAAAAAAAAAAAAAAGAGTATCTTCCTGTAAGAGCAAAGAACACGTTTGATTTTCCTGGTTTGCGTTTTCTAATTCACATTCATATTTCTCCTGAAGGTTCTTCTCACTTGGCTCACACTGGCTGACTAAGTTCTCCTTTAGCTGGTTTAAATGATTTACTTCTGCTTCATGTTCTTTAGCAGATGCTTCAATTTGGCACTTCAATTCTTTCACCTCTTCTTGGTGTGTAGATTTCAACTGTAAAAGTTCTTCTCGCAAACTATTAATTTCTTTTTGGTACTGCTGAGAATTAGCCTCAGTGACTCCTTGGAGATGAGTAATTTCTCACTCCTTTTCATTTGTGGCAACTTCTAACTGCTTTTGCAGACATAAAATCTGCTCCTCAAAGGCTGGCTTAATTTTCTGAATCTCTTCCTGTAGTTTTTTAACATTATCTTCAGAATCACTCTGAAATTTGATTTGTTCTGAAAGCTCTAATTGTTTTTTTTTTTTGCTGCTTCTTCCAGTTCCTTTTGCCAACCAGCTTTATCGTTACTGTATTTGGAATGTACTGCCATTAATTCATTTTTCAAATTTTCCATTTCTTTCACATAGTTTCTTTGTGATTGTTCAAACTCCTCGTGCACATCTTCCAACTTAGTTGCAGAATCCTCAACCTCTTGCTTCATTTAAATATTTTCCTTCTTCAAAGAAACACACCGTTGCTCAGTCTCTGCTCTTTCCAAAAGAATAGCATCCAGACGTATGGTCAATGCCTTAATAATATCATCAGTTCCTCCAGCAACAGGTTTCAATCTCAATTCTTCAATTTCTTTCTCCAATTCTGTACATCTTGATTTAGCTTTCTGTATTAGCATCATCTGCTTCTTGGCAAACTTGATAAGATCTTCCTTGGGCAATGTTTCCAGCTTGGATTTCCCGATCCCAGGAGCGGCCGGCGAGGCCACCCAGTCGTGAACACGCTCCTCCATGGCTACCCGCAGCCCGCACTTCCGCCCGCCGACTCCCACGGAGCCCCGCCGCGGGTCAAAGGTCGCGCTTCTCCTAGAATAATTATTCTTGAGTGAACCGAATGAGACATTTTCCACAGTACCTTCAGCTGGGTCATTTATAGGGTGCACCCTAAAATGTGGCCGGATGCGGATCTTTTTCAGCCAGCCTGGGGTTGATATTCTTGACCTCTGATGAGTGTTTCTTCTACTCCTCGCATTCTGGGAGCAGTATCCTGGGAAATGCATTACAATAGAGACAACTATTGACATCTTGCTGGCAGAAGACCATGGGGAAATTAGCACTAATTTATTCACAGTTCATGGGCCTCCCTGGTGGCGCAGTGGTTGAGAGTCCGCCTGCCGATGCAGGGGATACGGGTTCGTGCCCCGGTCTGGGAGGATCCCATATGCCGCGGAGCGGCTGGGCCCGTGAGCCATGGCCGCTGGGCCTGCGTGTCCGGAGCCTGTGCTCCGCAACGGGGGAGGCCACAACAGTGAGAGGCCCGCGTACCGGAAAAAAAAAAAAAAAAAAAAAAGAGTATCTTCCTGTAAGAGCAAAGAACACGTTTGATTTTCCTGGTTTGCGTTTTCTAATTCACATTCATATTTCTCCTGAAGGTTCTTCTCACTTGGCTCACACTGGCTGACTAAGTTCTCCTTTAGCTGGTTTAAATGATTTACTTCTGCTTCATGTTCTTTAGCAGATGCTTCAATTTGGCACTTCAATTCTTTCACCTCTTCTTGGTGTGTAGATTTCAACTCTAAAAGTTCTTCTCGCAAACTATTAATTTCTTTTTGGTACTGCTGAGAATTAGCCTCAGTGACTCCTTGGAGATGAGTAATTTCTCACTCCTTTTCATTTGTGGCAACTTCTAACTGCTTTTGCAGACATAAAATCTGCTCCTCAAAGGCTGGCTTAATTTTCTGAATCTCTTCCTGTAGTTTTTTAACATTATCTTCAGAATCACTCTGAAATTTGATTTGTTCTGAAAGCTCTAATTGTTTTTTTTTTTTTGCTGCTTCTTCCAGTTCCTTTTGCCAACCAGCTTTATCGTTACTGTATTTGGAATGTACTGCCATTAATTCATTTTTCAAATTTTCCATTTCTTTCACATAGTTTCTTTGTGATTGTTCAAACTCCTCGTGCACATCTTCCAACTTAGTTGCAGAATCCTCAACCTCTTGCTTCATTTAAATATTTTCCTTCTTCAAAGAAACACACCGTTGCTCAGTCTCTGCTCTTTCCAAAAGAATAGCATCCAGACGTATGGTCAACGCCTTAATAATATCATCAGTTCCTCCAGCAACAGGTTTCAATCTCAATTCTTCAATTTCTTTCTCCAATTCTGTACATCTTGATTTAGCTTTCTGTATTAGCATCATCTGCTTCTTGGCAAACTTGATAAGATCTTCCTTGGGCAATGTTTCCAGCTTGGATTTCCCGATCCCAGGAGCGGCCGGCGAGGCCACCCCGTCATGGCTACCCGCAGCCCGCACTTCCGCCCGCCGACTCCCACGGAGCCCCGCCGCGGGTCAAAGGTCGCGCTTCTCCTAGAATAATTATTCTTGAGTGAACCGAATGAGACATTTTCCACAGTACCTTCAGCTGGGTCATTTATAGGGTGCACCCTAAAATGTGGCCGGATGCGGATCTTTTTCAGCCAGCCTGGGGTTGATATTCTTGACCTCTGATGAGTGTTTCTTCTACTCCTCGCATTCTGGGAGCAGTATCCTGGGAAATGCATTACAATAGAGACAACTATTGACATCTTGCTGGCAGAAGACCATGGGGAAATTAGCACTAATTTATTCACAGTTCATGGGCCTCCCTGGTGGCGCAGTGGCTGAGAGTCCGCCTGCCGATGCAGGGGATACGGGTTCGTGCCCCGGTCTGGGAGGATCCCATATGCCGCGGAGCGGCTGGGCCCGTGAGCCATGGCCGCTGGGCCTGCGTGTCCGGAGCCTGTGCTCCGCAACGGGGGAGGCCACAACAGTGAGAGGCCCGCGTACCGGAAAAAAAAAAAAAAAAAAAGAGTATCTTCCTGTAAGAGCAAAGAACACGTTTGATTTTCCTGGTTTGCGTTTTCTAATTCACATTCATATTTCTCCTGAAGGTTCTTCTCACTTGGCTCACACTGGCTGACTAAGTTCTCCTTTAGCTGGTTTAAATGATTTACTTCTGCTTCATGTTCTTTAGCAGATGCTTCAATTTGGCACTTCAATTCTTTCACCTCTTCTTGGTGTGTAGATTTCAACTGTAAAAGTTCTTCTCGCAAACTATTAATTTCTTTTTGGTACTGCTGAGAATTAGCCTCAGTGACTCCTTGGAGATGAGTAATTTCTCACTCCTTTTCATTTGTGGCAACTTCTAACTGCTTTTGCAGACATAAAATCTGCTCCTCAAAGGCTGGCTTAATTTTCTGAATCTCTTCCTGTAGTTTTTTAACATTATCTTCAGAATCACTCTGAAATTTGATTTGTTCTGAAAGCTCTAATTGTTTTTTTTTTTTTTTTGCTGCTTCTTCCAGTTCCTTTTGCCAACCAGCTTTATCGTTACTGTATTTGGAATGTACTGCCATTAATTCATTTTTCAAATTTTCCATTTCTTTCACATAGTTTCTTTGTGATTGTTCAAACTCCTCGTGCACATCTTCCAACTTAGTTGCAGAATCCTCAACCTCTTGCTTCATTTAAATATTTTCCTTCTTCAAAGAAACACACCGTTGCTCAGTCTCTGCTCTTTCCAAAAGAATAGCATCCAGACGTATGGTCAACGCCTTAATAATATCATCAGTTCCTCCAGCAACAGGTTTCAATCTCAATTCTTCAATTTCTTTCTCCAATTCTGTACATCTTGATTTAGCTTTCTGTATTAGCATCATCTGCTTCTTGGCAAACTTGATAAGATCTTCCTTGGGCAATGTTTCCAGCTTGGATTTCCCGATCCCAGGAGCGGCCGGCGAGGCCACCCCGTCGTGAACACGCTCCTCCATGGCTACCCGCAGCCCGCACTTCCGCCCGCCGACTCCCACGGAGCCCCGCCGCGGGTCAAAGGTCGCGCTTCTCCTAGAATAATTATTCTTGAGTGAACCGAATGAGACATTTTCCACAGTACCTTCAGCTGGGTCATTTATAGGGTGCACCCTAAAATGTGGCCGGATGCGGATCTTTTTCAGCCAGCCTGGGGTTGATATTCTTGACCTCTGATGAGTGTTTCTTCTACTCCTCGCATTCTGGGAGCAGTATCCTGGGAAATGCATTACAATAGAGACAACTATTGACATCTTGCTGGCAGAAGACCATGGGGAAATTAGCACTAATTTATTCACAGTTCATGGGCCTCCCTGGTGGCGCAGTGGCTGAGAGTCCGCCTGCCGATGCAGGGGATACGGGTTCGTGCCCCGGTCTGGGAGGATCCCATATGCCGCGGAGCGGCTGGGCCCGTGAGCCATGGCCGCTGGGCCTGCGTGTCCGGAGCCTGTGCTCCGCAACGGGGGAGGCCACAACAGTGAGAGGCCCGCGTACCGGAAAAAAAAAAAAAAAAAAAAGAGTATCTTCCTGTAAGAGCAAAGAACACGTTTGATTTTCCTGGTTTGCGTTTTCTAATTCACATTCATATTTCTCCTGAAGGTTCTTCTCACTTGGCTCACACTGGCTGACTAAGTTCTCCTTTAGCTGGTTTAAATGATTTACTTCTGCTTCATGTTCTTTAGCAGATGCTTCAATTTGGCACTTCAATTCTTTCACCTCTTCTTGGTGTGTAGATTTCAACTGTAAAAGTTCTTCTCACAAACTATTAATTTCTTTTTGGTACTGCTGAGAATTAGCCTCAGTGACTCCTTGGAGATGAGTAATTTCTCACTCCTTTTCATTTGTGGCAACTTCTAACTGCTTTTGCAGACATAAAATCTGCTCCTCAAAGGCTGGCTTAATTTTCTGAATCTCTTCCTGTAGTTTTTTAACATTATCTTCAGAATCACTCTGAAATTTGATTTGTTCTGAAAGCTCTAATTGTTTTTTTTTTTTGCTGCTTCTTCCAGTTCCTTTTGCCAACCAGCTTTATCGTTACTGTATTTGGAATGTACTGCCATTAATTCATTTTTCAAATTTTCCATTTCTTTCACATAGTTTCTTTGTGATTGTTCAAACTCCTCGTGCACATCTTCCAACTTAGTTGCAGAATCCTCAACCTCTTGCTTCATTTAAATATTTTCCTTCTTCAAAGAAACACACCGTTGCTCAGTCTCTGCTCTTTCCAAAAGAATAGCATCCAGACGTATGGTCAACGCCTTAATAATATCATCAGTTCCTCCAGCAACAGGTTTCAATCTCAATTCTTCAATTTCTTTCTCCAATTCTGTACATCTTGATTTAGCTTTCTGTATTAGCATCATCTGCTTCTTGGCAAACTTGATAAGATCTTCCTTGGGCAATGTTTCCAGCTTGGATTTCCCGATCCCAGGAGCGGCCGGCGAGGCCACCCCGTCGTGAACACGCTCCTCCATGGCTACCCGCAGCCCGCACTTCCGCCCGCCGACTCCCACGGAGCCCCGCCGCGGGTCAAAGGTCGCGCTTCTCCTAGAATAATTATTCTTGAGTGAACCGAATGAGACATTTTCCACAGTACCTTCAGCTGGGTCATTTATAGGGTGCACCCTAAAATGTGGCCGGATGCGGATCTTTTTCAGCCAGCCTGGGGTTGATATTCTTGACCTCTGATGAGTGTTTCTTCTACTCCTCGCATTCTGGGAGCAGTATCCTGGGAAATGCATTACAATAGAGACAACTATTGACATCTTGCTGGCAGAAGACCATGGGGAAATTAGCACTAATTTATTCACAGTTCATGGGCCTCCCTGGTGGCGCAGTGGCTGAGAGTCCGCCTGCCGATGCAGGGGATACGGGTTCGTGCCCCGGTCTGGGAGGATCCCATATGCCGCGGAGCGGCTGGGCCCGTGAGCCATGGCCGCTGGGCCTGCGTGTCCGGAGCCTGTGCTCCGCAACGGGGGAGGCCACAACAGTGAGAGGCCCGCGTACCGGAAAAAAAAAAAAAAAAAAAAGAGTATCTTCCTGTAAGAGCAAAGAACACGTTTGATTTTCCTGGTTTGCGTTTTCTAATTCACATTCATATTTCTCCTGAAGGTTCTTCTCACTTGGCTCACACTGGCTGACTAAGTTCTCCTTTAGCTGGTTTAAATGATTTACTTCTGCTTCATGTTCTTTAGCAGATGCTTCAATTTGGCACTTCAATTCTTTCACCTCTTCTTGGTGTGTAGATTTCAACTGTAAAAGTTCTTCTCACAAACTATTAATTTCTTTTTGGTACTGCTGAGAATTAGCCTCAGTGACTCCTTGGAGATGAGTAATTTCTCACTCCTTTTCATTTGTGGCAACTTCTAACTGCTTTTGCAGACATAAAATCTGCTCCTCAAAGGCTGGCTTAATTTTCTGAATCTCTTCCTGTAGTTTTTTAACATTATCTTCAGAATCACTCTGAAATTTGATTTGTTCTGAAAGCTCTAATTGTTTTTTTTTTTTGCTGCTTCTTCCAGTTCCTTTTGCCAACCAGCTTTATCGTTACTGTATTTGGAATGTACTGCCATTAATTCATTTTTCAAATTTTCCATTTCTTTCACATAGTTTCTTTGTGATTGTTCAAACTCCTCGTGCACATCTTCCAACTTAGTTGCAGAATCCTCAACCTCTTGCTTCATTTAAATATTTTCCTTCTTCAAAGAAACACACCGTTGCTCAGTCTCTGCTCTTTCCAAAAGAATAGCATCCAGACGTATGGTCAACGCCTTAATAATATCATCAGTTCCTCCAGCAACAGGTTTCAATCTCAATTCTTCAATTTCTTTCTCCAATTCTGTACATCTTGATTTAGCTTTCTGTATTAGCATCATCTGCTTCTTGGCAAACTTGATAAGATCTTCCTTGGGCAATGTTTCCAGCTTGGATTTCCCGATCCCAGGAGCGGCCGGCGAGGCCACCCCGTCGTGAACACGCTCCTCCATGGCTACCCGCAGCCCGCACTTCCGCCCGCCGACTCCCACGGAGCCCCGCCGCGGGTCAAAGGTCGCGCTTCTCCTAGAATAATTATTCTTGAGTGAACCGAATGAGACATTTTCCACAGTACCTTCAGCTGGGTCATTTATAGGGTGCACCCTAAAATGTGGCCGGATGCGGATCTTTTTCAGCCAGCCTGGGGTTGATATTCTTGACCTCTGATGAGTGTTTCTTCTACTCCTCGCATTCTGGGAGCAGTATCCTGGGAAATGCATTACAATAGAGACAACTATTGACATCTTGCTGGCAGAAGACCATGGGGAAATTAGCACTAATTTATTCACAGTTCATGGGCCTCCCTGGTGGCGCAGTGGCTGAGAGTCCGCCTGCCGATGCAGGGGATACGGGTTCGTGCCCCGGTCTGGGAGGATCCCATATGCCGCGGAGCGGCTGGGCCCGTGAGCCATGGCCGCTGGGCCTGCGTGTCCGGAGCCTGTGCTCCGCAACGGGGGAGGCCACAACAGTGAGAGGCCCGCGTACCGGAAAAAAAAAAAAAAAAAAGAGTATCTTCCTGTAAGAGCAAAGAACACGTTTGATTTTCCTGGTTTGCGTTTTCTAATTCACATTCATATTTCTCCTGAAGGTTCTTCTCACTTGGCTCACACTGGCTGACTAAGTTCTCCTTTAGCTGGTTTAAATGATTTACTTCTGCTTCATGTTCTTTAGCAGATGCTTCAATTTGGCACTTCAATTCTTTCACCTCTTCTTGGTGTGTAGATTTCAACTGTAAAAGTTCTTCTCGCAAACTATTAATTTCTTTTTGGTACTGCTGAGAATTAGCCTCAGTGACTCCTTGGAGATGAGTAATTTCTCACTCCTTTTCATTTGTGGCAACTTCTAACTGCTTTTGCAGACATAAAATCTGCTCCTCAAAGGCTGGCTTAATTTTCTGAATCTCTTCCTGTAGTTTTTTAACATTATCTTCAGAATCACTCTGAAATTTGATTTGTTCTGAAAGCTCTAATTGTTTTTTTTTTTTGCTGCTTCTTCCAGTTCCTTTTGCCAACCAGCTTTATCGTTACTGTATTTGGAATGTACTGCCATTAATTCATTTTTCAAATTTTCCATTTCTTTCACATAGTTTCTTTGTGATTGTTCAAACTCCTCGTGCACATCTTCCAACTTAGTTGCAGAATCCTCAACCTCTTGCTTCATTTAAATATTTTCCTTCTTCAAAGAAACACACCGTTGCTCAGTCTCTGCTCTTTCCAAAAGAATAGCATCCAGACGTATGGTCAACGCCTTAATAATATCATCAGTTCCTCCAGCAACAGGTTTCAATCTCAATTCTTCAATTTCTTTCTCCAATTCTGTACATCTTGATTTAGCTTTCTGTATTAGCATCATCTGCTTCTTGGCAAACTTGATAAGATCTTCCTTGGGCAATGTTTCCAGCTTGGATTTCCCGATCCCAGGAGCGGCCGGCGAGGCCACCCCGTCGTGAACACGCTCCTCCATGGCTACCCGCAGCCCGCACTTCCGCCCGCCGACTCCCACGGAGCCCCGCCGCGGGTCAAAGGTCGCGCTTCTCCTAGAATAATTATTCTTGAGTGAACCGAATGAGACATTTTCCACAGTACCTTCAGCTGGGTCATTTATAGGGTGCACCCTAAAATGTGGCCGGATGCGGATCTTTTTCAGCCAGCCTGGGGTTGATATTCTTGACCTCTGATGAGTGTTTCTTCTACTCCTCGCATTCTGGGAGCAGTATCCTGGGAAATGCATTACAATAGAGACAACTATTGACATCTTGCTGGCAGAAGACCATGGGGAAATTAGCACTAATTTATTCACAGTTCATGGGCCTCCCTGGTGGCGCAGTGGCTGAGAGTCCGCCTGCCGATGCAGGGGATACGGGTTCGTGCCCCGGTCTGGGAGGATCCCATATGCCGCGGAGCGGCTGGGCCCGTGAGCCATGGCCGCTGGGCCTGCGTGTCCGGAGCCTGTGCTCCGCAACGGGGGAGGCCACAACAGTGAGAGGCCCGCGTACCGGAAAAAAAAAAAAAAAAAAGAGTATCTTCCTGTAAGAGCAAAGAACACGTTTGATTTTCCTGGTTTGCGTTTTCTAATTCACATTCATATTTCTCCTGAAGGTTCTTCTCACTTGGCTCACACTGGCTGACTAAGTTCTCCTTTAGCTGGTTTAAATGATTTACTTCTGCTTCATGTTCTTTAGCAGATGCTTCAATTTGGCACTTCAATTCTTTCACCTCTTCTTGGTGTGTAGATTTCAACTGTAAAAGTTCTTCTCGCAAACTATTAATTTCTTTTTGGTACTGCTGAGAATTAGCCTCAGTGACTCCTTGGAGATGAGTAATTTCTCACTCCTTTTCATTTGTGGCAACTTCTAACTGCTTTTGCAGACATAAAATCTGCTCCTCAAAGGCTGGCTTAATTTTCTGAATCTCTTCCTGTAGTTTTTTAACATTATCTTCAGAATCACTCTGAAATTTGATTTGTTCTGAAAGCTCTAATTGTTTTTTTTTTTGCTGCTTCTTCCAGTTCCTTTTGCCAACCAGCTTTATCGTTACTGTATTTGGAATGTACTGCCATTAATTCATTTTTCAAATTTTCCATTTCTTTCACATAGTTTCTTTGTGATTGTTCAAACTCCTCGTGCACATCTTCCAACTTAGTTGCAGAATCCTCAACCTCTTGCTTCATTTAAATATTTTCCTTCTTCAAAGAAACACACCGTTGCTCAGTCTCTGCTCTTTCCAAAAGAATAGCATCCAGACGTATGGTCAACGCCTTAATAATATCATCAGTTCCTCCAGCAACAGGTTTCAATCTCAATTCTTCAATTTCTTTCTCCAATTCTGTACATCTTGATTTAGCTTTCTGTATTAGCATCATCTGCTTCTTGGCAAACTTGATAAGATCTTCCTTGGGCAATGTTTCCAGCTTGGATTTCCCGATCCCAGGAGCGGCCGGCGAGGCCACCCCGTCGTGAACACGCTCCTCCATGGCTACCCGCAGCCCGCACTTCCGCCCGCCGACTCCCACGGAGCCCCGCCGCGGGTCAAAGGTCGAGCTTCTCCTAGAATAATTATTCTTGAGTGAACCGAATGAGACATTTTCCACAGTACCTTCAGCTGGGTCATTTATAGGGTGCACCCTAAAATGTGGCCGGATGCGGATCTTTTTCAGCCAGCCTGGGGTTGATATTCTTGACCTCTGATGAGTGTTTCTTCTTCTCCTCGCATTCTGGGAGCAGTATCCTGGGAAATGCATTACAATAGAGACAACTATTGACATCTTGCTGGCAGAAGACCATGGGGAAATTAGCACTAATTTATTCACAGTTCATGGGCCTCCCTTGTGACGCAGTGGTTGAGAGTCCGCCTGCCGATGCAGGGGATACGGGTTCGTGCCCCGGTCTGGGAGGATCCCATATGCCGCGGAGCGGCTGGGCCCGTGAGCCATGGCCGCTGGGCCTGCGTGTCCGGAGTCTGTGCTCCGCAACGGGGGAGGCCACAACAGTGAGAGGCCCGCGTACCGGAAAAAAAAAAAAAAAAAGAGTATCTTCCTGTAAGAGCAAAGAACACGTTTGATTTTCCTGGTTTGCGTTTTCTAATTCACATTCATATTTCTCCTGAAGGTTCTTCTCACTTGGCTCACACTGGCTGACTAAGTTCTCCTTTAGCTGGTTTAAATGATTTACTTCTGCTTCATGTTCTTTAGCAGATGCTTCAATTTGGCACTTCAATTCTTTCACCTCTTCTTGGTGTGTAGATTTCAACTGTAAAAGTTCTTCTCACAAACTATTAATTTCTTTTTGGTACTGCTGAGAATTAGCCTCAGTGACTCCTTGGAGATGAGTAATTTCTCACTCCTTTTCATTTGTGGCAACTTCTAACTGCTTTTGCAGACATAAAATCTGCTCCTCAAAGGCTGGCTTAATTTTCTGAATCTCTTCCTGTAGTTTTTTAACATTATCTTCAGAATCACTCTGAAATTTGATTTGTTCTGAAAGCTCTAATTGTTTTTTTTTTTTTTGCTGCTTCTTCCAGTTCCTTTTGCCAACCAGCTTTATCGTTACTGTATTTGGAATGTACTGCCATTAATTCATTTTTCAAATTTTCCATTTCTTTCACATAGTTTCTTTGTGATTGTTCAAACTCCTCGTGCACATCTTCCAACTTAGTTGCAGAATCCTCAACCTCTTGCTTCATTTAAATATTTTCCTTCTTCAAAGAAACACACCGTTGCTCAGTCTCTGCTCTTTCCAAAAGAATAGCATCCAGATGTATGGTCAACGCCTTAATAATATCATCAGTTCCTCCAGCAACAGGTTTCAATCTCAATTCTTCAATTTCTTTCTCCAATTCTGTACATCTTGATTTAGCTTTCTGTATTAGCATCATCTGCTTCTTGGCAAACTTGATAAGATCTTCCTTGGGCAATGTTTCCAGCTTGGATTTCCCGATCCCAGGAGCGGCCGGCGAGGCCACCCCGTCGTGAACACGCTCCTCCATGGCTACCCGCAGCCCGCACTTCCGCCCGCCGACTCCCACGGAGCCCCGCCGCGGGTCAAAGGTCGCGCTTCTCCTAGAATAATTATTCTTGAGTGAACCGAATGAGACATTTTCCACAGTACCTTCAGCTGGGTCATTTATAGGGTGCACCCTAAAATGTGGCCGGATGCGGATCTTTTTCAGCCAGCCTGGGGTTGATATTCTTGACCTCTGATGAGTGTTTCTTCTACTCCTCGCATTCTGGGAGCAGTATCCTGGGAAATGCATTACAATAGAGACAACTATTGACATCTTGCTGGCAGAAGACCATGGGGAAATTAGCACTAATTTATTCACAGTTCATGGGCCTCCCTGGTGGCGCAGTGGCTGAGAGTCCGCCTGCCGATGCAGGGGATACGGGTTCGTGCCCCGGTCTGGGAGGATCCCATATGCCGCGGAGCGGCTGGGCCCGTGAGCCATGGCCGCTGGGCCTGCGTGTCCGGAGCCTGTGCTCCGCAACGGGGGAGGCCACAACAGTGAGAGGCCCGCGTACCGGAAAAAAAAAAAAAAAAAAAGAGTATCTTCCTGTAAGAGCAAAGAACACGTTTGATTTTCCTGGTTTGCGTTTTCTAATTCACATTCATATTTCTCCTGAAGGTTCTTCTCACTTGGCTCACACTGGCTGACTAAGTTCTCCTTTAGCTGGTTTAAATGATTTACTTCTGCTTCATGTTCTTTAGCAGATGCTTCAATTTGGCACTTCAATTCTTTCACCTCTTCTTGGTGTGTAGATTTCAACTGTAAAAGTTCTTCTCGCAAACTATTAATTTCTTTTTGGTACTGCTGAGAATTAGCCTCAGTGACTCCTTGGAGATGAGTAATTTCTCACTCCTTTTCATTTGTGGCAACTTCTAACTGCTTTTGCAGACATAAAATCTGCTCCTCAAAGGCTGGCTTAATTTTCTGAATCTCTTCCTGTAGTTTTTTAACATTATCTTCAGAATCACTCTGAAATTTGATTTGTTCTGAAAGTTCTAATTGTTTTTTTTTTTTTGCTGCTTCTTCCAGTTCCTTTTGCCAACCAGCTTTATCGTTACTGTATTTGGAATGTACTGCCATTAATTCATTTTTCAAATTTTCCATTTCTTTCACATAGTTTCTTTGTGATTGTTCAAACTCCTCGTGCACATCTTCCAACTTAGTTGCAGAATCCTCAACCTCTTGCTTCATTTAAATATTTTCCTTCTTCAAAGAAACACACCGTTGCTCAGTCTCTGCTCTTTCCAAAAGAATAGCATCCAGACGTATGGTCAACGCCTTAATAATATCATCAGTTCCTCCAGCAACAGGTTTCAATCTCAATTCTTCAATTTCTTTCTCCAATTCTGTACATCTTGATTTAGCTTTCTGTATTAGCATCATCTGCTTCTTGGCAAACTTGATAAGATCTTCCTTGGGCAATGTTTCCAGCTTGGATTTCCCGATCCCAGGAGCGGCCGGCGAGGCCACCCCGTCGTGAACACGCTCCTCCATGGCTACCCGCAGCCTGCACTTCTGCCCGCCGACTCCCACGGAGCCCCGCCGCGGGTCAAAGGTCGCGCTTCTCCTAGAATAATTATTCTTGAGTGAACCGAATGAGACATTTTCCACAGTACCTTCAGCTGGGTCATTTATAGGGTGCACCCTAAAATGTGGCCGGATGCGGATCTTTTTCAGCCAGCCTGGGGTTGATATTCTTGACCTCTGATGAGTGTTTCTTCTTCTCCTCGCATTCTGGGAGCAGTATCCTGGGAAATGCATTACAATAGAGACAACTATTGACATCTTGCTGGCAGAAGACCATGGGGAAATTAGCACTAATTTATTCACAGTTCATGGGCCTCCCTGGTGACGCAGTGGTTGAGAGTCCGCCTGCCGATGCAGGGGATACGGGTTCGTGCCCCGGTCTGGGAGGATCCCATATGCCGCGGAGCGGCTGGGCCCGTGAGCCATGGCCGCTGGGCCTGCGTGTCCGGAGCCTGTGCTCCGCAACGGGGGAGGCCACAACAGTGAGAGGCCCGCGTACCGGAAAAAAAAAAAAAAAAAAAGAGTATCTTCCTGTAAGAGCAAAGAACACGTTTGATTTTCCTGGTTTGCGTTTTCTAATTCACATTCATATTTCTCCTGAAGGTTCTTCTCACTTGGCTCACACTGGCTGACTAAGTTCTCCTTTAGCTGGTTTAAATGATTTACTTCTGCTTCATGTTCTTTAGCAGATGCTTCAATTTGGCACTTCAATTCTTTCACCTCTTCTTGGTGTGTAGATTTCAACTGTAAAAGTTCTTCTCGCAAACTATTAATTTCTTTTTGGTACTGCTGAGAATTAGCCTCAGTGACTCCTTGGAGATGAGTAATTTCTCACTCCTTTTCATTTGTGGCAACTTCTAACTGCTTTTGCAGACATAAAATCTGCTCCTCAAAGGCTGGCTTAATTTTCTGAATCTCTTCCTGTAGTTTTTTAACATTATCTTCAGAATCACTCTGAAATTTGATTTGTTCTGAAAGCTCTAATTGTTTTTTTTTTTTGCTGCTTCTTCCAGTTCCTTTTGCCAACCAGCTTTATCGTTACTGTATTTGGAATGTACTGCCATTAATTCATTTTTCAAATTTTCCATTTCTTTCACATAGTTTCTTTGTGATTGTTCAAACTCCTCGTGCACATCTTCCAACTTAGTTGCAGAATCCTCAACCTCTTGCTTCATTTAAATATTTTCCTTCTTCAAAGAAACACACCGTTGCTCAGTCTCTGCTCTTTCCAAAAGAATAGCATCCAGACGTATGGTCAACGCCTTAATAATATCATCAGTTCCTCCAGCAACAGGTTTCAATCTCAATTCTTCAATTTCTTTCTCCAATTCTGTACATCTTGATTTAGCTTTCTGTATTAGCATCATCTGCTTCTTGGCAAACTTGATAAGATCTTCCTTGGGCAATGTTTCCAGCTTGGATTTCCCAATCCCAGGAGCGGCCGGCGAGGCCACCCCGTCGTGAACACGCTCCTCCATGGCTACCCGCAGCCCGCACTTCCGCCCGCCGACTCCCACGGAGCCCCGCCGCGGGTCAAAGGTCGCGCTTCTCCTAGAATAATTATTCTTGAGTGAACCGAATGAGACATTTTCCACAGTACCTTCAGCTGGGTCATTTATAGGGTGCACCCTAAAATGTGGCCGGATGCGGATCTTTTTCAGCCAGCCTGGGGTTGATATTCTTGACCTCTGATGAGTGTTTCTTCTACTCCTCGCATTCTGGGAGCAGTATCCTGGGAAATGCATTACAATAGAGACAACTATTGACATCTTGCTGGCAGAAGACCATGGGGAAATTAGCACTAATTTATTCACAGTTCATGGGCCTCCCTGGTGGCGCAGTGGTTGAGAGTCCGCCTGCCGATGCAGGGGATACGGGTTCGTGCCCCGGTCTGGGAGGATCCCATATGCCGCGGAGCGGCTGGGCCCGTGAGCCATGGCCGCTGGGCCTGCGTGTCCGGAGCCTGTGCTCCGCAGCGGGGGAGGCCACAACAGTGAGAGGCCCGCGTACCGGAAAAAAAAAAAAGAGTATCTTCCTGTAAGAGCAAAGAACACGTTTGATTTTCCTGGTTTGCATTTTCTAATTCACATTCATATTTCTCCTGAAGGTTCTTCTCACTTGGCTCACACTGGCTGACTAAGTTCTCCTTTAGCTGGTTTAAATGATTTACTTCTGCTTCATGTTCTTTAGCAGATGCTTCAATTTGGCACTTCAATTCTTTCACCTCTTCTTGGTGTGTAGATTTCAACTGTAAAAGTTCTTCTCACAAACTATTAATTTCTTTTTGGTACTGCTGAGAATTAGCCTCAGTGACTCCTTGGAGATGAGTAATTTCTCACTCCTTTTCATTTGTGGCAACTTCTAACTGCTTTTGCAGACATAAAATCTGCTCCTCAAAGGCTGGCTTAATTTTCTGAATCTCTTCCTGTAGTTTTTTAACATTATCTTCAGAATCACTCTGAAATTTGATTTGTTCTGAAAGTTCTAATTGTTTTTTTTTTTTTGCTGCTTCTTCCAGTTCCTTTTGCCAACCAGCTTTATCGTTACTGTATTTGGAATGTACTGCCATTAATTCATTTTTCAAATTTTCCATTTCTTTCACATAGTTTCTTTGTGATTGTTCAAACTCCTCGTGCACATCTTCCAACTTAGTTGCAGAATCCTCAACCTCTTGCTTCATTTAAATATTTTCCTTCTTCAAAGAAACACACCGTTGCTCAGTCTCTGCTCTTTCCAAAAGAATAGCATCCAGACGTATGGTCAACGCCTTAATAATATCATCAGTTCCTCCAGCAACAGGTTTCAATCTCAATTCTTCAATTTCTTTCTCCAATTCTGTACATCTTGATTTAGCTTTCTGTATTAGCATCATCTGCTTCTTGGCAAACTTGATAAGATCTTCCTTGGGCAATGTTTCCAGCTTGGATTTCCCGATCCCAGGAGCGGCCGGCGAGGCCACCCCGTCGTGAACACGCTCCTCCATGGCTACCCGCAGCCCGCACTTCCGCCCGCCGACTCCCACGGAGCCCCGCCGCGGGTCAAAGGTCGCGCTTCTCCTAGAATAATTATTCTTGAGTGAACCGAATGAGACATTTTCCACAGTACCTTCAGCTGGGTCATTTATAGGGTGCACCCTAAAATGTGGCCGGATGCGGATCTTTTTCAGCCAGCCTGGGGTTGATATTCTTGACCTCTGATGAGTGTTTCTTCTTCTCCTCGCATTCTGGGAGCAGTATCCTGGGAAATGCATTACAATAGAGACAACTATTGACATCTTGCTGGCAGAAGACCATGGGGAAATTAGCACTAATTTATTCACAGTTCATGGGCCTCCCTGGTGACGCAGTGGTTGAGAGTCCGCCTGCCGATGCAGGGGATACGGGTTCGTGCCCCGGTCTGGGAGGATCCCATATGCCGCGGAGCGGCTGGGCCCGTGAGCCATGGCCGCTGGGCCTGCGTGTCCGGAGCCTGTGCTCCGCAACGGGGGAGGCCACAACAGTGAGAGGCCCGCGTACCGGAAAAAAAAAAAAAAAAAAAAAGAGTATCTTCCTGTAAGAGCAAAGAACACGTTTGATTTTCCTGGTTTGCGTTTTCTAATTCACATTCATATTTCTCCTGAAGGTTCTTCTCACTTGGCTCACACTGGCTGACTAAGTTCTCCTTTAGCTGGTTTAAATGATTTACTTCTGCTTCATGTTCTTTAGCAGATGCTTCAATTTGGCACTTCAATTCTTTCACCTCTTCTTGGTGTGTAGATTTCAACTGTAAAAGTTCTTCTCGCAAACTATTAATTTCTTTTTGGTACTGCTGAGAATTAGCCTCAGTGACTCCTTGGAGATGAGTAATTTCTCACTCCTTTTCATTTGTGGCAACTTCTAACTGCTTTTGCAGACATAAAGTCTGCTCCTCAAAGGCTGGCTTAATTTTCTGAATCTCTTCCTGTAGTTTTTTAACATTATCTTCAGAATCACTCTGAAATTTGATTTGTTCTGAAAGCTCTAATTGTTTTTTTTTTTTTGCTGCTTCTTCCAGTTCCTTTTGCCAACCAGCTTTATCGTTACTGTATTTGGAATGTACTGCCATTCATTCATTTTTCAAATTTTCCATTTCTTTCACATAGTTTCTTTGTGATTGTTCAAACTCCTCGTGCACATCTTCCAACTTAGTTGCAGAATCCTCAACCTCTTGCTTCATTTAAATATTTTCCTTCTTCAAAGAAACACACCGTTGCTCAGTCTCTGCTCTTTCCAAAAGAATAGCATCCAGACGTATGGTCAACGCCTTAATAATATCATCAGTTCCTCCAGCAACAGGTTTCAATCTCAATTCTTCAATTTCTTTCTCCAATTCTGTACATCTTGATTTAGCTTTCTGTATTAGCATCATCTGCTTCTTGGCAAACTTGATAAGATCTTCCTTGGGCAATGTTTCCAGCTTGGATTTCCCGATCCCAGGAGCGGCCGGCGAGGCCACCCCGTCGTGAACACGCTCCTCCATGGCTACCCGCAGCCCGCACTTCCGCCCGCCGACTCCCACGGAGCCCCGCCGCGGGTCAAAGGTCGCGCTTCTCCTAGAATAATTATTCTTGAGTGAACCGAATGAGACATTTTCCACAGTACCTTCAGCTGGGTCATTTATAGGGTGCACCCTAAAATGTGGCCGGATGCGGATCTTTTTCAGCCAGCCTGGGGTTGATATTCTTGACCTCTGATGAGTGTTTCTTCTACTCCTCGCATTCTGGGAGCAGTATCCTGGGAAATGCATTACAATAGAGACAACTATTGACATCTTGCTGGCAGAAGACCATGGGGAAATTAGCACTAATTTATTCACAGTTCATGGGCCTCCCTGGTGGCGCAGTGGTTGAGAGTCCGCCTGCCGATGCAGGGGATACGGGTTCGTGCCCCGGTCTGGGAGGATCCCATATGCCGCGGAGCGGCTGGGCCCGTGAGCCATGGCCGCTGGGCCTGCGTGTCCGGAGCCTGTGCTCCGCAGCGGGGGAGGCCACAACAGTGAGAGGCCCGCGTACCGGAAAAAAAAAAAAGAGTATCTTCCTGTAAGAGCAAAGAACACGTTTGATTTTCCTGGTTTGCATTTTCTAATTCACATTCATATTTCTCCTGAAGGTTCTTCTCACTTGGCTCACACTGGCTGACTAAGTTCTCCTTTAGCTGGTTTAAATGATTTACTTCTGCTTCATGTTCTTTAGCAGATGCTTCAATTTGGCACTTCAATTCTTTCACCTCTTCTTGGTGTGTAGATTTCAACTGTAAAAGTTCTTCTCGCAAACTATTAATTTCTTTTTGGTACTGCTGAGAATTAGCCTCAGTGACTCCTTGGAGATGAGTAATTTCTCACTCCTTTTCATTTGTGGCAACTTCTAACTGCTTTTGCAGACATAAAATCTGCTCCTCAAAGGCTGGCTTAATTTTCTGAATCTCTTCCTGTAGTTTTTTAACATTATCTTCAGAATCACTCTGAAATTTGATTTGTTCTGAAAGTTCTAATTGTTTTTTTTTTTTTGCTGCTTCTTCCAGTTCCTTTTGCCAACCAGCTTTATCGTTACTGTATTTGGAATGTACTGCCATTAATTCATTTTTCAAATTTTCCATTTCTTTCACATAGTTTCTTTGTGATTGTTCAAACTCCTCGTGCACATCTTCCAACTTAGTTGCAGAATCCTCAACCTCTTGCTTCATTTAAATATTTTCCTTCTTCAAAGAAACACACCGTTGCTCAGTCTCTGCTCTTTCCAAAAGAATAGCATCCAGACGTATGGTCAACGCCTTAATAATATCATCAGTTCCTCCAGCAACAGGTTTCAATCTCAATTCTTCAATTTCTTTCTCCAATTCTGTACATCTTGATTTAGCTTTCTGTATTAGCGTCATCTGCTTCTTGGCAAACTTGATAAGATCTTCCTTGGGCAATGTTTCCAGCTTGGATTTCCCGATCCCAGGAGCGGCCGGCGAGGCCACCCCGTCGTGAACACGCTCCTCCATGGCTACCCGCAGCCCGCACTTCCGCCCGCTGACTCCCACGGAGCCCCGCCGCGGGTCAAAGGTCGCGCTTCTCCTAGAATAATTATTCTTGAGTGAACCGAATGAGACATTTTCCACAGTACCTTCAGCTGGGTCATTTATAGGGTGCACCCTAAAATGTGGCCGGATGCGGATCTTTTTCAGCCAGCCTGGGGTTGATATTCTTGACCTCTGATGAGTGTTTCTTCTACTCCTCGCATTCTGGGAGCAGTATCCTGGGAAATGCATTACAATAGAGACAACTATTGACATCTTGCTGGCAGAAGACCATGGGGAAATTAGCACTAATTTATTCACAGTTCATGGGCCTCCCTGGTGGCGCAGTGGTTGAGAGTCCGCCTGCCGATGCAGGGGATACGGGTTCGTGCCCCGGTCTGGGAGGATCCCATATGCCGCGGAGCGGCTGGGCCCGTGAGCCATGGCCGCTGGGCCTGCATGTCCGGAGCCTGTGCTCCGCAACGGGGGAGGCCACAACAGTGAGAGGCCCGCGTACCGGAAAAAAAAAAAAAAAAAAAAGAGTATCTTCCTGTAAGAGCAAAGAACACGTTTGATTTTCCTGGTTTGCGTTTTCTAATTCACATTCATATTTCTCCTGAAGGTTCTTCTCACTTGGCTCACACTGGCTGACTAAGTTCTCCTTTAGCTGGTTTAAATGATTTACTTCTGCTTCATGTTCTTTAGCAGATGCTTCAATTTGGCACTTCAATTCTTTCACCTCTTCTTGGTGTGTAGATTTCAACTGTAAAAGTTCTTCTCGCAAACTATTAATTTCTTTTTGGTACTGCTGAGAATTAGCCTCAGTGACTCCTTGGAGATGAGTAATTTCTCACTCCTTTTCATTTGTGGCAACTTCTAACTGCTTTTGCAGACATAAAATCTGCTCCTCAAAGGCTGGCTTAATTTTCTGAATCTCTTCCTGTAGTTTTTTAACATTATCTTCAGAATCACTCTGAAATTTGATTTGTTCTGAAAGCTCTAATTGTTTTTTTTTTTGCTGCTTCTTCCAGTTCCTTTTGCCAACCAGCTTTATCGTTACTGTATTTGGAATGTACTGCCATTAATTCATTTTTCAAATTTTCCATTTCTTTCACATAGTTTCTTTGTGATTGTTCAAACTCCTCGTGCACATCTTCCAACTTAGTTGCAGAATCCTCAACCTCTTGCTTCATTTAAATATTTTCCTTCTTCAAAGAAACACACCGTTGCTCAGTCTCTGCTCTTTCCAAAAGAATAGCATCCAGACGTATGGTCAATGCCTTAATAATATCATCAGTTCCTCCAGCAACAGGTTTCAATCTCAATTCTTCAATTTCTTTCTCCAATTCTGTACATCTTGATTTAGCTTTCTGTATTAGCATCATCTGCTTCTTGGCAAACTTGATAAGATCTTCCTTGGGCAATGTTTCCAGCTTGGATTTCCCGATCCCAGGAGCGGCCAGCGAGGCCACCCCGTCGTGAACACGCTCCTCCATGGCTACCCGCAGCCCGCACTTCCGCCCGCCGACTCCCACGGAGCCCCGCCGCGGGTCAAAGGTCGCGCTTCTCCTAGAATAATTATTCTTGAGTGAACCGAATGAGACATTTTGCACAGTACCTTCAGCTGGGTCATTTATAGGGTGCACCCTAAAATGTGGCCGGATGCGGATCTTTTTCAGCCAGCCTGGGGTTGATATTCTTGACCTCTGATGAGTGTTTCTTCTTCTCCTCGCATTCTGGGAGCAGTATCCTGGGAAATGCATTACAATAGAGACAACTATTGACATCTTGCTGGCAGAAGACCATGGGGAAATTAGCACTAATTTATTCACAGTTCATGGGCCTCCCTGGTGGCGCAGTGGTTGAGAGTCCGCCTGCCGATGCAGGGGATACGGGTTCGTGCCCCGGTCTGGGAGGATCCCATATGCCGCGGAGCGGCTGGGCCCGTGAGCCATGGCCACTGGGCCTGCGTGTCCGGAGCCTGTGCTCCGCAACGGGGGAGGCCACAACAGTGAGAGGCCCGCGTGCCGGAAAAAAAAAAAAAAAAAAAAGAGTATCTTCCTGTAAGAGCAAAGAACACGTTTGATTTTCCTGGTTTGCATTTTCTAATTCACATTCATATTTCTCCTGAAGGTTCTTCTCACTTGGCTCACACTGGCTGACTAAGTTCTCCTTTAGCTGGTTTAAATGATTTACTTCTGCTTCATGTTCTTTAGCAGATGCTTCAATTTGGCACTTCAATTCTTTCACCTCTTCTTGGTGTGTAGATTTCAACTGTAAAAGTTCTTCTCGCAAACTATTAATTTCTTTTTGGTACTGCTGAGAATTAGCCTCAGTGACTCCTTGGAGATGAGTAATTTCTCACTCCTTTTCATTTGTGGCAACTTCTAACTGCTTTTGCAGACATAAAATCTGCTCCTCAAAGGCTGGCTTAATTTTCTGAATCTCTTCCTGTAGTTTTTTAACATTATCTTCAGAATCACTCTGAAATTTGATTTGTTCTGAAAGCTCTAATTGTTTTTTTTTTTGTTGCTTCTTCCAGTTCCTTTTGCCAACCAGCTTTATCGTTACTGTATTTGGAATGTACTGCCATTAATTCATTTTTCAAATTTTCCATTTCTTTCACATAGTTTCTTTGTGATTGTTCAAACTCCTCGTGCACATCTTCCAACTTAGTTGCAGAATCCTCAACCTCTTGCTTCATTTAAATATTTTCCTTCTTCAAAGAAACACACCGTTGCTCAGTCTCTGCTCTTTCCAAAAGAATAGCATCCAGACGTATGGTCAACGCCTTAATAATATCATCAGTTCCTCCAGCAACAGGTTTCAATCTCAATTCTTCAATTTCTTTCTCCAATTCTGTACATCTTGATTTAGCTTTCTGTATTAGCATCATCTGCTTCTTGGCAAACTTGATAAGATCTTCCTTGGGCAATGTTTCCAGCTTGGATTTCCCGATCCCAGGAGCGGCCGGCGAGGCCACCCCGTCGTGAACACGCTCCTCCATGGCTACCCGCAGCCCGCACTTCCGCCCGCCGACTCCCACGGAGCCCCGCCGCGGGTCAAAGGTCGCGCTTCTCCTAGAATAATTATTCTTGAGTGAACCGAATGAGACATTTTCCACAGTACCTTCAGCTGGGTCATTTATAGGGTGCACCCTAAAATGTGGCCGGATGCGGATCTTTTTCAGCCAGCCTGGGGTTGATATTCTTGACCTCTGATGAGTGTTTCTTCTACTCCTCGCATTCTGGGAGCAGTATCCTGGGAAATGCATTACAATAGAGACAACTATTGACATCTTGCTGGCAGAAGACCATGGGGAAATTAGCACTAATTTATTCACAGTTCATGGGCCTCCCTGGTGGCGCAGTGGTTGAGAGTCCGCCTGCCGATGCAGGGGATACGGGTTCGTGCCCCGGTCTGGGAGGATCCCATATGCCGCGGAGCGGCTGGGCCCGTGAGCCATGGCCGCTGGGCCTGCGTGTCCGGAGCCTGTGCTCCGCAACGGGGGAGGCCACAACAGTGAGAGGCCCGCGTACCGGAAAAAAAAAAAAAAAAAAAAGAGTATCTTCCTGTAAGAGCAAAGAACACGTTTGATTTTCCTGGTTTGCATTTTCTAATTCACATTCATATTTCTCCTGAAGGTTCTTCTCACTTGGCTCACACTGGCTGACTAAGTTCTCCTTTAGCTGGTTTAAATGATTTACTTCTGCTTCATGTTCTTTAGCAGATGCTTCAATTTGGCACTTCAATTCTTTCACCTCTTCTTGGTGTGTAGATTTCAACTGTAAAAGTTCTTCTCGCAAACTATTAATTTCTTTTTGGTACTGCTGAGAATTAGCCTCAGTGACTCCTTGGAGATGAGTAATTTCTCACTCCTTTTCATTTGTGGCAACTTCTAACTGCTTTTGCAGACATAAAATCTGCTCCTCAAAGGCTGGCTTAATTTTCTGAATCTCTTCCTGTAGTTTTTTAACATTATCTTCAGAATCACTCTGAAATTTGATTTGTTCTGAAAGCTCTAATTGTTTTTTTTTTTTGCTGCTTCTTCCAGTTCCTTTTGCCAACCAGCTTTATCGTTACTGTATTTGGAATGTACTGCCATTAATTCATTTTTCAAATTTTCCATTTCTTTCACATAGTTTCTTTGTGATTGTTCAAACTCCTCGTGCACATCTTCCAACTTAGTTGCAGAATCCTCAACCTCTTGCTTCATTTAAATATTTTCCTTCTTCAAAGAAACACACCGTTGCTCAGTCTCTGCTCTTTCCAAAAGAATAGCATCCAGACGTATGGTCAACGCCTTAATAATATCATCAGTTCCTCCAGCAACAGGTTTCAATCTCAATTCTTCAATTTCTTTCTCCAATTCTGTACATCTTGATTTAGCTTTCTGTATTAGCATCATCTGCTTCTTGGCAAACTTGATAAGATCTTCCTTGGGCAATGTTTCCAGCTTGGATTTCCCGATCCCAGGAGCGGCCGGCGAGGCCACCCCGTCGTGAACACGCTCCTCCATGGCTACCCGCAGCCCGCACTTCCGCCCGCCGACTCCCACGGAGCCCCGCCGCGGGTCAAAGGTCGCGCTTCTCCTAGAATAATTATTCTTGAGTGAACCGAATGAGACATTTTCCACAGTACCTTCAGCTGGGTCATTTATAGGGTGCACCCTAAAATGTGGCCGGATGCGGATCTTTTTCAGCCAGCCTGGGGTTGATATTCTTGACCTCTGATGAGTGTTTCTTCTACTCCTCGCATTCTGGGAGCAGTATCCTGGGAAATGCATTACAATAGAGACAACTATTGACATCTTGCTGGCAGAAGACCATGGGGAAATTAGCACTAATTTATTCACAGTTCATGGGCCTCCCTGGTGGCGCAGTGGTTGAGAGTCCGCCTGCCGATGCAGGGGATACGGGTTCGTGCCCCGGTCTGGGAGGATCCCATATGCCGCAGAGCGGCTGGGCCCGTGAGCCATGGCCGCTGGGCCTGCGTGTCCGGAGCCTGTGCTCCGCAACGGGGGTGGCCACAACAGTGAGAGGCCCGCGTACCAGAAAAAAAAAAAAATAGAGTATCTTCCTGTAAGAGCAAAGAACACGTTTGATTTTCCTGGTTTGCGTTTTCTAATTCACATTCATATTTCTCCTGAAGGTTCTTCTCACTTGGCTCACACTGGCTGACTAAGTTCTCCTTTAGCTGGTTTAAATGATTTACTTCTGCTTCATGTTCTTTAGCAGATGCTTCAATTTGGCACTTCAATTCTTTCACCTCTTCTTGGTGTGTAGATTTCAACTGTAAAAGTTCTTCTCGCAAACTATTAATTTCTTTTTGGTACTGCTGAGAATTAGCCTCAGTGACTCCTTGGAGATGAGTAATTTCTCACTCCTTTTCATTTGTGGCAACTTCTAACTGCTTTTGCAGACATAAAATCTGCTCCTCAAAGGCTGGCTTAATTTTCTGAATCTCTTCCTGTAGTTTTTTAACATTATCTTCAGAATCACTCTGAAATTTGATTTGTTCTGAAAGCTCTAATTGTTTTTTTTTTTTTGCTGCTTCTTCCAGTTCCTTTTGCCAACCAGCTTTATCGTTACTGTATTTGGAATGTACTGCCATTAATTCATTTTTCAAATTTTCCATTTCTTTCACATAGTTTCTTTGTGATTGTTCAAACTCCTCGTGCACATCTTCCAACTTAGTTGCAGAATCCTCAACCTCTTGCTTCATTTAAATATTTTCCTTCTTCAAAGAAACACACCGTTGCTCAGTCTCTGCTCTTTCCAAAAGAATAGCATCCAGACGTATGGTCAATGCCTTAATAATATCATCAGTTCCTCCAGCAACAGGTTTCAATCTCAATTCTTCAATTTCTTTCTCCAATTCTGTACATCTTGATTTAGCTTTCTGTATTAGCATCATCTGCTTCTTGGCAAACTTGATAAGATCTTCCTTGGGCAATGTTTCCAGCTTGGATTTCCCGATCCCAGGAGCGGCCAGCGAGGCCACCCCGTCGTGAACACGCTCCTCCATGGCTACCCGCAGCCCGCACTTCCGCCCGCCGACTCCCACGGAGCCCCGCCGCGGGTCAAAGGTCGCGCTTCTCCTAGAATAATTATTCTTGAGTGAACCGAATGAGACATTTTCCACAGTACCTTCAGCTGGGTCATTTATAGGGTGCACCCTAAAATGTGGCCGGATGCGGATCTTTTTCAGCCAGCCTGGGGTTGATATTCTTGACCTCTGATGAGTGTTTCTTCTACTCCTCGCATTCTGGGAGCAGTATCCTGGGAAATGCATTACAATAGAGACAACTATTGACATCTTGCTGGCAGAAGACCATGGGGAAATTAGCACTAATTTATTCACAGTTCATGGGCCTCCCTGGTGGCGCAGTGGTTGAGAGTCCGCCTGCCGATGCAGGGGATACGGGTTCGTGCCCCGGTCTGGGAGGATCCCATATGCCGCGGAGCGGCTGGGCCCGTGAGCCATGGCCGCTGGGCCTGCGTGTCCGGAGCCTGTGCTCCACAACGGGGGAGGCCACAACAGTGAGAGGCCCGCGTACCGGAAAAAAAAAAAAAAAAAAAGAGTATCTTCCTGTAAGAGCAAAGAACACGTTTGATTTTCCTGGTTTGCGTTTTCTAATTCACATTCATATTTCTCCTGAAGGTTCTTCTCACTTGGCTCACACTGGCTGACTAAGTTCTCCTTTAGCTGGTTTAAATGATTTACTTCTGCTTCATGTTCTTTAGCAGATGCTTCAATTTGGCACTTCAATTCTTTCACCTCTTCTTGGTGTGTAGATTTCAACTGTAAAAGTTCTTCTCGCAAACTATTAATTTCTTTTTGGTACTGCTGAGAATTAGCCTCAGTGACTCCTTGGAGATGAGTAATTTCTCACTCCTTTTCATTTGTGGCAACTTCTAACTGCTTTTGCAGACATAAAATCTGCTCCTCAAAGGCTGGCTTAATTTTCTGAATCTCTTCCTGTAGTTTTTTAACATTATCTTCAGAATCACTCTGAAATTTGATTTGTTCTGAAAGCTCTAATTGTTTTTTTTTTGCTGCTTCTTCCAGTTCCTTTTGCCAACCAGCTTTATCGTTACTGTATTTGGAATGTACTGCCATTAATTCATTTTTCAAATTTTCCATTTCTTTCACATAGTTTCTTTGTGATTGTTCAAACTCCTCGTGCACATCTTCCAACTTAGTTGCAGAATCCTCAACCTCTTGCTTCATTTAAATATTTTCCTTCTTCAAAGAAACACACCGTTGCTCAGTCTCTGCTCTTTCCAAAAGAATAGCATCCAGACGTATGGTCAACGCCTTAATAATATCATCAGTTCCTCCAGCAACAGGTTTCAATCTCAATTCTTCAATTTCTTTCTCCAATTCTGTACATCTTGATTTAGCTTTCTGTATTAGCATCATCTGCTTCTTGGCAAACTTGATAAGATCTTCCTTGGGCAATGTTTCCAGCTTGGATTTCCCGATCCCAGGAGCGGCCGGCGAGGCCACCCCGTCGTGAACACGCTCCTCCATGGCTACCCGCAGCCCGCACTTCCGCCCGCCGACTCCCACGGAGCCCCGCCGCGGGTCAAAGGTCGCGCTTCTCCTAGAATAATTATTCTTGAGTGAACCGAATGAGACATTTTCCACAGTACCTTCAGCTGGGTCATTTATAGGGTGCACCCTAAAATGTGGCCGGATGCGGATCTTTTTCAGCCAGCCTGGGGTTGATATTCTTGACCTCTGATGAGTGTTTCTTCTACTCCTCGCATTCTGGGAGCAGTATCCTGGGAAATGCATTACAATAGAGACAACTATTGACATCTTGCTGGCAGAAGACCATGGGGAAATTAGCACTAATTTATTCACAGTTCATGGGCCTCCCTGGTGGCGCAGTGGTTGAGAGTCCGCCTGCCGATGCAGGGGATACGGGTTCGTGCCCCGGTCTGGGAGGATCCCATATGCCGCGGAGCGGCTGGGCCCGTGAGCCATGGCCACTGGGCCTGCGTGTCCGGAGCCTGTGCTCCGCAACGGGGGAGGCCACAACAGTGAGAGGCCCGCGTGCCGGAAAAAAAAAAAAAAAAAAAGAGTATCTTCCTGTAAGAGCAAAGAACACGTTTGATTTTCCTGGTTTGCATTTTCTAATTCACATTCATATTTCTCCTGAAGGTTCTTCTCACTTGGCTCACACTGGCTGACTAAGTTCTCCTTTAGCTGGTTTAAATGATTTACTTCTGCTTCATGTTCTTTAGCAGATGCTTCAATTTGGCACTTCAATTCTTTCACCTCTTCTTGGTGTGTAGATTTCAACTGTAAAAGTTCTTCTCGCAAACTATTAATTTCTTTTTGGTACTGCTGAGAATTAGCCTCAGTGACTCCTTGGAGATGAGTAATTTCTCACTCCTTTTCATTTGTGGCAACTTCTAACTGCTTTTGCAGACATAAAATCTGCTCCTCAAAGGCTGGCTTAATTTTCTGAATCTCTTCCTGTAGTTTTTTAACATTATCTTCAGAATCACTCTGAAATTTGATTTGTTCTGAAAGCTCTAATTGTTTTTTTTTTTGTTGCTTCTTCCAGTTCCTTTTGCCAACCAGCTTTATCGTTACTGTATTTGGAATGTACTGCCATTAATTCATTTTTCAAATTTTCCATTTCTTTCACATAGTTTCTTTGTGATTGTTCAAACTCCTCGTGCACATCTTCCAACTTAGTTGCAGAATCCTCAACCTCTTGCTTCATTTAAATATTTTCCTTCTTCAAAGAAACACACCGTTGCTCAGTCTCTGCTCTTTCCAAAAGAATAGCATCCAGACGTATGGTCAACGCCTTAATAATATCATCAGTTCCTCCAGCAACAGGTTTCAATCTCAATTCTTCAATTTCTTTCTCCAATTCTGTACATCTTGATTTAGCTTTCTGTATTAGCATCATCTGCTTCTTGGCAAACTTGATAAGATCTTCCTTGGGCAATGTTTCCAGCTTGGATTTCCCGATCCCAGGAGCGGCCGGCGAGGCCACCCCGTCGTGAACACGCTCCTCCATGGCTACCCGCAGCCCGCACTTCCGCCCGCTGACTCCCACGGAGCCCCGCCGCGGGTCAAAGGTCGCGCTTCTCCTAGAATAATTATTCTTGAGTGAACCGAATGAGACATTTTCCACAGTACCTTCAGCTGGGTCATTTATAGGGTGCACCCTAAAATGTGGCCGGATGCGGATCTTTTTCAGCCAGCCTGGGGTTGATATTCTTGACCTCTGATGAGTGTTTCTTCTACTCCTCGCATTCTGGGAGCAGTATCCTGGGAAATGCATTACAATAGAGACAACTATTGACATCTTGCTGGCAGAAGACCATGGGGAAATTAGCACTAATTTATTCACAGTTCATGGGCCTCCCTGGTGGCGCAGTGGTTGAGAGTCCGCCTGCCGATGCAGGGGATACGGGTTCGTGCCCCGGTCTGGGAGGATCCCATATGCCGCGGAGCGGCTGGGCCCGTGAGCCATGGCCGCTGGGCCTGCATGTCCGGAGCCTGTGCTCCGCAACGGGGGAGGCCACAACAGTGAGAGGCCCGCGTACCGGAAAAAAAAAAAAAAAAAAAGAGTATCTTCCTGTAAGAGCAAAGAACACGTTTGATTTTCCTGGTTTGCGTTTTCTAATTCACATTCATATTTCTCCTGAAGGTTCTTCTCACTTGGCTCACACTGGCTGACTAAGTTCTCCTTTAGCTGGTTTAAATGATTTACTTCTGCTTCATGTTCTTTAGCAGATGCTTCAATTTGGCACTTCAATTCTTTCACCTCTTCTTGGTGTGTAGATTTCAACTGTAAAAGTTCTTCTCGCAAACTATTAATTTCTTTTTGGTACTGCTGAGAATTAGCCTCAGTGACTCCTTGGAGATGAGTAATTTCTCACTCCTTTTCATTTGTGGCAACTTCTAACTGCTTTTGCAGACATAAAATCTGCTCCTCAAAGGCTGGCTTAATTTTCTGAATCTCTTCCTGTAGTTTTTTAACATTATCTTCAGAATCACTCTGAAATTTGATTTGTTCTGAAAGCTCTAATTGTTTTTTTTTTTGCTGCTTCTTCCAGTTCCTTTTGCCAACCAGCTTTATCGTTACTGTATTTGGAATGTACTGCCATTAATTCATTTTTCAAATTTTCCATTTCTTTCACATAGTTTCTTTGTGATTGTTCAAACTCCTCGTGCACATCTTCCAACTTAGTTGCAGAATCCTCAACCTCTTGCTTCATTTAAATATTTTCCTTCTTCAAAGAAACACACCGTTGCTCAGTCTCTGCTCTTTCCAAAAGAATAGCATCCAGACGTATGGTCAATGCCTTAATAATATCATCAGTTCCTCCAGCAACAGGTTTCAATCTCAATTCTTCAATTTCTTTCTCCAATTCTGTACATCTTGATTTAGCTTTCTGTATTAGCATCATCTGCTTCTTGGCAAACTTGATAAGATCTTCCTTGGGCAATGTTTCCAGCTTGGATTTCCCGATCCCAGGAGCGGCCAGCGAGGCCACCCCGTCGTGAACACGCTCCTCCATGGCTACCCGCAGCCCGCACTTCCGCCCGCCGACTCCCACGGAGCCCCGCCGCGGGTCAAAGGTCGCGCTTCTCCTAGAATAATTATTCTTGAGTGAACCGAATGAGACATTTTCCACAGTACCTTCAGCTGGGTCATTTATAGGGTGCACCCTAAAATGTGGCCGGATGCGGATCTTTTTCAGCCAGCCTGGGGTTGATATTCTTGACCTCTGATGAGTGTTTCTTCTTCTCCTCGCATTCTGGGAGCAGTATCCTGGGAAATGCATTACAATAGAGACAACTATTGACATCTTGCTGGCAGAAGACCATGGGGAAATTAGCACTAATTTATTCACAGTTCATGGGCCTCCCTGGTGGCGCAGTGGTTGAGAGTCCGCCTGCCGATGCAGGGGATACGGGTTCGTGCCCCGGTCTGGGAGGATCCCATATGCCGCGGAGCGGCTGGGCCCGTGAGCCATGGCCACTGGGCCTGCGTGTCCGGAGCCTGTGCTCCGCAACGGGGGAGGCCACAACAGTGAGAGGCCCGCGTGCCGGAAAAAAAAAAAAAAAAAAGAGTATCTTCCTGTAAGAGCAAAGAACACGTTTGATTTTCCTGGTTTGCATTTTCTAATTCACATTCATATTTCTCCTGAAGGTTCTTCTCACTTGGCTCACACTGGCTGACTAAGTTCTCCTTTAGCTGGTTTAAATGATTTACTTCTGCTTCATGTTCTTTAGCAGATGCTTCAATTTGGCACTTCAATTCTTTCACCTCTTCTTGGTGTGTAGATTTCAACTGTAAAAGTTCTTCTCGCAAACTATTAATTTCTTTTTGGTACTGCTGAGAATTAGCCTCAGTGACTCCTTGGAGATGAGTAATTTCTCACTCCTTTTCATTTGTGGCAACTTCTAACTGCTTTTGCAGACATAAAATCTGCTCCTCAAAGGCTGGCTTAATTTTCTGAATCTCTTCCTGTAGTTTTTTAACATTATCTTCAGAATCACTCTGAAATTTGATTTGTTCTGAAAGCTCTAATTGTTTTTTTTTTTGTTGCTTCTTCCAGTTCCTTTTGCCAACCAGCTTTATCGTTACTGTATTTGGAATGTACTGCCATTAATTCATTTTTCAAATTTTCCATTTCTTTCACATAGTTTCTTTGTGATTGTTCAAACTCCTCGTGCACATCTTCCAACTTAGTTGCAGAATCCTCAACCTCTTGCTTCATTTAAATATTTTCCTTCTTCAAAGAAACACACCGTTGCTCAGTCTCTGCTCTTTCCAAAAGAATAGCATCCAGACGTATGGTCAACGCCTTAATAATATCATCAGTTCCTCCAGCAACAGGTTTCAATCTCAATTCTTCAATTTCTTTCTCCAATTCTGTACATCTTGATTTAGCTTTCTGTATTAGCATCATCTGCTTCTTGGCAAACTTGATAAGATCTTCCTTGGGCAATGTTTCCAGCTTGGATTTCCCGATCCCAGGAGCGGCCGGCGAGGCCACCCCGTCGTGAACACGCTCCTCCATGGCTACCCACAGCCCGCACTTCCGCCCGCCGACTCCCACGGAGCCCCGCCGCGGGTCAAAGGTCGCGCTTCTCCTAGAATAATTATTCTTGAGTGAACCGAATGAGACATTTTCCACAGTACCTTCAGCTGGGTCATTTATAGGGTGCACCCTAAAATGTGGCCGGATGCGGATCTTTTTCAGCCAGCCTGGGGTTGATATTCTTGACCTCTGATGAGTGTTTCTTCTACTCCTCGCATTCTGGGAGCAGTATCCTGGGAAATGCATTACAATAGAGACAACTATTGACATCTTGCTGGCAGAAGACCATGGGGAAATTAGCACTAATTTATTCACAGTTCATGGGCCTCCCTGGTGGCGCAGTGGTTGAGAGTCCGCCTGCCGATGCAGGGGATACGGGTTCGTGCCCCGGTCTGGGAGGATCCCATATGCCGCGGAGCGGCTGGGCCCGTGAGCCATGGCCGCTGGGCCTGCGTGTCCGGAGCCTGTGCTCCGCAACGGGGGAGGCCACAACAGTGAGAGGCCCGCGTACCGGAAAAAAAAAAAAAAAAAAAAGAGTATCTTCCTGTAAGAGCAAAGAACACGTTTGATTTTCCTGGTTTGCATTTTCTAATTCACATTCATATTTCTCCTGAAGGTTCTTCTCACTTGGCTCACACTGGCTGACTAAGTTCTCCTTTAGCTGGTTTAAATGATTTACTTCTGCTTCATGTTCTTTAGCAGATGCTTCAATTTGGCACTTCAATTCTTTCACCTCTTCTTGGTGTGTAGATTTCAACTGTAAAAGTTCTTCTCGCAAACTATTAATTTCTTTTTGGTACTGCTGAGAATTAGCCTCAGTGACTCCTTGGAGATGAGTAATTTCTCACTCCTTTTCATTTGTGGCAACTTCTAACTGCTTTTGCAGACATAAAATCTGCTCCTCAAAGGCTGGCTTAATTTTCTGAATCTCTTCCTGTAGTTTTTTAACATTATCTTCAGAATCACTCTGAAATTTGATTTGTTCTGAAAGCTCTAATTGTTTTTTTTTTTGCTGCTTCTTCCAGTTCCTTTTGCCAACCAGCTTTATCGTTACTGTATTTGGAATGTACTGCCATTAATTCATTTTTCAAATTTTCCATTTCTTTCACATAGTTTCTTTGTGATTGTTCAAACTCCTCGTGCACATCTTCCAACTTAGTTGCAGAATCCTCAACCTCTTGCTTCATTTAAATATTTTCCTTCTTCAAAGAAACACACCGTTGCTCAGTCTCTGCTCTTTCCAAAAGAATAGCATCCAGACGTATGGTCAACGCCTTAATAATATCATCAGTTCCTCCAGCAACAGGTTTCAATCTCAATTCTTCAATTTCTTTCTCCAATTCTGTACATCTTGATTTAGCTTTCTGTATTAGCATCATCTGCTTCTTGGCAAACTTGATAAGATCTTCCTTGGGCAATGTTTCCAGCTTGGATTTCCCGATCCCAGGAGCGGCCGGCGAGGCCACCCCGTCGTGAACACGCTCCTCCATGGCTACCCGCAGCCCGCACTTCCGCCCGCCGACTCCCACGGAGCCCCGCCGCGGGTCAAAGGTCGCGCTTCTCCTAGAATAATTATTCTTGAGTGAACCGAATGAGACATTTTCCACAGTACCTTCAGCTGGGTCATTTATAGGGTGCACCCTAAAATGTGGCCGGATGCGGATCTTTTTCAGCCAGCCTGGGGTTGATATTCTTGACCTCTGATGAGTGTTTCTTCTACTCCTCGCATTCTGGGAGCAGTATCCTGGGAAATGCATTACAATAGAGACAACTATTGACATCTTGCTGGCAGAAGACCATGGGGAAATTAGCACTAATTTATTCACAGTTCATGGGCCTCCCTGGTGGCGCAGTGGTTGAGAGTCCGCCTGCCGATGCAGGGGATACGGGTTCGTGCCCCGGTCTGGGAGGATCCCATATGCCGCAGAGCGGCTGGGCCCGTGAGCCATGGCCGCTGGGCCTGCGTGTCCGGAGCCTGTGCTCCGCAACGGGGGTGGCCACAACAGTGAGAGGCCCGCGTACCAGAAAAAAAAAAAAATAGAGTATCTTCCTGTAAGAGCAAAGAACACGTTTGATTTTCCTGGTTTGCGTTTTCTAATTCACATTCATATTTCTCCTGAAGGTTCTTCTCACTTGGCTCACACTGGCTGACTAAGTTCTCCTTTAGCTGGTTTAAATGATTTACTTCTGCTTCATGTTCTTTAGCAGATGCTTCAATTTGGCACTTCAATTCTTTCACCTCTTCTTGGTGTGTAGATTTCAACTGTAAAAGTTCTTCTCGCAAACTATTAATTTCTTTTTGGTACTGCTGAGAATTAGCCTCAGTGACTCCTTGGAGATGAGTAATTTCTCACTCCTTTTCATTTGTGGCAACTTCTAACTGCTTTTGCAGACATAAAATCTGCTCCTCAAAGGCTGGCTTAATTTTCTGAATCTCTTCCTGTAGTTTTTTAACATTATCTTCAGAATCACTCTGAAATTTGATTTGTTCTGAAAGCTCTAATTGTTTTTTTTTTTTTGCTGCTTCTTCCAGTTCCTTTTGCCAACCAGCTTTATCGTTACTGTATTTGGAATGTACTGCCATTAATTCATTTTTCAAATTTTCCATTTCTTTCACATAGTTTCTTTGTGATTGTTCAAACTCCTCGTGCACATCTTCCAACTTAGTTGCAGAATCCTCAACCTCTTGCTTCATTTAAATATTTTCCTTCTTCAAAGAAACACACCGTTGCTCAGTCTCTGCTCTTTCCAAAAGAATAGCATCCAGACGTATGGTCAATGCCTTAATAATATCATCAGTTCCTCCAGCAACAGGTTTCAATCTCAATTCTTCAATTTCTTTCTCCAATTCTGTACATCTTGATTTAGCTTTCTGTATTAGCATCATCTGCTTCTTGGCAAACTTGATAAGATCTTCCTTGGGCAATGTTTCCAGCTTGGATTTCCCGATCCCAGGAGCGGCCAGCGAGGCCACCCCGTCGTGAACACGCTCCTCCATGGCTACCCGCAGCCCGCACTTCCGCCCGCCGACTCCCACGGAGCCCCGCCGCGGGTCAAAGGTCGCGCTTCTCCTAGAATAATTATTCTTGAGTGAACCGAATGAGACATTTTCCACAGTACCTTCAGCTGGGTCATTTATAGGGTGCACCCTAAAATGTGGCCGGATGCGGATCTTTTTCAGCCAGCCTGGGGTTGATATTCTTGACCTCTGATGAGTGTTTCTTCTACTCCTCGCATTCTGGGAGCAGTATCCTGGGAAATGCATTACAATAGAGACAACTATTGACATCTTGCTGGCAGAAGACCATGGGGAAATTAGCACTAATTTATTCACAGTTCATGGGCCTCCCTGGTGGCGCAGTGGTTGAGAGTCCGCCTGCCGATGCAGGGGATACGGGTTTGTGCCCCGGTCTGGGAGGATCCCATATGCCGCGGAGCGGCTGGGCCCGTGAGCCATGGCCGCTGGGCCTGCGTGTCCGGAGCCTGTGCTCCACAACGGGGGAGGCCACAACAGTGAGAGGCCCGCGTACCGGAAAAAAAAAAAAAAAAAAGAGTATCTTCCTGTAAGAGCAAAGAACACGTTTGATTTTCCTGGTTTGCGTTTTCTAATTCACATTCATATTTCTCCTGAAGGTTCTTCTCACTTGGCTCACACTGGCTGACTAAGTTCTCCTTTAGCTGGTTTAAATGATTTACTTCTGCTTCATGTTCTTTAGCAGATGCTTCAATTTGGCACTTCAATTCTTTCACCTCTTCTTGGTGTGTAGATTTCAACTGTAAAAGTTCTTCTCGCAAACTATTAATTTCTTTTTGGTACTGCTGAGAATTAGCCTCAGTGACTCCTTGGAGATGAGTAATTTCTCACTCCTTTTCATTTGTGGCAACTTCTAACTGCTTTTGCAGACATAAAATCTGCTCCTCAAAGGCTGGCTTAATTTTCTGAATCTCTTCCTGTAGTTTTTTAACATTATCTTCAGAATCACTCTGAAATTTGATTTGTTCTGAAAGCTCTAATTGTTTTTTTTTTGCTGCTTCTTCCAGTTCCTTTTGCCAACCAGCTTTATCGTTACTGTATTTGGAATGTACTGCCATTAATTCATTTTTCAAATTTTCCATTTCTTTCACATAGTTTCTTTGTGATTGTTCAAACTCCTCGTGCACATCTTCCAACTTAGTTGCAGAATCCTCAACCTCTTGCTTCATTTAAATATTTTCCTTCTTCAAAGAAACACACCGTTGCTCAGTCTCTGCTCTTTCCAAAAGAATAGCATCCAGACGTATGGTCAACGCCTTAATAATATCATCAGTTCCTCCAGCAACAGGTTTCAATCTCAATTCTTCAATTTCTTTCTCCAATTCTGTACATCTTGATTTAGCTTTCTGTATTAGCATCATCTGCTTCTTGGCAAACTTGATAAGATCTTCCTTGGGCAATGTTTCCAGCTTGGATTTCCCGATCCCAGCAGCGGCCGGCGAGGCCACCCCGTCGTGAACACGCTCCTCCATGGCTACCCGCAGCCCGCACTTCCGCCCGCCGACTCCCACGGAGCCCCGCCGCGGGTCAAAGGTCGCGCTTCTCCTAGAATAATTATTCTTGAGTGAACCGAATGAGACATTTTCCACAGTACCTTCAGCTGGGTCATTTATAGGGTGCACCCTAAAATGTGGCCGGATGCGGATCTTTTTCAGCCAGCCTGGGGTTGATATTCTTGACCTCTGATGAGTGTTTCTTCTACTCCTCGCGTTCTGGGAGCAGTATCCTGGGAAATGCATTACAATAGAGACAACTATTGACATCTTGCTGGCAGAAGACCATGGGGAAATTAGCACTAATTTATTCACAGTTCATGGGCCTCCCTGGTGGCGCAGTGGTTGAGAGTCCGCCTGCCGATGCAGGGGATACGGGTTCGTGCCCCGGTCTGGGAGGATCCCATATGCCGCGGAGCGGCTGGGCCCGTGAGCCATGGCCACTGGGCCTGCGTGTCCGGAGCCTGTGCTCCGCAACGGGGGAGGCCACAACAGTGAGAGGCCCGCGTGCCGGAAAAAAAAAAAAAAAAAAAGAGTATCTTCCTGTAAGAGCAAAGAACACGTTTGATTTTCCTGGTTTGCATTTTCTAATTCACATTCATATTTCTCCTGAAGGTTCTTCTCACTTGGCTCACACTGGCTGACTAAGTTCTCCTTTAGCTGGTTTAAATGATTTACTTCTGCTTCATGTTCTTTAGCAGATGCTTCAATTTGGCACTTCAATTCTTTCACCTCTTCTTGGTGTGTAGATTTCAACTGTAAAAGTTCTTCTCGCAAACTATTAATTTCTTTTTGGTACTGCTGAGAATTAGCCTCAGTGACTCCTTGGAGATGAGTAATTTCTCACTCCTTTTCATTTGTGGCAACTTCTAACTGCTTTTGCAGACATAAAATCTGCTCCTCAAAGGCTGGCTTAATTTTCTGAATCTCTTCCTGTAGTTTTTTAACATTATCTTCAGAATCACTCTGAAATTTGATTTGTTCTGAAAGCTCTAATTGTTTTTTTTTTTGTTGCTTCTTCCAGTTCCTTTTGCCAACCAGCTTTATCGTTACTGTATTTGGAATGTACTGCCATTAATTCATTTTTCAAATTTTCCATTTCTTTCACATAGTTTCTTTGTGATTGTTCAAACTCCTCGTGCACATCTTCCAACTTAGTTGCAGAATCCTCAACCTCTTGCTTCATTTAAATATTTTCCTTCTTCAAAGAAACACACCGTTGCTCAGTCTCTGCTCTTTCCAAAAGAATAGCATCCAGACGTATGGTCAACGCCTTAATAATATCATCAGTTCCTCCAGCAACAGGTTTCAATCTCAATTCTTCAATTTCTTTCTCCAATTCTGTACATCTTGATTTAGCTTTCTGTATTAGCATCATCTGCTTCTTGGCAAACTTGATAAGATCTTCCTTGGGCAATGTTTCCAGCTTGGATTTCCCGATCCCAGGAGCGGCCGGCGAGGCCACCCCGTCGTGAACACGCTCCTCCATGGCTACCCGCAGCCCGCACTTCCGCCCGCCGACTCCCACGGAGCCCCGCCGCGGGTCAAAGGTCGCGCTTCTCCTAGAATAATTATTCTTGAGTGAACCGAATGAGACATTTTCCACAGTACCTTCAGCTGGGTCATTTATAGGGTGCACCCTAAAATGTGGCCGGATGCGGATCTTTTTCAGCCAGCCTGGGGTTGATATTCTTGACCTCTGATGAGTGTTTCTTCTACTCCTCGCATTCTGGGAGCAGTATCCTGGGAAATGCATTACAATAGAGACAACTATTGACATCTTGCTGGCAGAAGACCATGGGGAAATTAGCACTAATTTATTCACAGTTCATGGGCCTCCCTGGTGGCGCAGTGGTTGAGAGTCCGCCTGCCGATGCAGGGGATACGGGTTCGTGCCCCGGTCTGGGAGGATCCCATATGCCGCGGAGCGGCTGGGCCCGTGAGCCATGGCCGCTGGGCCTGCGTGTCCGGAGCCTGTGCTCCGCAACGGGGGAGGCCACAACAGTGAGAGGCCCGCGTACCGGAAAAAAAAAAAAAAAAAAAGAGTATCTTCCTGTAAGAGCAAAGAACACGTTTGATTTTCCTGGTTTGCATTTTCTAATTCACATTCATATTTCTCCTGAAGGTTCTTCTCACTTGGCTCACACTGGCTGACTAAGTTCTCCTTTAGCTGGTTTAAATGATTTACTTCTGCTTCATGTTCTTTAGCAGATGCTTCAATTTGGCACTTCAATTCTTTCACCTCTTCTTGGTGTGTAGATTTCAACTGTAAAAGTTCTTCTCGCAAACTATTAATTTCTTTTTGGTACTGCTGAGAATTAGCCTCAGTGACTCCTTGGAGATGAGTAATTTCTCACTCCTTTTCATTTGTGGCAACTTCTAACTGCTTTTGCAGACATAAAATCTGCTCCTCAAAGGCTGGCTTAATTTTCTGAATCTCTTCCTGTAGTTTTTTAACATTATCTTCAGAATCACTCTGAAATTTGATTTGTTCTGAAAGCTCTAATTGTTTTTTTTTTTTGCTGCTTCTTCCAGTTCCTTTTGCCAACCAGCTTTATCGTTACTGTATTTGGAATGTACTGCCATTAATTCATTTTTCAAATTTTCCATTTCTTTCACATAGTTTCTTTGTGATTGTTCAAACTCCTCGTGCACATCTTCCAACTTAGTTGCAGAATCCTCAACCTCTTGCTTCATTTAAATATTTTCCTTCTTCAAAGAAACACACCGTTGCTCAGTCTCTGCTCTTTCCAAAAGAATAGCATCCAGACGTATGGTCAACGCCTTAATAATATCATCAGTTCCTCCAGCAACAGGTTTCAATCTCAATTCTTCAATTTCTTTCTCCAATTCTGTACATCTTGATTTAGCTTTCTGTATTAGCATCATCTGCTTCTTGGCAAACTTGATAAGATCTTCCTTGGGCAATGTTTCCAGCTTGGATTTCCCGATCCCAGGAGCGGCCGGCGAGGCCACCCCGTCGTGAACACGCTCCTCCATGGCTACCCGCAGCCCGCACTTCCGCCCGCCGACTCCCACGGAGCCCCGCCGCGGGTCAAAGGTCGCGCTTCTCCTAGAATAATTATTCTTGAGTGAACCGAATGAGACATTTTCCACAGTACCTTCAGCTGGGTCATTTATAGGGTGCACCCTAAAATGTGGCCGGATGCGGATCTTTTTCAGCCAGCCTGGGGTTGATATTCTTGACCTCTGATGAGTGTTTCTTCTACTCCTCGCATTCTGGGAGCAGTATCCTGGGAAATGCATTACAATAGAGACAACTATTGACATCTTGCTGGCAGAAGACCATGGGGAAATTAGCACTAATTTATTCACAGTTCATGGGCCTCCCTGGTGGCGCAGTGGTTGAGAGTCCGCCTGCCGATGCAGGGGATACGGGTTCGTGCCCCGGTCTGGGAGGATCCCATATGCCGCAGAGCGGCTGGGCCCGTGAGCCATGGCCGCTGGGCCTGCGTGTCCGGAGCCTGTGCTCCGCAACGGGGGAGGCCACAACAGTGAGAGGCCCGCGTACCAGAAAAAAAAAAAAATAGAGTATCTTCCTGTAAGAGCAAAGAACACGTTTGATTTTCCTGGTTTGCGTTTTCTAATTCACATTCATATTTCTCCTGAAGGTTCTTCTCACTTGGCTCACACTGGCTGACTAAGTTCTCCTTTAGCTGGTTTAAATGATTTACTTCTGCTTCATGTTCTTTAGCAGATGCTTCAATTTGGCACTTCAATTCTTTCACCTCTTCTTGGTGTGTAGATTTCAACTGTAAAAGTTCTTCTCGCAAACTATTAATTTCTTTTTGGTACTGCTGAGAATTAGCCTCAGTGACTCCTTGGAGATGAGTAATTTCTCACTCCTTTTCATTTGTGGCAACTTCTAACTGCTTTTGCAGACATAAAATCTGCTCCTCAAAGGCTGGCTTAATTTTCTGAATCTCTTCCTGTAGTTTTTTAACATTATCTTCAGAATCACTCTGAAATTTGATTTGTTCTGAAAGCTCTAATTGTTTTTTTTTTTTTGCTGCTTCTTCCAGTTCCTTTTGCCAACCAGCTTTATCGTTACTGTATTTGGAATGTACTGCCATTAATTCATTTTTCAAATTTTCCATTTCTTTCACATAGTTTCTTTGTGATTGTTCAAACTCCTCGTGCACATCTTCCAACTTAGTTGCAGAATCCTCAACCTCTTGCTTCATTTAAATATTTTCCTTCTTCAAAGAAACACACCGTTGCTCAGTCTCTGCTCTTTCCAAAAGAATAGCATCCAGACGTATGGTCAATGCCTTAATAATATCATCAGTTCCTCCAGCAACAGGTTTCAATCTCAATTCTTCAATTTCTTTCTCCAATTCTGTACATCTTGATTTAGCTTTCTGTATTAGCATCATCTGCTTCTTGGCAAACTTGATAAGATCTTCCTTGGGCAATGTTTCCAGCTTGGATTTCCCGATCCCAGGAGCGGCCAGCGAGGCCACCCCGTCGTGAACACGCTCCTCCATGGCTACCCGCAGCCCGCACTTCCGCCCGCCGACTCCCACGGAGCCCCGCCGCGGGTCAAAGGTCGCGCTTCTCCTAGAATAATTATTCTTGAGTGAACCGAATGAGACATTTTCCACAGTACCTTCAGCTGGGTCATTTATAGGGTGCACCCTAAAATGTGGCCGGATGCGGATCTTTTTCAGCCAGCCTGGGGTTGATATTCTTGACCTCTGATGAGTGTTTCTTCTACTCCTCGCATTCTGGGAGCAGTATCCTGGGAAATGCATTACAATAGAGACAACTATTGACATCTTGCTGGCAGAAGACCATGGGGAAATTAGCACTAATTTATTCACAGTTCATGGGCCTCCCTGGTGGCGCAGTGGTTGAGAGTCCGCCTGCCGATGCAGGGGATACGGGTTCGTGCCCCGGTCTGGGAGGATCCCATATGCCGCGGAGCGGCTGGGCCCGTGAGCCATGGCCGCTGGGCCTGCGTGTCCGGAGCCTGTGCTCCGCAATGGGGGAGGCCAGAACAGTGAGAGGCCCGCGTACCGGAAAAAAAAAAAAAAAAAAAAGAGTATCTTCCTGTAAGAGCAAAGAACACGTTTGATTTTCCTGGTTTGCGTTTTCTAATTCACATTCATATTTCTCCTGAAGGTTCTTCTCACTTGGCTCACACTGGCTGACTAAGTTCTCCTTTAGCTGGTTTAAATGATTTACTTCTGCTTCATGTTCTTTAGCAGATGCTTCAATTTGGCACTTCAATTCTTTCACCTCTTCTTGGTGTGTAGATTTCAACTGTAAAAGTTCTTCTCGCAAACTATTAATTTCTTTTTGGTACTGCTGAGAATTAGCCTCAGTGACTCCTTGGAGATGAGTAATTTCTCACTCCTTTTCATTTGTGGCAACTTCTAACTGCTTTTGCAGACATAAAATCTGCTCCTCAAAGGCTGGCTTAATTTTCTTAATCTCTTCCTGTAGTTTTTTAACATTATCTTCAGAATCACTCTGAAATTTGATTTGTTCTGAAAGCTCTAATTGTTTTTTTTTTTTTGCTGCTTCTTCCAGTTCCTTTTGCCAACCAGCTTTATCGTTACTGTATTTGGAATGTACTGCCATTAATTCATTTTTCAAATTTTCCATTTCTTTCACATAGTTTCTTTGTGATTGTTCAAACTCCTCGTGCACATCTTCCAACTTAGTTGCAGAATCCTCAACCTCTTGCTTCATTTAAATATTTTCCTTCTTCAAAGAAACACACCGTTGCTCAGTCTCTGCTCTTTCCAAAAGAATAGCATCCAGACGTATGGTCAATGCCTTAATAATATCATCAGTTCCTCCAGCAACAGGTTTCAATCTCAATTCTTCAATTTCTTTCTCCAATTCTGTACATCTTGATTTAGCTTTCTGTATTAGCATCATCTGCTTCTTGGCAAACTTGATAAGATCTTCCTTGGGCAATGTTTCCAGCTTGGATTTCCCGATCCCAGGAGCGGCCAGCGAGGCCACCCCGTCGTGAACACGCTCCTCCATGGCTACCCGCAGCCCGCACTTCCGCCCGCCGACTCCCACGGAGCCCCGCCGCGGGTCAAAGGTCGCGCTTCTCCTAGAATAATTATTCTTGAGTGAACCGAATGAGACATTTTCCACAGTACCTTCAGCTGGGTCATTTATAGGGTGCACCCTAAAATGTGGCCGGATGCGGATCTTTTTCAGCCAGCCTGGGGTTGATATTCTTGACCTCTGATGAGTGTTTCTTCTACTCCTCGCATTCTGGGAGCAGTATCCTGGGAAATGCATTACAATAGAGACAACTATTGACATCTTGCTGGCAGAAGACCATGGGGAAATTAGCACTAATTTATTCACAGTTCATGGGCCTCCCTGGTGGCGCAGTGGTTGAGAGTCCGCCTGCCGATGCAGGGGATACGGGTTCGTGCCCCGGTCTGGGAGGATCCCATATGCCGCGGAGCGGCTGGGCCCGTGAGCCATGGCCGCTGGGCCTGCGTGTCCGGAGCCTGTGCTCCGCAATGGGGGAGGCCACAACAGTGAGAGGCCCGCGTACCGGAAAAAAAAAAAAAAAAAAAAGAGTATCTTCCTGTAAGAGCAAAGAACACGTTTGATTTTCCTGGTTTGCGTTTTCTAATTCACATTCATATTTCTCCTGAAGGTTCTTCTCACTTGGCTCACACTGGCTGACTAAGTTCTCCTTTAGCTGGTTTAAATGATTTACTTCTGCTTCATGTTCTTTAGCAGATGCTTCAATTTGGCACTTCAATTCTTTCACCTCTTCTTGGTGTGTAGATTTCAACTGTAAAAGTTCTTCTCGCAAACTATTAATTTCTTTTTGGTACTGCTGAGAATTAGCCTCAGTGACTCCTTGGAGATGAGTAATTTCTCACTCCTTTTCATTTGTGGCAACTTCTAACTGCTTTTGCAGACATAAAATCTGCTCCTCAAAGGCTGGCTTAATTTTCTGAATCTCTTCCTGTAGTTTTTTAACATTATCTTCAGAATCACTCTGAAATTTGATTTGTTCTGAAAGCTCTAATTGTTTTTTTTTTTTTTGCTGCTTCTTCCAGTTCCTTTTGCCAACCAGCTTTATCGTTACTGTATTTGGAATGTACTGCCATTAATTCATTTTTCAAATTTTCCATTTCTTTCACATAGTTTCTTTGTGATTGTTCAAACTCCTCGTGCACATCTTCCAACTTAGTTGCAGAATCCTCAACCTCTTGCTTCATTTAAATATTTTCCTTCTTCAAAGAAACACACCGTTGCTCAGTCTCTGCTCTTTCCAAAAGAATAGCATCCAGACGTATGGTCAACGCCTTAATAATATCATCAGTTCCTCCAGCAACAGGTTTCAATCTCAATTCTTCAATTTCTTTCTCCAATTCTGTACATCTTGATTTAGCTTTCTGTATTAGCATCATCTGCTTCTTGGCAAACTTGATAAGATCTTCCTTGGGCAATGTTTCCAGCTTGGATTTCCCGATCCCAGCAGCGGCCGGCGAGGCCACCCCGTCGTGAACACGCTCCTCCATGGCTACCCGCAGCCCGCACTTCCGCCCGCCGACTCCCACGGAGCCCCGCCGCGGTTCAAAGGTCGTGCTTCTCCTAGAATAATTATTCTTGAGTGAACCGAATGAGACATTTTCCACAGTACCTTCAGCTGGGTCATTTATAGGGTGCACCCTAAAATGTGGCCGGATGCGGATCTTTTTCAGCCAGCCTGGGGTTGATATTCTTGACCTCTGATGAGTGTTTCTTCTACTCCTCGCATTCTGGGAGCAGTATCCTGGGAAATGCATTACAATAGAGACAACTATTGACATCTTGCTGGCAGAAGACCATGGGGAAATTAGCACTAATTTATTCACAGTTCATGGGCCTCCCTGGTGGCGCAGTGGTTGAGAGTCCGCCTGCCGATGCAGGGGATACGGGTTCGTGCCCCGGTCTGGGAGGATCCCATATGCCGCGGAGCGGCTGGGCCCGTGAGCCATGGCCGCTGGGCCTGCGTGTCCGGAGCCTGTGCTCCACAACGGGGGAGGCCACAACAGTGAGAGGCCCGCGTACCGGAAAAAAAAAAAAAAAAAAAGAGTATCTTCCTGTAAGAGCAAAGAACACGTTTGATTTTCCTGGTTTGCGTTTTCTAATTCACATTCATATTTCTCCTGAAGGTTCTTCTCACTTGGCTCACACTGGCTGACTAAGTTCTCCTTTAGCTGGTTTAAATGATTTACTTCTGCTTCATGTTCTTTAGCAGATGCTTCAATTTGGCACTTCAATTCTTTCACCTCTTCTTGGTGTGTAGATTTCAACTGTAAAAGTTCTTCTCGCAAACTATTAATTTCTTTTTGGTACTGCTGAGAATTAGCCTCAGTGACTCCTTGGAGATGAGTAATTTCTCACTCCTTTTCATTTGTGGCAACTTCTAACTGCTTTTGCAGACATAAAATCTGCTCCTCAAAGGCTGGCTTAATTTTCTGAATCTCTTCCTGTAGTTTTTTAACATTATCTTCAGAATCACTCTGAAATTTGATTTGTTCTGAAAGTTCTAATTGTTTTTTTTTTTTTGCTGCTTCTTCCAGTTCCTTTTGCCAACCAGCTTTATCGTTACTGTATTTGGAATGTACTGCCATTAATTCATTTTTCAAATTTTCCATTTCTTTCACATAGTTTCTTTGTGATTGTTCAAACTCCTCGTGCACATCTTCCAACTTAGTTGCAGAATCCTCAACCTCTTGCTTCATTTAAATATTTTCCTTCTTCAAAGAAACACACCGTTGCTCAGTCTCTGCTCTTTCCAAAAGAATAGCATCCAGACGTATGGTCAACGCCTTAATAATATCATCAGTTCCTCCAGCAACAGGTTTCAATCTCAATTCTTCAATTTCTTTCTCCAATTCTGTACATCTTGATTTAGCTTTCTGTATTAGCATCATCTGCTTCTTGGCAAACTTGATAAGATCTTCCTTGGGCAATGTTTCCAGCTTGGATTTCCCAATCCCAGGAGCGGCCGGCGAGGCCACCCCGTCGTGAACACGCTCCTCCATGGCTACCCGCAGCCCGCACTTCCGCCCGCCGACTCCCACGGAGCCCCGCCGCGGGTCAAAGGTCGCGCTTCTCCTAGAATAATTATTCTTGAGTGAACCGAATGAGACATTTTCCACAGTACCTTCAGCTGGGTCATTTATAGGGTGCACCCTAAAATGTGGCCGGATGCGGATCTTTTTCAGCCAGCCTGGGGTTGATATTCTTGACCTCTGATGAGTGTTTCTTCTACTCCTCGCATTCTGGGAGCAGTATCCTGGGAAATGCATTACAATAGAGACAACTATTGACATCTTGCTGGCAGAAGACCATGGGGAAATTAGCACTAATTTATTCACAGTTCATGGGCCTCCCTGGTGGCGCAGTGGTTGAGAGTCCGCCTGCCGATGCAGGGGATACGGGTTCGTGCCCCGGTCTGGGAGGATCCCATATGCCGCGGAGCGGCTGGGCCCGTGAGCCATGGCCGCTGGGCCTGCGTGTCCGGAGCCTGTGCTCCGCAGCGGGGGAGGCCACAACAGTGAGAGGCCCGCGTACCGGAAAAAAAAAAAAGAGTATCTTCCTGTAAGAGCAAAGAACACGTTTGATTTTCCTGGTTTGCATTTTCTAATTCACATTCATATTTCTCCTGAAGGTTCTTCTCACTTGGCTCACACTGGCTGACTAAGTTCTCCTTTAGCTGGTTTAAATGATTTACTTCTGCTTCATGTTCTTTAGCAGATGCTTCAATTTGGCACTTCAATTCTTTCACCTCTTCTTGGTGTGTAGATTTCAACTGTAAAAGTTCTTCTCACAAACTATTAATTTCTTTTTGGTACTGCTGAGAATTAGCCTCAGTGACTCCTTGGAGATGAGTAATTTCTCACTCCTTTTCATTTGTGGCAACTTCTAACTGCTTTTGCAGACATAAAATCTGCTCCTCAAAGGCTGGCTTAATTTTCTGAATCTCTTCCTGTAGTTTTTTAACATTATCTTCAGAATCACTCTGAAATTTGATTTGTTCTGAAAGTTCTAATTGTTTTTTTTTTTTTGCTGCTTCTTCCAGTTCCTTTTGCCAACCAGCTTTATCGTTACTGTATTTGGAATGTACTGCCATTAATTCATTTTTCAAATTTTCCATTTCTTTCACATAGTTTCTTTGTGATTGTTCAAACTCCTCGTGCACATCTTCCAACTTAGTTGCAGAATCCTCAACCTCTTGCTTCATTTAAATATTTTCCTTCTTCAAAGAAACACACCGTTGCTCAGTCTCTGCTCTTTCCAAAAGAATAGCATCCAGACGTATGGTCAACGCCTTAATAATATCATCAGTTCCTCCAGCAACAGGTTTCAATCTCAATTCTTCAATTTCTTTCTCCAATTCTGTACATCTTGATTTAGCTTTCTGTATTAGCATCATCTGCTTCTTGGCAAACTTGATAAGATCTTCCTTGGGCAATGTTTCCAGCTTGGATTTCCCGATCCCAGGAGCGGCCGGCGAGGCCACCCCGTCGTGAACACGCTCCTCCATGGCTACCCGCAGCCCGCACTTCCGCCCGCCGACTCCCACGGAGCCCCGCCGCGGGTCAAAGGTCGCGCTTCTCCTAGAATAATTATTCTTGAGTGAACCGAATGAGACATTTTCCACAGTACCTTCAGCTGGGTCATTTATAGGGTGCACCCTAAAATGTGGCCGGATGCGGATCTTTTTCAGCCAGCCTGGGGTTGATATTCTTGACCTCTGATGAGTGTTTCTTCTTCTCCTCGCATTCTGGGAGCAGTATCCTGGGAAATGCATTACAATAGAGACAACTATTGACATCTTGCTGGCAGAAGACCATGGGGAAATTAGCACTAATTTATTCACAGTTCATGGGCCTCCCTGGTGACGCAGTGGTTGAGAGTCCGCCTGCCGATGCAGGGGATACGGGTTCGTGCCCCGGTCTGGGAGGATCCCATATGCCGCGGAGCGGCTGGGCCCGTGAGCCATGGCCGCTGGGCCTGCGTGTCCGGAGCCTGTGCTCCGCAACGGGGGAGGCCACAACAGTGAGAGGCCCGCGTACCGGAAAAAAAAAAAAAAAAAAAAAGAGTATCTTCCTGTAAGAGCAAAGAACACGTTTGATTTTCCTGGTTTGCGTTTTCTAATTCACATTCATATTTCTCCTGAAGGTTCTTCTCACTTGGCTCACACTGGCTGACTAAGTTCTCCTTTAGCTGGTTTAAATGATTTACTTCTGCTTCATGTTCTTTAGCAGATGCTTCAATTTGGCACTTCAATTCTTTCACCTCTTCTTGGTGTGTAGATTTCAACTGTAAAAGTTCTTCTCGCAAACTATTAATTTCTTTTTGGTACTGCTGAGAATTAGCCTCAGTGACTCCTTGGAGATGAGTAATTTCTCACTCCTTTTCATTTGTGGCAACTTCTAACTGCTTTTGCAGACATAAAGTCTGCTCCTCAAAGGCTGGCTTAATTTTCTGAATCTCTTCCTGTAGTTTTTTAACATTATCTTCAGAATCACTCTGAAATTTGATTTGTTCTGAAAGCTCTAATTGTTTTTTTTTTTTTGCTGCTTCTTCCAGTTCCTTTTGCCAACCAGCTTTATCGTTACTGTATTTGGAATGTACTGCCATTCATTCATTTTTCAAATTTTCCATTTCTTTCACATAGTTTCTTTGTGATTGTTCAAACTCCTCGTGCACATCTTCCAACTTAGTTGCAGAATCCTCAACCTCTTGCTTCATTTAAATATTTTCCTTCTTCAAAGAAACACACCGTTGCTCAGTCTCTGCTCTTTCCAAAAGAATAGCATCCAGACGTATGGTCAACGCCTTAATAATATCATCAGTTCCTCCAGCAACAGGTTTCAATCTCAATTCTTCAATTTCTTTCTCCAATTCTGTACATCTTGATTTAGCTTTCTGTATTAGCATCATCTGCTTCTTGGCAAACTTGATAAGATCTTCCTTGGGCAATGTTTCCAGCTTGGATTTCCCGATCCCAGGAGCGGCCGGCGAGGCCACCCCGTCGTGAACACGCTCCTCCATGGCTACCCGCAGCCCGCACTTCCGCCCGCCGACTCCCACGGAGCCCCGCCGCGGGTCAAAGGTCGCGCTTCTCCTAGAATAATTATTCTTGAGTGAACCGAATGAGACATTTTCCACAGTACCTTCAGCTGGGTCATTTATAGGGTGCACCCTAAAATGTGGCCGGATGCGGATCTTTTTCAGCCAGCCTGGGGTTGATATTCTTGACCTCTGATGAGTGTTTCTTCTACTCCTCGCATTCTGGGAGCAGTATCCTGGGAAATGCATTACAATAGAGACAACTATTGACATCTTGCTGGCAGAAGACCATGGGGAAATTAGCACTAATTTATTCACAGTTCATGGGCCTCCCTGGTGGCGCAGTGGTTGAGAGTCCGCCTGCCGATGCAGGGGATACGGGTTCGTGCCCCGGTCTGGGAGGATCCCATATGCCGCGGAGCGGCTGGGCCCGTGAGCCATGGCCGCTGGGCCTGCGTGTCCGGAGCCTGTGCTCCGCAGCGGGGGAGGCCACAACAGTGAGAGGCCCGCGTACCGGAAAAAAAAAAAAGAGTATCTTCCTGTAAGAGCAAAGAACACGTTTGATTTTCCTGGTTTGCATTTTCTAATTCACATTCATATTTCTCCTGAAGGTTCTTCTCACTTGGCTCACACTGGCTGACTAAGTTCTCCTTTAGCTGGTTTAAATGATTTACTTCTGCTTCATGTTCTTTAGCAGATGCTTCAATTTGGCACTTCAATTCTTTCACCTCTTCTTGGTGTGTAGATTTCAACTGTAAAAGTTCTTCTCGCAAACTATTAATTTCTTTTTGGTACTGCTGAGAATTAGCCTCAGTGACTCCTTGGAGATGAGTAATTTCTCACTCCTTTTCATTTGTGGCAACTTCTAACTGCTTTTGCAGACATAAAATCTGCTCCTCAAAGGCTGGCTTAATTTTCTGAATCTCTTCCTGTAGTTTTTTAACATTATCTTCAGAATCACTCTGAAATTTGATTTGTTCTGAAAGTTCTAATTGTTTTTTTTTTTTTGCTGCTTCTTCCAGTTCCTTTTGCCAACCAGCTTTATCGTTACTGTATTTGGAATGTACTGCCATTAATTCATTTTTCAAATTTTCCATTTCTTTCACATAGTTTCTTTGTGATTGTTCAAACTCCTCGTGCACATCTTCCAACTTAGTTGCAGAATCCTCAACCTCTTGCTTCATTTAAATATTTTCCTTCTTCAAAGAAACACACCGTTGCTCAGTCTCTGCTCTTTCCAAAAGAATAGCATCCAGACGTATGGTCAACGCCTTAATAATATCATCAGTTCCTCCAGCAACAGGTTTCAATCTCAATTCTTCAATTTCTTTCTCCAATTCTGTACATCTTGATTTAGCTTTCTGTATTAGCGTCATCTGCTTCTTGGCAAACTTGATAAGATCTTCCTTGGGCAATGTTTCCAGCTTGGATTTCCCGATCCCAGGAGCGGCCGGCGAGGCCACCCCGTCGTGAACACGCTCCTCCATGGCTACCCGCAGCCCGCACTTCCGCCCGCTGACTCCCACGGAGCCCCGCCGCGGGTCAAAGGTCGCGCTTCTCCTAGAATAATTATTCTTGAGTGAACCGAATGAGACATTTTCCACAGTACCTTCAGCTGGGTCATTTATAGGGTGCACCCTAAAATGTGGCCGGATGCGGATCTTTTTCAGCCAGCCTGGGGTTGATATTCTTGACCTCTGATGAGTGTTTCTTCTACTCCTCGCATTCTGGGAGCAGTATCCTGGGAAATGCATTACAATAGAGACAACTATTGACATCTTGCTGGCAGAAGACCATGGGGAAATTAGCACTAATTTATTCACAGTTCATGGGCCTCCCTGGTGGCGCAGTGGTTGAGAGTCCGCCTGCCGATGCAGGGGATACGGGTTCGTGCCCCGGTCTGGGAGGATCCCATATGCCGCGGAGCGGCTGGGCCCGTGAGCCATGGCCGCTGGGCCTGCATGTCCGGAGCCTGTGCTCCGCAACGGGGGAGGCCACAACAGTGAGAGGCCCGCGTACCGGAAAAAAAAAAAAAAAAAAAAGAGTATCTTCCTGTAAGAGCAAAGAACACGTTTGATTTTCCTGGTTTGCGTTTTCTAATTCACATTCATATTTCTCCTGAAGGTTCTTCTCACTTGGCTCACACTGGCTGACTAAGTTCTCCTTTAGCTGGTTTAAATGATTTACTTCTGCTTCATGTTCTTTAGCAGATGCTTCAATTTGGCACTTCAATTCTTTCACCTCTTCTTGGTGTGTAGATTTCAACTGTAAAAGTTCTTCTCGCAAACTATTAATTTCTTTTTGGTACTGCTGAGAATTAGCCTCAGTGACTCCTTGGAGATGAGTAATTTCTCACTCCTTTTCATTTGTGGCAACTTCTAACTGCTTTTGCAGACATAAAATCTGCTCCTCAAAGGCTGGCTTAATTTTCTGAATCTCTTCCTGTAGTTTTTTAACATTATCTTCAGAATCACTCTGAAATTTGATTTGTTCTGAAAGCTCTAATTGTTTTTTTTTTTGCTGCTTCTTCCAGTTCCTTTTGCCAACCAGCTTTATCGTTACTGTATTTGGAATGTACTGCCATTAATTCATTTTTCAAATTTTCCATTTCTTTCACATAGTTTCTTTGTGATTGTTCAAACTCCTCGTGCACATCTTCCAACTTAGTTGCAGAATCCTCAACCTCTTGCTTCATTTAAATATTTTCCTTCTTCAAAGAAACACACCGTTGCTCAGTCTCTGCTCTTTCCAAAAGAATAGCATCCAGACGTATGGTCAATGCCTTAATAATATCATCAGTTCCTCCAGCAACAGGTTTCAATCTCAATTCTTCAATTTCTTTCTCCAATTCTGTACATCTTGATTTAGCTTTCTGTATTAGCATCATCTGCTTCTTGGCAAACTTGATAAGATCTTCCTTGGGCAATGTTTCCAGCTTGGATTTCCCGATCCCAGGAGCGGCCAGCGAGGCCACCCCGTCGTGAACACGCTCCTCCATGGCTACCCGCAGCCCGCACTTCCGCCCGCCGACTCCCACGGAGCCCCGCCGCGGGTCAAAGGTCGCGCTTCTCCTAGAATAATTATTCTTGAGTGAACCGAATGAGACATTTTGCACAGTACCTTCAGCTGGGTCATTTATAGGGTGCACCCTAAAATGTGGCCGGATGCGGATCTTTTTCAGCCAGCCTGGGGTTGATATTCTTGACCTCTGATGAGTGTTTCTTCTTCTCCTCGCATTCTGGGAGCAGTATCCTGGGAAATGCATTACAATAGAGACAACTATTGACATCTTGCTGGCAGAAGACCATGGGGAAATTAGCACTAATTTATTCACAGTTCATGGGCCTCCCTGGTGGCGCAGTGGTTGAGAGTCCGCCTGCCGATGCAGGGGATACGGGTTCGTGCCCCGGTCTGGGAGGATCCCATATGCCGCGGAGCGGCTGGGCCCGTGAGCCATGGCCACTGGGCCTGCGTGTCCGGAGCCTGTGCTCCGCAACGGGGGAGGCCACAACAGTGAGAGGCCCGCGTGCCGGAAAAAAAAAAAAAAAAAAAAGAGTATCTTCCTGTAAGAGCAAAGAACACGTTTGATTTTCCTGGTTTGCATTTTCTAATTCACATTCATATTTCTCCTGAAGGTTCTTCTCACTTGGCTCACACTGGCTGACTAAGTTCTCCTTTAGCTGGTTTAAATGATTTACTTCTGCTTCATGTTCTTTAGCAGATGCTTCAATTTGGCACTTCAATTCTTTCACCTCTTCTTGGTGTGTAGATTTCAACTGTAAAAGTTCTTCTCGCAAACTATTAATTTCTTTTTGGTACTGCTGAGAATTAGCCTCAGTGACTCCTTGGAGATGAGTAATTTCTCACTCCTTTTCATTTGTGGCAACTTCTAACTGCTTTTGCAGACATAAAATCTGCTCCTCAAAGGCTGGCTTAATTTTCTGAATCTCTTCCTGTAGTTTTTTAACATTATCTTCAGAATCACTCTGAAATTTGATTTGTTCTGAAAGCTCTAATTGTTTTTTTTTTTGTTGCTTCTTCCAGTTCCTTTTGCCAACCAGCTTTATCGTTACTGTATTTGGAATGTACTGCCATTAATTCATTTTTCAAATTTTCCATTTCTTTCACATAGTTTCTTTGTGATTGTTCAAACTCCTCGTGCACATCTTCCAACTTAGTTGCAGAATCCTCAACCTCTTGCTTCATTTAAATATTTTCCTTCTTCAAAGAAACACACCGTTGCTCAGTCTCTGCTCTTTCCAAAAGAATAGCATCCAGACGTATGGTCAACGCCTTAATAATATCATCAGTTCCTCCAGCAACAGGTTTCAATCTCAATTCTTCAATTTCTTTCTCCAATTCTGTACATCTTGATTTAGCTTTCTGTATTAGCATCATCTGCTTCTTGGCAAACTTGATAAGATCTTCCTTGGGCAATGTTTCCAGCTTGGATTTCCCGATCCCAGGAGCGGCCGGCGAGGCCACCCCGTCGTGAACACGCTCCTCCATGGCTACCCGCAGCCCGCACTTCCGCCCGCCGACTCCCACGGAGCCCCGCCGCGGGTCAAAGGTCGCGCTTCTCCTAGAATAATTATTCTTGAGTGAACCGAATGAGACATTTTCCACAGTACCTTCAGCTGGGTCATTTATAGGGTGCACCCTAAAATGTGGCCGGATGCGGATCTTTTTCAGCCAGCCTGGGGTTGATATTCTTGACCTCTGATGAGTGTTTCTTCTACTCCTCGCATTCTGGGAGCAGTATCCTGGGAAATGCATTACAATAGAGACAACTATTGACATCTTGCTGGCAGAAGACCATGGGGAAATTAGCACTAATTTATTCACAGTTCATGGGCCTCCCTGGTGGCGCAGTGGTTGAGAGTCCGCCTGCCGATGCAGGGGATACGGGTTCGTGCCCCGGTCTGGGAGGATCCCATATGCCGCGGAGCGGCTGGGCCCGTGAGCCATGGCCGCTGGGCCTGCGTGTCCGGAGCCTGTGCTCCGCAACGGGGGAGGCCACAACAGTGAGAGGCCCGCGTACCGGAAAAAAAAAAAAAAAAAAAAGAGTATCTTCCTGTAAGAGCAAAGAACACGTTTGATTTTCCTGGTTTGCATTTTCTAATTCACATTCATATTTCTCCTGAAGGTTCTTCTCACTTGGCTCACACTGGCTGACTAAGTTCTCCTTTAGCTGGTTTAAATGATTTACTTCTGCTTCATGTTCTTTAGCAGATGCTTCAATTTGGCACTTCAATTCTTTCACCTCTTCTTGGTGTGTAGATTTCAACTGTAAAAGTTCTTCTCGCAAACTATTAATTTCTTTTTGGTACTGCTGAGAATTAGCCTCAGTGACTCCTTGGAGATGAGTAATTTCTCACTCCTTTTCATTTGTGGCAACTTCTAACTGCTTTTGCAGACATAAAATCTGCTCCTCAAAGGCTGGCTTAATTTTCTGAATCTCTTCCTGTAGTTTTTTAACATTATCTTCAGAATCACTCTGAAATTTGATTTGTTCTGAAAGCTCTAATTGTTTTTTTTTTTGCTGCTTCTTCCAGTTCCTTTTGCCAACCAGCTTTATCGTTACTGTATTTGGAATGTACTGCCATTAATTCATTTTTCAAATTTTCCATTTCTTTCACATAGTTTCTTTGTGATTGTTCAAACTCCTCGTGCACATCTTCCAACTTAGTTGCAGAATCCTCAACCTCTTGCTTCATTTAAATATTTTCCTTCTTCAAAGAAACACACCGTTGCTCAGTCTCTGCTCTTTCCAAAAGAATAGCATCCAGACGTATGGTCAACGCCTTAATAATATCATCAGTTCCTCCAGCAACAGGTTTCAATCTCAATTCTTCAATTTCTTTCTCCAATTCTGTACATCTTGATTTAGCTTTCTGTATTAGCATCATCTGCTTCTTGGCAAACTTGATAAGATCTTCCTTGGGCAATGTTTCCAGCTTGGATTTCCCGATCCCAGGAGCGGCCGGCGAGGCCACCCCGTCGTGAACACGCTCCTCCATGGCTACCCGCAGCCCGCACTTCCGCCCGCCGACTCCCACGGAGCCCCGCCGCGGGTCAAAGGTCGCGCTTCTCCTAGAATAATTATTCTTGAGTGAACCGAATGAGACATTTTCCACAGTACCTTCAGCTGGGTCATTTATAGGGTGCACCCTAAAATGTGGCCGGATGCGGATCTTTTTCAGCCAGCCTGGGGTTGATATTCTTGACCTCTGATGAGTGTTTCTTCTACTCCTCGCATTCTGGGAGCAGTATCCTGGGAAATGCATTACAATAGAGACAACTATTGACATCTTGCTGGCAGAAGACCATGGGGAAATTAGCACTAATTTATTCACAGTTCATGGGCCTCCCTGGTGGCGCAGTGGTTGAGAGTCCGCCTGCCGATGCAGGGGATACGGGTTCGTGCCCCGGTCTGGGAGGATCCCATATGCCGCAGAGCGGCTGGGCCCGTGAGCCATGGCCGCTGGGCCTGCGTGTCCGGAGCCTGTGCTCCGCAACGGGGGTGGCCACAACAGTGAGAGGCCCGTGTACCAGAAAAAAAAAAAAATAGAGTATCTTCCTGTAAGAGCAAAGAACACGTTTGATTTTCCTGGTTTGCGTTTTCTAATTCACATTCATATTTCTCCTGAAGGTTCTTCTCACTTGGCTCACACTGGCTGACTAAGTTCTCCTTTAGCTGGTTTAAATGATTTACTTCTGCTTCATGTTCTTTAGCAGATGCTTCAATTTGGCACTTCAATTCTTTCACCTCTTCTTGGTGTGTAGATTTCAACTGTAAAAGTTCTTCTCGCAAACTATTAATTTCTTTTTGGTACTGCTGAGAATTAGCCTCAGTGACTCCTTGGAGATGAGTAATTTCTCACTCCTTTTCATTTGTGGCAACTTCTAACTGCTTTTGCAGACATAAAATCTGCTCCTCAAAGGCTGGCTTAATTTTCTGAATCTCTTCCTGTAGTTTTTTAACATTATCTTCAGAATCACTCTGAAATTTGATTTGTTCTGAAAGCTCTAATTGTTTTTTTTTTTTTGCTGCTTCTTCCAGTTCCTTTTGCCAACCAGCTTTATCGTTACTGTATTTGGAATGTACTGCCATTAATTCATTTTTCAAATTTTCCATTTCTTTCACATAGTTTCTTTGTGATTGTTCAAACTCCTCGTGCACATCTTCCAACTTAGTTGCAGAATCCTCAACCTCTTGCTTCATTTAAATATTTTCCTTCTTCAAAGAAACACACCGTTGCTCAGTCTCTGCTCTTTCCAAAAGAATAGCATCCAGACGTATGGTCAATGCCTTAATAATATCATCAGTTCCTCCAGCAACAGGTTTCAATCTCAATTCTTCAATTTCTTTCTCCAATTCTGTACATCTTGATTTAGCTTTCTGTATTAGCATCATCTGCTTCTTGGCAAACTTGATAAGATCTTCCTTGGGCAATGTTTCCAGCTTGGATTTCCCGATCCCAGGAGCGGCCAGCGAGGCCACCCCGTCGTGAACACGCTCCTCCATGGCTACCCGCAGCCCGCACTTCCGCCCGCCGACTCCCACGGAGCCCCGCCGCGGGTCAAAGGTCGCGCTTCTCCTAGAATAATTATTCTTGAGTGAACCGAATGAGACATTTTCCACAGTACCTTCAGCTGGGTCATTTATAGGGTGCACCCTAAAATGTGGCCGGATGCGGATCTTTTTCAGCCAGCCTGGGGTTGATATTCTTGACCTCTGATGAGTGTTTCTTCTACTCCTCGCATTCTGGGAGCAGTATCCTGGGAAATGCATTACAATAGAGACAACTATTGACATCTTGCTGGCAGAAGACCATGGGGAAATTAGCACTAATTTATTCACAGTTCATGGGCCTCCCTGGTGGCGCAGTGGTTGAGAGTCCGCCTGCCGATGCAGGGGATACGGGTTCGTGCCCCGGTCTGGGAGGATCCCATATGCCGCGGAGCGGCTGGGCCCGTGAGCCATGGCCGCTGGGCCTGCGTGTCCGGAGCCTGTGCTCCACAACGGGGGAGGCCACAACAGTGAGAGGCCCGCGTACCGGAAAAAAAAAAAAAAAAAAAGAGTATCTTCCTGTAAGAGCAAAGAACACGTTTGATTTTCCTGGTTTGCGTTTTCTAATTCACATTCATATTTCTCCTGAAGGTTCTTCTCACTTGGCTCACACTGGCTGACTAAGTTCTCCTTTAGCTGGTTTAAATGATTTACTTCTGCTTCATGTTCTTTAGCAGATGCTTCAATTTGGCACTTCAATTCTTTCACCTCTTCTTGGTGTGTAGATTTCAACTGTAAAAGTTCTTCTCGCAAACTATTAATTTCTTTTTGGTACTGCTGAGAATTAGCCTCAGTGACTCCTTGGAGATGAGTAATTTCTCACTCCTTTTCATTTGTGGCAACTTCTAACTGCTTTTGCAGACATAAAATCTGCTCCTCAAAGGCTGGCTTAATTTTCTGAATCTCTTCCTGTAGTTTTTTAACATTATCTTCAGAATCACTCTGAAATTTGATTTGTTCTGAAAGCTCTAATTGTTTTTTTTTTTGCTGCTTCTTCCAGTTCCTTTTGCCAACCAGCTTTATCGTTACTGTATTTGGAATGTACTGCCATTAATTCATTTTTCAAATTTTCCATTTCTTTCACATAGTTTCTTTGTGATTGTTCAAACTCCTCGTGCACATCTTCCAACTTAGTTGCAGAATCCTCAACCTCTTGCTTCATTTAAATATTTTCCTTCTTCAAAGAAACACACCGTTGCTCAGTCTCTGCTCTTTCCAAAAGAATAGCATCCAGACGTATGGTCAACGCCTTAATAATATCATCAGTTCCTCCAGCAACAGGTTTCAATCTCAATTCTTCAATTTCTTTCTCCAATTCTGTACATCTTGATTTAGCTTTCTGTATTAGCATCATCTGCTTCTTGGCAAACTTGATAAGATCTTCCTTGGGCAATGTTTCCAGCTTGGATTTCCCGATCCCAGCAGCGGCCGGCGAGGCCACCCCGTCGTGAACACGCTCCTCCATGGCTACCCGCAGCCCGCACTTCCGCCCGCCGACTCCCACGGAGCCCCGCCGCGGGTCAAAGGTCGCGCTTCTCCTAGAATAATTATTCTTGAGTGAACCGAATGAGACATTTTCCACAGTACCTTCAGCTGGGTCATTTATAGGGTGCACCCTAAAATGTGGCCGGATGCGGATCTTTTTCAGCCAGCCTGGGGTTGATATTCTTGACCTCTGATGAGTGTTTCTTCTACTCCTCGCATTCTGGGAGCAGTATCCTGGGAAATGCATTACAATAGAGACAACTATTGACATCTTGCTGGCAGAAGACCATGGGGAAATTAGCACTAATTTATTCACAGTTCATGGGCCTCCCTGGTGGCGCAGTGGTTGAGAGTCCGCCTGCCGATGCAGGGGATACGGGTTCGTGCCCCGGTCTGGGAGGATCCCATATGCCGCGGAGCGGCTGGGCCCGTGAGCCATGGCCACTGGGCCTGCGTGTCCGGAGCCTGTGCTCCGCAACGGGGGAGGCCACAACAGTGAGAGGCCCGCGTGCCGGAAAAAAAAAAAAAAAAAAAGAGTATCTTCCTGTAAGAGCAAAGAACACGTTTGATTTTCCTGGTTTGCATTTTCTAATTCACATTCATATTTCTCCTGAAGGTTCTTCTCACTTGGCTCACACTGGCTGACTAAGTTCTCCTTTAGCTGGTTTAAATGATTTACTTCTGCTTCATGTTCTTTAGCAGATGCTTCAATTTGGCACTTCAATTCTTTCACCTCTTCTTGGTGTGTAGATTTCAACTGTAAAAGTTCTTCTCGCAAACTATTAATTTCTTTTTGGTACTGCTGAGAATTAGCCTCAGTGACTCCTTGGAGATGAGTAATTTCTCACTCCTTTTCATTTGTGGCAACTTCTAACTGCTTTTGCAGACATAAAATCTGCTCCTCAAAGGCTGGCTTAATTTTCTGAATCTCTTCCTGTAGTTTTTTAACATTATCTTCAGAATCACTCTGAAATTTGATTTGTTCTGAAAGCTCTAATTGTTTTTTTTTTTGTTGCTTCTTCCAGTTCCTTTTGCCAACCAGCTTTATCGTTACTGTATTTGGAATGTACTGCCATTAATTCATTTTTCAAATTTTCCATTTCTTTCACATAGTTTCTTTGTGATTGTTCAAACTCCTCGTGCACATCTTCCAACTTAGTTGCAGAATCCTCAACCTCTTGCTTCATTTAAATATTTTCCTTCTTCAAAGAAACACACCGTTGCTCAGTCTCTGCTCTTTCCAAAAGAATAGCATCCAGACGTATGGTCAACGCCTTAATAATATCATCAGTTCCTCCAGCAACAGGTTTCAATCTCAATTCTTCAATTTCTTTCTCCAATTCTGTACATCTTGATTTAGCTTTCTGTATTAGCATCATCTGCTTCTTGGCAAACTTGATAAGATCTTCCTTGGGCAATGTTTCCAGCTTGGATTTCCCGATCCCAGGAGCGGCCGGCGAGGCCACCCCGTCGTGAACACGCTCCTCCATGGCTACCCGCAGCCCGCACTTCCGCCCGCTGACTCCCACGGAGCCCCGCCGCGGGTCAAAGGTCGCGCTTCTCCTAGAATAATTATTCTTGAGTGAACCGAATGAGACATTTTCCACAGTACCTTCAGCTGGGTCATTTATAGGGTGCACCCTAAAATGTGGCCGGATGCGGATCTTTTTCAGCCAGCCTGGGGTTGATATTCTTGACCTCTGATGAGTGTTTCTTCTACTCCTCGCATTCTGGGAGCAGTATCCTGGGAAATGCATTACAATAGAGACAACTATTGACATCTTGCTGGCAGAAGACCATGGGGAAATTAGCACTAATTTATTCACAGTTCATGGGCCTCCCTGGTGGCGCAGTGGTTGAGAGTCCGCCTGCCGATGCAGGGGATACGGGTTCGTGCCCCGGTCTGGGAGGATCCCATATGCCGCGGAGCGGCTGGGCCCGTGAGCCATGGCCGCTGGGCCTGCATGTCCGGAGCCTGTGCTCCGCAACGGGGGAGGCCACAACAGTGAGAGGCCCGCGTACCGGAAAAAAAAAAAAAAAAAAAGAGTATCTTCCTGTAAGAGCAAAGAACACGTTTGATTTTCCTGGTTTGCGTTTTCTAATTCACATTCATATTTCTCCTGAAGGTTCTTCTCACTTGGCTCACACTGGCTGACTAAGTTCTCCTTTAGCTGGTTTAAATGATTTACTTCTGCTTCATGTTCTTTAGCAGATGCTTCAATTTGGCACTTCAATTCTTTCACCTCTTCTTGGTGTGTAGATTTCAACTGTAAAAGTTCTTCTCGCAAACTATTAATTTCTTTTTGGTACTGCTGAGAATTAGCCTCAGTGACTCCTTGGAGATGAGTAATTTCTCACTCCTTTTCATTTGTGGCAACTTCTAACTGCTTTTGCAGACATAAAATCTGCTCCTCAAAGGCTGGCTTAATTTTCTGAATCTCTTCCTGTAGTTTTTTAACATTATCTTCAGAATCACTCTGAAATTTGATTTGTTCTGAAAGCTCTAATTGTTTTTTTTTTTGCTGCTTCTTCCAGTTCCTTTTGCCAACCAGCTTTATCGTTACTGTATTTGGAATGTACTGCCATTAATTCATTTTTCAAATTTTCCATTTCTTTCACATAGTTTCTTTGTGATTGTTCAAACTCCTCGTGCACATCTTCCAACTTAGTTGCAGAATCCTCAACCTCTTGCTTCATTTAAATATTTTCCTTCTTCAAAGAAACACACCGTTGCTCAGTCTCTGCTCTTTCCAAAAGAATAGCATCCAGACGTATGGTCAATGCCTTAATAATATCATCAGTTCCTCCAGCAACAGGTTTCAATCTCAATTCTTCAATTTCTTTCTCCAATTCTGTACATCTTGATTTAGCTTTCTGTATTAGCATCATCTGCTTCTTGGCAAACTTGATAAGATCTTCCTTGGGCAATGTTTCCAGCTTGGATTTCCCGATCCCAGGAGCGGCCAGCGAGGCCACCCCGTCGTGAACACGCTCCTCCATGGCTACCCGCAGCCCGCACTTCCGCCCGCCGACTCCCACGGAGCCCCGCCGCGGGTCAAAGGTCGCGCTTCTCCTAGAATAATTATTCTTGAGTGAACCGAATGAGACATTTTCCACAGTACCTTCAGCTGGGTCATTTATAGGGTGCACCCTAAAATGTGGCCGGATGCGGATCTTTTTCAGCCAGCCTGGGGTTGATATTCTTGACCTCTGATGAGTGTTTCTTCTTCTCCTCGCATTCTGGGAGCAGTATCCTGGGAAATGCATTACAATAGAGACAACTATTGACATCTTGCTGGCAGAAGACCATGGGGAAATTAGCACTAATTTATTCACAGTTCATGGGCCTCCCTGGTGGCGCAGTGGTTGAGAGTCCGCCTGCCGATGCAGGGGATACGGGTTCGTGCCCCGGTCTGGGAGGATCCCATATGCCGCGGAGCGGCTGGGCCCGTGAGCCATGGCCACTGGGCCTGCGTGTCCGGAGCCTGTGCTCCGCAACGGGGGAGGCCACAACAGTGAGAGGCCCGCGTGCCGGAAAAAAAAAAAAAAAAAAGAGTATCTTCCTGTAAGAGCAAAGAACACGTTTGATTTTCCTGGTTTGCATTTTCTAATTCACATTCATATTTCTCCTGAAGGTTCTTCTCACTTGGCTCACACTGGCTGACTAAGTTCTCCTTTAGCTGGTTTAAATGATTTACTTCTGCTTCATGTTCTTTAGCAGATGCTTCAATTTGGCACTTCAATTCTTTCACCTCTTCTTGGTGTGTAGATTTCAACTGTAAAAGTTCTTCTCGCAAACTATTAATTTCTTTTTGGTACTGCTGAGAATTAGCCTCAGTGACTCCTTGGAGATGAGTAATTTCTCACTCCTTTTCATTTGTGGCAACTTCTAACTGCTTTTGCAGACATAAAATCTGCTCCTCAAAGGCTGGCTTAATTTTCTGAATCTCTTCCTGTAGTTTTTTAACATTATCTTCAGAATCACTCTGAAATTTGATTTGTTCTGAAAGCTCTAATTGTTTTTTTTTTTGTTGCTTCTTCCAGTTCCTTTTGCCAACCAGCTTTATCGTTACTGTATTTGGAATGTACTGCCATTAATTCATTTTTCAAATTTTCCATTTCTTTCACATAGTTTCTTTGTGATTGTTCAAACTCCTCGTGCACATCTTCCAACTTAGTTGCAGAATCCTCAACCTCTTGCTTCATTTAAATATTTTCCTTCTTCAAAGAAACACACCGTTGCTCAGTCTCTGCTCTTTCCAAAAGAATAGCATCCAGACGTATGGTCAACGCCTTAATAATATCATCAGTTCCTCCAGCAACAGGTTTCAATCTCAATTCTTCAATTTCTTTCTCCAATTCTGTACATCTTGATTTAGCTTTCTGTATTAGCATCATCTGCTTCTTGGCAAACTTGATAAGATCTTCCTTGGGCAATGTTTCCAGCTTGGATTTCCCGATCCCAGGAGCGGCCGGCGAGGCCACCCCGTCGTGAACACGCTCCTCCATGGCTACCCACAGCCCGCACTTCCGCCCGCCGACTCCCACGGAGCCCCGCCGCGGGTCAAAGGTCGCGCTTCTCCTAGAATAATTATTCTTGAGTGAACCGAATGAGACATTTTCCACAGTACCTTCAGCTGGGTCATTTATAGGGTGCACCCTAAAATGTGGCCGGATGCGGATCTTTTTCAGCCAGCCTGGGGTTGATATTCTTGACCTCTGATGAGTGTTTCTTCTACTCCTCGCATTCTGGGAGCAGTATCCTGGGAAATGCATTACAATAGAGACAACTATTGACATCTTGCTGGCAGAAGACCATGGGGAAATTAGCACTAATTTATTCACAGTTCATGGGCCTCCCTGGTGGCGCAGTGGTTGAGAGTCCGCCTGCCGATGCAGGGGATACGGGTTCGTGCCCCGGTCTGGGAGGATCCCATATGCCGCGGAGCGGCTGGGCCCGTGAGCCATGGCCGCTGGGCCTGCGTGTCCGGAGCCTGTGCTCCGCAACGGGGGAGGCCACAACAGTGAGAGGCCCGCGTACCGGAAAAAAAAAAAAAAAAAAAAGAGTATCTTCCTGTAAGAGCAAAGAACACGTTTGATTTTCCTGGTTTGCATTTTCTAATTCACATTCATATTTCTCCTGAAGGTTCTTCTCACTTGGCTCACACTGGCTGACTAAGTTCTCCTTTAGCTGGTTTAAATGATTTACTTCTGCTTCATGTTCTTTAGCAGATGCTTCAATTTGGCACTTCAATTCTTTCACCTCTTCTTGGTGTGTAGATTTCAACTGTAAAAGTTCTTCTCGCAAACTATTAATTTCTTTTTGGTACTGCTGAGAATTAGCCTCAGTGACTCCTTGGAGATGAGTAATTTCTCACTCCTTTTCATTTGTGGCAACTTCTAACTGCTTTTGCAGACATAAAATCTGCTCCTCAAAGGCTGGCTTAATTTTCTGAATCTCTTCCTGTAGTTTTTTAACATTATCTTCAGAATCACTCTGAAATTTGATTTGTTCTGAAAGCTCTAATTGTTTTTTTTTTTGCTGCTTCTTCCAGTTCCTTTTGCCAACCAGCTTTATCGTTACTGTATTTGGAATGTACTGCCATTAATTCATTTTTCAAATTTTCCATTTCTTTCACATAGTTTCTTTGTGATTGTTCAAACTCCTCGTGCACATCTTCCAACTTAGTTGCAGAATCCTCAACCTCTTGCTTCATTTAAATATTTTCCTTCTTCAAAGAAACACACCGTTGCTCAGTCTCTGCTCTTTCCAAAAGAATAGCATCCAGACGTATGGTCAACGCCTTAATAATATCATCAGTTCCTCCAGCAACAGGTTTCAATCTCAATTCTTCAATTTCTTTCTCCAATTCTGTACATCTTGATTTAGCTTTCTGTATTAGCATCATCTGCTTCTTGGCAAACTTGATAAGATCTTCCTTGGGCAATGTTTCCAGCTTGGATTTCCCGATCCCAGGAGCGGCCGGCGAGGCCACCCCGTCGTGAACACGCTCCTCCATGGCTACCCGCAGCCCGCACTTCCGCCCGCCGACTCCCACGGAGCCCCGCCGCGGGTCAAAGGTCGCGCTTCTCCTAGAATAATTATTCTTGAGTGAACCGAATGAGACATTTTCCACAGTACCTTCAGCTGGGTCATTTATAGGGTGCACCCTAAAATGTGGCCGGATGCGGATCTTTTTCAGCCAGCCTGGGGTTGATATTCTTGACCTCTGATGAGTGTTTCTTCTACTCCTCGCATTCTGGGAGCAGTATCCTGGGAAATGCATTACAATAGAGACAACTATTGACATCTTGCTGGCAGAAGACCATGGGGAAATTAGCACTAATTTATTCACAGTTCATGGGCCTCCCTGGTGGCGCAGTGGTTGAGAGTCCGCCTGCCGATGCAGGGGATACGGGTTCGTGCCCCGGTCTGGGAGGATCCCATATGCCGCAGAGCGGCTGGGCCCGTGAGCCATGGCCGCTGGGCCTGCGTGTCCGGAGCCTGTGCTCCGCAACGGGGGTGGCCACAACAGTGAGAGGCCCGCGTACCAGAAAAAAAAAAAAATAGAGTATCTTCCTGTAAGAGCAAAGAACACGTTTGATTTTCCTGGTTTGCGTTTTCTAATTCACATTCATATTTCTCCTGAAGGTTCTTCTCACTTGGCTCACACTGGCTGACTAAGTTCTCCTTTAGCTGGTTTAAATGATTTACTTCTGCTTCATGTTCTTTAGCAGATGCTTCAATTTGGCACTTCAATTCTTTCACCTCTTCTTGGTGTGTAGATTTCAACTGTAAAAGTTCTTCTCGCAAACTATTAATTTCTTTTTGGTACTGCTGAGAATTAGCCTCAGTGACTCCTTGGAGATGAGTAATTTCTCACTCCTTTTCATTTGTGGCAACTTCTAACTGCTTTTGCAGACATAAAATCTGCTCCTCAAAGGCTGGCTTAATTTTCTGAATCTCTTCCTGTAGTTTTTTAACATTATCTTCAGAATCACTCTGAAATTTGATTTGTTCTGAAAGCTCTAATTGTTTTTTTTTTTTTGCTGCTTCTTCCAGTTCCTTTTGCCAACCAGCTTTATCGTTACTGTATTTGGAATGTACTGCCATTAATTCATTTTTCAAATTTTCCATTTCTTTCACATAGTTTCTTTGTGATTGTTCAAACTCCTCGTGCACATCTTCCAACTTAGTTGCAGAATCCTCAACCTCTTGCTTCATTTAAATATTTTCCTTCTTCAAAGAAACACACCGTTGCTCAGTCTCTGCTCTTTCCAAAAGAATAGCATCCAGACGTATGGTCAATGCCTTAATAATATCATCAGTTCCTCCAGCAACAGGTTTCAATCTCAATTCTTCAATTTCTTTCTCCAATTCTGTACATCTTGATTTAGCTTTCTGTATTAGCATCATCTGCTTCTTGGCAAACTTGATAAGATCTTCCTTGGGCAATGTTTCCAGCTTGGATTTCCCGATCCCAGGAGCGGCCAGCGAGGCCACCCCGTCGTGAACACGCTCCTCCATGGCTACCCGCAGCCCGCACTTCCGCCCGCCGACTCCCACGGAGCCCCGCCGCGGGTCAAAGGTCGCGCTTCTCCTAGAATAATTATTCTTGAGTGAACCGAATGAGACATTTTCCACAGTACCTTCAGCTGGGTCATTTATAGGGTGCACCCTAAAATGTGGCCGGATGCGGATCTTTTTCAGCCAGCCTGGGGTTGATATTCTTGACCTCTGATGAGTGTTTCTTCTACTCCTCGCATTCTGGGAGCAGTATCCTGGGAAATGCATTACAATAGAGACAACTATTGACATCTTGCTGGCAGAAGACCATGGGGAAATTAGCACTAATTTATTCACAGTTCATGGGCCTCCCTGGTGGCGCAGTGGTTGAGAGTCCGCCTGCCGATGCAGGGGATACGGGTTTGTGCCCCGGTCTGGGAGGATCCCATATGCCGCGGAGCGGCTGGGCCCGTGAGCCATGGCCGCTGGGCCTGCGTGTCCGGAGCCTGTGCTCCACAACGGGGGAGGCCACAACAGTGAGAGGCCCGCGTACCGGAAAAAAAAAAAAAAAAAAGAGTATCTTCCTGTAAGAGCAAAGAACACGTTTGATTTTCCTGGTTTGCGTTTTCTAATTCACATTCATATTTCTCCTGAAGGTTCTTCTCACTTGGCTCACACTGGCTGACTAAGTTCTCCTTTAGCTGGTTTAAATGATTTACTTCTGCTTCATGTTCTTTAGCAGATGCTTCAATTTGGCACTTCAATTCTTTCACCTCTTCTTGGTGTGTAGATTTCAACTGTAAAAGTTCTTCTCGCAAACTATTAATTTCTTTTTGGTACTGCTGAGAATTAGCCTCAGTGACTCCTTGGAGATGAGTAATTTCTCACTCCTTTTCATTTGTGGCAACTTCTAACTGCTTTTGCAGACATAAAATCTGCTCCTCAAAGGCTGGCTTAATTTTCTGAATCTCTTCCTGTAGTTTTTTAACATTATCTTCAGAATCACTCTGAAATTTGATTTGTTCTGAAAGCTCTAATTGTTTTTTTTTTGCTGCTTCTTCCAGTTCCTTTTGCCAACCAGCTTTATCGTTACTGTATTTGGAATGTACTGCCATTAATTCATTTTTCAAATTTTCCATTTCTTTCACATAGTTTCTTTGTGATTGTTCAAACTCCTCGTGCACATCTTCCAACTTAGTTGCAGAATCCTCAACCTCTTGCTTCATTTAAATATTTTCCTTCTTCAAAGAAACACACCGTTGCTCAGTCTCTGCTCTTTCCAAAAGAATAGCATCCAGACGTATGGTCAACGCCTTAATAATATCATCAGTTCCTCCAGCAACAGGTTTCAATCTCAATTCTTCAATTTCTTTCTCCAATTCTGTACATCTTGATTTAGCTTTCTGTATTAGCATCATCTGCTTCTTGGCAAACTTGATAAGATCTTCCTTGGGCAATGTTTCCAGCTTGGATTTCCCGATCCCAGCAGCGGCCGGCGAGGCCACCCCGTCGTGAACACGCTCCTCCATGGCTACCCGCAGCCCGCACTTCCGCCCGCCGACTCCCACGGAGCCCCGCCGCGGGTCAAAGGTCGCGCTTCTCCTAGAATAATTATTCTTGAGTGAACCGAATGAGACATTTTCCACAGTACCTTCAGCTGGGTCATTTATAGGGTGCACCCTAAAATGTGGCCGGATGCGGATCTTTTTCAGCCAGCCTGGGGTTGATATTCTTGACCTCTGATGAGTGTTTCTTCTACTCCTCGCGTTCTGGGAGCAGTATCCTGGGAAATGCATTACAATAGAGACAACTATTGACATCTTGCTGGCAGAAGACCATGGGGAAATTAGCACTAATTTATTCACAGTTCATGGGCCTCCCTGGTGGCGCAGTGGTTGAGAGTCCGCCTGCCGATGCAGGGGATACGGGTTCGTGCCCCGGTCTGGGAGGATCCCATATGCCGCGGAGCGGCTGGGCCCGTGAGCCATGGCCACTGGGCCTGCGTGTCCGGAGCCTGTGCTCCGCAACGGGGGAGGCCACAACAGTGAGAGGCCCGCGTGCCGGAAAAAAAAAAAAAAAAAAAGAGTATCTTCCTGTAAGAGCAAAGAACACGTTTGATTTTCCTGGTTTGCATTTTCTAATTCACATTCATATTTCTCCTGAAGGTTCTTCTCACTTGGCTCACACTGGCTGACTAAGTTCTCCTTTAGCTGGTTTAAATGATTTACTTCTGCTTCATGTTCTTTAGCAGATGCTTCAATTTGGCACTTCAATTCTTTCACCTCTTCTTGGTGTGTAGATTTCAACTGTAAAAGTTCTTCTCGCAAACTATTAATTTCTTTTTGGTACTGCTGAGAATTAGCCTCAGTGACTCCTTGGAGATGAGTAATTTCTCACTCCTTTTCATTTGTGGCAACTTCTAACTGCTTTTGCAGACATAAAATCTGCTCCTCAAAGGCTGGCTTAATTTTCTGAATCTCTTCCTGTAGTTTTTTAACATTATCTTCAGAATCACTCTGAAATTTGATTTGTTCTGAAAGCTCTAATTGTTTTTTTTTTTGTTGCTTCTTCCAGTTCCTTTTGCCAACCAGCTTTATCGTTACTGTATTTGGAATGTACTGCCATTAATTCATTTTTCAAATTTTCCATTTCTTTCACATAGTTTCTTTGTGATTGTTCAAACTCCTCGTGCACATCTTCCAACTTAGTTGCAGAATCCTCAACCTCTTGCTTCATTTAAATATTTTCCTTCTTCAAAGAAACACACCGTTGCTCAGTCTCTGCTCTTTCCAAAAGAATAGCATCCAGACGTATGGTCAACGCCTTAATAATATCATCAGTTCCTCCAGCAACAGGTTTCAATCTCAATTCTTCAATTTCTTTCTCCAATTCTGTACATCTTGATTTAGCTTTCTGTATTAGCATCATCTGCTTCTTGGCAAACTTGATAAGATCTTCCTTGGGCAATGTTTCCAGCTTGGATTTCCCGATCCCAGGAGCGGCCGGCGAGGCCACCCCGTCGTGAACACGCTCCTCCATGGCTACCCGCAGCCCGCACTTCCGCCCGCCGACTCCCACGGAGCCCCGCCGCGGGTCAAAGGTCGCGCTTCTCCTAGAATAATTATTCTTGAGTGAACCGAATGAGACATTTTCCACAGTACCTTCAGCTGGGTCATTTATAGGGTGCACCCTAAAATGTGGCCGGATGCGGATCTTTTTCAGCCAGCCTGGGGTTGATATTCTTGACCTCTGATGAGTGTTTCTTCTACTCCTCGCATTCTGGGAGCAGTATCCTGGGAAATGCATTACAATAGAGACAACTATTGACATCTTGCTGGCAGAAGACCATGGGGAAATTAGCACTAATTTATTCACAGTTCATGGGCCTCCCTGGTGGCGCAGTGGTTGAGAGTCCGCCTGCCGATGCAGGGGATACGGGTTCGTGCCCCGGTCTGGGAGGATCCCATATGCCGCGGAGCGGCTGGGCCCGTGAGCCATGGCCGCTGGGCCTGCGTGTCCGGAGCCTGTGCTCCGCAACGGGGGAGGCCACAACAGTGAGAGGCCCGCGTACCGGAAAAAAAAAAAAAAAAAAAGAGTATCTTCCTGTAAGAGCAAAGAACACGTTTGATTTTCCTGGTTTGCATTTTCTAATTCACATTCATATTTCTCCTGAAGGTTCTTCTCACTTGGCTCACACTGGCTGACTAAGTTCTCCTTTAGCTGGTTTAAATGATTTACTTCTGCTTCATGTTCTTTAGCAGATGCTTCAATTTGGCACTTCAATTCTTTCACCTCTTCTTGGTGTGTAGATTTCAACTGTAAAAGTTCTTCTCGCAAACTATTAATTTCTTTTTGGTACTGCTGAGAATTAGCCTCAGTGACTCCTTGGAGATGAGTAATTTCTCACTCCTTTTCATTTGTGGCAACTTCTAACTGCTTTTGCAGACATAAAATCTGCTCCTCAAAGGCTGGCTTAATTTTCTGAATCTCTTCCTGTAGTTTTTTAACATTATCTTCAGAATCACTCTGAAATTTGATTTGTTCTGAAAGCTCTAATTGTTTTTTTTTTTTGCTGCTTCTTCCAGTTCCTTTTGCCAACCAGCTTTATCGTTACTGTATTTGGAATGTACTGCCATTAATTCATTTTTCAAATTTTCCATTTCTTTCACATAGTTTCTTTGTGATTGTTCAAACTCCTCGTGCACATCTTCCAACTTAGTTGCAGAATCCTCAACCTCTTGCTTCATTTAAATATTTTCCTTCTTCAAAGAAACACACCGTTGCTCAGTCTCTGCTCTTTCCAAAAGAATAGCATCCAGACGTATGGTCAACGCCTTAATAATATCATCAGTTCCTCCAGCAACAGGTTTCAATCTCAATTCTTCAATTTCTTTCTCCAATTCTGTACATCTTGATTTAGCTTTCTGTATTAGCATCATCTGCTTCTTGGCAAACTTGATAAGATCTTCCTTGGGCAATGTTTCCAGCTTGGATTTCCCGATCCCAGGAGCGGCCGGCGAGGCCACCCCGTCGTGAACACGCTCCTCCATGGCTACCCGCAGCCCGCACTTCCGCCCGCCGACTCCCACGGAGCCCCGCCGCGGGTCAAAGGTCGCGCTTCTCCTAGAATAATTATTCTTGAGTGAACCGAATGAGACATTTTCCACAGTACCTTCAGCTGGGTCATTTATAGGGTGCACCCTAAAATGTGGCCGGATGCGGATCTTTTTCAGCCAGCCTGGGGTTGATATTCTTGACCTCTGATGAGTGTTTCTTCTACTCCTCGCATTCTGGGAGCAGTATCCTGGGAAATGCATTACAATAGAGACAACTATTGACATCTTGCTGGCAGAAGACCATGGGGAAATTAGCACTAATTTATTCACAGTTCATGGGCCTCCCTGGTGGCGCAGTGGTTGAGAGTCCGCCTGCCGATGCAGGGGATACGGGTTCGTGCCCCGGTCTGGGAGGATCCCATATGCCGCAGAGCGGCTGGGCCCGTGAGCCATGGCCGCTGGGCCTGCGTGTCCGGAGCCTGTGCTCCGCAACGGGGGAGGCCACAACAGTGAGAGGCCCGCGTACCAGAAAAAAAAAAAAATAGAGTATCTTCCTGTAAGAGCAAAGAACACGTTTGATTTTCCTGGTTTGCGTTTTCTAATTCACATTCATATTTCTCCTGAAGGTTCTTCTCACTTGGCTCACACTGGCTGACTAAGTTCTCCTTTAGCTGGTTTAAATGATTTACTTCTGCTTCATGTTCTTTAGCAGATGCTTCAATTTGGCACTTCAATTCTTTCACCTCTTCTTGGTGTGTAGATTTCAACTGTAAAAGTTCTTCTCGCAAACTATTAATTTCTTTTTGGTACTGCTGAGAATTAGCCTCAGTGACTCCTTGGAGATGAGTAATTTCTCACTCCTTTTCATTTGTGGCAACTTCTAACTGCTTTTGCAGACATAAAATCTGCTCCTCAAAGGCTGGCTTAATTTTCTGAATCTCTTCCTGTAGTTTTTTAACATTATCTTCAGAATCACTCTGAAATTTGATTTGTTCTGAAAGCTCTAATTGTTTTTTTTTTTTTGCTGCTTCTTCCAGTTCCTTTTGCCAACCAGCTTTATCGTTACTGTATTTGGAATGTACTGCCATTAATTCATTTTTCAAATTTTCCATTTCTTTCACATAGTTTCTTTGTGATTGTTCAAACTCCTCGTGCACATCTTCCAACTTAGTTGCAGAATCCTCAACCTCTTGCTTCATTTAAATATTTTCCTTCTTCAAAGAAACACACCGTTGCTCAGTCTCTGCTCTTTCCAAAAGAATAGCATCCAGACGTATGGTCAATGCCTTAATAATATCATCAGTTCCTCCAGCAACAGGTTTCAATCTCAATTCTTCAATTTCTTTCTCCAATTCTGTACATCTTGATTTAGCTTTCTGTATTAGCATCATCTGCTTCTTGGCAAACTTGATAAGATCTTCCTTGGGCAATGTTTCCAGCTTGGATTTCCCGATCCCAGGAGCGGCCAGCGAGGCCACCCCGTCGTGAACACGCTCCTCCATGGCTACCCGCAGCCCGCACTTCCGCCCGCCGACTCCCACGGAGCCCCGCCGCGGGTCAAAGGTCGCGCTTCTCCTAGAATAATTATTCTTGAGTGAACCGAATGAGACATTTTCCACAGTACCTTCAGCTGGGTCATTTATAGGGTGCACCCTAAAATGTGGCCGGATGCGGATCTTTTTCAGCCAGCCTGGGGTTGATATTCTTGACCTCTGATGAGTGTTTCTTCTACTCCTCGCATTCTGGGAGCAGTATCCTGGGAAATGCATTACAATAGAGACAACTATTGACATCTTGCTGGCAGAAGACCATGGGGAAATTAGCACTAATTTATTCACAGTTCATGGGCCTCCCTGGTGGCGCAGTGGTTGAGAGTCCGCCTGCCGATGCAGGGGATACGGGTTCGTGCCCCGGTCTGGGAGGATCCCATATGCCGCGGAGCGGCTGGGCCCGTGAGCCATGGCCGCTGGGCCTGCGTGTCCGGAGCCTGTGCTCCGCAATGGGGGAGGCCAGAACAGTGAGAGGCCCGCGTACCGGAAAAAAAAAAAAAAAAAAAAGAGTATCTTCCTGTAAGAGCAAAGAACACGTTTGATTTTCCTGGTTTGCGTTTTCTAATTCACATTCATATTTCTCCTGAAGGTTCTTCTCACTTGGCTCACACTGGCTGACTAAGTTCTCCTTTAGCTGGTTTAAATGATTTACTTCTGCTTCATGTTCTTTAGCAGATGCTTCAATTTGGCACTTCAATTCTTTCACCTCTTCTTGGTGTGTAGATTTCAACTGTAAAAGTTCTTCTCGCAAACTATTAATTTCTTTTTGGTACTGCTGAGAATTAGCCTCAGTGACTCCTTGGAGATGAGTAATTTCTCACTCCTTTTCATTTGTGGCAACTTCTAACTGCTTTTGCAGACATAAAATCTGCTCCTCAAAGGCTGGCTTAATTTTCTTAATCTCTTCCTGTAGTTTTTTAACATTATCTTCAGAATCACTCTGAAATTTGATTTGTTCTGAAAGCTCTAATTGTTTTTTTTTTTTTGCTGCTTCTTCCAGTTCCTTTTGCCAACCAGCTTTATCGTTACTGTATTTGGAATGTACTGCCATTAATTCATTTTTCAAATTTTCCATTTCTTTCACATAGTTTCTTTGTGATTGTTCAAACTCCTCGTGCACATCTTCCAACTTAGTTGCAGAATCCTCAACCTCTTGCTTCATTTAAATATTTTCCTTCTTCAAAGAAACACACCGTTGCTCAGTCTCTGCTCTTTCCAAAAGAATAGCATCCAGACGTATGGTCAATGCCTTAATAATATCATCAGTTCCTCCAGCAACAGGTTTCAATCTCAATTCTTCAATTTCTTTCTCCAATTCTGTACATCTTGATTTAGCTTTCTGTATTAGCATCATCTGCTTCTTGGCAAACTTGATAAGATCTTCCTTGGGCAATGTTTCCAGCTTGGATTTCCCGATCCCAGGAGCGGCCAGCGAGGCCACCCCGTCGTGAACACGCTCCTCCATGGCTACCCGCAGCCCGCACTTCCGCCCGCCGACTCCCACGGAGCCCCGCCGCGGGTCAAAGGTCGCGCTTCTCCTAGAATAATTATTCTTGAGTGAACCGAATGAGACATTTTCCACAGTACCTTCAGCTGGGTCATTTATAGGGTGCACCCTAAAATGTGGCCGGATGCGGATCTTTTTCAGCCAGCCTGGGGTTGATATTCTTGACCTCTGATGAGTGTTTCTTCTACTCCTCGCATTCTGGGAGCAGTATCCTGGGAAATGCATTACAATAGAGACAACTATTGACATCTTGCTGGCAGAAGACCATGGGGAAATTAGCACTAATTTATTCACAGTTCATGGGCCTCCCTGGTGGCGCAGTGGTTGAGAGTCCGCCTGCCGATGCAGGGGATACGGGTTCGTGCCCCGGTCTGGGAGGATCCCATATGCCGCGGAGCGGCTGGGCCCGTGAGCCATGGCCGCTGGGCCTGCGTGTCCGGAGCCTGTGCTCCGCAATGGGGGAGGCCACAACAGTGAGAGGCCCGCGTACCGGAAAAAAAAAAAAAAAAAAAAGAGTATCTTCCTGTAAGAGCAAAGAACACGTTTGATTTTCCTGGTTTGCGTTTTCTAATTCACATTCATATTTCTCCTGAAGGTTCTTCTCACTTGGCTCACACTGGCTGACTAAGTTCTCCTTTAGCTGGTTTAAATGATTTACTTCTGCTTCATGTTCTTTAGCAGATGCTTCAATTTGGCACTTCAATTCTTTCACCTCTTCTTGGTGTGTAGATTTCAACTGTAAAAGTTCTTCTCGCAAACTATTAATTTCTTTTTGGTACTGCTGAGAATTAGCCTCAGTGACTCCTTGGAGATGAGTAATTTCTCACTCCTTTTCATTTGTGGCAACTTCTAACTGCTTTTGCAGACATAAAATCTGCTCCTCAAAGGCTGGCTTAATTTTCTGAATCTCTTCCTGTAGTTTTTTAACATTATCTTCAGAATCACTCTGAAATTTGATTTGTTCTGAAAGCTCTAATTGTTTTTTTTTTTTTTGCTGCTTCTTCCAGTTCCTTTTGCCAACCAGCTTTATCGTTACTGTATTTGGAATGTACTGCCATTAATTCATTTTTCAAATTTTCCATTTCTTTCACATAGTTTCTTTGTGATTGTTCAAACTCCTCGTGCACATCTTCCAACTTAGTTGCAGAATCCTCAACCTCTTGCTTCATTTAAATATTTTCCTTCTTCAAAGAAACACACCGTTGCTCAGTCTCTGCTCTTTCCAAAAGAATAGCATCCAGACGTATGGTCAACGCCTTAATAATATCATCAGTTCCTCCAGCAACAGGTTTCAATCTCAATTCTTCAATTTCTTTCTCCAATTCTGTACATCTTGATTTAGCTTTCTGTATTAGCATCATCTGCTTCTTGGCAAACTTGATAAGATCTTCCTTGGGCAATGTTTCCAGCTTGGATTTCCCGATCCCAGCAGCGGCCGGCGAGGCCACCCCGTCGTGAACACGCTCCTCCATGGCTACCCGCAGCCCGCACTTCCGCCCGCCGACTCCCACGGAGCCCCGCCGCGGTTCAAAGGTCGTGCTTCTCCTAGAATAATTATTCTTGAGTGAACCGAATGAGACATTTTCCACAGTACCTTCAGCTGGGTCATTTATAGGGTGCACCCTAAAATGTGGCCGGATGCGGATCTTTTTCAGCCAGCCTGGGGTTGATATTCTTGACCTCTGATGAGTGTTTCTTCTACTCCTCGCATTCTGGGAGCAGTATCCTGGGAAATGCATTACAATAGAGACAACTATTGACATCTTGCTGGCAGAAGACCATGGGGAAATTAGCACTAATTTATTCACAGTTCATGGGCCTCCCTGGTGGCGCAGTGGTTGAGAGTCCGCCTGCCGATGCAGGGGATACGGGTTCGTGCCCCGGTCTGGGAGGATCCCATATGCCGCGGAGCGGCTGGGCCCGTGAGCCATGGCCGCTGGGCCTGCGTGTCCGGAGCCTGTGCTCCACAACGGGGGAGGCCACAACAGTGAGAGGCCCGCGTACCGGAAAAAAAAAAAAAAAAAGAGTATCTTCCTGTAAGAGCAAAGAACACGTTTGATTTTCCTGGTTTGCGTTTTCTAATTCACATTCATATTTCTCCTGAAGGTTCTTCTCACTTGGCTCACACTGGCTGACTAAGTTCTCCTTTAGCTGGTTTAAATGATTTACTTCTGCTTCATGTTCTTTAGCAGATGCTTCAATTTGGCACTTCAATTCTTTCACCTCTTCTTGGTGTGTAGATTTCAACTGTAAAAGTTCTTCTCCTAAACTATTAATTTCTTTTTGGTACTGCTGAGAATTAGCCTCAGTGACTCCTTGGAGATGAGTAATTTCTCACTCCTTTTCATTTGTGGCAACTTCTAACTGCTTTTGCAGACATAAAATCTGCTCCTCAAAGGCTGGCTTAATTTTCTGAATCTCTTCCTGTAGTTTTTTAACATTATCTTCAGAATCACTCTGAAATTTGATTTGTTCTGAAAGCTCTAATTGTTTTTTTTTTTGCTGCTTCTTCCAGTTCCTTTTGCCAACCAGCTTTATCGTTACTGTATTTGGAATGTACTGCCATTAATTCATTTTTCAAATTTTCCATTTCTTTCACATAGTTTCTTTGTGATTGTTCAAACTCCTCGTGCACATCTTCCAACTTAGTTGCAGAATCCTCAACCTCTTGCTTCATTTAAATATTTTCCTTCTTCAAAGAAACACACCGTTGCTCAGTCTCTGCTCTTTCCAAAAGAATAGCATCCAGACGTATGGTCAACGCCTTAATAATATCATCAGTTCCTCCAGCAACAGGTTTCAATCTCAATTCTTCAATTTCTTTCTCCAATTCTGTACATCTTGATTTAGCTTTCTGTATTAGCATCATCTGCTTCTTGGCAAACTTGATAAGATCTTCCTTGGGCAATGTTTCCAGCTTGGATTTCCCGATCCCAGCAGCGGCCGGCGAGGCCACCCCGTCGTGAACACGCTCCTCCATGGCTACCCGCAGCCCGCACTTCCGCCCACCGACTCCCACGGAGCCCCGCCGCGGGTCAAAGGTCGCGCTTCTCCTAGAATAATTATTCTTGAGTGAACCGAATGAGACATTTTCCACAGTACCTTCAGCTGGGTCATTTATAGGGTGCACCCTAAAATGTGGCCGGATGCGGATCTTTTTCAGCCAGCCTGGGGTTGATATTCTTGACCTCTGATGAGTGTTTCTTCTACTCCTCGCATTCTGGGAGCAGTATCCTGGGAAATGCATTACAATAGAGACAACTATTGACATCTTGCTGGCAGAAGACCATGGGGAAATTAGCACTAATTTATTCACAGTTCATGGGCCTCCCTGGTGGCGCAGTGGTTGAGAGTCCGCCTGCCGATGCAGGGGATACGGGTTCGTGCCACGGTCTGGGAGGATCCCATATGCCGCGGAGCGGCTGGGCCCGTGAGCCATGGCCGCTGGGCCTGCGTGTCCGGAGCCTGTGCTCCGCAACGGGGGAGGCCACAACAGTGAGAGGCCCGCGTACCGGAAAAAAAAAAAAAAAAAAAAAAGAGTATCTTCCTGTAAGAGCAAAGAACACGTTTGATTTTCCTGGTTTGCGTTTTCTAATTCACATTCATATTTCTCCTGAAGGTTCTTCTCACTTGGCTCACACTGGCTGACTAAGTTCTCCTTTAGCTGGTTTAAATGATTTACTTCTGCTTCATGTTCTTTAGCAGATGCTTCAATTTGGCACTTCAATTCTTTCACCTCTTCTTGGTGTGTAGATTTCAACTGTAAAAGTTCTTCTCGCAAACTATTAATTTCTTTTTGGTACTGCTGAGAATTAGCCTCAGTGACTCCTTGGAGATGAGTAATTTCTCACTCCTTTTCATTTGTGGCAACTTCTAACTGCTTTTGCAGACATAAAGTCTGCTCCTCAAAGGCTGGCTTAATTTTCTGAATCTCTTCCTGTAGTTTTTTAACATTATCTTCAGAATCACTCTGAAATTTGATTTGTTCTGAAAGCTCTAATTGTTTTTTTTTTTTGCTGCTTCTTCCAGTTCCTTTTGCCAACCAGCTTTATCGTTACTGTATTTGGAATGTACTGCCATTCATTCATTTTTCAAATTTTCCATTTCTTTCACATAGTTTCTTTGTGATTGTTCAAACTCCTCGTGCACATCTTCCAACTTAGTTGCAGAATCCTCAACCTCTTGCTTCATTTAAATATTTTCCTTCTTCAAAGAAACACACCGTTGCTCAGTCTCTGCTCTTTCCAAAAGAATAGCATCCAGACGTATGGTCAACGCCTTAATAATATCATCAGTTCCTCCAGCAACAGGTTTCAATCTCAATTCTTCAATTTCTTTCTCCAATTCTGTACATCTTGATTTAGCTTTCTGTATTAGCATCATCTGCTTCTTGGCAAACTTGATAAGATCTTCCTTGGGCAATGTTTCCAGCTTGGATTTCCCGATCCCAGGAGCGGCCGGCGAGGCCACCCCGTCGTGAACACGCTCCTCCATGGCTACCCGCAGCCCGCACTTCCGCCCGCCGACTCCCACGGAGCCCCGCTGCGGGTCAAAGGTCGCGCTTCTCCTAGAATAATTATTCTTGAGTGAACCGAATGAGACATTTTCCACAGTACCTTCAGCTGGGTCATTTATAGGGTGCACCCTAAAATGTGGCCGGATGCGGATCTTTTTCAGCCAGCCTGGGGTTGATATTCTTGACCTCTGATGAGTGTTTCTTCTACTCCTCGCATTCTGGGAGCAGTATCCTGGGAAATGCATTACAATAGAGACAACTATTGACATCTTGCTGGCAGAAGACCATGGGGAAATTAGCACTAATTTATTCACAGTTCATGGGCCTCCCTGGTGGCGCAGTGGTTGAGAGTCCGCCTGCCGATGCAGGGGATACGGGTTCGTGCCCCGGTCTGGGAGGATCCCATATGCCGCGGAGCGGCTGGGCCCGTGAGCCATGGCCGCTGGGCCTGCGTGTCCGGAGCCTGTGCTCCGCAACGGGGGAGGCCACAACAGTGAGAGGCCCGCGTACCGGAAAAAAAAAAAAAAAAAAAAAAAAAGAGTATCTTCCTGTAAGAGCAAAGAACACGTTTGATTTTCCTGGTTTGCGTTTTCTAATTCGCATTCATATTTCTCCTGAAGGTTCTTCTCACTTGGCTCACACTGGCTGACTAAGTTCTCCTTTAGCTGGTTTAAATGATTTACTTCTGCTTCATGTTCTTTAGCAGATGCTTCAATTTGGCACTTCAATTCTTTCACCTCTTCTTGGTGTGTAGATTTCAACTGTAAAAGTTCTTCTCGCAAACTATTAATTTCTTTTTGGTACTGCTGAGAATTAGCCTCAGTGACTCCTTGGAGATGAGTAATTTCTCACTCCTTTTCATTTGTGGCAACTTCTAACTGCTTTTGCAGACATAAAATCTGCTCCTCAAAGGCTGGCTTAATTTTCTGAATCTCTTCCTGTAGTTTTTTAACATTATCTTCAGAATCACTCTGAAATTTGATTTGTTCTGAAAGCTCTAATTGTTTTTTTTTTTTTGCTGCTTCTTCCAGTTCCTTTTGCCAACCAGCTTTATCGTTACTGTATTTGGAATGTACTGCCATTAATTCATTTTTCAAATTTTCCATTTCTTTCACATAGTTTCTTTGTGATTGTTCAAACTCCTCGTGCACATCTTCCAACTTAGTTGCAGAATCCTCAACCTCTTGCTTCATTTAAATATTTTCCTTCTTCAAAGAAACACACCGTTGCTCAGTCTCTGCTCTTTCCAAAAGAATAGCATCCAGACGTATGGTCAACGCCTTAATAATATCATCAGTTCCTCCAGCAACAGGTTTCAATCTCAATTCTTCAATTTCTTTCTCCAATTCTGTACATCTTGATTTAGCTTTCTGTATTAGCATCATCTGCTTCTTGGCAAACTTGATAAGATCTTCCTTGGGCAATGTTTCCAGCTTGGATTTCCCGATCCCAGCAGCGGCCGGCGAGGCCACCCCGTCGTGAACACGCTCCTCCATGGCTACCCGCAGCCCGCACTTCCGCCCGCCGACTCCCACGGAGCCCCGCCGCGGTTCAAAGGTCGTGCTTCTCCTAGAATAATTATTCTTGAGTGAACCGAATGAGACATTTTCCACAGTACCTTCAGCTGGGTCATTTATAGGGTGCACCCTAAAATGTGGCCGGATGCGGATCTTTTTCAGCCAGCCTGGGGTTGATATTCTTGACCTCTGATGAGTGTTTCTTCTACTCCTCGCATTCTGGGAGCAGTATCCTGGGAAATGCATTACAATAGAGACAACTATTGACATCTTGCTGGCAGAAGACCATGGGGAAATTAGCACTAATTTATTCACAGTTCATGGGCCTCCCTGGTGGCGCAGTGGTTGAGAGTCCGCCTGCCGATGCAGGGGATACGGGTTCGTGCCCCGGTCTGGGAGGATCCCATATGCCGCGGAGCGGCTGGGCCCGTGAGCCATGGCCGCTGGGCCTGCGTGTCCGGAGCCTGTGCTCCACAACGGGGGAGGCCACAACAGTGAGAGGCCCGCGTACCGGAAAAAAAAAAAAAAAAAGAGTATCTTCCTGTAAGAGCAAAGAACACGTTTGATTTTCCTGGTTTGCGTTTTCTAATTCACATTCATATTTCTCCTGAAGGTTCTTCTCACTTGGCTCACACTGGCTGACTAAGTTCTCCTTTAGCTGTTTTAAATGATTTACTTCTGCTTCATGTTCTTTAGCAGATGCTTCAATTTGGCACTTCAATTCTTTCACCTCTTCTTGGTGTGTAGATTTCAACTGTAAAAGTTCTTCTCGCAAACTATTAATTTCTTTTTGGTACTGCTGAGAATTAGCCTCAGTGACTCCTTGGAGATGAGTAATTTCTCACTCCTTTTCATTTGTGGCAACTTCTAACTGCTTTTGCAGACATAAAATCTGCTCCTCAAAGGCTGGCTTAATTTTCTGAATCTCTTCCTGTAGTTTTTTAACATTATCTTCAGAATCACTCTGAAATTTGATTTGTTCTGAAAGCTCTAATTGTTTTTTTTTTTTGCTGCTTCTTCCAGTTCCTTTTGCCAACCAGCTTTATCGTTACTGTATTTGGAATGTACTGCCATTAATTCATTTTTCAAATTTTCCATTTCTTTCACATAGTTTCTTTGTGATTGTTCAAACTCCTCGTGCACATCTTCCAACTTAGTTGCAGAATCCTCAACCTCTTGCTTCATTTAAATATTTTCCTTCTTCAAAGAAACACACCGTTGCTCAGTCTCTGCTCTTTCCAAAAGAATAGCATCCAGACGTATGGTCAACGCCTTAATAATATCATCAGTTCCTCCAGCAACAGGTTTCAATCTCAATTCTTCAATTTCTTTCTCCAATTCTGTACATCTTGATTTAGCTTTCTGTATTAGCATCATCTGCTTCTTGGCAAACTTGATAAGATCTTCCTTGGGCAATGTTTCCAGCTTGGATTTCCCGATCCCAGGAGCGGCCGGCGAGGCCACCCCGTCGTGAACACGCTCCTCCATGGCTACCCGCAGCCCGCACTTCCGCCCGCCGACTCCCACGGAGCCCCGCCGCGGGTCAAAGGTCGCGCTTCTCCTAGAATAATTATTCTTGAGTGAACCGAATGAGACATTTTCCACAGTACCTTCAGCTGGGTCATTTATAGGGTGCACCCTAAAATGTGGCCGGATGCGGATCTTTTTCAGCCAGCCTGGGGTTGATATTCTTGACCTCTGATGAGTGTTTCTTCTACTCCTCGCATTCTGGGAGCAGTATCCTGGGAAATGCATTACAATAGAGACAACTATTGACATCTTGCTGGCAGAAGACCATGGGGAAATTAGCACTAATTTATTCACAGTTCATGGGCCTCCCTGGTGGCGCAGTGGTTGAGAGTCCGCCTGCCGATGCAGGGGATACGGGTTCGTGCCCCGGTCTGGGAGGATCCCATATGCCGCGGAGCGGCTGGGCCCGTGAGCCATGGCTGCTGGGCCTGCGTGTCCGGAGCCTGTGCTCCGCAACGGGGGAGGCCACAACAGTGAGAGGCCCGCGTACCGGAAAAAAAAAAAAAAAAAAAAGAGTATCTTCCTGTAAGAGCAAAGAACACGTTTGATTTTCCTGGTTTGCGTTTTCTAATTCACATTCATATTTCTCCTGAAGGTTCTTCTCACTTGGCTCACACTGGCTGACTAAGTTCTCCTTTAGCTGGTTTAAATGATTTACTTCTGCTTCATGTTCTTTAGCAGATGCTTCAATTTGGCACTTCAATTCTTTCACCTCTTCTTGGTGTGTAGATTTCAACTGTAAAAGTTCTTCTCGCAAACTATTAATTTCTTTTTGGTACTGCTGAGAATTAGCCTCAGTGACTCCTTGGAGATGAGTAATTTCTCACTCCTTTTCATTTGTGGCAACTTCTAACTGCTTTTGCAGACATAAAATCTGCTCCTCAAAGGCTGGCTTAATTTTCTGAATCTCTTCCTGTAGTTTTTTAACATTATCTTCAGAATCACTCTGAAATTTGATTTGTTCTGAAAGCTCTAATTGTTTTTTTTTTTGCTGCTTCTTCCAGTTCCTTTTGCCAACCAGCTTTATCGTTACTGTATTTGGAATGTACTGCCATTAATTCATTTTTCAAATTTTCCATTTCTTTCACATAGTTTCTTTGTGATTGTTCAAACTCCTCGTGCACATCTTCCAACTTAGTTGCAGAATCCTCAACCTCTTGCTTCATTTAAATATTTTCCTTCTTCAAAGAAACACACCGTTGCTCAGTCTCTGCTCTTTCCAAAAGAATAGCATCCAGACGTATGGTCAACGCCTTAATAATATCATCAGTTCCTCCAGCAACAGGTTTCAATCTCAATTCTTCAATTTCTTTCTCCAATTCTGTACATCTTGATTTAGCTTTCTGTATTAGCATCATCTGCTTCTTGGCAAACTTGATAAGATCTTCCTTGGGCAATGTTTCCAGCTTGGATTTCCCGATCCCAGCAGCGGCCGGCGAGGCCACCCCGTCGTGAACACGCTCCTCCATGGCTACCCGCAGCCCGCACTTCCGCCCACCGACTCCCACGGAGCCCCGCCGCGGGTCAAAGGTCGCGCTTCTCCTAGAATAATTATTCTTGAGTGAACCGAATGAGACATTTTCCACAGTACCTTCAGCTGGGTCATTTATAGGGTGCACCCTAAAATGTGGCCGGATGCGGATCTTTTTCAGCCAGCCTGGGGTTGATATTCTTGACCTCTGATGAGTGTTTCTTCTACTCCTCGCATTCTGGGAGCAGTATCCTGGGAAATGCATTACAATAGAGACAACTATTGACATCTTGCTGGCAGAAGACCATGGGGAAATTAGCACTAATTTATTCACAGTTCATGGGCCTCCCTGGTGGCGCAGTGGTTGAGAGTCCGCCTGCCGATGCAGGGGATACGGGTTCGTGCCACGGTCTGGGAGGATCCCATATGCCGCGGAGCGGCTGGGCCCGTGAGCCATGGCCGCTGGGCCTGCGTGTCCGGAGCCTGTGCTCCGCAACGGGGGAGGCCACAACAGTGAGAGGCCCGCGTACCGGAAAAAAAAAAAAAAAAAAAAAGAGTATCTTCCTGTAAGAGCAAAGAACACGTTTGATTTTCCTGGTTTGCGTTTTCTAATTCGCATTCATATTTCTCCTGAAGGTTCTTCTCACTTGGCTCACACTGGCTGACTAAGTTCTCCTTTAGCTGGTTTAAATGATTTACTTCTGCTTCATGTTCTTTAGCAGATGCTTCAATTTGGCACTTCAATTCTTTCACCTCTTCTTGGTGTGTAGATTTCAACTGTAAAAGTTCTTCTCGCAAACTATTAATTTCTTTTTGGTACTGCTGAGAATTAGCCTCAGTGACTCCTTGGAGATGAGTAATTTCTCACTCCTTTTCATTTGTGGCAACTTCTAACTGCTTTTGCAGACATAAAATCTGCTCCTCAAAGGCTGGCTTAATTTTCTGAATCTCTTCCTGTAGTTTTTTAACATTATCTTCAGAATCACTCTGAAATTTGATTTGTTCTGAAAGCTCTAATTGTTTTTTTTTTTTTTTGCTGCTTCTTCCAGTTCCTTTTGCCAACCAGCTTTATCGTTACTGTATTTAGAATGTACTGCCATTAATTCATTTTTCAAATTTTCCATTTCTTTCACATAGTTTCTTTGTGATTGTTCAAACTCCTCGTGCACATCTTCCAACTTAGTTGCAGAATCCTCAACCTCTTGCTTCATTTAAATATTTTCCTTCTTCAAAGAAACACACCGTTGCTCAGTCTCTGCTCTTTCCAAAAGAATAGCATCCAGACGTATGGTCAACGCCTTAATAATATCATCAGTTCCTCCAGCAACAGGTTTCAATCTCAATTCTTCAATTTCTTTCTCCAATTCTGTACATCTTGATTTAGCTTTCTGTATTAGCATCATCTGCTTCTTGGCAAACTTGATAAGATCTTCCTTGGGCAATGTTTCCAGCTTGGATTTCCCGATCCCAGCAGCGGCCGGCGAGGCCACCCCGTCGTGAACACGCTCCTCCATGGCTACCCGCAGCCCGCACTTCCGCCCGCCGACTCCCACGGAGCCCCGCCGCGGGTCAAAGGTCGCGCTTCTCCTAGAATAATTATTCTTGAGTGAACCGAATGAGACATTTTCCACAGTACCTTCAGCTGGGTCATTTATAGGGTGCACCCTAAAATGTGGCCGGATGCGGATCTTTTTCAGCCAGCCTGGGGTTGATATTCTTGACCTCTGATGAGTGTTTCTTCTACTCCTCGCATTCTGGGAGCAGTATCCTGGGAAATGCATTACAATAGAGACAACTATTGACATCTTGCTGGCAGAAGACCATGGGGAAATTAGCACTAATTTATTCACAGTTCATGGGCCTCCCTGGTGGCGCAGTGGTTGAGAGTCCGCCTGCCGATGCAGGGGATACGGGTTCGTGCCACGGTCTGGGAGGATCCCATATGCCGCGGAGCGGCTGGGCCCGTGAGCCATGGCCGCTGGGCCTGCGTGTCCGGAGCCTGTGCTCCGCAACGGGGGAGGCCACAACAGTGAGAGGCCCGCGTACCGGAAAAAAAAAAAAAAAAAAAAAGAGTATCTTCCTGTAAGAGCAAAGAACACGTTTGATTTTCCTGGTTTGCGTTTTCTAATTCACATTCATATTTCTCCTGAAGGTTCTTCTCACTTGGCTCACACTGGCTGACTAAGTTCTCCTTTAGCTGGTTTAAATGATTTACTTCTGCTTCATGTTCTTTAGCAGATGCTTCAATTTGGCACTTCAATTCTTTCACCTCTTCTTGGTGTGTAGATTTCAACTGTAAAAGTTCTTCTCGCAAACTATTAATTTCTTTTTGGTACTGCTGAGAATTAGCCTCAGTGACTCCTTGGAGATGAGTAATTTCTCACTCCTTTTCATTTGTGGCAACTTCTAACTGCTTTTGCAGACATAAAGTCTGCTCCTCAAAGGCTGGCTTAATTTTCTGAATCTCTTCCTGTAGTTTTTTAACATTATCTTCAGAATCACTCTGAAATTTGATTTGTTCTGAAAGCTCTAATTGTTTTTTTTTTTTGCTGCTTCTTCCAGTTCCTTTTGCCAACCAGCTTTATCGTTACTGTATTTGGAATGTACTGCCATTCATTCATTTTTCAAATTTTCCATTTCTTTCACATAGTTTCTTTGTGATTGTTCAAACTCCTCGTGCACATCTTCCAACTTAGTTGCAGAATCCTCAACCTCTTGCTTCATTTAAATATTTTCCTTCTTCAAAGAAACACACCGTTGCTCAGTCTCTGCTCTTTCCAAAAGAATAGCATCCAGACGTATGGTCAACGCCTTAATAATATCATCAGTTCCTCCAGCAACAGGTTTCAATCTCAATTCTTCAATTTCTTTCTCCAATTCTGTACATCTTGATTTAGCTTTCTGTATTAGCATCATCTGCTTCTTGGCAAACTTGATAAGATCTTCCTTGGGCAATGTTTCCAGCTTGGATTTCCCGATCCCAGGAGCGGCCGGCGAGGCCACCCCGTCGTGAACACGCTCCTCCATGGCTACCCGCAGCCCGCACTTCCGCCCGCCGACTCCCACGGAGCCCCGCCGCGGGTCAAAGGTCGCGCTTCTCCTAGAATAATTATTCTTGAGTGAACCGAATGAGACATTTTCCACAGTACCTTCAGCTGGGTCATTTATAGGGTGCACCCTAAAATGTGGCCGGATGCGGATCTTTTTCAGCCAGCCTGGGGTTGATATTCTTGACCTCTGATGAGTGTTTCTTCTACTCCTCGCATTCTGGGAGCAGTATCCTGGGAAATGCATTACAATAGAGACAACTATTGACATCTTGCTGGCAGAAGACCATGGGGAAATTAGCACTAATTTATTCACAGTTCATGGGCCTCCCTGGTGGCGCAGTGGTTGAGAGTCCGCCTGCCGATGCAGGGGATACGGGTTCGTGCCCCGGTCTGGGAGGATCCCATATGCCGCGGAGCGGCTGGGCCCGTGAGCCATGGCCGCTGGGCCTGCGTGTCCGGAGCCTGTGCTCCGCAACGGGGGAGGCCACAACAGTGAGAGGCCCGCATACTGGAAAAAAAAAAAAAAAAAAAAAGAGTATCTTCCTGTAAGAGCAAAGAACACGTTTGATTTTCCTGGTTTGCGTTTTCTAATTCACATTCATATTTCTCCTGAAGGTTCTTCTCACTTGGCTCACACTGGCTGACTAAGTTCTCCTTTAGCTGGTTTAAATGATTTACTTCTGCTTCATGTTCTTTAGCAGATGCTTCAATTTGGCACTTCAATTCTTTCACCTCTTCTTGGTGTGTAGATTTCAACTGTAAAAGTTCTTCTCGCAAACTATTAATTTCTTTTTGGTACTGCTGAGAATTAGCCTCAGTGACTCCTTGGAGATGAGTAATTTCTCACTCCTTTTCATTTGTGGCAACTTCTAACTGCTTTTGCAGACATAAAATCTGCTCCTCAAAGGCTGGCTTAATTTTCTGAATCTCTTCCTGTAGTTTTTTAACATTATCTTCAGAATCACTCTGAAATTTGATTTGTTCTGAAAGCTCTAATTGTTTTTTTTTTTTGCTGCTTCTTCCAGTTCCTTTTGCCAACCAGCTTTATCGTTACTGTATTTGGAATGTACTGCCATTCATTCATTTTTCAAATTTTCCATTTCTTTCACATAGTTTCTTTGTGATTGTTCAAACTCCTCGTGCACATCTTCCAACTTAGTTGCAGAATCCTCAACCTCTTGCTTCATTTAAATATTTTCCTTCTTCAAAGAAACACACCGTTGCTCAGTCTCTGCTCTTTCCAAAAGAATAGCATCCAGACGTATGGTCAACGCCTTAATAATATCATCAGTTCCTCCAGCAACAGGTTTCAATCTCAATTCTTCAATTTCTTTCTCCAATTCTGTACATCTTGATTTAGCTTTCTGTATTAGCATCATCTGCTTCTTGGCAAACTTGATAAGATCTTCCTTGGGCAATGTTTCCAACTTGGATTTCCCGATCCCAGGAGCGGCCGGCGAGGCCACCCCGTCGTGAACACGCTCCTCCATGGCTACCCGCAGCCCGCACTTCCGCCCGCCGACTCCCACGGAGCCCCGCCGCGGGTCAAAGGTCGCGCTTCTCCTAGAATAATTATTCTTGAGTGAACCGAATGAGACATTTTCCACAGTACCTTCAGCTGGGTCATTTATAGGGTGCACCCTAAAATGTGGCCGGATGCGGATCTTTTTCAGCCAGCCTGGGGTTGATATTCTTGACCTCTGATGAGTGTTTCTTCTACTCCTCGCATTCTGGGAGCAGTATCCTGGGAAATGCATTACAATAGAGACAACTATTGACATCTTGCTGGCAGAAGACCATGGGGAAATTAGCACTAATTTATTCACAGTTCATGGGCCTCCCTGGTGGCGCAGTGGTTGAGAGTCCGCCTGCCGATGCAGGGGATACGGGTTCGTGCCCCGGTCTGGGAGGATCCCATATGCCGCGGAGCGGCTGGGCCCGTGAGCCATGGCCGCTGGGCCTGCGTGTCCGGAGCCTGTGCTCCGCAACGGGGGAGGCCACAACAGTGAGAGGCCCGCGTACCGGAAAAAAAAAAAAAAAAAAAAAAAGAGTATCTTCCTGTAAGAGCAAAGAACACGTTTGATTTTCCTGGTTTGCGTTTTCTAATTCACATTCATATTTCTCCTGAAGGTTCTTCTCACTTGGCTCACACTGGCTGACTAAGTTCTCCTTTAGCTGGTTTAAATGATTTACTTCTGCTTCATGTTCTTTAGCAGATGCTTCAATTTGGCACTTCAATTCTTTCACCTCTTCTTGGTGTGTAGATTTCAACTGTAAAAGTTCTTCTCGCAAACTATTAATTTCTTTTTGGTACTGCTGAGAATTAGCCTCAGTGACTCCTTGGAGATGAGTAATTTCTCACTCCTTTTCATTTGTGGCAACTTCTAACTGCTTTTGCAGACATAAAATCTGCTCCTCAAAGGCTGGCTTAATTTTCTGAATCTCTTCCTGTAGTTTTTTAACATTATCTTCAGAATCACTCTGAAATTTGATTTGTTCTGAAAGCTCTAATTGTTTTTTTTTTTTTGCTGCTTCTTCCAGTTCCTTTTGCCAACCAGCTTTATCGTTACTGTATTTGGAATGTACTGCCATTCATTCATTTTTCAAATTTTCCATTTCTTTCACATAGTTTCTTTGTGATTGTTCAAACTCCTCGTGCACATCTTCCAACTTAGTTGCAGAATCCTCAACCTCTTGCTTCATTTAAATATTTTCCTTCTTCAAAGAAACACACCGTTGCTCAGTCTCTGCTCTTTCCAAAAGAATAGCATCCAGACGTATGGTCAACGCCTTAATAATATCATCAGTTCCTCCAGCAACAGGTTTCAATCTCAATTCTTCAATTTCTTTCTCCAATTCTGTACATCTTGATTTAGCTTTCTGTATTAGCATCATCTGCTTCTTGGCAAACTTGATAAGATCTTCCTTGGGCAATGTTTCCAGCTTGGATTTCCCGATCCCAGGAGCGGCCGGCGAGGCCACCCCGTCGTGAACACGCTCCTCCATGGCTACCCGCAGCCCGCACTTCCGCCCGCCGACTCCCACGGAGCCCCGCCGCGGGTCAAAGGTCGCGCTTCTCCTAGAATAATTATTCTTGAGTGAACCGAATGAGACATTTTCCACAGTACCTTCAGCTGGGTCATTTATAGGGTGCACCCTAAAATGTGGCCGGATGCGGATCTTTTTCAGCCAGCCTGGGGTTGATATTCTTGACCTCTGATGAGTGTTTCTTCTACTCCTCGCATTCTGGGAGCAGTATCCTGGGAAATGCATTACAATAGAGACAACTATTGACATCTTGCTGGCAGAAGACCATGGGGAAATTAGCACTAATTTATTCACAGTTCATGGGCCTCCCTGGTGGCGCAGTGGTTGAGAGTCCGCCTGCCGATGCAGGGGATACGGGTTCGTGCCCCGGTCTGGGAGGATCCCATATGCCGCGGAGCGGCTGGGCCCGTGAGCCATGGCCGCTGGGCCTGCGTGTCCGGAGCCTGTGCTCCGCAACGGGGGAGGCCACAACAGTGAGAGGCCCGCGTACCGGAAAAAAAAAAAAAAAAAAAAAAAAGAGTATCTTCCTGTAAGAGCAAAGAACACGTTTGATTTTCCTGGTTTGCGTTTTCTAATTCACATTCATATTTCTCCTGAAGGTTCTTCTCACTTGGCTCACACTGGCTGACTAAGTTCTCCTTTAGCTGGTTTAAATGATTTACTTCTGCTTCATGTTCTTTAGCAGATGCTTCAATTTGGCACTTCAATTCTTTCACCTCTTCTTGGTGTGTAGATTTCAACTGTAAAAGTTCTTCTCGCAAACTATTAATTTCTTTTTGGTACTGCTGAGAATTAGCCTCAGTGACTCCTTGGAGATGAGTAATTTCTCACTCCTTTTCATTTGTGGCAACTTCTAACTGCTTTTGCAGACATAAAATCTGCTCCTCAAAGGCTGGCTTAATTTTCTGAATCTCTTCCTGTAGTTTTTTAACATTATCTTCAGAATCACTCTGAAATTTGATTTGTTCTGAAAGCTCTAATTGTTTTTTTTTTTTTGCTGCTTCTTCCAGTTCCTTTTGCCAACCAGCTTTATCGTTACTGTATTTGGAATGTACTGCCATTAATTCATTTTTCAAATTTTCCATTTCTTTCACATAGTTTCTTTGTGATTGTTCAAACTCCTCGTGCACATCTTCCAACTTAGTTGCAGAATCCTCAAACTCTTGCTTCATTTAAATATTTTCCTTCTTCAAAGAAACACACCGTTGCTCAGTCTCTGCTCTTTCCAAAAGAATAGCATCCAGACGTATGGTCAATGCCTTAATAATATCATCAGTTCCTCCAGCAACAGGTTTCAATCTCAATTCTTCAATTTCTTTCTCCAATTCTGTACATCTTGATTTAGCTTTCTGTATTAGCATCATCTGCTTCTTGGCAAACTTGATAAGATCTTCCTTGGGCAATGTTTCCAGCTTGGATTTCCCGATCCCAGGAGCGGCCGGCGAGGCCACCCCGTCGTGAACACGCTCCTCCATGGCTACCCGCAGCCCGCACTTCCGCCCGCCGACTCCCACGGAGCCCCGCCGCAGGTCAAAGGTCACGCTTCTCCTAGAATAATTATTCTTGAGTGAACCGAATGAGACATTTTCCACAGTACCTTCAGCTGGGTCATTTATAGGGTGCACCCTAAAATGTGGCCGGATGCGGATCTTTTTCAGCCAGCCTGGGGTTGATATTCTTGACCTCTGATGAGTGTTTCTTCTACTCCTCGCATTCTGGGAGCAGTATCCTGGGAAATGCATTACAATAGAGACAACTATTGACATCTTGCTGGCAGAAGACCATGGGGAAATTAGCACTAATTTATTCACAGTTCATGGGCCTCCCTGGTGGCGCAGTGGTTGAGAGTCCGCCTGCCGATGCAGGGGATACGGGTTCGTGCCCCGGTCTGGGAGGATCCCATATGCCGCGGAGCGGCTGGGCCCGTGAGCCATGGCCGCTGGGCCTGCGTGTCCGGAGCCTGTGCTCCGCAACGGGGGAGGCCACAACAGTGAGAGGCCCGCGTACCGGGAAAAAAAAAAAAAAAAAGAGTATCTTCCTGTAAGAGCAAAGAACACGTTTGATTTTCCTGGTTTGCGTTTTCTAATTCACATTCATATTTCTCCTGAAGGTTCTTCTCACTTGGCTCACACTGGCTGACTAAGTTCTCCTTTAGCTGGTTTAAATGATTTACTTCTGCTTCATGTTCTTTAGCAGATGCTTCAATTTGGCACTTCAATTCTTTCACCTCTTCTTGGTGTGTAGATTTCAACTGTAAAAGTTCTTCTCGCAAACTATTAATTTCTTTTTGGTACTGCTGAGAATTAGCCTCAGTGACTCCTTGGAGATGAGTAATTTCTCACTCCTTTTCATTTGTGGCAACTTCTAACTGCTTTTGCAGACATAAAATCTGCTCCTCAAAGGCTGGCTTAATTTTCTGAATCTCTTCCTGTAGTTTTTTAACATTATCTTCAGAATCACTCTGAAATTTGATTTGTTCTGAAAGCTCTAATTGTTTTTTTTTTTTTTTTGCTGCTTCTTCCAGTTCCTTTTGCCAACCAGCTTTATCGTTACTGTATTTGGAATGTACTGCCATTAATTCATTTTTCAAATTTTCCATTTCTTTCACATAGTTTCTTTGTGATTGTTCAAACTCCTCGTGCACATCTTCCAACTTAGTTGCAGAATCCTCAACCTCTTGCTTCATTTAAATATTTTCCTTCTTCAAAGAAACACACCGTTGCTCAGTCTCTGCTCTTTCCAAAAGAATAGCATCCAGACGTATGGTCAACGCCTTAATAATATCATCAGTTCCTCCAGCAACAGGTTTCAATCTCAATTCTTCAATTTCTTTCTCCAATTCTGTACATCTTGATTTAGCTTTCTGTATTAGCATCATCTGCTTCTTGGCAAACTTGATAAGATCTTCCTTGGGCAATGTTTCCAGCTTGGATTTCCCGATCCCAGGAGCGGCCGGCGAGGCCACCCCGTCGTGAACACGCTCCTCCATGGCTACCCGCAGCCCGCACTTCCGCCCGCCGACTCCCACGGAGCCCCGCCGCGGGTCAAAGGTCGCGCTTCTCCTAGAATAATTATTCTTGAGTGAACCGAATGAGACATTTTCCACAGTACCTTCAGCTGGGTCATTTATAGGGTGCACCCTAAAATGTGGCCGGATGCGGATCTTTTTCAGCCAGCCTGGGGTTGATATTCTTGACCTCTGATGAGTGTTTCTTCTACTCCTCGCATTCTGGGAGCAGTATCCTGGGAAATGCATTACAATAGAGACAACTATTGACATCTTGCTGGCAGAAGACCATGGGGAAATTAGCACTAATTTATTCACAGTTCATGGGCCTCCCTGGTGGCGCAGTGGTTGAGAGTCCGCCTGCCGATGCAGGGGATACGGGTTCGTGCCCCGGTCTGGGAGGATCCCATATGCCGCGGAGCGGCTGGGCCCGTGAGCCATGGCCGCTGGGCCTGCGTGTCCGGAGCCTGTGCTCCGCAACGGGGGAGGCCACAACAGTGAGAGGCCCGCGTACCGGAAAAAAAAAAGAGTATCTTCCTGTAAGAGCAAAGAACACGTTTGATTTTCCTGGTTTGCGTTTTCTAATTCACATTCATATTTCTCCTGAAGGTTCTTCTCACTTGGCTCACACTGGCTGACTAAGTTCTCCTTTAGCTGGTTTAAATGATTTACTTCTGCTTCATGTTCTTTAGCAGATGCTTCAATTTGGCACTTCAATTCTTTCACCTCTTCTTGGTGTGTAGATTTCAACTGTAAAAGTTCTTCTCGCAAACTATTAATTTCTTTTTGGTACTGCTGAGAATTAGCCTCAGTGACTCCTTGGAGATGAGTAATTTCTCACTCCTTTTCATTTGTGGCAACTTCTAACTGCTTTTGCAGACATAAAATCTGCTCCTCAAAGGCTGGCTTAATTTTCTGAATCTCTTCCTGTAGTTTTTTAACATTATCTTCAGAATCACTCTGAAATTTGATTTGTTCTGAAAGCTCTAATTGTTTTTTTTTTTGCTGCTTCTTCCAGTTCCTTTTGCCAACCAGCTTTATCGTTACTGTATTTGGAATGTACTGCCATTAATTCATTTTTCAAATTTTCCATTTCTTTCACATAGTTTCTTTGTGATTGTTCAAACTCCTCGTGCACATCTTCCAACTTAGTTGCAGAATCCTCAACCTCTTGCTTCATTTAAATATTTTCCTTCTTCAAAGAAACACACCGTTGCTCAGTCTCTGCTCTTTCCAAAAGAATAGCATCCAGACGTATGGTCAACGCCTTAATAATATCATCAGTTCCTCCAGCAACAGGTTTCAATCTCAATTCTTCAATTTCTTTCTCCAATTCTGTACATCTTGATTTAGCTTTCTGTATTAGCATCATCTGCTTCTTGGCAAACTTGATAAGATCTTCCTTGGGCAATGTTTCCAGCTTGGATTTCCCGATCCCAGGAGCGGCCGGCGAGGCCACCCCGTCGTGAACACGCTCCTCCATGGCTACCCGCAGCCCGCACTTCCGCCCGCCGACTCCCACGGAGCCCCGCCGCGGGTCAAAGGTCGCGCTTCTCCTAGAATAATTATTCTTGAGTGAACCGAATGAGACATTTTCCACAGTACCTTCAGCTGGGTCATTTATAGGGTGCACCCTAAAATGTGGCCGGATGCGGATCTTTTTCAGCCAGCCTGGGGTTGATATTCTTGACCTCTGATGAGTGTTTCTTCTACTCCTCGCATTCTGGGAGCAGTATCCTGGGAAATGCATTACAATAGAGACAACTATTGACATCTTGCTGGCAGAAGACCATGGGGAAATTAGCACTAATTTATTCACAGTTCATGGGCCTCCCTGGTGGCGCAGTGGTTGAGAGTCCGCCTGCCGATGCAGGGGATACGGGTTCGTGCCCCGGTCTGGGAGGATCCCATATGCCGCGGAGCGGCTGGGCCCGTGAGCCATGGCCGCTGGGCCTGCGTGTCCGGAGCCTGTGCTCCGCAACGGGGGAGGCCACAACAGTGAGAGGCCCGCGTACCGGAAAAAAAAAAAAAAAAAAAAAAAGAGTATCTTCCTGTAAGAGCAAAGAACACGTTTGATTTTCCTGGTTTGCGTTTTCTAATTCACATTCATATTTCTCCTGAAGGTTCTTCTCACTTGGCTCACACTGGCTGACTAAGTTCTCCTTTAGCTGGTTTAAATGATTTACTTCTGCTTCATGTTCTTTAGCAGATGCTTCAATTTGGCACTTCAATTCTTTCACCTCTTCTTGGTGTGTAGATTTCAACTGTAAAAGTTCTTCTCGCAAACTATTAATTTCTTTTTGGTACTGCTGAGAATTAGCCTCAGTGACTCCTTGGAGATGAGTAATTTCTCACTCCTTTTCATTTGTGGCAACTTCTAACTGCTTTTGCAGACATAAAATCTGCTCCTCAAAGGCTGGCTTAATTTTCTGAATCTCTTCCTGTAGTTTTTTAACATTATCTTCAGAATCACTCTGAAATTTGATTTGTTCTGAAAGCTCTAATTGTTTTTTTTTTTGCTGCTTCTTCCAGTTCCTTTTGCCAACCAGCTTTATCGTTACTGTATTTGGAATGTACTGCCATTAATTCATTTTTCAAATTTTCCATTTCTTTCACATAGTTTCTTTGTGATTGTTCAAACTCCTCGTGCACATCTTCCAACTTAGTTGCAGAATCCTCAACCTCTTGCTTCATTTAAATATTTTCCTTCTTCAAAGAAACACACCGTTGCTCAGTCTCTGCTCTTTCCAAAAGAATAGCATCCAGACGTATGGTCAACGCCTTAATAATATCATCAGTTCCTCCAGCAACAGGTTTCAATCTCAATTCTTCAATTTCTTTCTCCAATTCTGTACATCTTGATTTAGCTTTCTGTATTAGCATCATCTGCTTCTTGGCAAACTTGATAAGATCTTCCTTGGGCAATGTTTCCAGCTTGGATTTCCCGATCCCAGGAGCGGCCGGCGAGGCCACCCCGTCGTGAACACGCTCCTCCATGGCTACCCGCAGCCCGCACTTCCGCCCGCCGACTCCCACGGAGCCCCGCCGCGGGTCAAAGGTCGCGCTTCTCCTAGAATAATTATTCTTGAGTGAACCGAATGAGACATTTTCCACAGTACCTTCAGCTGGGTCATTTATAGGGTGCACCCTAAAATGTGGCCGGATGCGGATCTTTTTCAGCCAGCCTGGGGTTGATATTCTTGACCTCTGATGAGTGTTTCTTCTACTCCTCGCATTCTGGGAGCAGTATCCTGGGAAATGCATTACAATAGAGACAACTATTGACATCTTGCTGGCAGAAGACCATGGGGAAATTAGCACTAATTTATTCACAGTTCATGGGCCTCCCTGGTGGCGCAGTGGTTGAGAGTCCGCCTGCCGATGCAGGGGATACGGGTTCGTGCCCCGGTCTGGGAGGATCCCATATGCCGCGGAGCGGCTGGGCCCGTGAGCCATGGCCGCTGGGCCTGCGTGTCCGGAGCCTGTGCTCCGCAACGGGGGAGGCCACAACAGTGAGAGGCCCGCGTACCGGAAAAAAAAAAAAAAAAAAAAAAGAGTATCTTCCTGTAAGAGCAAAGAACACGTTTGATTTTCCTGGTTTGCGTTTTCTAATTCACATTCATATTTCTCCTGAAGGTTCTTCTCACTTGGCTCACACTGGCTGACTAAGTTCTCCTTTAGCTGGTTTAAATGATTTACTTCTGCTTCATGTTCTTTAGCAGATGCTTCAATTTGGCACTTCAATTCTTTCACCTCTTCTTGGTGTGTAGATTTCAACTGTAAAAGTTCCTCTCGCAAACTATTAATTTCTTTTTGGTACTGCTGAGAATTAGCCTCAGTGACTCCTTGGAGATGAGTAATTTCTCACTCCTTTTCATTTGTGGCAACTTCTAACTGCTTTTGCAGACATAAAATCTGCTCCTCAAAGGCTGGCTTAATTTTCTGAATCTCTTCCTGTAGTTTTTTAACATTATCTTCAGAATCACTCTGAAATTTGATTTGTTCTGAAAGCTCTAATTGTTTTTTTTTTTTGCTGCTTCTTCCAGTTCCTTTTGCCAACCAGCTTTATCGTTACTGTATTTGGAATGTACTGCCATTCATTCATTTTTCAAATTTTCCATTTCTTTCACATAGTTTCTTTGTGATTGTTCAAACTCCTCGTGCACATCTTCCAACTTAGTTGCAGAATCCTCAACCTCTTGCTTCATTTAAATATTTTCCTTCTTCAAAGAAACACACCGTTGCTCAGTCTCTGCTCTTTCCAAAAGAATAGCATCCAGACGTATGGTCAACGCCTTAATAATATCATCAGTTCCTCCAGCAACAGGTTTCAATCTCAATTCTTCAATTTCTTTCTCCAATTCTGTACATCTTGATTTAGCTTTCTGTATTAGCATCATCTGCTTCTTGGCAAACTTGATAAGATCTTCCTTGGGCAATGTTTCCAGCTTGGATTTCCCGATCCCAGGAGCGGCCGGCGAGGCCACCCCGTCGTGAACACGCTCCTCCATGGCTACCCGCAGCCCGCACTTCCGCCCGCCGACTCCCACGGAGCCCCGCCGCGGGTCAAAGGTCGCGCTTCTCCTAGAATAATTATTCTTGAGTGAACCGAATGAGACATTTTCCACAGTACCTTCAGCTGGGTCATTTATAGGGTGCACCCTAAAATGTGGCCGGATGCGGATCTTTTTCAGCCAGCCTGGGGTTGATATTCTTGACCTCTGATGAGTGTTTCTTCTACTCCTCGCATTCTGGGAGCAGTATCCTGGGAAATGCATTACAATAGAGACAACTATTGACATCTTGCTGGCAGAAGACCATGGGGAAATTAGCACTAATTTATTCACAGTTCATGGGCCTCCCTGGTGGCGCAGTGGTTGAGAGTCCGCCTGCCGATGCAGGGGATACGGGTTCGTGCCCCGGTCTGGGAGGATCCCATATGCCGCGGAGCGGCTGGGCCCGTGAGCCATGGCCGCTGGGCCTGCGTGTCCGGAGCCTGTGCTCCGCAACGGGGGAGGCCACAACAGTGAGAGGCCCGCGTACCGGAAAAAAAAAAAAAAAAAAAAAAAGAGTATCTTCCTGTAAGAGCAAAGAACACGTTTGATTTTCCTGGTTTGCGTTTTCTAATTCACATTCATATTTCTCCTGAAGGTTCTTCTCACTTGGCTCACACTGGCTGACTAAGTTCTCCTTTAGCTGGTTTAAATGATTTACTTCTGCTTCATGTTCTTTAGCAGATGCTTCAATTTGGCACTTCAATTCTTTCACCTCTTCTTGGTGTGTAGATTTCAACTGTAAAAGTTCTTCTCGCAAACTATTAATTTCTTTTTGGTACTGCTGAGAATTAGCCTCAGTGACTCCTTGGAGATGAGTAATTTCTCACTCCTTTTCATTTGTGGCAACTTCTAACTGCTTTTGCAGACATAAAATCTGCTCCTCAAAGGCTGGCTTAATTTTCTGAATCTCTTCCTGTAGTTTTTTAACATTATCTTCAGAATCACTCTGAAATTTGATTTGTTCTGAAAGCTCTAATTGTTTTTTTTTTTTGCTGCTTCTTCCAGTTCCTTTTGCCAACCAGCTTTATCGTTACTGTATTTGGAATGTACTGCCATTCATTCATTTTTCAAATTTTCCATTTCTTTCACATAGTTTCTTTGTGATTGTTCAAACTCCTCGTGCACATCTTCCAACTTAGTTGCAGAATCCTCAACCTCTTGCTTCATTTAAATATTTTCCTTCTTCAAAGAAACACACCGTTGCTCAGTCTCTGCTCTTTCCAAAAGAATAGCATCCAGACGTATGGTCAACGCCTTAATAATATCATCAGTTCCTCCAGCAACAGGTTTCAATCTCAATTCTTCAATTTCTTTCTCCAATTCTGTACATCTTGATTTAGCTTTCTGTATTAGCATCATCTGCTTCTTGGCAAACTTGATAAGATCTTCCTTGGGCAATGTTTCCAGCTTGGATTTCCCGATCCCAGGAGCGGCCGGCGAGGCCACCCCGTCGTGAACACGCTCCTCCATGGCTACCCGCAGCCCGCACTTCCGCCCGCCGACTCCCACGGAGCCCCGCCGCGGGTCAAAGGTCACGCTTCTCCTAGAATAATTATTCTTGAGTGAACCGAATGAGACATTTTCCACAGTACCTTCAGCTGGGTCATTTATAGGGTGCACCCTAAAATGTGGCCGGATGCGGATCTTTTTCAGCCAGCCTGGGGTTGATATTCTTGACCTCTGATGAGTGTTTCTTCTACTCCTCGCATTCTGGGAGCAGTATCCTGGGAAATGCATTACAATAGAGACAACTATTGACATCTTGCTGGCAGAAGACCATGGGGAAATTAGCACTAATTTATTCACAGTTCATGGGCCTCCCTGGTGGCGCAGTGGTTGAGAGTCCGCCTGCCGATGCAGGGGATACGGGTTCGTGCCCCGGTCTGGGAGGATCCCATATGCCGCGGAGCGGCTGGGCCCGTGAGCCATGGCCGCTGGGCCTGCGTGTCCGGAGCCTGTGCTCCGCAACGGGGGAGGCCACAACAGTGAGAGGCCCGCGTACCGGAAAAAAAAAAAAAAAAAAAAAAAAGAGTATCTTCCTGTAAGAGCAAAGAACACGTTTGATTTTCCTGGTTTGCGTTTTCTAATTCACATTCATATTTCTCCTGAAGGTTCTTCTCACTTGGCTCACACTGGCTGACTAAGTTCTCCTTTAGCTGGTTTAAATGATTTACTTCTGCTTCATGTTCTTTAGCAGATGCTTCAATTTGGCACTTCAATTCTTTCACCTCTTCTTGGTGTGTAGATTTCAACTGTAAAAGTTCTTCTCGCAAACTATTAATTTCTTTTTGGTACTGCTGAGAATTAGCCTCAGTGACTCCTTGGAGATGAGTAATTTCTCACTCCTTTTCATTTGTGGCAACTTCTAACTGCTTTTGCAGACATAAAATCTGCTCCTCAAAGGCTGGCTTAATTTTCTGAATCTCTTCCTGTAGTTTTTTAACATTATCTTCAGAATCACTCTGAAATTTGATTTGTTCTGAAAGCTCTAATTGTTTTTTTTTTTTTGCTGCTTCTTCCAGTTCCTTTTGCCAACCAGCTTTATCGTTACTGTATTTGGAATGTACTGCCATTAATTCATTTTTCAAATTTTCCATTTCTTTCACATAGTTTCTTTGTGATTGTTCAAACTCCTCGTGCACATCTTCCAACTTAGTTGCAGAATCCTCAACCTCTTGCTTCATTTAAATATTTTCCTTCTTCAAAGAAACACACCGTTGCTCAGTCTCTGCTCTTTCCAAAAGAATAGCATCCAGACGTATGGTCAATGCCTTAATAATATCATCAGTTCCTCCAGCAACAGGTTTCAATCTCAATTCTTCAATTTCTTTCTCCAATTCTGTACATCTTGATTTAGCTTTCTGTATTAGCATCATCTGCTTCTTGGCAAACTTGATAAGATCTTCCTTGGGCAATGTTTCCAGCTTGGATTTCCCGATCCCAGGAGCGGCCGGCGAGGCCACCCCGTCGTGAACACGCTCCTCCATGGCTACCCGCAGCCCGCACTTCCGCCCGCCGACTCCCACGGAGCCCCGCCGCGGGTCAAAGGTCACGCTTCTCCTAGAATAATTATTCTTGAGTGAACCGAATGAGACATTTTCCACAGTACCTTCAGCTGGGTCATTTATAGGGTGCACCCTAAAATGTGGCCGGATGCGGATCTTTTTCAGCCAGCCTGGGGTTGATATTCTTGACCTCTGATGAGTGTTTCTTCTACTCCTCGCATTCTGGGAGCAGTATCCTGGGAAATGCATTACAATAGAGACAACTATTGACATCTTGCTGGCAGAAGACCATGGGGAAATTAGCACTAATTTATTCACAGTTCATGGGCCTCCCTGGTGGCGCAGTGGTTGAGAGTCCGCCTGCCGATGCAGGGGATACGGGTTCGTGCCCCGGTCTGGGAGGATCCCATATGCCGCGGAGCGGCTGGGCCCGTGAGCCATGGCCGCTGGGCCTGCGCGTCCGGAGCCTGTGCTCCGCAACGGGGGAGGCCACAACAGTGAGAGGCCCGCGTACTGGAAAAAAAAAAAAAAAAAAAAAGAGTATCTTCCTGTAAGAGCAAAGAACACGTTTGATTTTCCTGGTTTGCGTTTTCTAATTCACATTCATATTTCTCCTGAAGGTTCTTCTCACTTGGCTCACACTGGCTGACTAAGTTCTCCTTTAGCTGGTTTAAATGATTTACTTCTGCTTCATGTTCTTTAGCAGATGCTTCAATTTGGCACTTCAATTCTTTCACCTCTTCTTGGTGTGTAGATTTCAACTGTAAAAGTTCTTCTCGCAAACTATTAATTTCTTTTTGGTACTGCTGAGAATTAGCCTCAGTGACTCCTTGGAGATGAGTAATTTCTCACTCCTTTTCATTTGTGGCAACTTCTAACTGCTTTTGCAGACATAAAATCTGCTCCTCAAAGGCTGGCTTAATTTTCTGAATCTCTTCCTGTAGTTTTTTAACATTATCTTCAGAATCACTCTGAAATTTGATTTGTTCTGAAAGCTCTAATTGTTTTTTTTTTTTTTTGCTGCTTCTTCCAGTTCCTTTTGCCAACCAGCTTTATCGTTACTGTATTTGGAATGTACTGCCATTAATTCATTTTTCAAATTTTCCATTTCTTTCACATAGTTTCTTTGTGATTGTTCAAACTCCTCGTGCACATCTTCCAACTTAGTTGCAGAATCCTCAACCTCTTGCTTCATTTAAATATTTTCCTTCTTCAAAGAAACACACCGTTGCTCAGTCTCTGCTCTTTCCAAAAGAATAGCATCCAGACGTATGGTCAACGCCTTAATAATATCATCAGTTCCTCCAGCAACAGGTTTCAATCTCAATTCTTCAATTTCTTTCTCCAATTCTGTACATCTTGATTTAGCTTTCTGTATTAGCATCATCTGCTTCTTGGCAAACTTGATAAGATCTTCCTTGGGCAATGTTTCCAGCTTGGATTTCCCGATCCCAGGAGCGGCCGGCGAGGCCACCCCGTCGTGAACACGCTCCTCCATGGCTACCCGCAGCCCGCACTTCCGCCCGCCGACTCCCACGGAGCCCCGCCGCGGGTCAAAGGTCGCGCTTCTCCTAGAATAATTATTCTTGAGTGAACCGAATGAGACATTTTCCACAGTACCTTCAGCTGGGTCATTTATAGGGTGCACCCTAAAATGTGGCCGGATGCGGATCTTTTTCAGCCAGCCTGGGGTTGATATTCTTGACCTCTGTTGAGTGTTTCTTCTACTCCTCGCATTCTGGGAGCAGTATCCTGGGAAATGCATTACAATAGAGACAACTATTGACATCTTGCTGGCAGAAGACCATGGGGAAATTAGCACTAATTTATTCACAGTTCATGGGCCTCCCTGGTGGCGCAGTGGTTGAGAGTCCGCCTGCCGATGCAGGGGATACGGGTTCGTGCCACGGTCTGGGAGGATCCCATATGCCGCGGAGCGGCTGGGCCCGTGAGCCATGGCCGCTGGGCCTGCGTGTCCGGAGCCTGTGCTCCGCAACGGGGGAGGCCACAACAGTGAGAGGCCCGCGTACCGGAAAAAAAAAAAAAAAAAAAAAAGAGTATCTTCCTGTAAGAGCAAAGAACACGTTTGATTTTCCTGGTTTGCGTTTTCTAATTCACATTCATATTTCTCCTGAAGGTTCTTCTCACTTGGCTCACACTGGCTGACTAAGTTCTCCTTTAGCTGGTTTAAATGATTTACTTCTGCTTCATGTTCTTTAGCAGATGCTTCAATTTGGCACTTCAATTCTTTCACCTCTTCTTGGTGTGTAGATTTCAACTGTAAAAGTTCTTCTCGCAAACTATTAATTTCTTTTTGGTACTGCTGAGAATTAGCCTCAGTGACTCCTTGGAGATGAGTAATTTCTCACTCCTTTTCATTTGTGGCAACTTCTAACTGCTTTTGCAGACATAAAGTCTGCTCCTCAAAGGCTGGCTTAATTTTCTGAATCTCTTCCTGTAGTTTTTTAACATTATCTTCAGAATCACTCTGAAATTTGATTTGTTCTGAAAGCTCTAATTGTTTTTTTTTTTTTGCTGCTTCTTCCAGTTCCTTTTGCCAACCAGCTTTATCGTTACTGTATTTGGAATGTACTGCCATTCATTCATTTTTCAAATTTTCCATTTCTTTCACATAGTTTCTTTGTGATTGTTCAAACTCCTCGTGCACATCTTCCAACTTAGTTGCAGAATCCTCAACCTCTTGCTTCATTTAAATATTTTCCTTCTTCAAAGAAACACACCGTTGCTCAGTCTCTGCTCTTTCCAAAAGAATAGCATCCAGACGTATGGTCAACGCCTTAATAATATCATCAGTTCCTCCAGCAACAGGTTTCAATCTCAATTCTTCAATTTCTTTCTCCAATTCTGTACATCTTGATTTAGCTTTCTGTATTAGCATCATCTGCTTCTTGGCAAACTTGATAAGATCTTCCTTGGGCAATGTTTCCAGCTTGGATTTCCCGATCCCAGGAGCGGCCGGCGAGGCCACCCCGTCGTGAACACGCTCCTCCATGGCTACCCGCAGCCCGCACTTCCGCCCGCCGACTCCCACGGAGCCCCGCCGCGGGTCAAAGGTCGCGCTTCTCCTAGAATAATTATTCTTGAGTGAACCGAATGAGACATTTTCCACAGTACCTTCAGCTGGGTCATTTATAGGGTGCACCCTAAAATGTGGCCGGATGCGGATCTTTTTCAGCCAGCCTGGGGTTGATATTCTTGACCTCTGATGAGTGTTTCTTCTACTCCTCGCATTCTGGGAGCAGTATCCTGGGAAATGCATTACAATAGAGACAACTATTGACATCTTGCTGGCAGAAGACCATGGGGAAATTAGCACTAATTTATTCACAGTTCATGGGCCTCCCTGGTGGCGCAGTGGTTGAGAGTCCGCCTGCCGATGCAGGGGATACGGGTTCGTGCCCCGGTCTGGGAGGATCCCATATGCCGCGGAGCGGCTGGGCCCGTGAGCCATGGCCGCTGGGCCTGCGTGTCCGGAGCCTGTGCTCCGCAACGGGGGAGGCCACAACAGTGAGAGGCCCGCGTACCGGAAAAAAAAAAAAAAAAAAAAGAGTATCTTCCTGTAAGAGCAAAGAACACGTTTGATTTTCCTGGTTTGCGTTTTCTAATTCACATTCATATTTCTCCTGAAGGTTCTTCTCACTTGGCTCACACTGGCTGACTAAGTTCTCCTTTAGCTGGTTTAAATGATTTACTTCTGCTTCATGTTCTTTAGCAGATGCTTCAATTTGGCACTTCAATTCTTTCACCTCTTCTTGGTGTGTAGATTTCAACTGTAAAAGTTCTTCTCGCAAACTATTAATTTCTTTTTGGTACTGCTGAGAATTAGCCTCAGTGACTCCTTGGAGATGAGTAATTTCTCACTCCTTTTCATTTGTGGCAACTTCTAACTGCTTTTGCAGACATAAAATCTGCTCCTCAAAGGCTGGCTTAATTTTCTGAATCTCTTCCTGTAGTTTTTTAACATTATCTTCAGAATCACTCTGAAATTTGATTTGTTCTGAAAGCTCTAATTGTTTTTTTTTTGCTGCTTCTTCCAGTTCCTTTTGCCAACCAGCTTTATCGTTACTGTATTTGGAATGTACTGCCATTAATTCATTTTTCAAATTTTCCATTTCTTTCACATAGTTTCTTTGTGATTGTTCAAACTCCTCGTGCACATCTTCCAACTTAGTTGCAGAATCCTCAACCTCTTGCTTCATTTAAATATTTTCCTTCTTCAAAGAAACACACCGTTGCTCAGTCTCTGCTCTTTCCAAAAGAATAGCATCCAGACGTATGGTCAACGCCTTAATAATATCATCAGTTCCTCCAGCAACAGGTTTCAATCTCAATTCTTCAATTTCTTTCTCCAATTCTGTACATCTTGATTTAGCTTTCTGTATTAGCATCATCTGCTTCTTGGCAAACTTGATAAGATCTTCCTTGGGCAATGTTTCCAGCTTGGATTTCCCGATCCCAGGAGCGGCCGGCGAGGCCACCCCGTCGTGAACACGCTCCTCCATGGCTACCCGCAGCCCGCACTTCCGCCCGCCGACTCCCACGGAGCCCCGCCGCGGGTCAAAGGTCGCGCTTCTCCTAGAATAATTATTCTTGAGTGAACCGAATGAGACATTTTCCACAGTACCTTCAGCTGGGTCATTTATAGGGTGCACCCTAAAATGTGGCCGGATGCGGATCTTTTTCAGCCAGCCTGGGGTTGATATTCTTGACCTCTGATGAGTGTTTCTTCTACTCCTCGCATTCTGGGAGCAGTATCCTGGGAAATGCATTACAATAGAGACAACTATTGACATCTTGCTGGCAGAAGACCATGGGGAAATTAGCACTAATTTATTCACAGTTCATGGGCCTCCCTGGTGGCGCAGTGGTTGAGAGTCCGCCTGCCGATGCAGGGGATACGGGTTCGTGCCCCGGTCTGGGAGGATCCCATATGCCGCGGAGCGGCTGGGCCCGTGAGCCATGGCCGCTGGGCCTGCGTGTCCGGAGCCTGTGCTCCGCAACGGGGGAGGCCACAACAGTGAGAGGCCCGCGTACCGGAAAAAAAAAAAAAAAAAAAAAAAGAGTATCTTCCTGTAAGAGCAAAGAACACGTTTGATTTTCCTGGTTTGCGTTTTCTAATTCACATTCATATTTCTCCTGAAGGTTCTTCTCACTTGGCTCACACTGGCTGACTAAGTTCTCCTTTAGCTGGTTTAAATGATTTACTTCTGCTTCATGTTCTTTAGCAGATGCTTCAATTTGGCACTTCAATTCTTTCACCTCTTCTTGGTGTGTAGATTTCAACTGTAAAAGTTCCTCTCGCAAACTATTAATTTCTTTTTGGTACTGCTGAGAATTAGCCTCAGTGACTCCTTGGAGATGAGTAATTTCTCACTCCTTTTCATTTGTGGCAACTTCTAACTGCTTTTGCAGACATAAAATCTGCTCCTCAAAGGCTGGCTTAATTTTCTGAATCTCTTCCTGTAGTTTTTTAACATTATCTTCAGAATCACTCTGAAATTTGATTTGTTCTGAAAGCTCTAATTGTTTTTTTTTTTTGCTGCTTCTTCCAGTTCCTTTTGCCAACCAGCTTTATCGTTACTGTATTTGGAATGTACTGCCATTCATTCATTTTTCAAATTTTCCATTTCTTTCACATAGTTTCTTTGTGATTGTTCAAACTCCTCGTGCACATCTTCCAACTTAGTTGCAGAATCCTCAACCTCTTGCTTCATTTAAATATTTTCCTTCTTCAAAGAAACACACCGTTGCTCAGTCTCTGCTCTTTCCAAAAGAATAGCATCCAGACGTATGGTCAACGCCTTAATAATATCATCAGTTCCTCCAGCAACAGGTTTCAATCTCAATTCTTCAATTTCTTTCTCCAATTCTGTACATCTTGATTTAGCTTTCTGTATTAGCATCATCTGCTTCTTGGCAAACTTGATAAGATCTTCCTTGGGCAATGTTTCCAGCTTGGATTTCCCGATCCCAGGAGCGGCCGGCGAGGCCACCCCGTCGTGAACACGCTCCTCCATGGCTACCCGCAGCCCGCACTTCCGCCCGCCGACTCCCACGGAGCCCCGCCGCGGGTCAAAGGTCGCGCTTCTCCTAGAATAATTATTCTTGAGTGAACCGAATGAGACATTTTCCACAGTACCTTCAGCTGGGTCATTTATAGGGTGCACCCTAAAATGTGGCCGGATGCGGATCTTTTTCAGCCAGCCTGGGGTTGATATTCTTGACCTCTGATGAGTGTTTCTTCTACTCCTCGCATTCTGGGAGCAGTATCCTGGGAAATGCATTACAATAGAGACAACTATTGACATCTTGCTGGCAGAAGACCATGGGGAAATTAGCACTAATTTATTCACAGTTCATGGGCCTCCCTGGTGGCGCAGTGGTTGAGAGTCCGCCTGCCGATGCAGGGGATACGGGTTCGTGCCCCGGTCTGGGAGGATCCCATATGCCGCGGAGCGGCTGGGCCCGTGAGCCATGGCCGCTGGGCCTGCGTGTCCGGAGCCTGTGCTCCGCAACGGGGGAGGCCACAACAGTGAGAGGCCCGCGTACTGGAAAAAAAAAAAAAAAAAAAAAAAGAGTATCTTCCTGTAAGAGCAAAGAACACGTTTGATTTTCCTGGTTTGCGTTTTCTAATTCACATTCATATTTCTCCTGAAGGTTCTTCTCACTTGGCTCACACTGGCTGACTAAGTTCTCCTTTAGCTGGTTTAAATGATTTACTTCTGCTTCATGTTCTTTAGCAGATGCTTCAATTTGGCACTTCAATTCTTTCACCTCTTCTTGGTGTGTAGATTTCAACTGTAAAAGTTCTTCTCGCAAACTATTAATTTCTTTTTGGTACTGCTGAGAATTAGCCTCAGTGACTCCTTGGAGATGAGTAATTTCTCACTCCTTTTCATTTGTGGCAACTTCTAACTGCTTTTGCAGACATAAAATCTGCTCCTCAAAGGCTGGCTTAATTTTCTGAATCTCTTCCTGTAGTTTTTTAACATTATCTTCAGAATCACTCTGAAATTTGATTTGTTCTGAAAGCTCTAATTGTTTTTTTTTTTTGCTGCTTCTTCCAGTTCCTTTTGCCAACCAGCTTTATCGTTACTGTATTTGGAATGTACTGCCATTCATTCATTTTTCAAATTTTCCATTTCTTTCACATAGTTTCTTTGTGATTGTTCAAACTCCTCGTGCACATCTTCCAACTTAGTTGCAGAATCCTCAACCTCTTGCTTCATTTAAATATTTTCCTTCTTCAAAGAAACACACCGTTGCTCAGTCTCTGCTCTTTCCAAAAGAATAGCATCCAGACGTATGGTCAACGCCTTAATAATATCATCAGTTCCTCCAGCAACAGGTTTCAATCTCAATTCTTCAATTTCTTTCTCCAATTCTGTACATCTTGATTTAGCTTTCTGTATTAGCATCATCTGCTTCTTGGCAAACTTGATAAGATCTTCCTTGGGCAATGTTTCCAGCTTGGATTTCCCGATCCCAGGAGCGGCCGGCGAGGCCACCCCGTCGTGAACACGCTCCTCCATGGCTACCCGCAGCCCGCACTTCCGCCCGCCGACTCCCACGGAGCCCCGCCGCGGGTCAAAGGTCACGCTTCTCCTAGAATAATTATTCTTGAGTGAACCGAATGAGACATTTTCCACAGTACCTTCAGCTGGGTCATTTATAGGGTGCACCCTAAAATGTGGCCGGATGCGGATCTTTTTCAGCCAGCCTGGGGTTGATATTCTTGACCTCTGATGAGTGTTTCTTCTACTCCTCGCATTCTGGGAGCAGTATCCTGGGAAATGCATTACAATAGAGACAACTATTGACATCTTGCTGGCAGAAGACCATGGGGAAATTAGCACTAATTTATTCACAGTTCATGGGCCTCCCTGGTGGCGCAGTGGTTGAGAGTCCGCCTGCCGATGCAGGGGATACGGGTTCGTGCCCCGGTCTGGGAGGATCCCATATGCCGCGGAGCGGCTGGGCCCGTGAGCCATGGCCGCTGGGCCTGCGTGTCCGGAGCCTGTGCTCCGCAACGGGGGAGGCCACAACAGTGAGAGGCCCGCGTACCGGAAAAAAAAAAAAAAAAAAAAAAAGAGTATCTTCCTGTAAGAGCAAAGAACACGTTTGATTTTCCTGGTTTGCGTTTTCTAATTCACATTCATATTTCTCCTGAAGGTTCTTCTCACTTGGCTCACACTGGCTGACTAAGTTCTCCTTTAGCTGGTTTAAATGATTTACTTCTGCTTCATGTTCTTTAGCAGATGCTTCAATTTGGCACTTCAATTCTTTCACCTCTTCTTGGTGTGTAGATTTCAACTGTAAAAGTTCTTCTCGCAAACTATTAATTTCTTTTTGGTACTGCTGAGAATTAGCCTCAGTGACTCCTTGGAGATGAGTAATTTCTCACTCCTTTTCATTTGTGGCAACTTCTAACTGCTTTTGCAGACATAAAATCTGCTCCTCAAAGGCTGGCTTAATTTTCTGAATCTCTTCCTGTAGTTTTTTAACATTATCTTCAGAATCACTCTGAAATTTGATTTGTTCTGAAAGCTCTAATTGTTTTTTTTTTTTTGCTGCTTCTTCCAGTTCCTTTTGCCAACCAGCTTTATCGTTACTGTATTTGGAATGTACTGCCATTAATTCATTTTTCAAATTTTCCATTTCTTTCACATAGTTTCTTTGTGATTGTTCAAACTCCTCGTGCACATCTTCCAACTTAGTTGCAGAATCCTCAACCTCTTGCTTCATTTAAATATTTTCCTTCTTCAAAGAAACACACCGTTGCTCAGTCTCTGCTCTTTCCAAAAGAATAGCATCCAGACGTATGGTCAATGCCTTAATAATATCATCAGTTCCTCCAGCAACAGGTTTGAATCTCAATTCTTCAATTTCTTTCTCCAATTCTGTACATCTTGATTTAGCTTTCTGTATTAGCATCATCTGCTTCTTGGCAAACTTGATAAGATCTTCCTTGGGCAATGTTTCCAGCTTGGATTTCCCGATCCCAGGAGCGGCCGGCGAGGCCACCCCGTCGTGAACACGCTCCTCCATGGCTACCCGCAGCCCGCACTTCCGCCCGCCGACTCCCACGGAGCCCCGCCGCAGGTCAAAGGTCACGCTTCTCCTAGAATAATTATTCTTGAGTGAACCGAATGAGACATTTTCCACAGTACCTTCAGCTGGGTCATTTATAGGGTGCACCCTAAAATGTGGCCGGATGCGGATCTTTTTCAGCCAGCCTGGGGTTGATATTCTTGACCTCTGATGAGTGTTTCTTCTACTCCTCGCATTCTGGGAGCAGTATCCTGGGAAATGCATTACAATAGAGACAACTATTGACATCTTGCTGGCAGAAGACCATGGGGAAATTAGCACTAATTTATTCACAGTTCATGGGCCTCCCTGGTGGCGCAGTGGTTGAGAGTCCGCCTGCCGATGCAGGGGATACGGGTTCGTGCCCCGGTCTGGGAGGATCCCATATGCCGCGGAGCGGCTGGGCCCGTGAGCCATGGCCGCTGGGCCTGCGTGTCCGGAGCCTGTGCTCCGCAACGGGGGAGGCCACAACAGTGAGAGGCCCGCGTACCGGAAAAAAAAAAAAAAAAAAAAAAAGAGTATCTTCCTGTAAGAGCAAAGAACACGTTTGATTTTCCTGGTTTGCGTTTTCTAATTCACATTCATATTTCTCCTGAAGGTTCTTCTCACTTGGCTCACACTGGCTGACTAAGTTCTCCTTTAGCTGGTTTAAATGATTTACTTCTGCTTCATGTTCTTTAGCAGATGCTTCAATTTGGCACTTCAATTCTTTCACCTCTTCTTGGTGTGTAGATTTCAACTGTAAAAGTTCTTCTCGCAAACTATTAATTTCTTTTTGGTACTGCTGAGAATTAGCCTCAGTGACTCCTTGGAGATGAGTAATTTCTCACTCCTTTTCATTTGTGGCAACTTCTAACTGCTTTTGCAGACATAAAATCTGCTCCTCAAAGGCTGGCTTAATTTTCTGAATCTCTTCCTGTAGTTTTTTAACATTATCTTCAGAATCACTCTGAAATTTGATTTGTTCTGAAAGCTCTAATTGTTTTTTTTTTTTTGCTGCTTCTTCCAGTTCCTTTTGCCAACCAGCTTTATCGTTACTGTATTTGGAATGTACTGCCATTCATTCATTTTTCAAATTTTCCATTTCTTTCACATAGTTTCTTTGTGATTGTTCAAACTCCTCGTGCACATCTTCCAACTTAGTTGCAGAATCCTCAACCTCTTGCTTCATTTAAATATTTTCCTTCTTCAAAGAAACACACCGTTGCTCAGTCTCTGCTCTTTCCAAAAGAATAGCATCCAGACGTATGGTCAATGCCTTAATAATATCATCAGTTCCTCCAGCAACAGGTTTCAATCTCAATTCTTCAATTTCTTTCTCCAATTCTGTACATCTTGATTTAGCTTTCTGTATTAGCATCATCTGCTTCTTGGCAAACTTGATAAGATCTTCCTTGGGCAATGTTTCCAGCTTGGATTTCCCGATCCCAGGAGCGGCCGGCGAGGCCACCCCGTCGTGAACACGCTCCTCCATGGCTACCCGCAGCCCGCACTTCCGCCCGCCGACTCCCACGGAGCCCCGCCGCAGGTCAAAGGTCACGCTTCTCCTAGAATAATTATTCTTGAGTGAACCGAATGAGACATTTTCCACAGTACCTTCAGCTGGGTCATTTATAGGGTGCACCCTAAAATGTGGCCGGATGCGGATCTTTTTCAGCCAGCCTGGGGTTGATATTCTTGACCTCTGATGAGTGTTTCTTCTACTCCTCGCATTCTGGGAGCAGTATCCTGGGAAATGCATTACAATAGAGACAACTATTGACATCTTGCTGGCAGAAGACCATGGGGAAATTAGCACTAATTTATTCACAGTTCATGGGCCTCCCTGGTGGCGCAGTGGTTGAGAGTCCGCCTGCCGATGCAGGGGATACGGGTTCGTGCCCCGGTCTGGGAGGATCCCATATGCCGCGGAGCGGCTGGGCCCGTGAGCCATGGCCGCTGGGCCTGCGTGTCCGGAGCCTGTGCTCCGCAACGGGGGAGGCCACAACAGTGAGAGGCCCGCGTACCGGGAAAAAAAAAAAAAAAAAAGAGTATCTTCCTGTAAGAGCAAAGAACACGTTTGATTTTCCTGGTTTGCGTTTTCTAATTCACATTCATATTTCTCCTGAAGGTTCTTCTCACTTGGCTCACACTGGCTGACTAAGTTCTCCTTTAGCTGGTTTAAATGATTTACTTCTGCTTCATGTTCTTTAGCAGATGCTTCAATTTGGCACTTCAATTCTTTCACCTCTTCTTGGTGTGTAGATTTCAACTGTAAAAGTTCTTCTCGCAAACTATTAATTTCTTTTTGGTACTGCTGAGAATTAGCCTCAGTGACTCCTTGGAGATGAGTAATTTCTCACTCCTTTTCATTTGTGGCAACTTCTAACTGCTTTTGCAGACATAAAATCTGCTCCTCAAAGGCTGGCTTAATTTTCTGAATCTCTTCCTGTAGTTTTTTAACATTATCTTCAGAATCACTCTGAAATTTGATTTGTTCTGAAAGCTCTAATTGTTTTTTTTTTTTTGCTGCTTCTTCCAGTTCCTTTTGCCAACCAGCTTTATCGTTACTGTATTTGGAATGTACTGCCATTCATTCATTTTTCAAATTTTCCATTTCTTTCACATAGTTTCTTTGTGATTGTTCAAACTCCTCGTGCACATCTTCCAACTTAGTTGCAGAATCCTCAACCTCTTGCTTCATTTAAATATTTTCCTTCTTCAAAGAAACACACCGTTGCTCAGTCTCTGCTCTTTCCAAAAGAATAGCATCCAGACGTATGGTCAATGCCTTAATAATATCATCAGTTCCTCCAGCAACAGGTTTCAATCTCAATTCTTCAATTTCTTTCTCCAATTCTGTACATCTTGATTTAGCTTTCTGTATTAGCATCATCTGCTTCTTGGCAAACTTGATAAGATCTTCCTTGGGCAATGTTTCCAGCTTGGATTTCCCGATCCCAGGAGCGGCCGGCGAGGCCACCCCGTCGTGAACACGCTCCTCCATGGCTACCCGCAGCCCGCACTTCCGCCCGCCGACTCCCACGGAGCCCCGCCGCAGGTCAAAGGTCACGCTTCTCCTAGAATAATTATTCTTGAGTGAACCGAATGAGACATTTTCCACAGTACCTTCAGCTGGGTCATTTATAGGGTGCACCCTAAAATGTGGCCGGATGCGGATCTTTTTCAGCCAGCCTGGGGTTGATATTCTTGACCTCTGATGAGTGTTTCTTCTACTCCTCGCATTCTGGGAGCAGTATCCTGGGAAATGCATTACAATAGAGACAACTATTGACATCTTGCTGGCAGAAGACCATGGGGAAATTAGCACTAATTTATTCACAGTTCATGGGCCTCCCTGGTGGCGCAGTGGTTGAGAGTCCGCCTGCCGATGCAGGGGATACGGGTTCGTGCCCCGGTCTGGGAGGATCCCATATGCCGCGGAGCGGCTGGGCCCGTGAGCCATGGCCGCTGGGCCTGCGTGTCCGGAGCCTGTGCTCCGCAACGGGGGAGGCCACAACAGTGAGAGGCCCACGTACCGGAAAAAAAAAAAAAAAAAAAAAAAGAGTATCTTCCTGTAAGAGCAAAGAACACGTTTGATTTTCCTGGTTTGCGTTTTCTAATTCACATTCATATTTCTCCTGAAGGTTCTTCTCACTTGGCTCACACTGGCTGACTAAGTTCTCCTTTAGCTGGTTTAAATGATTTACTTCTGCTTCATGTTCTTTAGCAGATGCTTCAATTTGGCACTTCAATTCTTTCACCTCTTCTTGGTGTGTAGATTTCAACTGTAAAAGTTCTTCTCGCAAACTATTAATTTCTTTTTGGTACTGCTGAGAATTAGCCTCAGTGACTCCTTGGAGATGAGTAATTTCTCACTCCTTTTCATTTGTGGCAACTTCTAACTGCTTTTGCAGACATAAAATCTGCTCCTCAAAGGCTGGCTTAATTTTCTGAATCTCTTCCTGTAGTTTTTTAACATTATCTTCAGAATCACTCTGAAATTTGATTTGTTCTGAAAGCTCTAATTGTTTTTTTTTTTTTGCTGCTTCTTCCAGTTCCTTTTGCCAACCAGCTTTATCGTTACTGTATTTGGAATGTACTGCCATTCATTCATTTTTCAAATTTTCCATTTCTTTCACATAGTTTCTTTGTGATTGTTCAAACTCCTCGTGCACATCTTCCAACTTAGTTGCAGAATCCTCAACCTCTTGCTTCATTTAAATATTTTCCTTCTTCAAAGAAACACACCGTTGCTCAGTCTCTGCTCTTTCCAAAAGAATAGCATCCAGACGTATGGTCAATGCCTTAATAATATCATCAGTTCCTCCAGCAACAGGTTTCAATCTCAATTCTTCAATTTCTTTCTCCAATTCTGTACATCTTGATTTAGCTTTCTGTATTAGCATCATCTGCTTCTTGGCAAACTTGATAAGATCTTCCTTGGGCAATGTTTCCAGCTTGGATTTCCCGATCCCAGGAGCGGCCGGCGAGGCCACCCCGTCGTGAACACGCTCCTCCATGGCTACCCGCAGCCCGCACTTCCGCCCGCCGACTCCCACGGAGCCCCGCCGCAGGTCAAAGGTCACGCTTCTCCTAGAATAATTATTCTTGAGTGAACCGAATGAGACATTTTCCACAGTACCTTCAGCTGGGTCATTTATAGGGTGCACCCTAAAATGTGGCCGGATGCGGATCTTTTTCAGCCAGCCTGGGGTTGATATTCTTGACCTCTGATGAGTGTTTCTTCTACTCCTCGCATTCTGGGAGCAGTATCCTGGGAAATGCATTACAATAGAGACAACTATTGACATCTTGCTGGCAGAAGACCATGGGGAAATTAGCACTAATTTATTCACAGTTCATGGGCCTCCCTGGTGGCGCAGTGGTTGAGAGTCCGCCTGCCGATGCAGGGGATACGGGTTCGTGCCCCGGTCTGGGAGGATCCCATATGCCGCGGAGCGGCTGGGCCCGTGAGCCATGGCCGCTGGGCCTGCGTGTCCGGAGCCTGTGCTCCGCAACGGGGGAGGCCACAACAGTGAGAGGCCCGCGTACCGGGAAAAAAAAAAAAAAAAAAGAGTATCTTCCTGTAAGAGCAAAGAACACGTTTGATTTTCCTGGTTTGCGTTTTCTAATTCACATTCATATTTCTCCTGAAGGTTCTTCTCACTTGGCTCACACTGGCTGACTAAGTTCTCCTTTAGCTGGTTTAAATGATTTACTTCTGCTTCATGTTCTTTAGCAGATGCTTCAATTTGGCACTTCAATTCTTTCACCTCTTCTTGGTGTGTAGATTTCAACTGTAAAAGTTCTTCTCGCAAACTATTAATTTCTTTTTGGTACTGCTGAGAATTAGCCTCAGTGACTCCTTGGAGATGAGTAATTTCTCACTCCTTTTCATTTGTGGCAACTTCTAACTGCTTTTGCAGACATAAAATCTGCTCCTCAAAGGCTGGCTTAATTTTCTGAATCTCTTCCTGTAGTTTTTTAACATTATCTTCAGAATCACTCTGAAATTTGATTTGTTCTGAAAGCTCTAATTGTTTTTTTTTTTTTTTTGCTCCTTCTTCCAGTTCCTTTTGCCAACCAGCTTTATCGTTACTGTATTTGGAATGTACTGCCATTAATTCATTTTTCAAATTTTCCATTTCTTTCACATAGTTTCTTTGTGATTGTTCAAACTCCTCGTGCACATCTTCCAACTTAGTTGCAGAATCCTCAACCTCTTGCTTCATTTAAATATTTTCCTTCTTCAAAGAAACACACCGTTGCTCAGTCTCTGCTCTTTCCAAAAGAATAGCATCCAGACGTATGGTCAACGCCTTAATAATATCATCAGTTCCTCCAGCAACAGGTTTCAATCTCAATTCTTCAATTTCTTTCTCCAATTCTGTACATCTTGATTTAGCTTTCTGTATTAGCATCATCTGCTTCTTGGCAAACTTGATAAGATCTTCCTTGGGCAATGTTTCCAGCTTGGATTTCCCGATCCCAGGAGCGGCCGGCGAGGCCACCCCGTCGTGAACACGCTCCTCCATGGCTACCCGCAGCCCGCACTTCCGCCCGCCGACTCCCACGGAGCCCCGCCGCGGGTCAAAGGTCGCGCTTCTCCTAGAATAATTATTCTTGAGTGAACCGAATGAGACATTTTCCACAGTACCTTCAGCTGGGTCATTTATAGGGTGCACCCTAAAATGTGGCCGGATGCGGATCTTTTTCAGCCAGCCTGGGGTTGATATTCTTGACCTCTGATGAGTGTTTCTTCTACTCCTCGCATTCTGGGAGCAGTATCCTGGGAAATGCATTACAATAGAGACAACTATTGACATCTTGCTGGCAGAAGACCATGGGGAAATTAGCACTAATTTATTCACAGTTCATGGGCCTCCCTGGTGGCGCAGTGGTTGAGAGTCCGCCTGCCGATGCAGGGGATACGGGTTCGTGCCCCGGTCTGGGAGGATCCCATATGCCGCGGAGCGGCTGGGCCCGTGAGCCATGGCCGCTGGGCCTGCGTGTCCGGAGCCTGTGCTCCGCAACGGGGGAGGCCACAACAGTGAGAGGCCCGCGTACCGGAAAAAAAAAAGAGTATCTTCCTGTAAGAGCAAAGAACACGTTTGATTTTCCTGGTTTGCGTTTTCTAATTCACATTCATATTTCTCCTGAAGGTTCTTCTCACTTGGCTCACACTGGCTGACTAAGTTCTCCTTTAGCTGGTTTAAATGATTTACTTCTGCTTCATGTTCTTTAGCAGATGCTTCAATTTGGCACTTCAATTCTTTCACCTCTTCTTGGTGTGTAGATTTCAACTGTAAAAGTTCTTCTCGCAAACTATTAATTTCTTTTTGGTACTGCTGAGAATTAGCCTCAGTGACTCCTTGGAGATGAGTAATTTCTCACTCCTTTTCATTTGTGGCAACTTCTAACTGCTTTTGCAGACATAAAATCTGCTCCTCAAAGGCTGGCTTAATTTTCTGAATCTCTTCCTGTAGTTTTTTAACATTATCTTCAGAATCACTCTGAAATTTGATTTGTTCTGAAAGCTCTAATTGTTTTTTTTTTTGCTGCTTCTTCCAGTTCCTTTTGCCAACCAGCTTTATCGTTACTGTATTTGGAATGTACTGCCATTAATTCATTTTTCAAATTTTCCATTTCTTTCACATAGTTTCTTTGTGATTGTTCAAACTCCTCGTGCACATCTTCCAACTTAGTTGCAGAATCCTCAACCTCTTGCTTCATTTAAATATTTTCCTTCTTCAAAGAAACACACCGTTGCTCAGTCTCTGCTCTTTCCAAAAGAATAGCATCCAGACGTATGGTCAACGCCTTAATAATATCATCAGTTCCTCCAGCAACAGGTTTCAATCTCAATTCTTCAATTTCTTTCTCCAATTCTGTACATCTTGATTTAGCTTTCTGTATTAGCATCATCTGCTTCTTGGCAAACTTGATAAGATCTTCCTTGGGCAATGTTTCCAGCTTGGATTTCCCGATCCCAGGAGCGGCCGGCGAGGCCACCCCGTCGTGAACACGCTCCTCCATGGCTACCCGCAGCCCGCACTTCCGCCCGCCGACTCCCACGGAGCCCCGCCGCGGGTCAAAGGTCGCGCTTCTCCTAGAATAATTATTCTTGAGTGAACCGAATGAGACATTTTCCACAGTACCTTCAGCTGGGTCATTTATAGGGTGCACCCTAAAATGTGGCCGGATGCGGATCTTTTTCAGCCAGCCTGGGGTTGATATTCTTGACCTCTGATGAGTGTTTCTTCTACTCCTCGCATTCTGGGAGCAGTATCCTGGGAAATGCATTACAATAGAGACAACTATTGACATCTTGCTGGCAGAAGACCATGGGGAAATTAGCACTAATTTATTCACAGTTCATGGGCCTCCCTGGTGGCGCAGTGGTTGAGAGTCCGCCTGCCGATGCAGGGGATACGGGTTCGTGCCCCGGTCTGGGAGGATCCCATATGCCGCGGAGCGGCTGGGCCCGTGAGCCATGGCCGCTGGGCCTGCGTGTCCGGAGCCTGTGCTCCGCAACGGGGGAGGCCACAACAGTGAGAGGCCCGCGTACCGGAAAAAAAAAAGAGTATCTTCCTGTAAGAGCAAAGAACACGTTTGATTTTCCTGGTTTGCGTTTTCTAATTCACATTCATATTTCTCCTGAAGGTTCTTCTCACTTGGCTCACACTGGCTGACTAAGTTCTCCTTTAGCTGGTTTAAATGATTTACTTCTGCTTCATGTTCTTTAGCAGATGCTTCAATTTGGCACTTCAATTCTTTCACCTCTTCTTGGTGTGTAGATTTCAACTGTAAAAGTTCTTCTCGCAAACTATTAATTTCTTTTTGGTACTGCTGAGAATTAGCCTCAGTGACTCCTTGGAGATGAGTAATTTCTCACTCCTTTTCATTTGTGGCAACTTCTAACTGCTTTTGCAGACATAAAATCTGCTCCTCAAAGGCTGGCTTAATTTTCTGAATCTCTTCCTGTAGTTTTTTAACATTATCTTCAGAATCACTCTGAAATTTGATTTGTTCTGAAAGCTCTAATTGTTTTTTTTTTTGCTGCTTCTTCCAGTTCCTTTTGCCAACCAGCTTTATCGTTACTGTATTTGGAATGTACTGCCATTAATTCATTTTTCAAATTTTCCATTTCTTTCACATAGTTTCTTTGTGATTGTTCAAACTCCTCGTGCACATCTTCCAACTTAGTTGCAGAATCCTCAACCTCTTGCTTCATTTAAATATTTTCCTTCTTCAAAGAAACACACCGTTGCTCAGTCTCTGCTCTTTCCAAAAGAATAGCATCCAGACGTATGGTCAACGCCTTAATAATATCATCAGTTCCTCCAGCAACAGGTTTCAATCTCAATTCTTCAATTTCTTTCTCCAATTCTGTACATCTTGATTTAGCTTTCTGTATTAGCATCATCTGCTTCTTGGCAAACTTGATAAGATCTTCCTTGGGCAATGTTTCCAGCTTGGATTTCCCGATCCCAGGAGCGGCCGGCGAGGCCACCCCGTCGTGAACACGCTCCTCCATGGCTACCCGCAGCCCGCACTTCCGCCCGCCGACTCCCACGGAGCCCCGCCGCGGGTCAAAGGTCGCGCTTCTCCTAGAATAATTATTCTTGAGTGAACCGAATGAGACATTTTCCACAGTACCTTCAGCTGGGTCATTTATAGGGTGCACCCTAAAATGTGGCCGGATGCGGATCTTTTTCAGCCAGCCTGGGGTTGATATTCTTGACCTCTGATGAGTGTTTCTTCTACTCCTCGCATTCTGGGAGCAGTATCCTGGGAAATGCATTACAATAGAGACAACTATTGACATCTTGCTGGCAGAAGACCATGGGGAAATTAGCACTAATTTATTCACAGTTCATGGGCCTCCCTGGTGGCGCAGTGGTTGAGAGTCCGCCTGCCGATGCAGGGGATACGGGTTCGTGCCCCGGTCTGGGAGGATCCCATATGCCGCGGAGCGGCTGGGCCCGTGAGCCATGGCCGCTGGGCCTGCGTGTCCGGAGCCTGTGCTCCGCAACGGGGGAGGCCACAACAGTGAGAGGCCCGCGTACCGGAAAAAAAAAAAAAAAAAAAAAAAGAGTATCTTCCTGTAAGAGCAAAGAACACGTTTGATTTTCCTGGTTTGCGTTTTCTAATTCACATTCATATTTCTCCTGAAGGTTCTTCTCACTTGGCTCACACTGGCTGACTAAGTTCTCCTTTAGCTGGTTTAAATGATTTACTTCTGCTTCATGTTCTTTAGCAGATGCTTCAATTTGGCACTTCAATTCTTTCACCTCTTCTTGGTGTGTAGATTTCAACTGTAAAAGTTCCTCTCGCAAACTATTAATTTCTTTTTGGTACTGCTGAGAATTAGCCTCAGTGACTCCTTGGAGATGAGTAATTTCTCACTCCTTTTCATTTGTGGCAACTTCTAACTGCTTTTGCAGACATAAAATCTGCTCCTCAAAGGCTGGCTTAATTTTCTGAATCTCTTCCTGTAGTTTTTTAACATTATCTTCAGAATCACTCTGAAATTTGATTTGTTCTGAAAGCTCTAATTGTTTTTTTTTTTTGCTGCTTCTTCCAGTTCCTTTTGCCAACCAGCTTTATCGTTACTGTATTTGGAATGTACTGCCATTCATTCATTTTTCAAATTTTCCATTTCTTTCACATAGTTTCTTTGTGATTGTTCAAACTCCTCGTGCACATCTTCCAACTTAGTTGCAGAATCCTCAACCTCTTGCTTCATTTAAATATTTTCCTTCTTCAAAGAAACACACCGTTGCTCAGTCTCTGCTCTTTCCAAAAGAATAGCATCCAGACGTATGGTCAACGCCTTAATAATATCATCAGTTCCTCCAGCAACAGGTTTCAATCTCAATTCTTCAATTTCTTTCTCCAATTCTGTACATCTTGATTTAGCTTTCTGTATTAGCATCATCTGCTTCTTGGCAAACTTGATAAGATCTTCCTTGGGCAATGTTTCCAGCTTGGATTTCCCGATCCCAGGAGCGGCCGGCGAGGCCACCCCGTCGTGAACACGCTCCTCCATGGCTACCCGCAGCCCGCACTTCCGCCCGCCGACTCCCACGGAGCCCCGCCGCGGGTCAAAGGTCGCGCTTCTCCTAGAATAATTATTCTTGAGTGAACCGAATGAGACATTTTCCACAGTACCTTCAGCTGGGTCATTTATAGGGTGCACCCTAAAATGTGGCCGGATGCGGATCTTTTTCAGCCAGCCTGGGGTTGATATTCTTGACCTCTGATGAGTGTTTCTTCTACTCCTCGCATTCTGGGAGCAGTATCCTGGGAAATGCATTACAATAGAGACAACTATTGACATCTTGCTGGCAGAAGACCATGGGGAAATTAGCACTAATTTATTCACAGTTCATGGGCCTCCCTGGTGGCGCAGTGGTTGAGAGTCCGCCTGCCGATGCAGGGGATACGGGTTCGTGCCCCGGTCTGGGAGGATCCCATATGCCGCGGAGCGGCTGGGCCCGTGAGCCATGGCCGCTGGGCCTGCGTGTCCGGAGCCTGTGCTCCGCAACGGGGGAGGCCACAACAGTGAGAGGCCCGCGTACTGGAAAAAAAAAAAAAAAAAAAAAAAGAGTATCTTCCTGTAAGAGCAAAGAACACGTTTGATTTTCCTGGTTTGCGTTTTCTAATTCACATTCATATTTCTCCTGAAGGTTCTTCTCACTTGGCTCACACTGGCTGACTAAGTTCTCCTTTAGCTGGTTTAAATGATTTACTTCTGCTTCATGTTCTTTAGCAGATGCTTCAATTTGGCACTTCAATTCTTTCACCTCTTCTTGGTGTGTAGATTTCAACTGTAAAAGTTCTTCTCGCAAACTATTAATTTCTTTTTGGTACTGCTGAGAATTAGCCTCAGTGACTCCTTGGAGATGAGTAATTTCTCACTCCTTTTCATTTGTGGCAACTTCTAACTGCTTTTGCAGACATAAAATCTGCTCCTCAAAGGCTGGCTTAATTTTCTGAATCTCTTCCTGTAGTTTTTTAACATTATCTTCAGAATCACTCTGAAATTTGATTTGTTCTGAAAGCTCTAATTGTTTTTTTTTTTTGCTGCTTCTTCCAGTTCCTTTTGCCAACCAGCTTTATCATTACTGTATTTGGAATGTACTGCCATTCATTCATTTTTCAAATTTTCCATTTCTTTCACATAGTTTCTTTGTGATTGTTCAAACTCCTCGTGCACATCTTCCAACTTAGTTGCAGAATCCTCAACCTCTTGCTTCATTTAAATATTTTCCTTCTTCAAAGAAACACACCGTTGCTCAGTCTCTGCTCTTTCCAAAAGAATAGCATCCAGACGTATGGTCAACGCCTTAATAATATCATCAGTTCCTCCAGCAACAGGTTTCAATCTCAATTCTTCAATTTCTTTCTCCAATTCTGTACATCTTGATTTAGCTTTCTGTATTAGCATCATCTGCTTCTTGGCAAACTTGATAAGATCTTCCTTGGGCAATGTTTCCAGCTTGGATTTCCCGATCCCAGGAGCGGCCGGCGAGGCCACCCCGTCGTGAACACGCTCCTCCATGGCTACCCGCAGCCCGCACTTCCGCCCGCCGACTCCCACGGAGCCCCGCCGCGGGTCAAAGGTCGTGCTTCTCCTAGAATAATTATTCTTGAGTGAACCGAATGAGACATTTTCCACAGTACCTTCAGCTGGGTCATTTATAGGGTGCACCCTAAAATGTGGCCGGATGCGGATCTTTTTCAGCCAGCCTGGGGTTGATATTCTTGACCTCTGATGAGTGTTTCTTCTACTCCTCGCATTCTGGGAGCAGTATCCTGGGAAATGCATTACAATAGAGACAACTATTGACATCTTGCTGGCAGAAGACCATGGGGAAATTAGCACTAATTTATTCACAGTTCATGGGCCTCCCTGGTGGCGCAGTGGTTGAGAGTCCGCCTGCCGATGCAGGGGATACGGGTTCGTGCCCCGGTCTGGGAGGATCCCATATGCCGCGGAGCGGCTGGGCCCGTGAGCCATGGCCGCTGGGCCTGCGTGTCCGGAGCCTGTGCTCCGCAACGGGGGAGGCCACAACAGTGAGAGGCCCGCGTACCGGAAAAAAAAAAAAAAAAAAAAAAAGAGTATCTTCCTGTAAGAGCAAAGAACACGTTTGATTTTCCTGGTTTGCGTTTTCTAATTCACATTCATATTTCTCCTGAAGGTTCTTCTCACTTGGCTCACACTGGCTGACTAAGTTCTCCTTTAGCTGGTTTAAATGATTTACTTCTGCTTCATGTTCTTTAGCAGATGCTTCAATTTGGCACTTCAATTCTTTCACCTCTTCTTGGTGTGTAGATTTCAACTGTAAAAGTTCCTCTCGCAAACTATTAATTTCTTTTTGGTACTGCTGAGAATTAGCCTCAGTGACTCCTTGGAGATGAGTAATTTCTCACTCCTTTTCATTTGTGGCAACTTCTAACTGCTTTTGCAGACATAAAATCTGCTCCTCAAAGGCTGGCTTAATTTTCTGAATCTCTTCCTGTAGTTTTTTAACATTATCTTCAGAATCACTCTGAAATTTGATTTGTTCTGAAAGCTCTAATTGTTTTTTTTTTTTGCTGCTTCTTCCAGTTCCTTTTGCCAACCAGCTTTATCGTTACTGTATTTGGAATGTACTGCCATTCATTCATTTTTCAAATTTTCCATTTCTTTCACATAGTTTCTTTGTGATTGTTCAAACTCCTCGTGCACATCTTCCAACTTAGTTGCAGAATCCTCAACCTCTTGCTTCATTTAAATATTTTCCTTCTTCAAAGAAACACACCGTTGCTCAGTCTCTGCTCTTTCCAAAAGAATAGCATCCAGACGTATGGTCAACGCCTTAATAATATCATCAGTTCCTCCAGCAACAGGTTTCAATCTCAATTCTTCAATTTCTTTCTCCAATTCTGTACATCTTGATTTAGCTTTCTGTATTAGCATCATCTGCTTCTTGGCAAACTTGATAAGATCTTCCTTGGGCAATGTTTCCAGCTTGGATTTCCCGATCCCAGGAGCGGCCGGCGAGGCCACCCCGTCGTGAACACGCTCCTCCATGGCTACCCGCAGCCCGCACTTCCGCCCGCCGACTCCCACGGAGCCCCGCCGCGGGTCAAAGGTCGCGCTTCTCCTAGAATAATTATTCTTGAGTGAACCGAATGAGACATTTTCCACAGTACCTTCAGCTGGGTCATTTATAGGGTGCACCCTAAAATGTGGCCGGATGCGGATCTTTTTCAGCCAGCCTGGGGTTGATATTCTTGACCTCTGATGAGTGTTTCTTCTACTCCTCGCATTCTGGGAGCAGTATCCTGGGAAATGCATTACAATAGAGACAACTATTGACATCTTGCTGGCAGAAGACCATGGGGAAATTAGCACTAATTTATTCACAGTTCATGGGCCTCCCTGGTGGCGCAGTGGTTGAGAGTCCGCCTGCCGATGCAGGGGATACGGGTTCGTGCCCCGGTCTGGGAGGATCCCATATGCCGCGGAGCGGCTGGGCCCGTGAGCCATGGCCGCTGGGCCTGCGTGTCCGGAGCCTGTGCTCCGCAACGGGGGAGGCCACAACAGTGAGAGGCCCGCGTACCGGAAAAAAAAAAGAGTATCTTCCTGTAAGAGCAAAGAACACGTTTGATTTTCCTGGTTTGCGTTTTCTAATTCACATTCATATTTCTCCTGAAGGTTCTTCTCACTTGGCTCACACTGGCTGACTAAGTTCTCCTTTAGCTGGTTTAAATGATTTACTTCTGCTTCATGTTCTTTAGCAGATGCTTCAATTTGGCACTTCAATTCTTTCACCTCTTCTTGGTGTGTAGATTTCAACTGTAAAAGTTCTTCTCGCAAACTATTAATTTCTTTTTGGTACTGCTGAGAATTAGCCTCAGTGACTCCTTGGAGATGAGTAATTTCTCACTCCTTTTCATTTGTGGCAACTTCTAACTGCTTTTGCAGACATAAAATCTGCTCCTCAAAGGCTGGCTTAATTTTCTGAATCTCTTCCTGTAGTTTTTTAACATTATCTTCAGAATCACTCTGAAATTTGATTTGTTCTGAAAGCTCTAATTGTTTTTTTTTTTGCTGCTTCTTCCAGTTCCTTTTGCCAACCAGCTTTATCGTTACTGTATTTGGAATGTACTGCCATTAATTCATTTTTCAAATTTTCCATTTCTTTCACATAGTTTCTTTGTGATTGTTCAAACTCCTCGTGCACATCTTCCAACTTAGTTGCAGAATCCTCAACCTCTTGCTTCATTTAAATATTTTCCTTCTTCAAAGAAACACACCGTTGCTCAGTCTCTGCTCTTTCCAAAAGAATAGCATCCAGACGTATGGTCAACGCCTTAATAATATCATCAGTTCCTCCAGCAACAGGTTTCAATCTCAATTCTTCAATTTCTTTCTCCAATTCTGTACATCTTGATTTAGCTTTCTGTATTAGCATCATCTGCTTCTTGGCAAACTTGATAAGATCTTCCTTGGGCAATGTTTCCAGCTTGGATTTCCCGATCCCAGGAGCGGCCGGCGAGGCCACCCCGTCGTGAACACGCTCCTCCATGGCTACCCGCAGCCCGCACTTCCGCCCGCCGACTCCCACGGAGCCCCGCCGCGGGTCAAAGGTCGCGCTTCTCCTAGAATAATTATTCTTGAGTGAACCGAATGAGACATTTTCCACAGTACCTTCAGCTGGGTCATTTATAGGGTGCACCCTAAAATGTGGCCGGATGCGGATCTTTTTCAGCCAGCCTGGGGTTGATATTCTTGACCTCTGATGAGTGTTTCTTCTACTCCTCGCATTCTGGGAGCAGTATCCTGGGAAATGCATTACAATAGAGACAACTATTGACATCTTGCTGGCAGAAGACCATGGGGAAATTAGCACTAATTTATTCACAGTTCATGGGCCTCCCTGGTGGCGCAGTGGTTGAGAGTCCGCCTGCCGATGCAGGGGATACGGGTTCGTGCCCCGGTCTGGGAGGATCCCATATGCCGCGGAGCGGCTGGGCCCGTGAGCCATGGCCGCTGGGCCTGCGTGTCCGGAGCCTGTGCTCCGCAACGGGGGAGGCCACAACAGTGAGAGGCCCGCGTACCGGAAAAAAAAAAAAAAAAAAAAAAAGAGTATCTTCCTGTAAGAGCAAAGAACACGTTTGATTTTCCTGGTTTGCGTTTTCTAATTCACATTCATATTTCTCCTGAAGGTTCTTCTCACTTGGCTCACACTGGCTGACTAAGTTCTCCTTTAGCTGGTTTAAATGATTTACTTCTGCTTCATGTTCTTTAGCAGATGCTTCAATTTGGCACTTCAATTCTTTCACCTCTTCTTGGTGTGTAGATTTCAACTGTAAAAGTTCTTCTCGCAAACTATTAATTTCTTTTTGGTACTGCTGAGAATTAGCCTCAGTGACTCCTTGGAGATGAGTAATTTCTCACTCCTTTTCATTTGTGGCAACTTCTAACTGCTTTTGCAGACATAAAATCTGCTCCTCAAAGGCTGGCTTAATTTTCTGAATCTCTTCCTGTAGTTTTTTAACATTATCTTCAGAATCACTCTGAAATTTGATTTGTTCTGAAAGCTCTAATTGTTTTTTTTTTTTGCTGCTTCTTCCAGTTCCTTTTGCCAACCAGCTTTATCGTTACTGTATTTGGAATGTACTGCCATTAATTCATTTTTCAAATTTTCCATTTCTTTCACATAGTTTCTTTGTGATTGTTCAAACTCCTCGTGCACATCTTCCAACTTAGTTGCAGAATCCTCAACCTCTTGCTTCATTTAAATATTTTCCTTCTTCAAAGAAACACACCGTTGCTCAGTCTCTGCTCTTTCCAAAAGAATAGCATCCAGACGTATGGTCAACGCCTTAATAATATCATCAGTTCCTCCAGCAACAGGTTTCAATCTCAATTCTTCAATTTCTTTCTCCAATTCTGTACATCTTGATTTAGCTTTCTGTATTAGCATCATCTGCTTCTTGGCAAACTTGATAAGATCTTCCTTGGGCAATGTTTCCAGCTTGGATTTCCCGATCCCAGGAGCGGCCGGCGAGGCCACCCCGTCGTGAACACGCTCCTCCATGGCTACCCGCAGCCCGCACTTCCGCCCGCCGACTCCCACGGAGCCCCGCCGCGGGTCAAAGGTCGCGCTTCTCCTAGAATAATTATTCTTGAGTGAACCGAATGAGACATTTTCCACAGTACCTTCAGCTGGGTCATTTATAGGGTGCACCCTAAAATGTGGCCGGATGCGGATCTTTTTCAGCCAGCCTGGGGTTGATATTCTTGACCTCTGATGAGTGTTTCTTCTACTCCTCGCATTCTGGGAGCAGTATCCTGGGAAATGCATTACAATAGAGACAACTATTGACATCTTGCTGGCAGAAGACCATGGGGAAATTAGCACTAATTTATTCACAGTTCATGGGCCTCCCTGGTGGCGCAGTGGTTGAGAGTCCGCCTGCCGATGCAGGGGATACGGGTTCGTGCCCCGGTCTGGGAGGATCCCATATGCCGCGGAGCGGCTGGGCCCGTGAGCCATGGCCGCTGGGCCTGCGTGTCCGGAGCCTGTGCTCCGCAACGGGGGAGGCCACAACAGTGAGAGGCCCGCGTACCGGAAAAAAAAAAAAAAAAAAAAAAAGAGTATCTTCCTGTAAGAGCAAAGAACACGTTTGATTTTCCTGGTTTGCGTTTTCTAATTCACATTCATATTTCTCCTGAAGGTTCTTCTCACTTGGCTCACACTGGCTGACTAAGTTCTCCTTTAGCTGGTTTAAATGATTTACTTCTGCTTCATGTTCTTTAGCAGATGCTTCAATTTGGCACTTCAATTCTTTCACCTCTTCTTGGTGTGTAGATTTCAACTGTAAAAGTTCCTCTCGCAAACTATTAATTTCTTTTTGGTACTGCTGAGAATTAGCCTCAGTGACTCCTTGGAGATGAGTAATTTCTCACTCCTTTTCATTTGTGGCAACTTCTAACTGCTTTTGCAGACATAAAATCTGCTCCTCAAAGGCTGGCTTAATTTTCTGAATCTCTTCCTGTAGTTTTTTAACATTATCTTCAGAATCACTCTGAAATTTGATTTGTTCTGAAAGCTCTAATTGTTTTTTTTTTTTTGCTGCTTCTTCCAGTTCCTTTTGCCAACCAGCTTTATCGTTACTGTATTTGGAATGTACTGCCATTCATTCATTTTTCAAATTTTCCATTTCTTTCACATAGTTTCTTTGTGATTGTTCAAACTCCTCGTGCACATCTTCCAACTTAGTTGCAGAATCCTCAACCTCTTGCTTCATTTAAATATTTTCCTTCTTCAAAGAAACACACCGTTGCTCAGTCTCTGCTCTTTCCAAAAGAATAGCATCCAGACGTATGGTCAACGCCTTAATAATATCATCAGTTCCTCCAGCAACAGGTTTCAATCTCAATTCTTCAATTTCTTTCTCCAATTCTGTACATCTTGATTTAGCTTTCTGTATTAGCATCATCTGCTTCTTGGCAAACTTGATAAGATCTTCCTTGGGCAATGTTTCCAGCTTGGATTTCCCGATCCCAGGAGCGGCCGGCGAGGCCACCCCGTCGTGAACACGCTCCTCCATGGCTACCCGCAGCCCGCACTTCCGCCCGCCGACTCCCACGGAGCCCCGCCGCGGGTCAAAGGTCGCGCTTCTCCTAGAATAATTATTCTTGAGTGAACCGAATGAGACATTTTCCACAGTACCTTCAGCTGGGTCATTTATAGGGTGCACCCTAAAATGTGGCCGGATGCGGATCTTTTTCAGCCAGCCTGGGGTTGATATTCTTGACCTCTGATGAGTGTTTCTTCTACTCCTCGCATTCTGGGAGCAGTATCCTGGGAAATGCATTACAATAGAGACAACTATTGACATCTTGCTGGCAGAAGACCATGGGGAAATTAGCACTAATTTATTCACAGTTCATGGGCCTCCCTGGTGGCGCAGTGGTTGAGAGTCCGCCTGCCGATGCAGGGGATACGGGTTCGTGCCCCGGTCTGGGAGGATCCCATATGCCGCGGAGCGGCTGGGCCCGTGAGCCATGGCCGCTGGGCCTGCGTGTCCGGAGCCTGTGCTCCGCAACGGGGGAGGCCACAACAGTGAGAGGCCCGCGTACTGGAAAAAAAAAAAAAAAAAAAAAAAGAGTATCTTCCTGTAAGAGCAAAGAACACGTTTGATTTTCCTGGTTTGCGTTTTCTAATTCACATTCATATTTCTCCTGAAGGTTCTTCTCACTTGGCTCACACTGGCTGACTAAGTTCTCCTTTAGCTGGTTTAAATGATTTACTTCTGCTTCATGTTCTTTAGCAGATGCTTCAATTTGGCACTTCAATTCTTTCACCTCTTCTTGGTGTGTAGATTTCAACTGTAAAAGTTCTTCTCGCAAACTATTAATTTCTTTTTGGTACTGCTGAGAATTAGCCTCAGTGACTCCTTGGAGATGAGTAATTTCTCACTCCTTTTCATTTGTGGCAACTTCTAACTGCTTTTGCAGACATAAAATCTGCTCCTCAAAGGCTGGCTTAATTTTCTGAATCTCTTCCTGTAGTTTTTTAACATTATCTTCAGAATCACTCTGAAATTTGATTTGTTCTGAAAGCTCTAATTGTTTTTTTTTTTTGCTGCTTCTTCCAGTTCCTTTTGCCAACCAGCTTTATCGTTACTGTATTTGGAATGTACTGCCATTCATTCATTTTTCAAATTTTCCATTTCTTTCACATAGTTTCTTTGTGATTGTTCAAACTCCTCGTGCACATCTTCCAACTTAGTTGCAGAATCCTCAACCTCTTGCTTCATTTAAATATTTTCCTTCTTCAAAGAAACACACCGTTGCTCAGTCTCTGCTCTTTCCAAAAGAATAGCATCCAGACGTATGGTCAACGCCTTAATAATATCATCAGTTCCTCCAGCAACAGGTTTCAATCTCAATTCTTCAATTTCTTTCTCCAATTCTGTACATCTTGATTTAGCTTTCTGTATTAGCATCATCTGCTTCTTGGCAAACTTGATAAGATCTTCCTTGGGCAATGTTTCCAGCTTGGATTTCCCGATCCCAGGAGCGGCCGGCGAGGCCACCCCGTCGTGAACACGCTCCTCCATGGCTACCCGCAGCCCGCACTTCCGCCCGCCGACTCCCACGGAGCCCCGCCGCGGGTCAAAGGTCACGCTTCTCCTAGAATAATTATTCTTGAGTGAACCGAATGAGACATTTTCCACAGTACCTTCAGCTGGGTCATTTATAGGGTGCACCCTAAAATGTGGCCGGATGCGGATCTTTTTCAGCCAGCCTGGGGTTGATATTCTTGACCTCTGATGAGTGTTTCTTCTACTCCTCGCATTCTGGGAGCAGTATCCTGGGAAATGCATTACAATAGAGACAACTATTGACATCTTGCTGGCAGAAGACCATGGGGAAATTAGCACTAATTTATTCACAGTTCATGGGCCTCCCTGGTGGCGCAGTGGTTGAGAGTCCGCCTGCCGATGCAGGGGATACGGGTTCGTGCCCCGGTCTGGGAGGATCCCATATGCCGCGGAGCGGCTGGGCCCGTGAGCCATGGCCGCTGGGCCTGCGTGTCCGGAGCCTGTGCTCCGCAACGGGGGAGGCCACAACAGTGAGAGGCCCGCGTACCGGAAAAAAAAAAAAAAAAAAAAAAAAGAGTATCTTCCTGTAAGAGCAAAGAACACGTTTGATTTTCCTGGTTTGCGTTTTCTAATTCACATTCATATTTCTCCTGAAGGTTCTTCTCACTTGGCTCACACTGGCTGACTAAGTTCTCCTTTAGCTGGTTTAAATGATTTACTTCTGCTTCATGTTCTTTAGCAGATGCTTCAATTTGGCACTTCAATTCTTTCACCTCTTCTTGGTGTGTAGATTTCAACTGTAAAAGTTCTTCTCGCAAACTATTAATTTCTTTTTGGTACTGCTGAGAATTAGCCTCAGTGACTCCTTGGAGATGAGTAATTTCTCACTCCTTTTCATTTGTGGCAACTTCTAACTGCTTTTGCAGACATAAAATCTGCTCCTCAAAGGCTGGCTTAATTTTCTGAATCTCTTCCTGTAGTTTTTTAACATTATCTTCAGAATCACTCTGAAATTTGATTTGTTCTGAAAGCTCTAATTGTTTTTTTTTTTTTGCTGCTTCTTCCAGTTCCTTTTGCCAACCAGCTTTATCGTTACTGTATTTGGAATGTACTGCCATTAATTCATTTTTCAAATTTTCCATTTCTTTCACATAGTTTCTTTGTGATTGTTCAAACTCCTCGTGCACATCTTCCAACTTAGTTGCAGAATCCTCAACCTCTTGCTTCATTTAAATATTTTCCTTCTTCAAAGAAACACACCGTTGCTCAGTCTCTGCTCTTTCCAAAAGAATAGCATCCAGACGTATGGTCAATGCCTTAATAATATCATCAGTTCCTCCAGCAACAGGTTTCAATCTCAATTCTTCAATTTCTTTCTCCAATTCTGTACATCTTGATTTAGCTTTCTGTATTAGCATCATCTGCTTCTTGGCAAACTTGATAAGATCTTCCTTGGGCAATGTTTCCAGCTTGGATTTCCCGATCCCAGGAGCGGCCGGCGAGGCCACCCCGTCGTGAACACGCTCCTCCATGGCTACCCGCAGCCCGCACTTCCGCCCGCCGACTCCCACGGAGCCCCGCCGCGGGTCAAAGGTCACGCTTCTCCTAGAATAATTATTCTTGAGTGAACCGAATGAGACATTTTCCACAGTACCTTCAGCTGGGTCATTTATAGGGTGCACCCTAAAATGTGGCCGGATGCGGATCTTTTTCAGCCAGCCTGGGGTTGATATTCTTGACCTCTGATGAGTGTTTCTTCTACTCCTCGCATTCTGGGAGCAGTATCCTGGGAAATGCATTACAATAGAGACAACTATTGACATCTTGCTGGCAGAAGACCATGGGGAAATTAGCACTAATTTATTCACAGTTCATGGGCCTCCCTGGTGGCGCAGTGGTTGAGAGTCCGCCTGCCGATGCAGGGGATACGGGTTCGTGCCCCGGTCTGGGAGGATCCCATATGCCGCGGAGCGGCTGGGCCCGTGAGCCATGGCCGCTGGGCCTGCGCGTCCGGAGCCTGTGCTCCGCAACGGGGGAGGCCACAACAGTGAGAGGCCCGCGTACTGGAAAAAAAAAAAAAAAAAAAAAAGAGTATCTTCCTGTAAGAGCAAAGAACACGTTTGATTTTCCTGGTTTGCGTTTTCTAATTCACATTCATATTTCTCCTGAAGGTTCTTCTCACTTGGCTCACACTGGCTGACTAAGTTCTCCTTTAGCTGGTTTAAATGATTTACTTCTGCTTCATGTTCTTTAGCAGATGCTTCAATTTGGCACTTCAATTCTTTCACCTCTTCTTGGTGTGTAGATTTCAACTGTAAAAGTTCTTCTCGCAAACTATTAATTTCTTTTTGGTACTGCTGAGAATTAGCCTCAGTGACTCCTTGGAGATGAGTAATTTCTCACTCCTTTTCATTTGTGGCAACTTCTAACTGCTTTTGCAGACATAAAATCTGCTCCTCAAAGGCTGGCTTAATTTTCTGAATCTCTTCCTGTAGTTTTTTAACATTATCTTCAGAATCACTCTGAAATTTGATTTGTTCTGAAAGCTCTAATTGTTTTTTTTTTTTTTTTGCTGCTTCTTCCAGTTCCTTTTGCCAACCAGCTTTATCGTTACTGTATTTGGAATGTACTGCCATTAATTCATTTTTCAAATTTTCCATTTCTTTCACATAGTTTCTTTGTGATTGTTCAAACTCCTCGTGCACATCTTCCAACTTAGTTGCAGAATCCTCAACCTCTTGCTTCATTTAAATATTTTCCTTCTTCAAAGAAACACACCGTTGCTCAGTCTCTGCTCTTTCCAAAAGAATAGCATCCAGACGTATGGTCAACGCCTTAATAATATCATCAGTTCCTCCAGCAACAGGTTTCAATCTCAATTCTTCAATTTCTTTCTCCAATTCTGTACATCTTGATTTAGCTTTCTGTATTAGCATCATCTGCTTCTTGGCAAACTTGATAAGATCTTCCTTGGGCAATGTTTCCAGCTTGGATTTCCCGATCCCAGGAGCGGCCGGCGAGGCCACCCCGTCGTGAACACGCTCCTCCATGGCTACCCGCAGCCCGCACTTCCGCCCGCCGACTCCCACGGAGCCCCGCCGCGGGTCAAAGGTCGCGCTTCTCCTAGAATAATTATTCTTGAGTGAACCGAATGAGACATTTTCCACAGTACCTTCAGCTGGGTCATTTATAGGGTGCACCCTAAAATGTGGCCGGATGCGGATCTTTTTCAGCCAGCCTGGGGTTGATATTCTTGACCTCTGATGAGTGTTTCTTCTACTCCTCGCATTCTGGGAGCAGTATCCTGGGAAATGCATTACAATAGAGACAACTATTGACATCTTGCTGGCAGAAGACCATGGGGAAATTAGCACTAATTTATTCACAGTTCATGGGCCTCCCTGGTGGCGCAGTGGTTGAGAGTCCGCCTGCCGATGCAGGGGATACGGGTTCGTGCCCCGGTCTGGGAGGATCCCATATGCCGCGGAGCGGCTGGGCCCGTGAGCCATGGCCGCTGGGCCTGCGTGTCCGGAGCCTGTGCTCCGCAACGGGGGAGGCCACAACAGTGAGAGGCCCGCGTACCAGAAAAAAAAAAAGAGTATCTTCCTGTAAGAGCAAAGAACACGTTTGATTTTCCTGGTTTGCGTTTTCTAATTCACATTCATATTTCTCCTGAAGGTTCTTCTCACTTGGCTCACACTGGCTGACTAAGTTCTCCTTTAGCTGGTTTAAATGATTTACTTCTGCTTCATGTTCTTTAGCAGATGCTTCAATTTGGCACTTCAATTCTTTCACCTCTTCTTGGTGTGTAGATTTCAACTGTAAAAGTTCTTCTCGCAAACTATTAATTTCTTTTTGGTACTGCTGAGAATTAGCCTCAGTGACTCCTTGGAGATGAGTAATTTCTCACTCCTTTTCATTTGTGGCAACTTCTAACTGCTTTTGCAGACATAAAATCTGCTCCTCAAAGGCTGGCTTAATTTTCTGAATCTCTTCCTGTAGTTTTTTAACATTATCTTCAGAATCACTCTGAAATTTGATTTGTTCTGAAAGCTCTAATTGTTTTTTTTTTTGCTGCTTCTTCCAGTTCCTTTTGCCAACCAGCTTTATCGTTACTGTATTTGGAATGTACTGCCATTAATTCATTTTTCAAATTTTCCATTTCTTTCACATAGTTTCTTTGTGATTGTTCAAACTCCTCGTGCACATCTTCCAACTTAGTTGCAGAATCCTCAACCTCTTGCTTCATTTAAATATTTTCCTTCTTCAAAGAAACACACCGTTGCTCAGTCTCTGCTCTTTCCAAAAGAATAGCATCCAGACGTATGGTCAACGCCTTAATAATATCATCAGTTCCTCCAGCAACAGGTTTCAATCTCAATTCTTCAATTTCTTTCTCCAATTCTGTACATCTTGATTTAGCTTTCTGTATTAGCATCATCTGCTTCTTGGCAAACTTGATAAGATCTTCCTTGGGCAATGTTTCCAGCTTGGATTTCCCGATCCCAGGAGCGGCCGGCGAGGCCACCCCGTCGTGAACACGCTCCTCCATGGCTACCCGCAGCCCGCACTTCCGCCCGCCGACTCCCACGGAGCCCCGCCGCGGGTCAAAGGTCGCGCTTCTCCTAGAATAATTATTCTTGAGTGAACCGAATGAGACATTTTCCACAGTACCTTCAGCTGGGTCATTTATAGGGTGCACCCTAAAATGTGGCCGGATGCGGATCTTTTTCAGCCAGCCTGGGGTTGATATTCTTGACCTCTGATGAGTGTTTCTTCTACTCCTCGCATTCTGGGAGCAGTATCCTGGGAAATGCATTACAATAGAGACAACTATTGACATCTTGCTGGCAGAAGACCATGGGGAAATTAGCACTAATTTATTCACAGTTCATGGGCCTCCCTGGTGGCGCAGTGGTTGAGAGTCCGCCTGCCGATGCAGGGGATACGGGTTCGTGCCCCGGTCTGGGAGGATCCCATATGCCGCGGAGCGGCTGGGCCCGTGAGCCATGGCCGCTGGGCCTGCGTGTCCGGAGCCTGTGCTCCGCAACGGGGGAGGCCACAACAGTGAGAGGCCCGCGTACCGGAAAAAAAAAAAAAAAAAAAAAGAGTATCTTCCTGTAAGAGCAAAGAACACGTTTGATTTTCCTGGTTTGCGTTTTCTAATTCACATTCATATTTCTCCTGAAGGTTCTTCTCACTTGGCTCACACTGGCTGACTAAGTTCTCCTTTAGCTGGTTTAAATGATTTACTTCTGCTTCATGTTCTTTAGCAGATGCTTCAATTTGGCACTTCAATTCTTTCACCTCTTCTTGGTGTGTAGATTTCAACTGTAAAAGTTCCTCTCGCAAACTATTAATTTCTTTTTGGTACTGCTGAGAATTAGCCTCAGTGACTCCTTGGAGATGAGTAATTTCTCACTCCTTTTCATTTGTGGCAACTTCTAACTGCTTTTGCAGACATAAAATCTGCTCCTCAAAGGCTGGCTTAATTTTCTGAATCTCTTCCTGTAGTTTTTTAACATTATCTTCAGAATCACTCTGAAATTTGATTTGTTCTGAAAGCTCTAATTGTTTTTTTTTTTTGCTGCTTCTTCCAGTTCCTTTTGCCAACCAGCTTTATCGTTACTGTATTTGGAATGTACTGCCATTAATTCATTTTTCAAATTTTCCATTTCTTTCACATAGTTTCTTTGTGATTGTTCAAACTCCTCGTGCACATCTTCCAACTTAGTTGCAGAATCCTCAACCTCTTGCTTCATTTAAATATTTTCCTTCTTCAAAGAAACACACCGTTGCTCAGTCTCTGCTCTTTCCAAAAGAATAGCATCCAGACGTATGGTCAACGCCTTAATAATATCATCAGTTCCTCCAGCAACAGGTTTCAATCTCAATTCTTCAATTTCTTTCTCCAATTCTGTACATCTTGATTTAGCTTTCTGTATTAGCATCATCTGCTTCTTGGCAAACTTGATAAGATCTTCCTTGGGCAATGTTTCCAGCTTGGATTTCCCGATCCCAGGAGCGGCCGGCGAGGCCACCCCGTCGTGAACACGCTCCTCCATGGCTACCCGCAGCCTGCACTTCCGCCCGCCGACTCCCACGGAGCCCCGCCGCGGGTCAAAGGTCGCGCTTCTCCTAGAATAATTATTCTTGAGTGAACCGAATGAGACATTTTCCACAGTACCTTCAGCTGGGTCATTTATAGGGTGCACCCTAAAATGTGGCCGGATGCGGATCTTTTTCAGCCAGCCTGGGGTTGATATTCTTGACCTCTGATGAGTGTTTCTTCTACTCCTCGCATTCTGGGAGCAGTATCCTGGGAAATGCATTACAATAGAGACAACTATTGACATCTTGCTGGCAGAAGACCATGGGGAAATTAGCACTAATTTATTCACAGTTCATGGGCCTCCCTGGTGGCGCAGTGGTTGAGAGTCCGCCTGCCGATGCAGGGGATACGGGTTCGTGCCCCGGTCTGGGAGGATCCCATATGCCGCGGAGCGGCTGGGCCCGTGAGCCATGGCCGCTGGGCCTGCGTGTCCGGAGCCTGTGCTCCGCAACGGGGGAGGCCACAACAGTGAGAGGCCCGCGTACCGGAAAAAAAAAAAAAAAAAAAAAGAGTATCTTCCTGTAAGAGCAAAGAACACGTTTGATTTTCCTGGTTTGCGTTTTCTAATTCACATTCATATTTCTCCTGAAGGTTCTTCTCACTTGGCTCACACTGGCTGACTAAGTTCTCCTTTAGCTGGTTTAAATGATTTACTTCTGCTTCATGTTCTTTAGCAGATGCTTCAATTTGGCACTTCAATTCTTTCACCTCTTCTTGGTGTGTAGATTTCAACTGTAAAAGTTCTTCTCGCAAACTATTAATTTCTTTTTGGTACTGCTGAGAATTAGCCTCAGTGACTCCTTGGAGATGAGTAATTTCTCACTCCTTTTCATTTGTGGCAACTTCTAACTGCTTTTGCAGACATAAAATCTGCTCCTCAAAGGCTGGCTTAATTTTCTGAATCTCTTCCTGTAGTTTTTTAACATTATCTTCAGAATCACTCTGAAATTTGATTTGTTCTGAAAGCTCTAATTGTTTTTTTTTTGCTGCTTCTTCCAGTTCCTTTTGCCAACCAGCTTTATCGTTACTGTATTTGGAATGTACTGCCATTAATTCATTTTTCAAATTTTCCATTTCTTTCACATAGTTTCTTTGTGATTGTTCAAACTCCTCGTGCACATCTTCCAACTTAGTTGCAGAATCCTCAACCTCTTGCTTCATTTAAATATTTTCCTTCTTCAAAGAAACACACCGTTGCTCAGTCTCTGCTCTTTCCAAAAGAATAGCATCCAGACGTATGGTCAACGCCTTAATAATATCATCAGTTCCTCCAGCAACAGGTTTCAATCTCAATTCTTCAATTTCTTTCTCCAATTCTGTACATCTTGATTTAGCTTTCTGTATTAGCATCATCTGCTTCTTGGCAAACTTGATAAGATCTTCCTTGGGCAATGTTTCCAGCTTGGATTTCCCGATCCCAGGAGCGGCCGGCGAGGCCACCCCGTCGTGAACACGCTCCTCCATGGCTACCCGCAGCCCGCACTTCCGCCCGCCGACTCCCACGGAGCCCCGCCGCGGGTCAAAGGTCGCGCTTCTCCTAGAATAATTATTCTTGAGTGAACCGAATGAGACATTTTCCACAGTACCTTCAGCTGGGTCATTTATAGGGTGCACCCTAAAATGTGGCCGGATGCGGATCTTTTTCAGCCAGCCTGGGGTTGATATTCTTGACCTCTGATGAGTGTTTCTTCTACTCCTCGCATTCTGGGAGCAGTATCCTGGGAAATGCATTACAATAGAGACAACTATTGACATCTTGCTGGCAGAAGACCATGGGGAAATTAGCACTAATTTATTCACAGTTCATGGGCCTCCCTGGTGGCGCAGTGGTTGAGAGTCCGCCTGCCGATGCAGGGGATACGGGTTCGTGCCCCGGTCTGGGAGGATCCCATATGCCGCGGAGCGGCTGGGCCCGTGAGCCATGGCCGCTGGGCCTGCGTGTCCAGAGCCTGTGCTCCGCAACGGGGGAGGCCACAACAGTGAGAGGCCCGCGTACCGGAAAAAAAAAAAAAAAAAAAAAAGAGTATCTTCCTGTAAGAGCAAAGAACACGTTTGATTTTCCTGGTTTGCGTTTTCTAATTCACATTCATATTTCTCCTGAAGGTTCTTCTCACTTGGCTCACACTGGCTGACTAAGTTCTCCTTTAGCTGGTTTAAATGATTTACTTCTGCTTCATGTTCTTTAGCAGATGCTTCAATTTGGCACTTCAATTCTTTCACCTCTTCTTGGTGTGTAGATTTCAACTGTAAAAGTTCTTCTCGCAAACTATTAATTTCTTTTTGGTACTGCTGAGAATTAGCCTCAGTGACTCCTTGGAGATGAGTAATTTCTCACTCCTTTTCATTTGTGGCAACTTCTAACTGCTTTTGCAGACATAAAATCTGCTCCTCAAAGGCTGGCTTAATTTTCTGAATCTCTTCCTGTAGTTTTTTAACATTATCTTCAGAATCACTCTGAAATTTGATTTGTTCTGAAAGCTCTAATTGTTTTTTTTTTTTTTTTGCTGCTTCTTCCAGTTCCTTTTGCCAACCAGCTTTATCGTTACTGTATTTGGAATGTACTGCCATTAATTCATTTTTCAAATTTTCCATTTCTTTCACATAGTTTCTTTGTGATTGTTCAAACTCCTCGTGCACATCTTCCAACTTAGTTGCAGAATCCTCAACCTCTTGCTTCATTTAAATATTTTCCTTCTTCAAAGAAACACACCGTTGCTCAGTCTCTGCTCTTTCCAAAAGAATAGCATCCAGACGTATGGTCAATGCCTTAATAATATCATCAGTTCCTCCAGCAACAGGTTTCAATCTCAATTCTTCAATTTCTTTCTCCAATTCTGTACATCTTGATTTAGCTTTCTGTATTAGCATCATCTGCTTCTTGGCAAACTTGATAAGATCTTCCTTGGGCAATGTTTCCAGCTTGGATTTCCCGATCCCAGGAGCGGCCGGCGAGGCCACCCCGTCGTGAACACGCTCCTCCATGGCTACCCGCAGCCCGCACTTCCGCCCGCCGACTCCCACGGAGCCCCGCCGCGGGTCAAAGGTCGCGCTTCTCCTAGAATAATTATTCTTGAGTGAACCGAATGAGACATTTTCCACAGTACCTTCAGCTGGGTCATTTATAGGGTGCACCCTAAAATGTGGCCGGATGCGGATCTTTTTCAGCCAGCCTGGGGTTGATATTCTTGACCTCTGATGAGTGTTTCTTCTACTCCTCGCATTCTGGGAGCAGTATCCTGGGAAATGCATTACAATAGAGACAACTATTGACATCTTGCTGGCAGAAGACCATGGGGAAATTAGCACTAATTTATTCACAGTTCATGGGCCTCCCTGGTGGCGCAGTGGCTGAGAGTCCGCCTGCCGATGCAGGGGATACGGGTTCGTGCCCCGGTCTGGGAGGATCCCATATGCCGCGGAGCGGCTGGGCCCGTGAGCCATGGCCGCTGGGCCTGCGTGTCCGGAGTCTGTGCTCCGCAACGGGGGAGGCCACAACAGTGAGAGGCCCGCGTACCGGGAAAAAAAAAAAAAAAAAGAGTATCTTCCTGTAAGAGCAAAGAACACGTTTGATTTTCCTGGTTTGCGTTTTCTAATTCACATTCATATTTCTCCTGAAGGTTCTTCTCACTTGGCTCACACTGGCTGACTAAGTTCTCCTTTAGCTGGTTTAAATGATTTACTTCTGCTTCATGTTCTTTAGCAGATGCTTCAATTTGGCACTTCAATTCTTTCACCTCTTCTTGGTGTGTAGATTTCAACTGTAAAAGTTCTTCTCGCAAACTATTAATTTCTTTTTGGTACTGCTGAGAATTAGCCTCAGTGACTCCTTGGAGATGAGTAATTTCTCACTCCTTTTCATTTGTGGCAACTTCTAACTGCTTTTGCAGACATAAAATCTGCTCCTCAAAGGCTGGCTTAATTTTCTGAATCTCTTCCTGTAGTTTTTTAACATTATCTTCAGAATCACTCTGAAATTTGATTTGTTCTGAAAGCTCTAATTGTTTTTTTTTTTTGCTGCTTCTTCCAGTTCCTTTTGCCAACCAGCTTTATCGTTACTGTATTTGGAATGTACTGCCATTAATTCATTTTTCAAATTTTCCATTTCTTTCACATAGTTTCTTTGTGATTGTTCAAACTCCTCGTGCACATCTTCCAACTTAGTTGCAGAATCCTCAACATCTTGCTTCATTTAAATATTTTCCTTCTTCAAAGAAACACACCGTTGCTCAGTCTCTGCTCTTTCCAAAAGAATAGCATCCAGACGTATGGTCAATGCCTTAATAATATCATCAGTTCCTCCAGCAACAGGTTTCAATCTCAATTCTTCAATTTCTTTCTCCAATTCTGTACATCTTGATTTAGCTTTCTGTATTAGCATCATCTGCTTCTTGGCAAACTTGATAAGATCTTCCTTGGGCAATGTTTCCAGCTTGGATTTCCCGATCCCAGCAGCGGCCGGCGAGGCCACCCCGTCGTGAACACGCTCCTCCATGGCTACCCGCAGCCCGCACTTCCGCCCGCCGACTCCCACGGAGCCCCGCCGCGGGTCAAAGGTCGCGCTTCTCCTAGAATAATTATTCTTGAGTGAACCGAATGAGACATTTTCCACAGTACCTTCAGCTGGGTCATTTATAGTGTGCACCCTAAAATGTGGCCGGATGCGGATCTTTTTCAGCCAGCCTGGGGTTGATATTCTTGACCTCTGATGAGTGTTTCTTCTACTCCTTGCATTCTGGGAGCAGTATACTGGGAAATGCATTACAATAGAGACAACTATTGACATCTTGCTGGCAGAAGACCATGGGGAAATTAGCACTAATTTATTCACAGTTCATGGGCCTCCCTGGTGGCGCAGTGGTTGAGAGTCCGCCTGCCAATGCAGGGGATACGGGTTCGTGCCCCGGTCTGGGAGGATCCCATATGCCGCGGAGCGGCTGGGCCCGTGAGCCATGGCCGCTGGGCCTGCGTGTCCGGAGCCTGTGCTCCGCAACGGGGGAGGCCACAACAGTGAGAGGCCCGCGTACTGGAAAAAAAAAAAAAAAAAAAAAGAGTATCTTCCTGTAAGAGCAAAGAACACGTTTGATTTTCCTGGTTTGCGTTTTCTAATTCACATTCATATTTCTCCTGAAGGTTCTTCTCACTTGGCTCACACTGGCTGACTAAGTTCTCCTTTAGCTGGTTTAAATGATTTACTTCTGCTTCATGTTCTTTAGCAGATGCTTCAATTTGGCACTTCAATTCTTTCACCTCTTCTTGGTGTGTAGATTTCAACTGTAAAAGTTCCTCTCGCAAACTATTAATTTCTTTTTGGTACTGCTGAGAATTAGCCTCAGTGACTCCTTGGAGATGAGTAATTTCTCACTCCTTTTCATTTGTGGCAACTTCTAACTGCTTTTGCAGACATAAAATCTGCTCCTCAAAGGCTGGCTTAATTTTCTGAATCTCTTCCTGTAGTTTTTTAACATTATCTTCAGAATCACTCTGAAATTTGATTTGTTCTGAAAGCTCTAATTGTTTTTTTTTTTTTGCTGCTTCTTCCAGTTCCTTTTGCCAACCAGCTTTATCGTTACTGTATTTGGAATGTACTGCCATTAATTCATTTTTCAAATTTTCCATTTCTTTCACATAGTTTCTTTGTGATTGTTCAAACTCCTCGTGCACATCTTCCAACTTAGTTGCAGAATCCTCAACCTCTTGCTTCATTTAAATATTTTCCTTCTTCAAAGAAACACACCGTTGCTCAGTCTCTGCTCTTTCCAAAAGAATAGCATCCAGACGTATGGTCAACGCCTTAATAATATCATCAGTTCCTCCAGCAACAGGTTTCAATCTCAATTCTTCAATTTCTTTCTCCAATTCTGTACATCTTGATTTAGCTTTCTGTATTAGCATCATCTGCTTCTTGGCAAACTTGATAAGATCTTCCTTGGGCAATGTTTCCAGCTTGGATTTCCCGATCCCAGGAGCGGCCGGCGAGGCCACCCCGTCGTGAACACGCTCCTCCATGGCTACCCGCAGCCCGCACTTCCGCCCGCCGACTCCCACGGAGCCCCGCCGCGGGTCAAAGGTCGCGCTAGAATAATTATTCTTGAGTGAACCGAATGAGACATTTTCCACAGTACCTTCAGCTGGGTCATTTATAGGGTGCACCCTAAAATGTGGCCGGATGCGGATCTTTTTCAGCCAGCCTGGGGTTGATATTCTTGACCTCTGATGAGTGTTTCTTCTACTCCTCGCATTCTGGGAGCAGTATCCTGGGAAATGCATTACAATAGAGACAACTATTGACATCTTGCTGGCAGAAGACCATGGGGAAATTAGCACTAATTTATTCACAGTTCATGGGCCTCCCTGGTGGCGCAGTGGCTGAGAGTCCGCCTGCCGATGCAGGGGATACGGGTTCGTGCCCCGGTCTGGGAGGATCCCATATGCCGCGGAGCGGCTGGGCCCGTGAGCCATGGCCGCTGGGCCTGCGTGTCCGGAGCCTGTGCTCCTCAACGCGGGAGGCCACAACAGTGAGAGGCCCGCGTACCGGGAAAAAAAAAAAAAAAAAAAAGAGTATCTTCCTGTAAGAGCAAAGAACACGTTTGATTTTCCTGGTTTGCATTTTCTAATTCACATTCATATTTCTCCTGAAGGTTCTTCTCACTTGGCTCACACTGGCTGACTAAGTTCTCCTTTAGCTGGTTTAAATGATTTACTTCTGCTTCATGTTCTTTAGCAGATGCTTCAATTTGGCACTTCAATTCTTTCACCTCTTCTTGGTGTGTAGATTTCAACTGTAAAAGTTCTTCTCGCAAACTATTAATTTCTTTTTGGTACTGCTGAGAATTAGCCTCAGTGACTCCTTGGAGATGAGTAATTTCTCACTCCTTTTCATTTGTGGCAACTTCTAACTGCTTTTGCAGACATAAAATCTGCTCCTCAAAGGCTGGCTTAATTTTCTGAATCTCTTCCTGTAGTTTTTTAACATTATCTTCAGAATCACTCTGAAATTTGATTTGTTCTGAAAGCTCTAATTGTTTTTTTTTTTTGCTGCTTCTTCCAGTTCCTTTTGCCAACCAGCTTTATCGTTACTGTATTTGGAATGTACTGCCATTAATTCATTTTTCAAATTTTCCATTTCTTTCACATAGTTTCTTTGTGATTGTTCAAACTCCTCGTGCACATCTTCCAACTTAGTTGCAGAATCCTCAACCTCTTGCTTCATTTAAATATTTTCCTTCTTCAAAGAAACACACCGTTGCTCAGTCTCTGCTCTTTCCAAAAGAATAGCATCCAGACGTATGGTCAATGCCTTAATAATATCATCAGTTCCTCCAGCAACAGGTTTCAATCTCAATTCTTCAATTTCTTTCTCCAATTCTGTACATCTTGATTTAGCTTTCTGTATTAGCATCATCTGCTTCTTGGCAAACTTGATAAGATCTTCCTTGGGCAATGTTTCCAGCTTGGATTTCCCGATCCCAGCAGCGGCCGGCGAGGCCACCCCGTCGTGAACACGCTCCTCCATGGCTACCCGCAGCCCGCACTTCCGCCCGCCGACTCCCACGGAGCCCCGCCGCGGGTCAAAGGTCGCGCTTCTCCTAGAATAATTATTCTTGAGTGAACCGAATGAGACATTTTCCACAGTACCTTCAGCTGGGTCATTTATAGGGTGCACCCTAAAATGTGGCCGGATGCGGATCTTTTTCAGCCAGCCTGGGGTTGATATTCTTGACCTCTGATGAGTGTTTCTTCTACTCCTCGCATTCTGGGAGCAGTATCCTGGGAAATGCATTACAATAGAGACAACTATTGACATCTTGCTGGCAGAAGACCATGGGGAAATTAGCACTAATTTATTCACAGTTCATGGGCCTCCCTGGTGGCGCAGTGGTTGAGAGTCCGCCTGCCGATGCAGGGGATACGGGTTCGTGCCCCGGTCTGGGAGGATCCCATATGCCGCGGAGCGGCTGGGCCCGTGAGCCATGGCCGCTGGGCCTGCGTGTCCGGAGCCTGTGCTCCACAACGGGGGAGGCCACAACAGTGAGAGGCCCGCGTACCGGAAAAAAAAAAAAAAAAAAAAGAGTATCTTCCTGTAAGAGCAAAGAACACGTTTGATTTTCCTGGTTTGCGTTTTCTAATTCACATTCATATTTCTCCTGAAGGTTCTTCTCACTTGGCTCACACTGGCTGACTAAGTTCTCCTTTAGCTGGTTTAAATGATTTACTTCTGCTTCATGTTCTTTAGCAGATGCTTCAATTTGGCACTTCAATTCTTTCACCTCTTCTTGGTGTGTAGATTTCAACTGTAAAAGTTCTTCTCGCAAACTATTAATTTCTTTTTGGTACTGCTGAGAATTAGCCTCAGTGACTCCTTGGAGATGAGTAATTTCTCACTCCTTTTCATTTGTGGCAACTTCTAACTGCTTTTGCAGACATAAAATCTGCTCCTCAAAGGCTGGCTTAATTTTCTGAATCTCTTCCTGTAGTTTTTTAACATTATCTTCAGAATCACTCTGAAATTTGATTTGTTCTGAAAGCTCTAATTGTTTTTTTTTTTTGCTGCTTCTTCCAGTTCCTTTTGCCAACCAGCTTTATCGTTACTGTATTTGGAATGTACTGCCATTAATTCATTTTTCAAATTTTCCATTTCTTTCACATAGTTTCTTTGTGATTGTTCAAACTCCTCGTGCACATCTTCCAACTTAGTTGCAGAATCCTCAACCTCTTGCTTCATTTAAATATTTTCCTTCTTCAAAGAAACACACCGTTGCTCAGTCTCTGCTCTTTCCAAAAGAATAGCATCCAGACGTATGGTCAACGCCTTAATAATATCATCAGTTCCTCCAGCAACAGGTTTCAATCTCAATTCTTCAATTTCTTTCTCCAATTCTGTACATCTTGATTTAGCTTTCTGTATTAGCATCATCTGCTTCTTGGCAAACTTGATAAGATCTTCCTTGGGCAATGTTTCCAGCTTGGATTTCCCGATCCCAGGAGCGGCCGGCGAGGCCACCCCGTCGTGAACACGCTCCTCCATGGCTACCCGCAGCCCGCACTTCCGCCCGCCGACTCCCACGGAGCCCCGCCGCGGGTCAAAGGTCGCGCTTCTCCTAGAATAATTATTCTTGAGTGAACCGAATGAGACATTTTCCACAGTACCTTCAGCTGGGTCATTTATAGGGTGCACCCTAAAATGTGGCCGGATGCGGATCTTTTTCAGCCAGCCTGGGGTTGATATTCTTGACCTCTGTTGAGTGTTTCTTCTACTCCTCGCATTCTGGGAGCAGTATCCTGGGAAATGCATTACAATAGAGACAACTATTGACATCTTGCTGGCAGAAGACCATGGGGAAATTAGCACTAATTTATTCACAGTTCATGGGCCTCCCTGGTGGCGCAGTGGTTGAGAGCCCGCCTGCCGATGCAGGGGATACGGGTTCGTGCCCCGGTCTGGGAGGATCCCATATGCCGCGGAGCGGCTGGGCCCGTGAGCCATGGCCGCTGGGCCTGCGTGTCCGGAGCCTGTGCTCCGCAATGGGGGAGGCCACAACAGTGAGAGGCCCGCGTACCGGAAAAAAAAAAAAAAAAAAAGAGTATCTTCCTGTAAGAGCAAAGAACACGTTTGATTTTCCTGGTTTGCGTTTTCTAATTCACATTCATATTTCTCCTGAAGGTTCTTCTCACTTGGCTCACACTGGCTGACTAAGTTCTCCTTTAGCTGGTTTAAATGATTTACTTCTGCTTCATGTTCTTTAGCAGATGCTTCAATTTGGCACTTCAATTCTTTCACCTCTTCTTGGTGTGTAGATTTCAACTGTAAAAGTTCTTCTCGCAAACTATTAATTTCTTTTTGGTACTGCTGAGAATTAGCCTCAGTGACTCCTTGGAGATGAGTAATTTCTCACTCCTTTTCATTTGTGGCAACTTCTAACTGCTTTTGCAGACATAAAATCTGCTCCTCAAAGGCTGGCTTAATTTTCTGAATCTCTTCCTGTAGTTTTTTAACATTATCTTCAGAATCACTCTGAAATTTGATTTGTTCTGAAAGCTCTAATTGTTGTTTTTTTTTTGCTGCTTCTTCCAGTTCCTTTTGCCAACCAGCTTTATCGTTACTGTATTTGGAATGTACTGCCATTAATTCATTTTTCAAATTTTCCATTTCTTTCACATAGTTTCTTTGTGATTGTTCAAACTCCTCGTGCACATCTTCCAACTTAGTTGCAGAATCCTCAACCTCTTGCTTCATTTAAATATTTTCCTTCTTCAAAGAAACACACCGTTGCTCAGTCTCTGCTCTTTCCAAAAGAATAGCATCCAGACGTATGGTCAACGCCTTAATAATATCATCAGTTCCTCCAGCAACAGGTTTCAATCTCAATTCTTCAATTTCTTTCTCCAATTCTGTACATCTTGATTTAGCTTTCTGTATTAGCATCATCTGCTTCTTGGCAAACTTGATAAGATCTTCCTTGGGCAATGTTTCCAGCTTGGATTTCCCGATCCCAGGAGCGGCCGGCGAGGCCACCCTGTCGTGAACACGCTCCTCCATGGCTACCCGCAGCCCGCACTTCCGCCCGCCGACTCCCACGGAGCCCCGCCGCGGGTCAAAGGTCGCGCTTCTCCTAGAATAATTATTCTTGAGTGAACCGAATGAGACATTTTCCACAGTACCTTCAGCTGGGTCATTTATAGGGTGCACCCTAAAATGTGGCCGGATGCGGATCTTTTTCAGCCAGCCTGGGGTTGATATTCTTGACCTCTGTTGAGTGTTTCTTCTACTCCTCGCATTCTGGGAGCAGTATCCTGGGAAATGCATTACAATAGAGACAACTATTGACATCTTGCTGGCAGAAGACCATGGGGAAATTAGCACTAATTTATTCACAGTTCATGGGCCTCCCTGGTGCCGCAGTGGTTGAGAGTCCGCCTGCCGATGCAGGGGATACGGGTTCGTGCCCCGGTCTGGGAGGATCCCATATGCCGCGGAGCGGCTGGGCCCGTGAGCCATGGCCGCTGGGCCTGCGTGTCCGGAGCCTGTGCTCCGCAATGGGGGAGGCCACAACAGTGAGAGGCCCGCGTACCGGAAAAAAAAAAAAAAAAAAAAGAGTATCTTCCTGTAAGAGCAAAGAACACGTTTGATTTTCCTGGTTTGCGTTTTCTAATTCACATTCATATTTCTCCTGAAGGTTCTTCTCACTTGGCTCACACTGGCTGACTAAGTTCTCCTTTAGCTGGTTTAAATGATTTACTTCTGCTTCATGTTCTTTAGCAGATGCTTCAATTTGGCACTTCAATTCTTTCACCTCTTATTGGTGTGTAGATTTCAACTGTAAAAGTTCTTCTCGCAAACTATTAATTTCTTTTTGGTACTGCTGAGAATTAGCCTCAGTGACTCCTTGGAGATGAGTAATTTCTCACTCCTTTTCATTTGTGGCAACTTCTAACTGCTTTTGCAGACATAAAATCTGCTCCTCAAAGGCTGGCTTAATTTTCTGAATCTCTTCCTGTAGTTTTTTAACATTATCTTCAGAATCACTCTGAAATTTGATTTGTTCTGAAAGCTCTAATTGTTTTTTTTTTTTTGCTGCTTCTTCCAGTTCCTTTTGCCAACCAGCTTTATCGTTACTGTATTTGGAATGTACTGCCATTAATTCATTTTTCAAATTTTCCATTTCTTTCACATAGTTTCTTTGTGATTGTTCAAACTCCTCGTGCACATCTTCCAACTTAGTTGCAGAATCCTCAACCTCTTGCTTCATTTAAATATTTTCCTTCTTCAAAGAAACACACCGTTGCTCAGTCTCTGCTCTTTCCAAAAGAATAGCATCCAGACGTATGGTCAATGCCTTAATAATATCATCAGTTCCTCCAGCAACAGGTTTCAATCTCAATTCTTCAATTTCTTTCTCCAATTCTGTACATCTTGATTTAGCTTTCTGTATTAGCATCATCTGCTTCTTGGCAAACTTGATAAGATCTTCCTTGGGCAATGTTTCCAGCTTGGATTTCCCGATCCCAGGAGCGGCCGGCGAGGCCACCCCGTCGTGAACACGCTCCTCCATGGCTACCCGCAGCCCGCACTTCCGCCCGCCGACTCCCATGGAGCCCCGCCGCGGGTCAAAGGTCGCGCTTCTCCTAGAATAATTATTCTTGAGTGAACCGAATGAGACATTTTCCACAGTACCTTCAGCTGGGTCATTTATAGGGTGCACCCTAAAATGTGGCCGGATGCGGATCTTTTTCAGCCAGCCTGGGGTTGATATTCTTGACCTCTGATGAGTGTTTCTTCTACTCCTCGCATTCTGGGAGCAGTATCCTGGGAAATGCATTACAATAGAGACAACTATTGACATCTTGCTGGCAGAAGACCATGGGGAAATTAGCACTAATTTATTCACAGTTCATGGGCCTCCCTGGTGGCGCAGTGGTTGAGAGTCCGCCTGCCGATGCAGGGGATACGGGTTCGTGCCCCGGTCTGGGAGGATCCCATATGCCGCGGAGCGGCTGGGCCCGTGAGCCATGGCCGCTGGGCCTGCGTGTCCGGAGCCTGTGCTCCGCAACGGGGGAGGCCACAACAGTGAGAGGCCCGCGTACCGGAAAAAAAAAAAAAAAAAAAGAGTATCTTCCTGTAAGAGCAAAGAACACGTTTGATTTTCCTGGTTTGCGTTTTCTAATTCACATTCATATTTCTCCTGAAGGTTCTTCTCACTTGGCTCACACTGGCTGACTAAGTTCTCCTTTAGCTGGTTTAAATGATTTACTTCTGCTTCATGTTCTTTAGCAGATGCTTCAATTTGGCACTTCAATTCTTTCACCTCTTCTTGGTGTGTAGATTTCAACTGTAAAAGTTCTTCTCGCAAACTATTAATTTCTTTTTGGTACTGCTGAGAATTAGCCTCAGTGACTCCTTGGAGATGAGTAATTTCTCACTCCTTTTCATTTGTGGCAACTTCTAACTGCTTTTGCAGACATAAAATCTGCTCCTCAAAGGCTGGCTTAATTTTCTGAATCTCTTCCTGTAGTTTTTTAACATTATCTTCAGAATCACTCTGAAATTTGATTTGTTCTGAAAGCTCTAATTGTTTTTTTTTTTTGCTGCTTCTTCCAGTTCCTTTTGCCAACCAGCTTTATCGTTACTGTATTTGGAATGTACTGCCATTAATTCATTTTTCAAATTTTCCATTTCTTTCACATAGTTTCTTTGTGATTGTTCAAACTCCTCGTGCACATCTTCCAACTTAGTTGCAGAATCCTCAACCTCTTGCTTCATTTAAATATTTTCCTTCTTCAAAGAAACACACCGTTGCTCAGTCTCTGCTCTTTCCAAAAGAATAGCATCCAGACGTATGGTCAACGCCTTAATAATATCATCAGTTCCTCCAGCAACAGGTTTCAATCTCAATTCTTCAATTTCTTTCTCCAATTCTGTACATCTTGATTTAGCTTTCTGTATTAGCATCATCTGCTTCTTGGCAAACTTGATAAGATCTTCCTTGGGCAATGTTTCCAGCTTGGATTTCCCGATCCCAGGAGCGGCCGGCGAGGCCACCCCGTCGTGAACACGCTCCTCCATGGCTACCCGCAGCCCGCACTTCCGCCCGCCGACTCCCACGGAGCCCCGCCGCGGGTCAAAGGTCGCGCTTCTCCTAGAATAATTATTCTTGAGTGAACCGAATGAGACATTTTCCACAGTACCTTCAGCTGGGTCATTTATAGGGTGCACCCTAAAATGTGGCCGGATGCGGATCTTTTTCAGCCAGCCTGGGGTTGATATTCTTGACCTCTGATGAGTGTTTCTTCTACTCCTCGCATTCTGGGAGCAGTATCCTGGGAAATGCATTACAATAGAGACAACTATTGACATCTTGCTGGCAGAAGACCATGGGGAAATTAGCACTAATTTATTCACAGTTCATGGGCCTCCCTGGTGGCGCAGTGGCTGAGAGTCCGCCTGCCGATGCAGGGGATACGGGTTCGTGCCCCGGTCTGGGAGGATCCCATATGCCGCGGAGCGGCTGGGCCCGTGAGCCATGGCCGCTGGGCCTGCGTGTCCGGAGCCTGTGCTCCGCAACGGGGGAGGCCACAACAGTGAGAGGCCCGCGTACTGGAAAAAAAAAAAAAAAAAAAAAGAGTATCTTCCTGTAAGAGCAAAGAACACGTTTGATTTTCCTGGTTTGCGTTTTCTAATTCACATTCATATTTCTCCTGAAGGTTCTTCTCACTTGGCTCACACTGGCTGACTAAGTTCTCCTTTAGCTGGTTTAAATGATTTACTTCTGCTTCATGTTCTTTAGCAGATGCTTCAATTTGGCACTTCAATTCTTTCACCTCTTCTTGGTGTGTAGATTTCAACTGTAAAAGTTCCTCTCGCAAACTATTAATTTCTTTTTGGTACTGCTGAGAATTAGCCTCAGTGACTCCTTGGAGATGAGTAATTTCTCACTCCTTTTCATTTGTGGCAACTTCTAACTGCTTTTGCAGACATAAAATCTGCTCCTCAAAGGCTGGCTTAATTTTCTGAATCTCTTCCTGTAGTTTTTTAACATTATCTTCAGAATCACTCTGAAATTTGATTTGTTCTGAAAGCTCTAATTGTTTTTTTTTTTTTGCTGCTTCTTCCAGTTCCTTTTGCCAACCAGCTTTATCGTTACTGTATTTGGAATGTACTGCCATTAATTCATTTTTCAAATTTTCCATTTCTTTCACATAGTTTCTTTGTGATTGTTCAAACTCCTCGTGCACATCTTCCAACTTAGTTGCAGAATCCTCAACCTCTTGCTTCATTTAAATATTTTCCTTCTTCAAAGAAACACACCGTTGCTCAGTCTCTGCTCTTTCCAAAAGAATAGCATCCAGACGTATGGTCAACGCCTTAATAATATCATCAGTTCCTCCAGCAACAGGTTTCAATCTCAATTCTTCAATTTCTTTCTCCAATTCTGTACATCTTGATTTAGCTTTCTGTATTAGCATCATCTGCTTCTTGGCAAACTTGATAAGATCTTCCTTGGGCAATGTTTCCAGCTTGGATTTCCCGATCCCAGGAGCGGCCGGCGAGGCCACCCCGTCGTGAACACGCTCCTCCATGGCTACCCGCAGCCCGCACTTCCGCCCGCCGACTCCCACGGAGCCCCGCCGCGGGTCAAAGGTCGCGCTAGAATAATTATTCTTGAGTGAACCGAATGAGACATTTTCCACAGTACCTTCAGCTGGGTCATTTATAGGGTGCACCCTAAAATGTGGCCGGATGCGGATCTTTTTCAGCCAGCCTGGGGTTGATATTCTTGACCTCTGATGAGTGTTTCTTCTACTCCTCGCATTCTGGGAGCAGTATCCTGGGAAATGCATTACAATAGAGACAACTATTGACATCTTGCTGGCAGAAGACCATGGGGAAATTAGCACTAATTTATTCACAGTTCATGAGCCTCCCTGGTGGCGCAGTGGCTGAGAGTCCGCCTGCCGATGCAGGGGATACGGGTTCGTGCCCCGGTCTGGGAGGATCCCATATGCCGCGGAGCGGCTGGGCCCGTGAGCCATGGCCGCTGGGCCTGCGTGTCCGGAGCCTGTGCTCCTCAACGGGGGAGGCCACAACAGTGAGAGGCCCGCGTACCGGGAAAAAAAAAAAAAAAAAGAGTATCTTCCTGTAAGAGCAAGGAACACGTTTGATTTTCCTGGTTTGCATTTTCTAATTCACATTCATATTTCTCCTGAAGGTTCTTCTCACTTGGCTCACACTGGCTGACTAAGTTCTCCTTTAGCTGGTTTAAATGATTTACTTCTGCTTCATGTTCTTTAGCAGATGCTTCAATTTGGCACTTCAATTCTTTCACCTCTTCTTGGTGTGTAGATTTCAACTGTAAAAGTTCTTCTCGCAAACTATTAATTTCTTTTTGGTACTGCTGAGAATTAGCCTCAGTGACTCCTTGGAGATGAGTAATTTCTCACTCCTTTTCATTTGTGGCAACTTCTAACTGCTTTTGCAGACATAAAATCTGCTCCTCAAAGGCTGGCTTAATTTTCTGAATCTCTTCCTGTAGTTTTTTAACATTATCTTCAGAATCACTCTGAAATTTGATTTGTTCTGAAAGCTCTAATTGTTTTTTTTTTTGCTGCTTCTTCCAGTTCCTTTTGCCAACCAGCTTTATCGTTACTGTATTTGGAATGTACTGCCATTAATTCATTTTTCAAATTTTCCATTTCTTTCACATAGTTTCTTTGTGATTGTTCAAACTCCTCGTGCACATCTTCCAACTTAGTTGCAGAATCCTCAACCTCTTGCTTCATTTAAATATTTTCCTTCTTCAAAGAAACACACCGTTGCTCAGTCTCTGCTCTTTCCAAAAGAATAGCATCCAGACGTATGGTCAATGCCTTAATAATATCATCAGTTCCTCCAGCAACAGGTTTCAATCTCAATTCTTCAATTTCTTTCTCCAATTCTGTACATCTTGATTTAGCTTTCTGTATTAGCATCATCTGCTTCTTGGCAAACTTGATAAGATCTTCCTTGGGCAATGTTTCCAGCTTGGATTTCCCGATCCCAGCAGCGGCCGGCGAGGCCACCCCGTCGTGAACACGCTCCTCCATGGCTACCCACAGCCCGCACTTCCGCCCGCCGACTCCCACGGAGCCCCGCCGCGGGTCAAAGGTCGCGCTTCTCCTAGAATAATTATTCTTGAGTGAACCGAATGAGACATTTTCCACAGTACCTTCAGCTGGGTCATTTATAGGGTGCACCCTAAAATGTGGCTGGATGCGGATCTTTTTCAGCCAGCCTGGGGTTGATATTCTTGACCTCTGATGAGTGTTTCTTCTACTCCTCGCATTCTGGGAGCAGTATCCTGGGAAATGCATTACAATAGAGACAACTATTGACATCTTGCTGGCAGAAGACCATGGGGAAATTAGCACTAATTTATTCACAGTTCATGGGCCTCCCTGGTGGCGCAGTGGCTGAGAGTCCGCCTGCCGATGCAGGGGATACGGGTTCGTGCCCCGGTCTGGGAGGATCCCATATGCCGCGGAGCGGCTGGGCCCGTGAGCCATGGCCGCTGGGCCTGCGTGTCCGGAGCCTGTGCTCCTCAACGGGGGAGGCCACAACAGTGAGAGGCCCGCGTACCGGGAAAAAAAAAAAAAAAAAGAGTATCTTCCTGTAAGAGCAAAGAACACGTTTGATTTTCCTGGTTTGCATTTTCTAATTCACATTCATATTTCTCCTGAAGGTTCTTCTCACTTGGCTCACACTGGCTGACTAAGTTCTCCTTTAGCTGGTTTAAATGATTTACTTCTGCTTCATGTTCTTTAGCAGATGCTTCAATTTGGCACTTCAATTCTTTCACCTCTTCTTGGTGTGTAGATTTCAACTGTAAAAGTTCTTCTCGCAAACTATTAATTTCTTTTTGGTACTGCTGAGAATTAGCCTCAGTGACTCCTTGGAGATGAGTAATTTCTCACTCCTTTTCATTTGTGGCAACTTCTAACTGCTTTTGCAGACATAAAATCTGCTCCTCAAAGGCTGGCTTAATTTTCTGAATCTCTTCCTGTAGTTTTTTAACATTATCTTCAGAATCACTCTGAAATTTGATTTGTTCTGAAAGCTCTAATTGTTTTTTTTTTTTGCTGCTTCTTCCAGTTCCTTTTGCCAACCAGCTTTATCGTTACTGTATTTGGAATGTACTGCCATTAATTCATTTTTCAAATTTTCCATTTCTTTCACATAGTTTCTTTGTGATTGTTCAAACTCCTCGTGCACATCTTCCAACTTAGTTGCAGAATCCTCAACCTCTTGCTTCATTTAAATATTTTCCTTCTTCAAAGAAACACACCGTTGCTCAGTCTCTGCTCTTTCCAAAAGAATAGCATCCAGACGTATGGTCAACGCCTTAATAATATCATCAGTTCCTCCAGCAACAGGTTTCAATCTCAATTCTTCAATTTCTTTCTCCAATTCTGTACATCTTGATTTAGCTTTCTGTATTAGCATCATCTGCTTCTTGGCAAACTTGATAAGATCTTCCTTGGGCAATGTTTCCAGCTTGGATTTCCCGATCCCAGCAGCGGCCGGCGAGGCCACCCCGTCGTGAACACGCTCCTCCATGGCTACCCGCAGCCCGCACTTCCGCCCGCCGACTCCCACGGAGCCCCGCCGCGGGTCAAAGGTCGCGCTTCTCCTAGAATAATTATTCTTGAGTGAACCGAATGAGACATTTTCCACAGTACCTTCAGCTGGGTCATTTATAGGGTGCACCCTAAAATGTGGCCGGATGCGGATCTTTTTCAGCCAGCCTGGGGTTGATATTCTTGACCTCTGATGAGTGTTTCTTCTACTCCTCGCATTCTGGGAGCAGTATCCTGGGAAATGCATTACAATAGAGACAACTATTGACATCTTGCTGGCAGAAGACCATGGGGAAATTAGCACTAATTTATTCACAGTTCATGGGCCTCCCTGGTGGCGCAGTGGCTGAGAGTCCGCCTGCCGATGCAGGGGATACGGGTTCGTGCCCCGTTCTGGGAGGATCCCATATGCCGCGGAGCGGCTGGGCCCGTGAGCCATGGCCGCTGGGCCTGCGTGTCCGGAGCCTGTGCTCCTCAACGGGGGAGGCCACAACAGTGAGAGGCCCGCGTACCGGGAAAAAAAAAAAAAAAAAAAGAGTATCTTCCTGTAAGAGCAAGGAACACGTTTGATTTTCCTGGTTTGCATTTTCTAATTCACATTCATATTTCTCCTGAAGGTTCTTCTCACTTGGCTCACACTGGCTGACTAAGTTCTCCTTTAGCTGGTTTAAATGATTTACTTCTGCTTCATGTTCTTTAGCAGATGCTTCAATTTGGCACTTCAATTCTTTCACCTCTTCTTGGTGTGTAGATTTCAACTGTAAAAGTTCTTCTCGCAAACTATTAATTTCTTTTTGGTACTGCTGAGAATTAGCCTCAGTGACTCCTTGGAGATGAGTAATTTCTCACTCCTTTTCATTTGTGGCAACTTCTAACTGCTTTTGCAGACATAAAATCTGCTCCTCAAAGGCTGGCTTAATTTTCTGAATCTCTTCCTGTAGTTTTTTAACATTATCTTCAGAATCACTCTGAAATTTGATTTGTTCTGAAAGCTCTAATTGTTTTTTTTTTTTTTGCTGCTTCTTCCAGTTCCTTTTGCCAACCAGCTTTATCGTTACTGTATTTGGAATGTACTGCCATTAATTCATTTTTCAAATTTTCCATTTCTTTCACATAGTTTCTTTGTGATTGTTCAAACTCCTCGTGCACATCTTCCAACTTAGTTGCAGAATCCTCAACCTCTTGCTTCATTTAAATATTTTCCTTCTTCAAAGAAACACACCGTTGCTCAGTCTCTGCTCTTTCCAAAAGAATAGCATCCAGACGTATGGTCAACGCCTTAATAATATCATCAGTTCCTCCAGCAACAGGTTTCAATCTCAATTCTTCAATTTCTTTCTCCAATTCTGTACATCTTGATTTAGCTTTCTGTATTAGCATCATCTGCTTCTTGGCAAACTTGATAAGATCTTCCTTGGGCAATGTTTCCAGCTTGGATTTCCCGATCCCAGGAGCGGCCGGCGAGGCCACCCCGTCGTGAACACGCTCCTCCATGGCTACCCGCAGCCCGCACTTCCGCCCGCCGACTCCCACGGAGCCCCGCCGCGGGTCAAAGGTCGCGCTTCTCCTAGAATAATTATTCTTGAGTGAACCGAATGAGACATTTTCCACAGTACCTTCAGCTGGGTCATTTATAGGGTGCACCCTAAAATGTGGCCGGATGCGGATCTTTTTCAGCCAGCCTGGGGTTGATATTCTTGACCTCTGATGAGTGTTTCTTCTACTCCTCGCATTCTGGGAGCAGTATCCTGGGAAATGCATTACAATAGAGACAACTATTGACATCTTGCTGGCAGAAGACCATGGGGAAATTAGCACTAATTTATTCACAGTTCATGGGCCTCCCTGGTGGCGCAGTGGTTGAGAGTCCGCCTGCCGATGCAGGGGATACGGGTTCGTGCCCCGGTCTGGGAGGATCCCATATGCCGCGGAGCGGCTGGGCCCGTGAGCCATGGCCGCTGGGCCTGCGTGTCCGGAGCCTGTGCTCCGCAATGGGGGAGGCCACAACAGTGAGAGGCCCGCGTACCGGAAAAAAAAAAAAAAAAAAGAGTATCTTCCTGTAAGAGCAAAGAACACGTTTGATTTTCCTGGTTTGCGTTTTCTAATTCACATTCATATTTCTCCTGAAGGTTCTTCTCACTTGGCTCACACTGGCTGACTAAGTTCTCCTTTAGCTGGTTTAAATGATTTACTTCTGCTTCATGTTCTTTAGCAGATGCTTCAATTTGGCACTTCAATTCTTTCACCTCTTCTTGGTGTGTAGATTTCAACTGTAAAAGTTCTTCTCGCAAACTATTAATTTCTTTTTGGTACTGCTGAGAATTAGCCTCAGTGACTCCTTGGAGATGAGTAATTTCTCACTCCTTTTCATTTGTGGCAACTTCTAACTGCTTTTGCAGACATAAAATCTGCTCCTCAAAGGCTGGCTTAATTTTCTGAATCTCTTCCTGTAGTTTTTTAACATTATCTTCAGAATCACTCTGAAATTTGATTTGTTCTGAAAGCTCTAATTGTTTTTTTTTTTTGCTGCTTCTTCCAGTTCCTTTTGCCAACCAGCTTTATCGTTACTGTATTTGGAATGTACTGCCATTAATTCATTTTTCAAATTTTCCATTTCTTTCACATAGTTTCTTTGTGATTGTTCAAACTCCTCGTGCACATCTTCCAACTTAGTTGCAGAATCCTCAACCTCTTGCTTCATTTAAATATTTTCCTTCTTCAAAGAAACACACCGTTGCTCAGTCTCTGCTCTTTCCAAAAGAATAGCATCCAGACGTATGGTCAATGCCTTAATAATATCATCAGTTCCTCCAGCAACAGGTTTCAATCTCAATTCTTCAATTTCTTTCTCCAATTCTGTACATCTTGATTTAGCTTTCTGTATTAGCATCATCTGCTTCTTGGCAAACTTGATAAGATCTTCCTTGGGCAATGTTTCCAGCTTGGATTTCCCGATCCCAGGAGCGGCCGGCGAGGCCACCCCGTCGTGAACACGCTCCTCCATGGCTACCCGCAGCCCGCACTTCCGCCCGCCGACTCCCACGGAGCCCCGCCGCGGGTCAAAGGTCGCGCTTCTCCTAGAATAATTATTCTTGAGTGAACCGAATGAGACATTTTCCACAGTACCTTCAGCTGGGTCATTTATAGGGTGCACCCTAAAATGTGGCCGGATGCGGATCTTTTTCAGCCAGCCTGGGGTTGATATTCTTGACCTCTGATGAGTGTTTCTTCTACTCCTCGCATTCTGGGAGCAGTATCCTGGGAAATGCATTACAATAGAGACAACTATTGACATCTTGCTGGCAGAAGACCATGGGGAAATTAGCACTAATTTATTCACAGTTCATGGGCCTCCCTGGTGGCGCAGTGGTTGAGAGTCCGCCTGCCGATGCAGGGGATACGGGTTCGTGCCCCGGTCTGGGAGGATCCCATATGCCGCGGAGCGGCTGGGCCCGTGAGCCATGGCCGCTGGGCCTGCGTGTCCGGAGCCTGTGCTCCACAACGGGGGAGGCCACAACAGTGAGAGGCCCGCGTACCGGAAAAAAAAAAAAAAAAAAAGAGTATCTTCCTGTAAGAGCAAAGAACACGTTTGATTTTCCTGGTTTGCGTTTTCTAATTCACATTCATATTTCTCCTGAAGGTTCTTCTCACTTGGCTCACACTGGCTGACTAAGTTCTCCTTTAGCTGGTTTAAATGATTTACTTCTGCTTCATGTTCTTTAGCAGATGCTTCAATTTGGCACTTCAATTCTTTCACCTCTTCTTGGTGTGTAGATTTCAACTGTAAAAGTTCTTCTCGCAAACTATTAATTTCTTTTTGGTACTGCTGAGAATTAGCCTCAGTGACTCCTTGGAGATGAGTAATTTCTCACTCCTTTTCATTTGTGGCAACTTCTAACTGCTTTTGCAGACATAAAATCTGCTCCTCAAAGGCTGGCTTAATTTTCTGAATCTCTTCCTGTAGTTTTTTAACATTATCTTCAGAATCACTCTGAAATTTGATTTGTTCTGAAAGCTCTAATTGTTTTTTTTTTTGCTGCTTCTTCCAGTTCCTTTTGCCAACCAGCTTTATCGTTACTGTATTTGGAATGTACTGCCATTAATTCATTTTTCAAATTTTCCATTTCTTTCACATAGTTTCTTTGTGATTGTTCAAACTCCTCGTGCACATCTTCCAACTTAGTTGCAGAATCCTCAACCTCTTGCTTCATTTAAATATTTTCCTTCTTCAAAGAAACACACCGTTGCTCAGTCTCTGCTCTTTCCAAAAGAATAGCATCCAGACGTATGGTCAACGCCTTAATAATATCATCAGTTCCTCCAGCAACAGGTTTCAATCTCAATTCTTCAATTTCTTTCTCCAATTCTGTACATCTTGATTTAGCTTTCTGTATTAGCATCATCTGCTTCTTGGCAAACTTGATAAGATCTTCCTTGGGCAATGTTTCCAGCTTGGATTTCCCGATCCCAGCAGCGGCCGGCGAGGCCACCCCGTCGTGAACACGCTCCTCCATGGCTACCCGCAGCCCGCACTTCCGCCCGCCGACTCCCACGGAGCCCCGCCGCGGGTCAAAGGTCGCGCTTCTCCTAGAATAATTATTCTTGAGTGAACCGAATGAGACATTTTCCACAGTACCTTCAGCTGGGTCATTTATAGGGTGCACCCTAAAATGTGGCCGGATGCGGATCTTTTTCAGCCAGCCTGGGGTTGATATTCTTGACCTCTGATGAGTGTTTCTTCTACTCCTCGCATTCTGGGAGCAGTATCCTGGGAAATGCATTACAATAGAGACAACTATTGACATCTTGCTGGCAGAAGACCATGGGGAAATTAGCACTAATTTATTCACAGTTCATGGGCCTCCCTGGTGGCGCAGTGGTTGAGAGTCCGCCTGCCGATGCAGGGGATACGGGTTCGTGCCCCGGTCTGGGAGGATCCCATATGCCGCGGAGCGGCTGGGCCCGTGAGCCATGGCCGCTGGGCCTGCGTGTCCGGAGCCTGTGCTCCACAACGGGGGAGGCCACAACAGTGAGAGGCCCGCGTACCGGAAAAAAAAAAAAAAAAAAAAGAGTATCTTCCTGTAAGAGCAAAGAACACGTTTGATTTTCCTGGTTTGCGTTTTCTAATTCACATTCATATTTCTCCTGAAGGTTCTTCTCACTTGGCTCACACTGGCTGACTAAGTTCTCCTTTAGCTGGTTTAAATGATTTACTTCTGCTTCATGTTCTTTAGCAGATGCTTCAATTTGGCACTTCAATTCTTTCACCTCTTCTTGGTGTGTAGATTTCAACTGTAAAAGTTCTTCTCGCAAACTATTAATTTCTTTTTGGTACTGCTGAGAATTAGCCTCAGTGACTCCTTGGAGATGAGTAATTTCTCACTCCTTTTCATTTGTGGCAACTTCTAACTGCTTTTGCAGACATAAAATCTGCTCCTCAAAGGCTGGCTTAATTTTCTGAATCTCTTCCTGTAGTTTTTTAACATTATCTTCAGAATCACTCTGAAATTTGATTTGTTCTGAAAGCTCTAATTGTTTTTTTTTTTGCTGCTTCTTCCAGTTCCTTTTGCCAACCAGCTTTATCGTTACTGTATTTGGAATGTACTGCCATTAATTCATTTTTCAAATTTTCCATTTCTTTCACATAGTTTCTTTGTGATTGTTCAAACTCCTCGTGCACATCTTCCAACTTAGTTGCAGAATCCTCAACCTCTTGCTTCATTTAAATATTTTCCTTCTTCAAAGAAACACACCGTTGCTCAGTCTCTGCTCTTTCCAAAAGAATAGCATCCAGACGTATGGTCAACGCCTTAATAATATCATCAGTTCCTCCAGCAACAGGTTTCAATCTCAATTCTTCAATTTCTTTCTCCAATTCTGTACATCTTGATTTAGCTTTCTGTATTAGCATCATCTGCTTCTTGGCAAACTTGATAAGATCTTCCTTGGGCAATGTTTCCAGCTTGGATTTCCCGATCCCAGCAGCGGCCGGCGAGGCCACCCCGTCGTGAACACGCTCCTCCATGGCTACCCGCAGCCCGCACTTCCGCCCGCCGACTCCCACGGAGCCCCGCCGCGGGTCAAAGGTCGCGCTTCTCCTAGAATAATTATTCTTGAGTGAACCGAATGAGACATTTTCCACAGTACCTTCAGCTGGGTCATTTATAGGGTGCACCCTAAAATGTGGCCGGATGCGGATCTTTTTCAGCCAGCCTGGGGTTGATATTCTTGACCTCTGATGAGTGTTTCTTCTACTCCTCGCATTCTGGGAGCAGTATCCTGGGAAATGCATTACAATAGAGACAACTATTGACATCTTGCTGGCAGAAGACCATGGGGAAATTAGCACTAATTTATTCACAGTTCATGGGCCTCCCTGGTGGCGCAGTGGTTGAGAGTCCGCCTGCCGATGCAGGGGATACGGGTTCGTGCCCCGGTCTGGGAGGATCCCATATGCCGCGGAGCGGCTGGGCCCGTGAGCCATGGCCGCTGGGCCTGCGTGTCCGGAGCCTGTGCTCCACAACGGGGGAGGCCACAACAGTGAGAGGCCCGCGTACCGGAAAAAAAAAAAAAAAAAAAAGAGTATCTTCCTGTAAGAGCAAGGAACACGTTTGATTTTCCTGGTTTGCGTTTTCTAATTCACATTCATATTTCTCCTGAAGGTTCTTCTCACTTGGCTCACACTGGCTGACTAAGTTCTCCTTTAGCTGGTTTAAATGATTTACTTCTGCTTCATGTTCTTTAGCAGATGCTTCAATTTGGCACTTCAATTCTTTCACCTCTTCTTGGTGTGTAGATTTCAACTGTAAAAGTTCTTCTCGCAAACTATTAATTTCTTTTTGGTACTGCTGAGAATTAGCCTCAGTGACTCCTTGGAGATGAGTAATTTCTCACTCCTTTTCATTTGTGGCAACTTCTAACTGCTTTTGCAGACATAAAATCTGCTCCTCAAAGGCTGGCTTAATTTTCTGAATCTCTTCCTGTAGTTTTTTAACATTATCTTCAGAATCACTCTGAAATTTGATTTGTTCTGAAAGCTCTAATTGTTTTTTTTTTTGCTGCTTCTTCCAGTTCCTTTTGCCAACCAGCTTTATCGTTACTGTATTTGGAATGTACTGCCATTAATTCATTTTTCAAATTTTCCATTTCTTTCACATAGTTTCTTTGTGATTGTTCAAACTCCTCGTGCACATCTTCCAACTTAGTTGCAGAATCCTCAACCTCTTGCTTCATTTAAATATTTTCCTTCTTCAAAGAAACACACCGTTGCTCAGTCTCTGCTCTTTCCAAAAGAATAGCATCCAGACGTATGGTCAACGCCTTAATAATATCATCAGTTCCTCCAGCAACAGGTTTCAATCTCAATTCTTCAATTTCTTTCTCCAATTCTGTACATCTTGATTTAGCTTTCTGTATTAGCATCATCTGCTTCTTGGCAAACTTGATAAGATCTTCCTTGGGCAATGTTTCCAGCTTGGATTTCCCGATCCCAGCAGCGGCCGGCGAGGCCACCCCGTCGTGAACACGCTCCTCCATGGCTACCCGCAGCCCGCACTTCCGCCCGCCGACTCCCACGGAGCCCCGCCGCGGGTCAAAGGTCGCGCTTCTCCTAGAATAATTATTCTTGAGTGAACCGAATGAGACATTTTCCACAGTACCTTCAGCTGGGTCATTTATAGGGTGCACCCTAAAATGTGGCCGGATGCGGATCTTTTTCAGCCAGCCTGGGGTTGATATTCTTGACCTCTGATGAGTGTTTCTTCTACTCCTCGCATTCTGGGAGCAGTATCCTGGGAAATGCATTACAATAGAGACAACTATTGACATCTTGCTGGCAGAAGACCATGGGGAAATTAGCACTAATTTATTCACAGTTCATGGGCCTCCCTGGTGGCGCAGTGGTTGAGAGTCCGCCTGCCGATGCAGGGGATACGGGTTCGTGCCCCGGTCTGGGAGGATCCCATATGCCGCGGAGCGGCTGGGCCCGTGAGCCATGGCCGCTGGGCCTGCGTGTCCGGAGCCTGTGCTCCACAACGGGGGAGGCCACAACAGTGAGAGGCCCGCGTACCGGAAAAAAAAAAAAAAAAAAAAGAGTATCTTCCTGTAAGAGCAAGGAACACGTTTGATTTTCCTGGTTTGCGTTTTCTAATTCACATTCATATTTCTCCTGAAGGTTCTTCTCACTTGGCTCACACTGGCTGACTAAGTTCTCCTTTAGCTGGTTTAAATGATTTACTTCTGCTTCATGTTCTTTAGCAGATGCTTCAATTTGGCACTTCAATTCTTTCACCTCTTCTTGGTGTGTAGATTTCAACTGTAAAAGTTCTTCTCGCAAACTATTAATTTCTTTTTGGTACTGCTGAGAATTAGCCTCAGTGACTCCTTGGAGATGAGTAATTTCTCACTCCTTTTCATTTGTGGCAACTTCTAACTGCTTTTGCAGACATAAAATCTGCTCCTCAAAGGCTGGCTTAATTTTCTGAATCTCTTCCTGTAGTTTTTTAACATTATCTTCAGAATCACTCTGAAATTTGATTTGTTCTGAAAGCTCTAATTGTTTTTTTTTTTGCTGCTTCTTCCAGTTCCTTTTGCCAACCAGCTTTATCGTTACTGTATTTGGAATGTACTGCCATTAATTCATTTTTCAAATTTTCCATTTCTTTCACATAGTTTCTTTGTGATTGTTCAAACTCCTCGTGCACATCTTCCAACTTAGTTGCAGAATCCTCAACCTCTTGCTTCATTTAAATATTTTCCTTCTTCAAAGAAACACACCGTTGCTCAGTCTCTGCTCTTTCCAAAAGAATAGCATCCAGACGTATGGTCAACGCCTTAATAATATCATCAGTTCCTCCAGCAACAGGTTTCAATCTCAATTCTTCAATTTCTTTCTCCAATTCTGTACATCTTGATTTAGCTTTCTGTATTAGCATCATCTGCTTCTTGGCAAACTTGATAAGATCTTCCTTGGGCAATGTTTCCAGCTTGGATTTCCCGATCCCAGCAGCGGCCGGCGAGGCCACCCCGTCGTGAACACGCTCCTCCATGGCTACCCGCAGCCCGCACTTCCGCCCGCCGACTCCCACGGAGCCCCGCCGCGGGTCAAAGGTCGCGCTTCTCCTAGAATAATTATTCTTGAGTGAACCGAATGAGACATTTTCCACAGTACCTTCAGCTGGGTCATTTATAGGGTGCACCCTAAAATGTGGCCGGATGCGGATCTTTTTCAGCCAGCCTGGGGTTGATATTCTTGACCTCTGATGAGTGTTTCTTCTACTCCTCGCATTCTGGGAGCAGTATCCTGGGAAATGCATTACAATAGAGACAACTATTGACATCTTGCTGGCAGAAGACCATGGGGAAATTAGCACTAATTTATTCACAGTTCATGGGCCTCCCTGGTGGCGCAGTGGTTGAGAGTCCGCCTGCCGATGCAGGGGATACGGGTTCGTGCCCCGGTCTGGGAGGATCCCATATGCCGCGGAGCGGCTGGGCCCGTGAGCCATGGCCGCTGGGCCTGCGTGTCCGGAGCCTGTGCTCCACAACGGGGGAGGCCACAACAGTGAGAGGCCCGCGTACCGGAAAAAAAAAAAAAAAAAAAAGAGTAACTTCCTGTAAGAGCAAGGAACACGTTTGATTTTCCTGGTTTGCGTTTTCTAATTCACATTCATATTTCTCCTGAAGGTTCTTCTCACTTGGCTCACACTGGCTGACTAAGTTCTCCTTTAGCTGGTTTAAATGATTTACTTCTGCTTCATGTTCTTTAGCAGATGCTTCAATTTGGCACTTCAATTCTTTCACCTCTTCTTGGTGTGTAGATTTCAACTGTAAAAGTTCTTCTCGCAAACTATTAATTTCTTTTTGGTACTGCTGAGAATTAGCCTCAGTGACTCCTTGGAGATGAGTAATTTCTCACTCCTTTTCATTTGTGGCAACTTCTAACTGCTTTTGCAGACATAAAATCTGCTCCTCAAAGGCTGGCTTAATTTTCTGAATCTCTTCCTGTAGTTTTTTAACATTATCTTCAGAATCACTCTGAAATTTGATTTGTTCTGAAAGCTCTAATTGTTTTTTTTTTTGCTGCTTCTTCCAGTTCCTTTTGCCAACCAGCTTTATCGTTACTGTATTTGGAATGTACTGCCATTAATTCATTTTTCAAATTTTCCATTTCTTTCACATAGTTTCTTTGTGATTGTTCAAACTCCTCGTGCACATCTTCCAACTTAGTTGCAGAATCCTCAACCTCTTGCTTCATTTAAATATTTTCCTTCTTCAAAGAAACACACCGTTGCTCAGTCTCTGCTCTTTCCAAAAGAATAGCATCCAGACGTATGGTCAACGCCTTAATAATATCATCAGTTCCTCCAGCAACAGGTTTCAATCTCAATTCTTCAATTTCTTTCTCCAATTCTGTACATCTTGATTTAGCTTTCTGTATTAGCATCATCTGCTTCTTGGCAAACTTGATAAGATCTTCCTTGGGCAATGTTTCCAGCTTGGATTTCCCGATCCCAGCAGCGGCCGGCGAGGCCACCCCGTCGTGAACACGCTCCTCCATGGCTACCCGCAGCCCGCACTTCCGCCCGCCGACTCCCACGGAGCCCCGCCGCGGGTCAAAGGTCGCGCTTCTCCTAGAATAATTATTCTTGAGTGAACCGAATGAGACATTTTCCACAGTACCTTCAGCTGGGTCATTTATAGGGTGCACCCTAAAATGTGGCCGGATGCGGATCTTTTTCAGCCAGCCTGGGGTTGATATTCTTGACCTCTGATGAGTGTTTCTTCTACTCCTCGCATTCTGGGAGCAGTATCCTGGGAAATGCATTACAATAGAGACAACTATTGACATCTTGCTGGCAGAAGACCATGGGGAAATTAGCACTAATTTATTCACAGTTCATGGGCCTCCCTGGTGGCGCAGTGGCTGAGAGTCCGCCTGCCGATGCAGGGGATACGGGTTCGTGCCCCGGTCTGGGAGGATCCCATATGCCGCGGAGCGGCTGGGCCCGTGAGCCATGGCCGCTGGGCCTGCGTGTCCGGAGCCTGTGCTCCTCAACGGGGGAGGCCACAACAGTGAGAGGCCCGCGTACCGGGAAAAAAAAAAAAAAAAAGAGTATCTTCCTGTAAGAGCAAGGAACACGTTTGATTTTCCTGGTTTGCATTTTCTAATTCACATTCATATTTCTCCTGAAGGTTCTTCTCACTTGGCTCACACTGGCTGACTAAGTTCTCCTTTAGCTGGTTTAAATGATTTACTTCTGCTTCATGTTCTTTAGCAGATGCTTCAATTTGGCACTTCAATTCTTTCACCTCTTCTTGGTGTGTAGATTTCAACTGTAAAAGTTCTTCTCGCAAACTATTAATTTCTTTTTGGTACTGCTGAGAATTAGCCTCAGTGACTCCTTGGAGATGAGTAATTTCTCACTCCTTTTCATTTGTGGCAACTTCTAACTGCTTTTGCAGACATAAAATCTGCTCCTCAAAGGCTGGCTTAATTTTCTGAATCTCTTCCTGTAGTTTTTTAACATTATCTTCAGAATCACTCTGAAATTTGATTTGTTCTGAAAGCTCTAATTGTTTTTTTTTTTTTGCTGCTTCTTCCAGTTCCTTTTGCCAACCAGCTTTATCGTTACTGTATTTGGAATGTACTGCCATTAATTCATTTTTCAAATTTTCCATTTCTTTCACATAGTTTCTTTGTGATTGTTCAAACTCCTCGTGCACATCTTCCAACTTAGTTGCAGAATCCTCAACCTCTTGCTTCATTTAAATATTTTCCTTCTTCAAAGAAACACACCGTTGCTCAGTCTCTGCTCTTTCCAAAAGAATAGCATCCAGACGTATGGTCAACGCCTTAATAATATCATCAGTTCCTCCAGCAACAGGTTTCAATCTCAATTCTTCAATTTCTTTCTCCAATTCTGTACATCTTGATTTAGCTTTCTGTATTAGCATCATCTGCTTCTTGGCAAACTTGATAAGATCTTCCTTGGGCAATGTTTCCAGCTTGGATTTCCCGATCCCAGGAGCGGCCGGCGAGGCCACCCCGTCGTGAACACGCTCCTCCATGGCTACCCGCAGCCCGCACTTCCGCCCGCCGACTCCCACGGAGCCCCGCCGCGGGTCAAAGGTCGCGCTTCTCCTAGAATAATTATTCTTGAGTGAACCGAATGAGACATTTTCCACAGTACCTTCAGCTGGGTCATTTATAGGGTGCACCCTAAAATGTGGCCGGATGCGGATCTTTTTCAGCCAGCCTGGGGTTGATATTCTTGACCTCTGTTGAGTGTTTCTTCTACTCCTCGCATTCTGGGAGCAGTATCCTGGGAAATGCATTACAATAGAGACAACTATTGACATCTTGCTGGCAGAAGACCATGGGGAAATTAGCACTAATTTATTCACAGTTCATGGGCCTCCCTGGTGGCGCAGTGGTTGAGAGTCCGCCTGCCGATGCAGGGGATACGGGTTCGTGCCCCGGTCTGGGAGGATCCCATATGCCGCGGAGCGGCTGGGCCCGTGAGCCATGGCCGCTGGGCCTGCGTGTCCGGAGCCTGTGCTCCGCAATGGGGGAGGCCACAACAGTGAGAGGCCCGCGTACCGGAAAAAAAAAAAAAAAAAAAAGAGTATCTTCCTGTAAGAGCAAAGAACACGTTTGATTTTCCTGGTTTGCGTTTTCTAATTCACATTCATATTTCTCCTGAAGGTTCTTCTCACTTGGCTCACACTGGCTGACTAAGTTCTCCTTTAGCTGGTTTAAATGATTTACTTCTGCTTCATGTTCTTTAGCAGATGCTTCAATTTGGCACTTCAATTCTTTCACCTCTTCTTGGTGTGTAGATTACAACTGTAAAAGTTCTTCTCGCAAACTATTAATTTCTTTTTGGTACTGCTGAGAATTAGCCTCAGTGACTCCTTGGAGATGAGTAATTTCTCACTCCTTTTCATTTGTGGCAACTTCTAACTGCTTTTGCAGACATAAAATCTGCTCCTCAAAGGCTGGCTTAATTTTCTGAATCTCTTCCTGTAGTTTTTTAACATTATCTTCAGAATCACTCTGAAATTTGATTTGTTCTGAAAGCTCTAATTGTTTTTTTTTTTTGCTGCTTCTTCCAGTTCCTTTTGCCAACCAGCTTTATCGTTACTGTATTTGGAATGTACTGCCATTAATTCATTTTTCAAATTTTCCATTTCTTTCACATAGTTTCTTTGTGATTGTTCAAACTCCTCGTGCACATCTTCCAACTTAGTTGCAGAATCCTCAACCTCTTGCTTCATTTAAATATTTTCCTTCTTCAAAGAAACACACCGTTGCTCAGTCTCTGCTCTTTCCAAAAGAATAGCATCCAGACGTATGGTCAATGCCTTAATAATATCATCAGTTCCTCCAGCAACAGGTTTCAATCTCAATTCTTCAATTTCTTTCTCCAATTCTGTACATCTTGATTTAGCTTTCTGTATTAGCATCATCTGCTTCTTGGCAAACTTGATAAGATCTTCCTTGGGCAATGTTTCCAGCTTGGATTTCCCGATCCCAGGAGCGGCCGGCGAGGCCACCCCGTCGTGAACACGCTCCTCCATGGCTACCCGCAGCCCGCACTTCCGCCCGCCGACTCCCATGGAGCCCCGCCGCGGGTCAAAGGTCGCGCTTCTCCTAGAATAATTATTCTTGAGTGAACCGAATGAGACATTTTCCACAGTACCTTCAGCTGGGTCATTTATAGGGTGCACCCTAAAATGTGGCCGGATGCGGATCTTTTTCAGCCAGCCTGGGGTTGATATTCTTGACCTCTGATGAGTGTTTCTTCTACTCCTCGCATTCTGGGAGCAGTATCCTGGGAAATGCATTACAATAGAGACAACTATTGACATCTTGCTGGCAGAAGACCATGGGGAAATTAGCACTAATTTATTCACAGTTCATGGGCCTCCCTGGTGGCGCAGTGGTTGAGAGTCCGCCTGCCGATGCAGGGGATACGGGTTCGTGCCCCGGTCTGGGAGGATCCCATATGCCGCGGAGCGGCTGGGCCCGTGAGCCATGGCCGCTGGGCCTGCGTGTCCGGAGCCTGTGCTCCACAACGGGGGAGGCCACAACAGTGAGAGGCCCGCGTACCGGAAAAAAAAAAAAAAAAAAAAGAGTATCTTCCTGTAAGAGCAAGGAACACGTTTGATTTTCCTGGTTTGCATTTTCTAATTCACATTCATATTTCTCCTGAAGGTTCTTCTCACTTGGCTCACACTGGCTGACTAAGTTCTCCTTTAGCTGGTTTAAATGATTTACTTCTGCTTCATGTTCTTTAGCAGATGCTTCAATTTGGCACTTCAATTCTTTCACCTCTTCTTGGTGTGTAGATTTCAACTGTAAAAGTTCTTCTCGCAAACTATTAATTTCTTTTTGGTACTGCTGAGAATTAGCCTCAGTGACTCCTTGGAGATGAGTAATTTCTCACTCCTTTTCATTTGTGGCAACTTCTAACTGCTTTTGCAGACATAAAATCTGCTCCTCAAAGGCTGGCTTAATTTTCTGAATCTCTTCCTGTAGTTTTTTAACATTATCTTCAGAATCACTCTGAAATTTGATTTGTTCTGAAAGCTCTAATTGTTTTTTTTTTTTGCTGCTTCTTCCAGTTCCTTTTGCCAACCAGCTTTATCGTTACTGTATTTGGAATGTACTGCCATTAATTCATTTTTCAAATTTTCCATTTCTTTCACATAGTTTCTTTGTGATTGTTCAAACTCCTCGTGCACATCTTCCAACTTAGTTGCAGAATCCTCAACCTCTTGCTTCATTTAAATATTTTCCTTCTTCAAAGAAACACACCGTTGCTCAGTCTCTGCTCTTTCCAAAAGAATAGCATCCAGACGTATGGTCAACGCCTTAATAATATCATCAGTTCCTCCAGCAACAGGTTTCAATCTCAATTCTTCAATTTCTTTCTCCAATTCTGTACATCTTGATTTAGCTTTCTGTATTAGCATCATCTGCTTCTTGGCAAACTTGATAAGATCTTCCTTGGGCAATGTTTCCAGCTTGGATTTCCCGATCCCAGGAGCGGCCGGCGAGGCCACCCCGTCGTGAACACGCTCCTCCATGGCTACCCGCAGCCCGCACTTCCGCCCGCCGACTCCCACGGAGCCCCGCCGCGGGTCAAAGGTCGCGCTTCTCCTAGAATAATTATTCTTGAGTGAACCGAATGAGACATTTTCCACAGTACCTTCAGCTGGGTCATTTATAGGGTGCACCCTAAAATGTGGCCGGATGCGGATCTTTTTCAGCCAGCCTGGGGTTGATATTCTTGACCTCTGTTGAGTGTTTCTTCTACTCCTCGCATTCTGGGAGCAGTATCCTGGGAAATGCATTACAATAGAGACAACTATTGACATCTTGCTGGCAGAAGACCATGGGGAAATTAGCACTAATTTATTCACAGTTCATGGGCCTCCCTGGTGGCGCAGTGGTTGAGAGTCCGCCTGCCGATGCAGGGGATACGGGTTCGTGCCCCGGTCTGGGAGGATCCCATATGCCGCGGAGCGGCTGGGCCCGTGAGCCATGGCCGCTGGGCCTGCGTGTCCGGAGCCTGTGCTCCGCAATGGGGGAGGCCACAACAGTGAGAGGCCCGCGTACCGGAAAAAAAAAAAAAAAAAAAGAGTATCTTCCTGTAAGAGCAAAGAACACGTTTGATTTTCCTGGTTTGCGTTTTCTAATTCACATTCATATTTCTCCTGAAGGTTCTTCTCACTTGGCTCACACTGGCTGACTAAGTTCTCCTTTAGCTGGTTTAAATGATTTACTTCTGCTTCATGTTCTTTAGCAGATGCTTCAATTTGGCACTTCAATTCTTTCACCTCTTCTTGGTGTGTAGATTTCAACTGTAAAAGTTCTTCTCGCAAACTATTAATTTCTTTTTGGTACTGCTGAGAATTAGCCTCAGTGACTCCTTGGAGATGAGTAATTTCTCACTCCTTTTCATTTGTGGCAACTTCTAACTGCTTTTGCAGACATAAAATCTGCTCCTCAAAGGCTGGCTTAATTTTCTGAATCTCTTCCTGTAGTTTTTTAACATTATCTTCAGAATCACTCTGAAATTTGATTTGTTCTGAAAGCTCTAATTGTTTTTTTTTTTTTGCTGCTTCTTCCAGTTCCTTTTGCCAACCAGCTTTATCGTTACTGTATTTGGAATGTACTGCCATTAATTCATTTTTCAAATTTTCCATTTCTTTCACATAGTTTCTTTGTGATTGTTCAAACTCCTCGTGCACATCTTCCAACTTAGTTGCAGAATCCTCAACCTCTTGCTTCATTTAAATATTTTCCTTCTTCAAAGAAACACACCGTTGCTCAGTCTCTGCTCTTTCCAAAAGAATAGCATCCAGACGTATGGTCAATGCCTTAATAATATCATCAGTTCCTCCAGCAACAGGTTTCAATCTCAATTCTTCAATTTCTTTCTCCAATTCTGTACATCTTGATTTAGCTTTCTGTATTAGCATCATCTGCTTCTTGGCAAACTTGATAAGATCTTCCTTGGGCAATGTTTCCAGCTTGGATTTCCCGATCCCAGGAGCGGCCGGCGAGGCCACCCCGTCGTGAACACGCTCCTCCATGGCTACCCGCAGCCCGCACTTCCGCCCGCCGACTCCCATGGAGCCCCGCCGCGGGTCAAAGGTCGCGCTTCTCCTAGAATAATTATTCTTGAGTGAACCGAATGAGACATTTTCCACAGTACCTTCAGCTGGGTCATTTATAGGGTGCACCCTAAAATGTGGCCGGATGCGGATCTTTTTCAGCCAGCCTGGGGTTGATATTCTTGACCTCTGATGAGTGTTTCTTCTACTCCTCGCATTCTGGGAGCAGTATCCTGGGAAATGCATTACAATAGAGACAACTATTGACATCTTGCTGGCAGAAGACCATGGGGAAATTAGCACTAATTTATTCACAGTTCATGGGCCTCCCTGGTGGCGCAGTGGTTGAGAGTCCGCCTGCCGATGCAGGGGATACGGGTTCGTGCCCCGGTCTGGGAGGATCCCATATGCCGCGGAGCGGCTGGGCCCGTGAGCCATGGCCGCTGGGCCTGCGTGTCCGGAGCCTGTGCTCCACAACGGGGGAGGCCACAACAGTGAGAGGCCCGCGTACCGGAAAAAAAAAAAAAAAAAAAAGAGTATCTTCCTGTAAGAGCAAAGAACACGTTTGATTTTCCTGGTTTGCGTTTTCTAATTCACATTCATATTTCTCCTGAAGGTTCTTCTCACTTGGCTCACACTGGCTGACTAAGTTCTCCTTTAGCTGGTTTAAATGATTTACTTCTGCTTCATGTTCTTTAGCAGATGCTTCAATTTGGCACTTCAATTCTTTCACCTCTTCTTGGTGTGTAGATTTCAACTGTAAAAGTTCTTCTCGCAAACTATTAATTTCTTTTTGGTACTGCTGAGAATTAGCCTCAGTGACTCCTTGGAGATGAGTAATTTCTCACTCCTTTTCATTTGTGGCAACTTCTAACTGCTTTTGCAGACATAAAATCTGCTCCTCAAAGGCTGGCTTAATTTTCTGAATCTCTTCCTGTAGTTTTTTAACATTATCTTCAGAATCACTCTGAAATTTGATTTGTTCTGAAAGCTCTAATTGTTTTTTTTTTGCTGCTTCTTCCAGTTCCTTTTGCCAACCAGCTTTATCGTTACTGTATTTGGAATGTACTGCCATTAATTCATTTTTCAAATTTTCCATTTCTTTCACATAGTTTCTTTGTGATTGTTCAAACTCCTCGTGCACATCTTCCAACTTAGTTGCAGAATCCTCAACCTCTTGCTTCATTTAAATATTTTCCTTCTTCAAAGAAACACACCGTTGCTCAGTCTCTGCTCTTTCCAAAAGAATAGCATCCAGACGTATGGTCAACGCCTTAATAATATCATCAGTTCCTCCAGCAACAGGTTTCAATCTCAATTCTTCAATTTCTTTCTCCAATTCTGTACATCTTGATTTAGCTTTCTGTATTAGCATCATCTGCTTCTTGGCAAACTTGATAAGATCTTCCTTGGGCAATGTTTCCAGCTTGGATTTCCCGATCCCAGGAGCGGCCGGCGAGGCCACCCCGTCGTGAACACGCTCCTCCATGGCTACCCGCAGCCCGCACTTCCGCCCGCCGACTCCCACGGAGCCCCGCCGCGGGTCAAAGGTCGCGCTTCTCCTAGAATAATTATTCTTGAGTGAACCGAATGAGACATTTTCCACAGTACCTTCAGCTGGGTCATTTATAGGGTGCACCCTAAAATGTGGCCGGATGCGGATCTTTTTCAGCCAGCCTGGGGTTGATATTCTTGACCTCTGATGAGTGTTTCTTCTACTCCTCGCATTCTGGGAGCAGTATCCTGGGAAATGCATTACAATAGAGACAACTATTGACATCTTGCTGGCAGAAGACCATGGGGAAATTAGCACTAATTTATTCACAGTTCATGGGCCTCCCTGGTGGCGCAGTGGCTGAGAGTCCGCCTGCCGATGCAGGGGATACGGGTTCGTGCCCCGGTCTGGGAGGATCCCATATGCCGCGGAGCGACTGGGCCCGTGAGCCATGGCCGCTGGGCCTGCGTGTCCGGAGCCTGTGCTCCTCAACGGGGGAGGCCACAACAGTGAGAGGCCCGTGTACCGGGAAAAAAAAAAAAAAAAAAAGAGTATCTTCCTGTAAGAGCAAAGAACACGTTTGATTTTCCTGGTTTGCATTTTCTAATTCACATTCATATTTCTCCTGAAGGTTCTTCTCACTTGGCTCACACTGGCTGACTAAGTTCTCCTTTAGCTGGTTTAAATGATTTACTTCTGCTTCATGTTCTTTAGCAGATGCTTCAATTTGGCACTTCAATTCTTTCACCTCTTCTTGGTGTGTAGATTTCAACTGTAAAAGTTCCTCTCGCAAACTATTAATTTCTTTTTGGTACTGCTGAGAATTAGCCTCAGTGACTCCTTGGAGATGAGTAATTTCTCACTCCTTTTCATTTGTGGCAACTTCTAACTGCTTTTGCAGACATAAAATCTGCTCCTCAAAGGCTGGCTTAATTTTCTGAATCTCTTCCTGTAGTTTTTTAACATTATCTTCAGAATCACTCTGAAATTTGATTTGTTCTGAAAGCTCTAATTGTTTTTTTTTTTTTGCTGCTTCTTCCAGTTCCTTTTGCCAACCAGCTTTATCGTTACTGTATTTGGAATGTACTGCCATTAATTCATTTTTCAAATTTTCCATTTCTTTCACATAGTTTCTTTGTGATTGTTCAAACTCCTCGTGCACATCTTCCAACTTAGTTGCAGAATCCTCAACCTCTTGCTTCATTTAAATATTTTCCTTCTTCAAAGAAACACACCGTTGCTCAGTCTCTGCTCTTTCCAAAAGAATAGCATCCAGACGTATGGTCAACGCCTTAATAATATCATCAGTTCCTCCAGCAACAGGTTTCAATCTCAATTCTTCAATTTCTTTCTCCAATTCTGTACATCTTGATTTAGCTTTCTGTATTAGCATCATCTGCTTCTTGGCAAACTTGATAAGATCTTCCTTGGGCAATGTTTCCAGCTTGGATTTCCCGATCCCAGGAGCGGCCGGCGAGGCCACCCCGTCGTGAACACGCTCCTCCATGGCTACCCGCAGCCCGCACTTCCGCCCGCCGACTCCCACGGAGCCCCGCCGCGGGTCAAAGGTCGCGCTTCTCCTAGAATAATTATTCTTGAGTGAACCGAATGAGACATTTTCCACAGTACCTTCAGCTGGGTCATTTATAGGGTGCACCCTAAAATGTGGCCGGATGCGGATCTTTTTCAGCCAGCCTGGGGTTGATATTCTTGACCTCTGATGAGTGTTTCTTCTACTCCTCGCATTCTGGGAGCAGTATCCTGGGAAATGCATTACAATAGAGACAACTATTGACATCTTGCTGGCAGAAGACCATGGGGAAATTAGCACTAATTTATTCACAGTTCATGGGCCTCCCTGGTGGCGCAGTGGCTGAGAGTCCGCCTGCCGATGCAGGGGATACGGGTTCGTGCCCCGGTCTGGGAGGATCCCATATGCCGCGGAGCGGCTGGGCCCGTGAGCCATGGCCGCTGGGCCTGCGTGTCCGTAGCCTGTGCTCCTCAACGGGGGAGGCCACAACAGTGAGAGGCCCGCGTACCGGGAAAAAAAAAAAAAAAAAGAGTATCTTCCTGTAAGAGCAAGGAACACGTTTGATTTTCCTGGTTTGCATTTTCTAATTCACATTCATATTTCTCCTGAAGGTTCTTCTCACTTGGCTCACACTGGCTGACTAAGTTCTCCTTTAGCTGGTTTAAATGATTTACTTCTGCTTCATGTTCTTTAGCAGATGCTTCAATTTGGCACTTCAATTCTTTCACCTCTTCTTGGTGTGTAGATTTCAACTGTAAAAGTTCTTCTCGCAAACTATTAATTTCTTTTTGGTACTGCTGAGAATTAGCCTCAGTGACTCCTTGGAGATGAGTAATTTCTCACTCCTTTTCATTTGTGGCAACTTCTAACTGCTTTTGCAGACATAAAATCTGCTCCTCAAAGGCTGGCTTAATTTTCTGAATCTCTTCCTGTAGTTTTTTAACATTATCTTCAGAATCACTCTGAAATTTGATTTGTTCTGAAAGCTCTAATTGTTTTTTTTTTTTTTGCTGCTTCTTCCAGTTCCTTTTGCCAACCAGCTTTATCGTTACTGTATTTGGAATGTACTGCCATTAATTCATTTTTCAAATTTTCCATTTCTTTCACATAGTTTCTTTGTGATTGTTCAAACTCCTCGTGCACATCTTCCAACTTAGTTGCAGAATCCTCAACCTCTTGCTTCATTTAAATATTTTCCTTCTTCAAAGAAACACACCGTTGCTCAGTCTCTGCTCTTTCCAAAAGAATAGCATCCAGACGTATGGTCAACGCCTTAATAATATCATCAGTTCCTCCAGCAACAGGTTTCAATCTCAATTCTTCAATTTCTTTCTCCAATTCTGTACATCTTGATTTAGCTTTCTGTATTAGCATCATCTGCTTCTTGGCAAACTTGATAAGATCTTCCTTGGGCAATGTTTCCAGCTTGGATTTCCCGATCCCAGGAGCGGCCGGCGAGGCCACCCCGTCGTGAACACGCTCCTCCATGGCTACCCGCAGCCCGCACTTCCGCCCGCCGACTCCCACGGAGCCCCGCCGCGGGTCAAAGGTCGCGCTTCTCCTAGAATAATTATTCTTGAGTGAACCGAATGAGACATTTTCCACAGTACCTTCAGCTGGGTCATTTATAGGGTGCACCCTAAAATGTGGCCGGATGCGGATCTTTTTCAGCCAGCCTGGGGTTGATATTCTTGACCTCTGATGAGTGTTTCTTCTACTCCTCGCATTCTGGGAGCAGTATCCTGGGAAATGCATTACAATAGAGACAACTATTGACATCTTGCTGGCAGAAGACCATGGGGAAATTAGCACTAATTTATTCACAGTTCATGGGCCTCCCTGGTGGCGCAGTGGTTGAGAGTCCGCCTGCCGATGCAGGGGATACGGGTTCGTGCCCCGGTCTGGGAGGATCCCATATGCCGCGGAGCGGCTGGGCCCGTGAGCCATGGCCGCTGGGCCTGCGTGTCCGGAGCCTGTGCTCCGCAATGGGGGAGGCCACAACAGTGAGAGGCCCGCGTACCGGAAAAAAAAAAAAAAAAAAAGAGTATCTTCCTGTAAGAGCAAAGAACACGTTTGAGTTTCCTGGTTTGCGTTTTCTAATTCACATTCATATTTCTCCTGAAGGTTCTTCTCACTTGGCTCACACTGGCTGACTAAGTTCTCCTTTAGCTGGTTTAAATGATTTACTTCTGCTTCATGTTCTTTAGCAGATGCTTCAATTTGGCACTTCAATTCTTTCACCTCTTCTTGGTGTGTAGATTTCAACTGTAAAAGTTCTTCTCGCAAACTATTAATTTCTTTTTGGTACTGCTGAGAATTAGCCTCAGTGACTCCTTGGAGATGAGTAATTTCTCACTCCTTTTCATTTGTGGCAACTTCTAACTGCTTTTGCAGACATAAAATCTGCTCCTCAAAGGCTGGCTTAATTTTCTGAATCTCTTCCTGTAGTTTTTTAACATTATCTTCAGAATCACTCTGAAATTTGATTTGTTCTGAAAGCTCTAATTGTTTTTTTTTTTTGCTGCTTCTTCCAGTTCCTTTTGCCAACCAGCTTTATCGTTACTGTATTTGGAATGTACTGCCATTAATTCATTTTTCAAATTTTCCATTTCTTTCACATAGTTTCTTTGTGATTGTTCAAACTCCTCGTGCACATCTTCCAACTTAGTTGCAGAATCCTCAACCTCTTGCTTCATTTAAATATTTTCCTTCTTCAAAGAAACACACCGTTGCTCAGTCTCTGCTCTTTCCAAAAGAATAGCATCCAGACGTATGGTCAATGCCTTAATAATATCATCAGTTCCTCCAGCAACAGGTTTCAATCTCAATTCTTCAATTTCTTTCTCCAATTCTGTACATCTTGATTTAGCTTTCTGTATTAGCATCATCTGCTTCTTGGCAAACTTGATAAGATCTTCCTTGGGCAATGTTTCCAGCTTGGATTTCCCGATCCCAGGAGCGGCCGGCGAGGCCACCCCGTCGTGAACACGCTCCTCCATGGCTACCCGCAGCCCGCACTTCCGCCCGCCGACTCCCACGGAGCCCCGCCGTGGGTCAAAGGTCGCGCTTCTCCTAGAATAATTATTCTTGAGTGAACCGAATGAGACATTTTCCACAGTACCTTCAGCTGGGTCATTTATAGGGTGCACCCTAAAATGTGGCCGGATGCGGATCTTTTTCAGCCAGCCTGGGGTTGATATTCTTGACCTCTGATGAGTGTTTCTTCTACTCCTCGCATTCTGGGAGCAGTATCCTGGGAAATGCATTACAATAGAGACAACTATTGACATCTTGCTGGCAGAAGACCATGGGGAAATTAGCACTAATTTATTCACAGTTCATGGGCCTCCCTGGTGGCGCAGTGGTTGAGAGTCCGCCTGCCGATGCAGGGGATACGGGTTCGTGCCCCGGTCTGGGAGGATCCCATATGCCGCGGAGCGGCTGGGCCCGTGAGCCATGGCCGCTGGGCCTGCGTGTCCGGAGCCTGTGCTCCACAACGGGGGAGGCCACAACAGTGAGAGGCCCGCGTACCGGAAAAAAAAAAAAAAAAAAGAGTATCTTCCTGTAAGAGCAAAGAACACGTTTGATTTTCCTGGTTTGCGTTTTCTAATTCACATTCATATTTCTCCTGAAGGTTCTTCTCACTTGGCTCACACTGGCTGACTAAGTTCTCCTTTAGCTGGTTTAAATGATTTACTTCTGCTTCATGTTCTTTAGCAGATGCTTCAATTTGGCACTTCAATTCTTTCACCTCTTCTTGGTGTGTAGATTTCAACTGTAAAAGTTCTTCTCGCAAACTATTAATTTCTTTTTGGTACTGCTGAGAATTAGCCTCAGTGACTCCTTGGAGATGAGTAATTTCTCACTCCTTTTCATTTGTGGCAACTTCTAACTGCTTTTGCAGACATAAAATCTGCTCCTCAAAGGCTGGCTTAATTTTCTGAATCTCTTCCTGTAGTTTTTTAACATTATCTTCAGAATCACTCTGAAATTTGATTTGTTCTGAAAGCTCTAATTGTTTTTTTTTTTGCTGCTTCTTCCAGTTCCTTTTGCCAACCAGCTTTATCGTTACTGTATTTGGAATGTACTGCCATTAATTCATTTTTCAAATTTTCCATTTCTTTCACATAGTTTCTTTGTGATTGTTCAAACTCCTCGTGCACATCTTCCAACTTAGTTGCAGAATCCTCAACCTCTTGCTTCATTTAAATATTTTCCTTCTTCAAAGAAACACACCGTTGCTCAGTCTCTGCTCTTTCCAAAAGAATAGCATCCAGACGTATGGTCAACGCCTTAATAATATCATCAGTTCCTCCAGCAACAGGTTTCAATCTCAATTCTTCAATTTCTTTCTCCAATTCTGTACATCTTGATTTAGCTTTCTGTATTAGCATCATCTGCTTCTTGGCAAACTTGATAAGATCTTCCTTGGGCAATGTTTCCAGCTTGGATTTCCCGATCCCAGGAGCGGCCGGCGAGGCCACCCCGTCGTGAACACGCTCCTCCATGGCTACCCGCAGCCCGCACTTCCGCCCGCCGACTCCCACGGAGCCCCGCCGCGGGTCAAAGGTCGCGCTTCTCCTAGAATAATTATTCTTGAGTGAACCGAATGAGACATTTTCCACAGTACCTTCAGCGGGGTCATTTATAGGGTGCACCCTAAAATGTGGCCGGATGCGGATCTTTTTCAGCCAGCCTGGGGTTGATATTCTTGACCTCTGATGAGTGTTTCTTCTACTCCTCGCATTCTGGGAGCAGTATCCTGGGAAATGCATTACAATAGAGACAACTATTGACATCTTGCTGGCAGAAGACCATGGGGAAATTAGCACTAATTTATTCACAGTTCATGGGCCTCCCTGGTGGCGCAGTGGCTGAGAGTCCGCCTGCCGATGCAGGGGATACGGGTTCGTGCCCCGGTCTGGGAGGATCCCATATGCCGCGGAGCGGCTGGGCCCGTGAGCCATGGCCGCTGGGCCTGCGTGTCCGGAGCCTGTGCTCCTCAACGGGGGAGGCCACAACAGTGAGAGGCCCGCGTACCGGGAAAAAAAAAAAAAAAAAGAGTATCTTCCTGTAAGAGCAAAGAACACGTTTGATTTTCCTGGTTTGCATTTTCTAATTCACATTCATATTTCTCCTGAAGGTTCTTCTCACTTGGCTCACACTGGCTGACTAAGTTCTCCTTTAGCTGGTTTAAATGATTTACTTCTGCTTCATGTTCTTTAGCAGATGCTTCAATTTGGCACTTCAATTCTTTCACCTCTTCTTGGTGTGTAGATTTCAACTGTAAAAGTTCCTCTCGCAAACTATTAATTTCTTTTTGGTACTGCTGAGAATTAGCCTCAGTGACTCCTTGGAGATGAGTAATTTCTCACTCCTTTTCATTTGTGGCAACTTCTAACTGCTTTTGCAGACATAAAATCTGCTCCTCAAAGGCTGGCTTAATTTTCTGAATCTCTTCCTGTAGTTTTTTAACATTATCTTCAGAATCACTCTGAAATTTGATTTGTTCTGAAAGCTCTAATTGTTTTTTTTTTTTTTTGCTGCTTCTTCCAGTTCCTTTTGCCAACCAGCTTTATCGTTACTGTATTTGGAATGTACTGCCATTAATTCATTTTTCAAATTTTCCATTTCTTTCACATAGTTTCTTTGTGATTGTTCAAACTCCTCGTGCACATCTTCCAACTTAGTTGCAGAATCCTCAACCTCTTGCTTCATTTAAATATTTTCCTTCTTCAAAGAAACACACCGTTGCTCAGTCTCTGCTCTTTCCAAAAGAATAGCATCCAGACGTATGGTCAACGCCTTAATAATATCATCAGTTCCTCCAGCAACAGGTTTCAATCTCAATTCTTCAATTTCTTTCTCCAATTCTGTACATCTTGATTTAGCTTTCTGTATTAGCATCATCTGCTTCTTGGCAAACTTGATAAGATCTTCCTTGGGCAATGTTTCCAGCTTGGATTTCCCGATCCCAGGAGCGGCCGGCGAGGCCACCCCGTCGTGAACACGCTCCTCCATGGCTACCCGCAGCCCGCACTTCCGCCCGCCGACTCCCACGGAGCCCCGCCGCGGGTCAAAGGTCGCGCTTCTCCTAGAATAATTATTCTTGAGTGAACCGAATGAGACATTTTCCACAGTACCTTCAGCTGGGTCATTTATAGGGTGCACCCTAAAATGTGGCCGGATGCGGATCTTTTTCAGCCAGCCTGGGGTTGATATTCTTGACCTCTGATGAGTGTTTCTTCTACTCCTCGCATTCTGGGAGCAGTATCCTGGGAAATGCATTACAATAGAGACAACTATTGACATCTTGCTGGCAGAAGACCATGGGGAAATTAGCACTAATTTATTCACAGTTCATGGGCCTCCCTGGTGGCGCAGTGGTTGAGAGTCCGCCTGCCGATGCAGGGGATACGGGTTCGTTCCCCGGTCTGGGAGGATCCCATATGCCGCGGAGCGGCTGGGCCCGTGAGCCATGGCCGCTGGGCCTGCGTGTCCGGAGCCTGTGCTCCACAACGGGGGAGGCCACAACAGTGAGAGGCCCGCGTACCGGAAAAAAAAAAAAAAAAAAAAGAGTATCTTCCTGTAAGAGCAAAGAACACGTTTGATTTTCCTGGTTTGCGTTTTCTAATTCACATTCATATTTCTCCTGAAGGTTCTTCTCACTTGGCTCACACTGGCTGACTAAGTTCTCCTTTAGCTGGTTTAAATGATTTACTTCTGCTTCATGTTCTTTAGCAGATGCTTCAATTTGGCACTTCAATTCTTTCACCTCTTCTTGGTGTGTAGATTTCAACTGTAAAAGTTCTTCTCGCAAACTATTAATTTCTTTTTGGTACTGCTGAGAATTAGCCTCAGTGACTCCTTGGAGATGAGTAATTTCTCACTCCTTTTCATTTGTGGCAACTTCTAACTGCTTTTGCAGACATAAAATCTGCTCCTCAAAGGCTGGCTTAATTTTCTGAATCTCTTCCTGTAGTTTTTTAACATTATCTTCAGAATCACTCTGAAATTTGATTTGTTCTGAAAGCTCTAATTGTTTTTTTTTTTGCTGCTTCTTCCAGTTCCTTTTGCCAACCAGCTTTATCGTTACTGTATTTGGAATGTACTGCCATTAATTCATTTTTCAAATTTTCCATTTCTTTCACATAGTTTCTTTGTGATTGTTCAAACTCCTCGTGCACATCTTCCAACTTAGTTGCAGAATCCTCAACCTCTTGCTTCATTTAAATATTTTCCTTCTTCAAAGAAACACACCGTTGCTCAGTCTCTGCTCTTTCCAAAAGAATAGCATCCAGACGTATGGTCAACGCCTTAATAATATCATCAGTTCCTCCAGCAACAGGTTTCAATCTCAATTCTTCAATTTCTTTCTCCAATTCTGTACATCTTGATTTAGCTTTCTGTATTAGCATCATCTGCTTCTTGGCAAACTTGATAAGATCTTCCTTGGGCAATGTTTCCAGCTTGGATTTCCCGATCCCAGCAGCGGCCGGCGAGGCCACCCCGTCGTGAACACGCTCCTCCATGGCTACCCGCAGCCCGCACTTCCGCCCGCCGACTCCCACGGAGCCCCGCCGCGGGTCAAAGGTCGCGCTTCTCCTAGAATAATTATTCTTGAGTGAACCGAATGAGACATTTTCCACAGTACCTTCAGCTGGGTCATTTATAGGGTGCACCCTAAAATGTGGCCGGATGCGGATCTTTTTCAGCCAGCCTGGGGTTGATATTCTTGACCTCTGATGAGTGTTTCTTCTACTCCTCGCATTCTGGGAGCAGTATCCTGGGAAATGCATTACAATAGAGACAACTATTGACATCTTGCTGGCAGAAGACCATGGGGAAATTAGCACTAATTTATTCACAGTTCATGGGCCTCCCTGGTGGCGCAGTGGTTGAGAGTCCGCCTGCCGATGCAGGGGATACGGGTTCGTGCCCCGGTCTGGGAGGATCCCATATGCCGCGGAGCGGCTGGGCCCGTGAGCCATGGCCGCTGGGCCTGCGTGTCCGGAGCCTGTGCTCCACAACGGGGGAGGCCACAACAGTGAGAGGCCCGCGTACCGGAAAAAAAAAAAAAAAAAAAGAGTATCTTCCTGTAAGAGCAAGGAACACGTTTGATTTTCCTGGTTTGCGTTTTCTAATTCACATTCATATTTCTCCTGAAGGTTCTTCTCACTTGGCTCACACTGGCTGACTAAGTTCTCCTTTAGCTGGTTTAAATGATTTACTTCTGCTTCATGTTCTTTAGCAGATGCTTCAATTTGGCACTTCAATTCTTTCACCTCTTCTTGGTGTGTAGATTTCAACTGTAAAAGTTCTTCTCGCAAACTATTAATTTCTTTTTGGTACTGCTGAGAATTAGCCTCAGTGACTCCTTGGAGATGAGTAATTTCTCACTCCTTTTCATTTGTGGCAACTTCTAACTGCTTTTGCAGACATAAAATCTGCTCCTCAAAGGCTGGCTTAATTTTCTGAATCTCTTCCTGTAGTTTTTTAACATTATCTTCAGAATCACTCTGAAATTTGATTTGTTCTGAAAGCTCTAATTGTTTTTTTTTTTGCTGCTTCTTCCAGTTCCTTTTGCCAACCAGCTTTATCGTTACTGTATTTGGAATGTACTGCCATTAATTCATTTTTCAAATTTTCCATTTCTTTCACATAGTTTCTTTGTGATTGTTCAAACTCCTCGTGCACATCTTCCAACTTAGTTGCAGAATCCTCAACCTCTTGCTTCATTTAAATATTTTCCTTCTTCAAAGAAACACACCGTTGCTCAGTCTCTGCTCTTTCCAAAAGAATAGCATCCAGACGTATGGTCAACGCCTTAATAATATCATCAGTTCCTCCAGCAACAGGTTTCAATCTCAATTCTTCAATTTCTTTCTCCAATTCTGTACATCTTGATTTAGCTTTCTGTATTAGCATCATCTGCTTCTTGGCAAACTTGATAAGATCTTCCTTGGGCAATGTTTCCAGCTTGGATTTCCCGATCCCAGCAGCGGCCGGCGAGGCCACCCCGTCGTGAACACGCTCCTCCATGGCTACCCGCAGCCCGCACTTCCGCCCGCCGACTCCCACGGAGCCCCGCCGCGGGTCAAAGGTCGCGCTTCTCCTAGAATAATTATTCTTGAGTGAACCGAATGAGACATTTTCCACAGTACCTTCAGCTGGGTCATTTATAGGGTGCACCCTAAAATGTGGCCGGATGCGGATCTTTTTCAGCCAGCCTGGGGTTGATATTCTTGACCTCTGATGAGTGTTTCTTCTACTCCTCGCATTCTGGGAGCAGTATCCTGGGAAATGCATTACAATAGAGACAACTATTGACATCTTGCTGGCAGAAGACCATGGGGAAATTAGCACTAATTTATTCACAGTTCATGGGCCTCCCTGGTGGCGCAGTGGCTGAGAGTCCGCCTGCCGATGCAGGGGATACGGGTTCGTGCCCCGGTCTGGGAGGATCCCATATGCCGCGGAGCGGCTGGGCCCGTGAGCCATGGCCGCTGGGCCTGCGTGTCCGGAGCCTGTGCTCCTCAACGGGGGAGGCCACAACAGTGAGAGGCTCGTGTACCGGGAAAAAAAAAAAAAAAAAAGAGTATCTTCCTGTAAGAGCAAAGAACACGTTTGATTTTCCTGGTTTGCATTTTCTAATTCACATTCATATTTCTCCTGAAGGTTCTTCTCACTTGGCTCACACTGGCTGACTAAGTTCTCCTTTAGCTGGTTTAAATGATTTACTTCTGCTTCATGTTCTTTAGCAGATGCTTCAATTTGGCACTTCAATTCTTTCACCTCTTCTTGGTGTGTAGATTTCAACTGTAAAAGTTCCTCTCGCAAACTATTAATTTCTTTTTGGTACTGCTGAGAATTAGCCTCAGTGACTCCTTGGAGATGAGTAATTTCTCACTCCTTTTCATTTGTGGCAACTTCTAACTGCTTTTGCAGACATAAAATCTGCTCCTCAAAGGCTGGCTTAATTTTCTGAATCTCTTCCTGTAGTTTTTTAACATTATCTTCAGAATCACTCTGAAATTTGATTTGTTCTGAAAGCTCTAATTGTTTTTTTTTTTGCTGCTTCTTCCAGTTCCTTTTGCCAACCAGCTTTATCGTTACTGTATTTGGAATGTACTGCCATTAATTCATTTTTCAAATTTTCCATTTCTTTCACATAGTTTCTTTGTGATTGTTCAAACTCCTCGTGCACATCTTCCAACTTAGTTGCAGAATCCTCAACCTCTTGCTTCATTTAAATATTTTCCTTCTTCAAAGAAACACACCGTTGCTCAGTCTCTGCTCTTTCCAAAAGAATAGCATCCAGACGTATGGTCAACGCCTTAATAATATCATCAGTTCCTCCAGCAACAGGTTTCAATCTCAATTCTTCAATTTCTTTCTCCAATTCTGTACATCTTGATTTAGCTTTCTGTATTAGCATCATCTGCTTCTTGGCAAACTTGATAAGATCTTCCTTGGGCAATGTTTCCAGCTTGGATTTCCCGATCCCAGCAGCGGCCGGCGAGGCCACCCCGTCGTGAACACGCTCCTCCATGGCTACCCGCAGCCCGCACTTCCGCCCGCCGACTCCCACGGAGCCCCGCCGCGGGTCAAAGGTCGCGCTTCTCCTAGAATAATTATTCTTGAGTGAACCGAATGAGACATTTTCCACAGTACCTTCAGCTGGGTCATTTATAGGGTGCACCCTAAAATGTGGCCGGATGCGGATCTTTTTCAGCCAGCCTGGGGTTGATATTCTTGACCTCTGATGAGTGTTTCTTCTACTCCTCGCATTCTGGGAGCAGTATCCTGGGAAATGCATTACAATAGAGACAACTATTGACATCTTGCTGGCAGAAGACCATGGGGAAATTAGCACTAATTTATTCACAGTTCATGGGCCTCCCTGGTGGCGCAGTGGCTGAGAGTCCGCCTGCCGATGCAGGGGATACGGGTTCGTGCCCCGGTCTGGGAGGATCCCATATGCCGCGGAGCGGCTGGGCCCGTGAGCCATGGCCGCTGGGCCTGCGTGTCCGGAGCCTGTGCTCCTCAACGGGGGAGGCCACAACAGTGAGAGGCCCGCGTACCGGGAAAAAAAAAAAAAAAAAAGAGTATCTTCCTGTAAGAGCAAGGAACACGTTTGATTTTCCTGGTTTGCATTTTCTAATTCACATTCATATTTCTCCTGAAGGTTCTTCTCACTTGGCTCACACTGGCTGACTAAGTTCTCCTTTAGCTGGTTTAAATGATTTACTTCTGCTTCATGTTCTTTAGCAGATGCTTCAATTTGGCACTTCAATTCTTTCACCTCTTCTTGGTGTGTAGATTTCAACTGTAAAAGTTCTTCTCGCAAACTATTAATTTCTTTTTGGTACTGCTGAGAATTAGCCTCAGTGACTCCTTGGAGATGAGTAATTTCTCACTCCTTTTCATTTGTGGCAACTTCTAACTGCTTTTGCAGACATAAAATCTGCTCCTCAAAGGCTGGCTTAATTTTCTGAATCTCTTCCTGTAGTTTTTTAACATTATCTTCAGAATCACTCTGAAATTTGATTTGTTCTGAAAGCTCTAATTGTTTTTTTTTTTTTGCTGCTTCTTCCAGTTCCTTTTGCCAACCAGCTTTATCGTTACTGTATTTGGAATGTACTGCCATTAATTCATTTTTCAAATTTTCCATTTCTTTCACATAGTTTCTTTGTGATTGTTCAAACTCCTCGTGCACATCTTCCAACTTAGTTGCAGAATCCTCAACCTCTTGCTTCATTTAAATATTTTCCTTCTTCAAAGAAACACACCGTTGCTCAGTCTCTGCTCTTTCCAAAAGAATAGCATCCAGACGTATGGTCAACGCCTTAATAATATCATCAGTTCCTCCAGCAACAGGTTTCAATCTCAATTCTTCAATTTCTTTCTCCAATTCTGTACATCTTGATTTAGCTTTCTGTATTAGCATCATCTGCTTCTTGGCAAACTTGATAAGATCTTCCTTGGGCAATGTTTCCAGCTTGGATTTCCCGATCCCAGGAGCGGCCGGCGAGGCCACCCCGTCGTGAACACGCTCCTCCATGGCTACCCGCAGCCCGCACTTCCGCCCGCCGACTCCCACGGAGCCCCGCCGCGGGTCAAAGGTCGCGCTTCTCCTAGAATAATTATTCTTGAGTGAACCGAATGAGACATTTTCCACAGTACCTTCAGCTGGGTCATTTATAGGGTGCACCCTAAAATGTGGCCGGATGCGGATCTTTTTCAGCCAGCCTGGGGTTGATATTCTTGACCTCTGTTGAGTGTTTCTTCTACTCCTCGCATTCTGGGAGCAGTATCCTGGGAAATGCATTACAATAGATACAACTATTGACATCTTGCTGGCAGAAGACCATGGGGAAATTAGCACTAATTTATTCACAGTTCATGGGCCTCCCTGGTGGCGCAGTGGTTGAGAGTCCGCCTGCCGATGCAGGGGATACGGGTTCGTGCCCCGGTCTGGGAGGATCCCATATGCCGCGGAGCGGCTGGGCCCGTGAGCCATGGCCGCTGGGCCTGCGTGTCCGGAGCCTGTGCTCCGCAATGGGGGAGGCCACAACAGTGAGAGGCCCGCGTACCGGAAAAAAAAAAAAAAAAAAAGAGTATCTTCCTGTAAGAGCAAAGAACACGTTTGATTTTCCTGGTTTGCGTTTTCTAATTCACATTCATATTTCTCCTGAAGGTTCTTCTCACTTGGCTCACACTGGCTGACTAAGTTCTCCTTTAGCTGGTTTAAATGATTTACTTCTGCTTCATGTTCTTTAGCAGATGCTTCAATTTGGCACTTCAATTCTTTCACCTCTTCTTGGTGTGTAGATTTCAACTGTAAAAGTTCTTCTCGCAAACTATTAATTTCTTTTTGGTACTGCTGAGAATTAGCCTCAGTGACTCCTTGGAGATGAGTAATTTCTCACTCCTTTTCATTTGTGGCAACTTCTAACTGCTTTTGCAGACATAAAATCTGCTCCTCAAAGGCTGGCTTAATTTTCTGAATCTCTTCCTGTAGTTTTTTAACATTATCTTCAGAATCACTCTGAAATTTGATTTGTTCTGAAAGCTCTAATTGTTTTTTTTTTTTGCTGCTTCTTCCAGTTCCTTTTGCCAACCAGCTTTATCGTTACTGTATTTGGAATGTACTGCCATTAATTCATTTTTCAAATTTTCCATTTCTTTCACATAGTTTCTTTGTGATTGTTCAAACTCCTCGTGCACATCTTCCAACTTAGTTGCAGAATCCTCAACCTCTTGCTTCATTTAAATATTTTCCTTCTTCAAAGAAACACACCGTTGCTCAGTCTCTGCTCTTTCCAAAAGAATAGCATCCAGACGTATGGTCAATGCCTTAATAATATCATCAGTTCCTCCAGCAACAGGTTTCAATCTCAATTCTTCAATTTCTTTCTCCAATTCTGTACATCTTGATTTAGCTTTCTGTATTAGCATCATCTGCTTCTTGGCAAACTTGATAAGATCTTCCTTGGGCAATGTTTCCAGCTTGGATTTCCCGATCCCAGGAGCGGCCGGCGAGGCCACCCCGTCGTGAACACGCTCCTCCATGGCTACCCGCAGCCCGCACTTCCGCCCGCCGACTCCCATGGAGCCCCGCCGCGGGTCAAAGGTCGCGCTTCTCCTAGAATAATTATTCTTGAGTGAACCGAATGAGACATTTTCCACAGTACCTTCAGCTGGGTCATTTATAGGGTGCACCCTAAAATGTGGCCGGATGCGGATCTTTTTCAGCCAGCCTGGGGTTGATATTCTTGACCTCTGATGAGTGTTTCTTCTACTCCTCGCATTCTGGGAGCAGTATCCTGGGAAATGCATTACAATAGAGACAACTATTGACATCTTGCTGGCAGAAGACCATGGGGAAATTAGCACTAATTTATTCACAGTTCATGGGCCTCCCTGGTGGCGCAGTGGTTGAGAGTCCGCCTGCCGATGCAGGGGATACGGGTTCGTGCCCCGGTCTGGGAGGATCCCATATGCCGCGGAGCGGCTGGGCCCGTGAGCCATGGCCGCTGGGCCTGCGTGTCCGGAGCCTGTGCTCCACAACGGGGGAGGCCACAACAGTGAGAGGCCCGCGTACCGGAAAAAAAAAAAAAAAAAAAAGAGTATCTTCCTGTAAGAGCAAAGAACACGTTTGATTTTCCTGGTTTGCGTTTTCTAATTCACATTCATATTTCTCCTGAAGGTTCTTCTCACTTGGCTCACACTGGCTGACTAAGTTCTCCTTTAGCTGGTTTAAATGATTTACTTCTGCTTCATGTTCTTTAGCAGATGCTTCAATTTGGCACTTCAATTCTTTCACCTCTTCTTGGTGTGTAGATTTCAACTGTAAAAGTTCTTCTCGCAAACTATTAATTTCTTTTTGGTACTGCTGAGAATTAGCCTCAGTGACTCCTTGGAGATGAGTAATTTCTCACTCCTTTTCATTTGTGGCAACTTCTAACTGCTTTTGCAGACATAAAATCTGCTCCTCAAAGGCTGGCTTAATTTTCTGAATCTCTTCCTGTAGTTTTTTAACATTATCTTCAGAATCACTCTGAAATTTGATTTGTTCTGAAAGCTCTAATTGTTTTTTTTTTTGCTGCTTCTTCCAGTTCCTTTTGCCAACCAGCTTTATCGTTACTGTATTTGGAATGTACTGCCATTAATTCATTTTTCAAATTTTCCATTTCTTTCACATAGTTTCTTTGTGATTGTTCAAACTCCTCGTGCACATCTTCCAACTTAGTTGCAGAATCCTCAACCTCTTGCTTCATTTAAATATTTTCCTTCTTCAAAGAAACACACCGTTGCTCAGTCTCTGCTCTTTCCAAAAGAATAGCATCCAGACGTATGGTCAACGCCTTAATAATATCATCAGTTCCTCCAGCAACAGGTTTCAATCTCAATTCTTCAATTTCTTTCTCCAATTCTGTACATCTTGATTTAGCTTTCTGTATTAGCATCATCTGCTTCTTGGCAAACTTGATAAGATCTTCCTTGGGCAATGTTTCCAGCTTGGATTTCCCGATCCCAGGAGCGGCCGGCGAGGCCACCCCGTCGTGAACACGCTCCTCCATGGCTACCCGCAGCCCGCACTTCTGCCCGCCGACTCCCACGGAGCCCCGCCGCGGGTCAAAGGTCGCGCTTCTCCTAGAATAATTATTCTTGAGTGAACCGAATGAGACATTTTCCACAGTACCTTCAGCTGGGTCATTTATAGGGTGCACCCTAAAATGTGGCCGGATGCGGATCTTTTTCAGCCAGCCTGGGGTTGATATTCTTGACCTCTGATGAGTGTTTCTTCTACTCCTCGCATTCTGGGAGCAGTATCCTGGGAAATGCATTACAATAGAGACAACTATTGACATCTTGCTGGCAGAAGACCATGGGGAAATTAGCACTAATTTATTCACAGTTCATGGGCCTCCCTGGTGGCGCAGTGGTTGAGAGTCCGCCTGCCGATGCAGGGGATACGGGTTCGTGCCCCGGTCTGGGAGGATCCCATATGCCGCGGAGCGGCTGGGCCCGTGAGCCATGGCCGCTGGGCCTGCGTGTCCGGAGCCTGTGCTCCGCAATGGGGGAGGCCACAACAGTGAGAGGCCCGCGTACCGGAAAAAAAAAAAAAAAAAAAAGAGTATCTTCCTGTAAGAGCAAAGAACACGTTTGATTTTCCTGGTTTGCGTTTTCTAATTCACATTCATATTTCTCCTGAAGGTTCTTCTCACTTGGCTCACACTGGCTGACTAAGTTCTCCTTTAGCTGGTTTAAATGATTTACTTCTGCTTCATGTTCTTTAGCAGATGCTTCAATTTGGCACTTCAATTCTTTCACCTCTTCTTGGTGTGTAGATTTCAACTGTAAAAGTTCTTCTCGCAAACTATTAATTTCTTTTTGGTACTGCTGAGAATTAGCCTCAGTGACTCCTTGGAGATGAGTAATTTCTCACTCCTTTTCATTTGTGGCAACTTCTAACTGCTTTTGCAGACATAAAATCTGCTCCTCAAAGGCTGGCTTAATTTTCTGAATCTCTTCCTGTAGTTTTTTAACATTATCTTCAGAATCACTCTGAAATTTGATTTGTTCTGAAAGCTCTAATTGTTTTTTTTTTTTGCTGCTTCTTCCAGTTCCTTTTGCCAACCAGCTTTATCGTTACTGTATTTGGAATGTACTGCCATTAATTCATTTTTCAAATTTTCCATTTCTTTCACATAGTTTCTTTGTGATTGTTCAAACTCCTCGTGCACATCTTCCAACTTAGTTGCAGAATCCTCAACCTCTTGCTTCATTTAAATATTTTCCTTCTTCAAAGAAACACACCGTTGCTCAGTCTCTGCTCTTTCCAAAAGAATAGCATCCAGACGTATGGTCAATGCCTTAATAATATCATCAGTTCCTCCAGCAACAGGTTTCAATCTCAATTCTTCAATTTCTTTCTCCAATTCTGTACATCTTGATTTAGCTTTCTGTATTAGCATCATCTGCTTCTTGGCAAACTTGATAAGATCTTCCTTGGGCAATGTTTCCAGCTTGGATTTCCCGATCCCAGGAGCGGCCGGCGAGGCCACCCCGTCGTGAACACGCTCCTCCATGGCTACCCGCAGCCCGCACTTCCGCCCGCCGACTCCCATGGAGCCCCGCCGCGGGTCAAAGGTCGCGCTTCTCCTAGAATAATTATTCTTGAGTGAACCGAATGAGACATTTTCCACAGTACCTTCAGCTGGGTCATTTATAGGGTGCACCCTAAAATGTGGCCGGATGCGGATCTTTTTCAGCCAGCCTGGGGTTGATATTCTTGACCTCTGATGAGTGTTTCTTCTACTCCTCGCATTCTGGGAGCAGTATCCTGGGAAATGCATTACAATAGAGACAACTATTGACATCTTGCTGGCAGAAGACCATGGGGAAATTAGCACTAATTTATTCACAGTTCATGGGCCTCCCTGGTGGCGCAGTGGTTGAGAGTCCGCCTGCCGATGCAGGGGATACGGGTTCGTGCCCCGGTCTGGGAGGATCCCATATGCCGCGGAGCGGCTGGGCCCGTGAGCCATGGCCGCTGGGCCTGCGTGTCCGGAGCCTGTGCTCCACAACGGGGGAGGCCACAACAGTGAGAGGCCCGCGTACCGGAAAAAAAAAAAAAAAAAAAAAGAGTATCTTCCTGTAAGAGCAAAGAACACGTTTGATTTTCCTGGTTTGCGTTTTCTAATTCACATTCATATTTCTCCTGAAGGTTCTTCTCACTTGGCTCACACTGGCTGACTAAGTTCTCCTTTAGCTGGTTTAAATGATTTACTTCTGCTTCATGTTCTTTAGCAGATGCTTCAATTTGGCACTTCAATTCTTTCACCTCTTCTTGGTGTGTAGATTTCAACTGTAAAAGTTCTTCTCGCAAACTATTAATTTCTTTTTGGTACTGCTGAGAATTAGCCTCAGTGACTCCTTGGAGATGAGTAATTTCTCACTCCTTTTCATTTGTGGCAACTTCTAACTGCTTTTGCAGACATAAAATCTGCTCCTCAAAGGCTGGCTTAATTTTCTGAATCTCTTCCTGTAGTTTTTTAACATTATCTTCAGAATCACTCTGAAATTTGATTTGTTCTGAAAGCTCTAATTGTTTTTTTTTTTGCTGCTTCTTCCAGTTCCTTTTGCCAACCAGCTTTATCGTTACTGTATTTGGAATGTACTGCCATTAATTCATTTTTCAAATTTTCCATTTCTTTCACATAGTTTCTTTGTGATTGTTCAAACTCCTCGTGCACATCTTCCAACTTAGTTGCAGAATCCTCAACCTCTTGCTTCATTTAAATATTTTCCTTCTTCAAAGAAACACACCGTTGCTCAGTCTCTGCTCTTTCCAAAAGAATAGCATCCAGACGTATGGTCAACGCCTTAATAATATCATCAGTTCCTCCAGCAACAGGTTTCAATCTCAATTCTTCAATTTCTTTCTCCAATTCTGTACATCTTGATTTAGCTTTCTGTATTAGCATCATCTGCTTCTTGGCAAACTTGATAAGATCTTCCTTGGGCAATGTTTCCAGCTTGGATTTCCCGATCCCAGGAGCGGCCGGCGAGGCCACCCCGTCGTGAACACGCTCCTCCATGGCTACCCGCAGCCCGCACTTCCGCCCGCCGACTCCCACGGAGCCCCGCCGCGGGTCAAAGGTCGCGCTTCTCCTAGAATAATTATTCTTGAGTGAACCGAATGAGACATTTTCCACAGTACCTTCAGCTGGGTCATTTATAGGGTGCACCCTAAAATGTGGCCGGATGCGGATCTTTTTCAGCCAGCCTGGGGTTGATATTCTTGACCTCTGATGAGTGTTTCTTCTACTCCTCGCATTCTGGGAGCAGTATCCTGGGAAATGCATTACAATAGAGACAACTATTGACATCTTGCTGGCAGAAGACCATGGGGAAATTAGCACTAATTTATTCACAGTTCATGGGCCTCCCTGGTGGCGCAGTGGTTGAGAGTCCGCCTGCCGATGCAGGGGATACGGGTTCGTGCCCCGGTCTGGGAGGATCCCATATGCCGCGGAGCGGCTGGGCCCGTGAGCCATGGCCGCTGGGCCTGCGTGTCCGGAGCCTGTGCTCCGCAATGGGGGAGGCCACAACAGTGAGAGGCCCGCGTACCGGAAAAAAAAAAAAAAAAAAAGAGTATCTTCCTGTAAGAGCAAAGAACACGTTTGATTTTCCTGGTTTGCGTTTTCTAATTCACATTCATATTTCTCCTGAAGGTTCTTCTCACTTGGCTCACACTGGCTGACTAAGTTCTCCTTTAGCTGGTTTAAATGATTTACTTCTGCTTCATGTTCTTTAGCAGATGCTTCAATTTGGCACTTCAATTCTTTCACCTCTTCTTGGTGTGTAGATTTCAACTGTAAAAGTTCTTCTCGCAAACTATTAATTTCTTTTTGGTACTGCTGAGAATTAGCCTCAGTGACTCCTTGGAGATGAGTAATTTCTCACTCCTTTTCATTTGTGGCAACTTCTAACTGCTTTTGCAGACATAAAATCTGCTCCTCAAAGGCTGGCTTAATTTTCTGAATCTCTTCCTGTAGTTTTTTAACATTATCTTCAGAATCACTCTGAAATTTGATTTGTTCTGAAAGCTCTAATTGTTTTTTTTTTTTGCTGCTTCTTCCAGTTCCTTTTGCCAACCAGCTTTATCGTTACTGTATTTGGAATGTACTGCCATTAATTCATTTTTCAAATTTTCCATTTCTTTCACATAGTTTCTTTGTGATTGTTCAAACTCCTCGTGCACATCTTCCAACTTAGTTGCAGAATCCTCAACCTCTTGCTTCATTTAAATATTTTCCTTCTTCAAAGAAACACACCGTTGCTCAGTCTCTGCTCTTTCCAAAAGAATAGCATCCAGACGTATGGTCAATGCCTTAATAATATCATCAGTTCCTCCAGCAACAGGTTTCAATCTCAATTCTTCAATTTCTTTCTCCAATTCTGTACATCTTGATTTAGCTTTCTGTATTAGCATCATCTGCTTCTTGGCAAACTTGATAAGATCTTCCTTGGGCAATGTTTCCAGCTTGGATTTCCCGATCCCAGGAGCGGCCGGCGAGGCCACCCCGTCGTGAACACGCTCCTCCATGGCTACCCGCAGCCAGCACTTCCGCCCGCCGACTCCCATGGAGCCCCGCCGCGGGTCAAAGGTCGCGCTTCTCCTAGAATAATTATTCTTGAGTGAACCGAATGAGACATTTTCCACAGTACCTTCAGCTGGGTCATTTATAGGGTGCACCCTAAAATGTGGCCGGATGCGGATCTTTTTCAGCCAGCCTGGGGTTGATATTCTTGACCTCTGATGAGTGTTTCTTCTACTCCTCGCATTCTGGGAGCAGTATCCTGGGAAATGCATTACAATAGAGACAACTATTGACATCTTGCTGGCAGAAGACCATGGGGAAATTAGCACTAATTTATTCACAGTTCATGGGCCTCCCTGGTGGCGCAGTGGTTGAGAGTCCGCCTGCCGATGCAGGGGATACGGGTTCGTGCCCCGGTCTGGGAGGATCCCATATGCCGCGGAGCGGCTGGGCCCGTGAGCCATGGCCGCTGGGCCTGCGTGTCCGGAGCCTGTGCTCCACAACGGGGGAGGCCACAACAGTGAGAGGCCCGCGTACCGGAAAAAAAAAAAAAAAAAAAAGAGTATCTTCCTGTAAGAGCAAAGAACACGTTTGATTTTCCTGGTTTGCGTTTTCTAATTCACATTCATATTTCTCCTGAAGGTTCTTCTCACTTGGCTCACACTGGCTGACTAAGTTCTCCTTTAGCTGGTTTAAATGATTTACTTCTGCTTCATGTTCTTTAGCAGATGCTTCAATTTGGCACTTCAATTCTTTCACCTCTTCTTGGTGTGTAGATTTCAACTGTAAAAGTTCTTCTCGCAAACTATTAATTTCTTTTTGGTACTGCTGAGAATTAGCCTCAGTGACTCCTTGGAGATGAGTAATTTCTCACTCCTTTTCATTTGTGGCAACTTCTAACTGCTTTTGCAGACATAAAATCTGCTCCTCAAAGGCTGGCTTAATTTTCTGAATCTCTTCCTGTAGTTTTTTAACATTATCTTCAGAATCACTCTGAAATTTGATTTGTTCTGAAAGCTCTAATTGTTTTTTTTTTTTGCTGCTTCTTCCAGTTCCTTTTGCCAACCAGCTTTATCGTTACTGTATTTGGAATGTACTGCCATTAATTCATTTTTCAAATTTTCGATTTCTTTCACATAGTTTCTTTGTGATTGTTCAAACTCCTCGTGCACATCTTCCAACTTAGTTGCAGAATCCTCAACCTCTTGCTTCATTTAAATATTTTCCTTCTTCAAAGAAACACACCGTTGCTCAGTCTCTGCTCTTTCCAAAAGAATAGCATCCAGACGTATGGTCAACGCCTTAATAATATCATCAGTTCCTCCAGCAACAGGTTTCAATCTCAATTCTTCAATTTCTTTCTCCAATTCTGTACATCTTGATTTAGCTTTCTGTATTAGCATCATCTGCTTCTTGGCAAACTTGATAAGATCTTCCTTGGGCAATGTTTCCAGCTTGGATTTCCCGATCCCAGGAGCGGCCGGCGAGGCCACCCCGTCGTGAACACGCTCCTCCATGGCTACCCGCAGCCCGCACTTCCGCCCGCCGACTCCCACGGAGCCCCGCCGCGGGTCAAAGGTCGCGCTTCTCCTAGAATAATTATTCTTGAGTGAACCGAATGAGACATTTTCCACAGTACCTTCAGCTGGGTCATTTATAGGGTGCACCCTAAAATGTGGCCGGATGCGGATCTTTTTCAGCCAGCCTGGGGTTGATATTCTTGACCTCTGATGAGTGTTTCTTCTACTCCTCGCATTCTGGGAGCAGTATCCTGGGAAATGCATTACAATAGAGACAACTATTGACATCTTGCTGGCAGAAGACCATGGGGAAATTAGCACTAATTTATTCACAGTTCATGGGCCTCCCTGGTGGCGCAGTGGTTGAGAGTCCGCCTGCCGATGCAGGGGATACGGGTTCGTGCCCCGGTCTGGGAGGATCCCATATGCCGCGGAGCGGCTGGGCCCGTGAGCCATGGCCGCTGGGCCTGCGTGTCCGGAGCCTGTGCTCCGCAATGGGGGAGGCCACAACAGTGAGAGGCCCGCGTACCGGAAAAAAAAAAAAAAAAAAGAGTATCTTCCTGTAAGAGCAAAGAACACGTTTGATTTTCCTGGTTTGCGTTTTCTAATTCACATTCATATTTCTCCTGAAGGTTCTTCTCACTTGGCTCACACTGGCTGACTAAGTTCTCCTTTAGCTGGTTTAAATGATTTACTTCTGCTTCATGTTCTTTAGCAGATGCTTCAATTTGGCACTTCAATTCTTTCACCTCTTCTTGGTGTGTAGATTTCAACTGTAAAAGTTCTTCTCGCAAACTATTAATTTCTTTTTGGTACTGCTGAGAATTAGCCTCAGTGACTCCTTGGAGATGAGTAATTTCTCACTCCTTTTCATTTGTGGCAACTTCTAACTGCTTTTGCAGACATAAAATCTGCTCCTCAAAGGCTGGCTTAATTTTCTGAATCTCTTCCTGTAGTTTTTTAACATTATCTTCAGAATCACTCTGAAATTTGATTTGTTCTGAAAGCTCTAATTGTTTTTTTTTTTTGCTGCTTCTTCCAGTTCCTTTTGCCAACCAGCTTTATCGTTACTGTATTTGGAATGTACTGCCATTAATTCATTTTTCAAATTTTCCATTTCTTTCACATAGTTTCTTTGTGATTGTTCAAACTCCTCGTGCACATCTTCCAACTTAGTTGCAGAATCCTCAACCTCTTGCTTCATTTAAATATTTTCCTTCTTCAAAGAAACACACCGTTGCTCAGTCTCTGCTCTTTCCAAAAGAATAGCATCCAGACGTATGGTCAATGCCTTAATAATATCATCAGTTCCTCCAGCAACAGGTTTCAATCTCAATTCTTCAATTTCTTTCTCCAATTCTGTACATCTTGATTTAGCTTTCTGTATTAGCATCATCTGCTTCTTGGCAAACTTGATAAGATCTTCCTTGGGCAATGTTTCCAGCTTGGATTTCCCGATCCCAGGAGCGGCCGGCGAGGCCACCCCGTCGTGAACACGCTCCTCCATGGCTACCCGCAGCCCGCACTTCCGCCCGCCGACTCCCACGGAGCCCCGCCGCGGGTCAAAGGTCGCGCTTCTCCTAGAATAATTATTCTTGAGTGAACCGAATGAGACATTTTCCACAGTACCTTCAGCTGGGTCATTTATAGGGTGCACCCTAAAATGTGGCCGGATGCGGATCTTTTTCAGCCAGCCTGGGGTTGATATTCTTGACCTCTGATGAGTGTTTCTTCTACTCCTCGCATTCTGGGAGCAGTATCCTGGGAAATGCATTACAATAGAGACAACTATTGACATCTTGCTGGCAGAAGACCATGGGGAAATTAGCACTAATTTATTCACAGTTCATGGGCCTCCCTGGTGGCGCAGTGGCTGAGAGTCCGCCTGCCGATGCAGGGGATACGGGTTCGTGCCCCGGTCTGGGAGGATCCCATATGCCGCGGAGCGGCTGGGCCCGTGAGCCATGGCCGCTGGGCCTGCGTGTCCGGAGCCTGTGCTCCTCAACGGGGGAGGCCACAACAGTGAGAGGCCCGTGTACCGGGAAAAAAAAAAAAAAAAAGAGTATCTTCCTGTAAGAGCAAAGAACACGTTTGATTTTCCTGGTTTGCATTTTCTAATTCACATTCATATTTCTCCTGAAGGTTCTTCTCACTTGGCTCACACTGGCTGACTAAGTTCTCCTTTAGCTGGTTTAAATGATTTACTTCTGCTTCATGTTCTTTAGCAGATGCTTCAATTTGGCACTTCAATTCTTTCACCTCTTCTTGGTGTGTAGATTTCAACTGTAAAAGTTCCTCTCGCAAACTATTAATTTCTTTTTGGTACTGCTGAGGATTAGCCTCAGTGACTCCTTGGAGATGAGTAATTTCTCACTCCTTTTCATTTGTGGCAACTTCTAACTGCTTTTGCAGACATAAAATCTGCTCCTCAAAGGCTGGCTTAATTTTCTGAATCTCTTCCTGTAGTTTTTTAACATTATCTTCAGAATCACTCTGAAATTTGATTTGTTCTGAAAGCTCTAATTGTTTTTTTTTTTTTGCTGCTTCTTCCAGTTCCTTTTGCCAACCAGCTTTATCGTTACTGTATTTGGAATGTACTGCCATTAATTCATTTTTCAAATTTTCCATTTCTTTCACATAGTTTCTTTGTGATTGTTCAAACTCCTCGTGCACATCTTCCAACTTAGTTGCAGAATCCTCAACCTCTTGCTTCATTTAAATATTTTCCTTCTTCAAAGAAACACACCGTTGCTCAGTCTCTGCTCTTTCCAAAAGAATAGCATCCAGACGTATGGTCAACGCCTTAATAATATCATCAGTTCCTCCAGCAACAGGTTTCAATCTCAATTCTTCAATTTCTTTCTCCAATTCTGTACATCTTGATTTAGCTTTCTGTATTAGCATCATCTGCTTCTTGGCAAACTTGATAAGATCTTCCTTGGGCAATGTTTCCAGCTTGGATTTCCCGATCCCAGGAGCGGCCGGCGAGGCCACCCCGTCGTGAACACGCTCCTCCATGGCTACCCGCAGCCCGCACTTCCGCCCGCCGACTCCCACGGAGCCCCGCCGCGGGTCAAAGGTCGCGCTTCTCCTAGAATAATTATTCTTGAGTGAACCGAATGAGACATTTTCCACAGTACCTTCAGCTGGGTCATTTATAGGGTGCACCCTAAAATGTGGCCGGATGCGGATCTTTTTCAGCCAGCCTGGGGTTGATATTCTTGACCTCTGATGAGTGTTTCTTCTACTCCTCGCATTCTGGGAGCAGTATCCTGGGAAATGCATTACAATAGAGACAACTATTGACATCTTGCTGGCAGAAGACCATGGGGAAATTAGCACTAATTTATTCACAGTTCATGGGCCTCCCTGGTGGCGCAGTGGCTGAGAGTCCGCCTGCCGATGCAGGGGATACGGGTTCGTGCCCCGGTCTGGGAGGATCCCATATGCCGCGGAGCGGCTGGGCCCGTGAGCCATGGCCGCTGGGCCTGCGTGTCCGTAGCCTGTGCTCCTCAACGGGGGAGGCCACAACAGTGAGAGGCCCGCGTACCGGGAAAAAAAAAAAAAAAAAAAGAGTATCTTCCTGTAAGAGCAAGGAACACGTTTGATTTTCCTGGTTTGCATTTTCTAATTCACATTCATATTTCTCCTGAAGGTTCTTCTCACTTGGCTCACACTGGCTGACTAAGTTCTCCTTTAGCTGGTTTAAATGATTTACTTCTGCTTCATGTTCTTTAGCAGATGCTTCAATTTGGCACTTCAATTCTTTCACCTCTTCTTGGTGTGTAGATTTCAACTGTAAAAGTTCTTCTCGCAAACTATTAATTTCTTTTTGGTACTGCTGAGAATTAGCCTCAGTGACTCCTTGGAGATGAGTAATTTCTCACTCCTTTTAATTTGTGGCAACTTCTAACTGCTTTTGCAGACATAAAATCTGCTCCTCAAAGGCTGGCTTAATTTTCTGAATCTCTTCCTGTAGTTTTTTAACATTATCTTCAGAATCACTCTGAAATTTGATTTGTTCTGAAAGCTCTAATTGTTTTTTTTTTTTTTGCTGCTTCTTCCAGTTCCTTTTGCCAACCAGCTTTATCGTTACTGTATTTGGAATGTACTGCCATTAATTCATTTTTCAAATTTTCCATTTCTTTCACATAGTTTCTTTGTGATTGTTCAAACTCCTCGTGCACATCTTCCAACTTAGTTGCAGAATCCTCAACCTCTTGCTTCATTTAAATATTTTCCTTCTTCAAAGAAACACACCGTTGCTCAGTCTCTGCTCTTTCCAAAAGAATAGCATCCAGACGTATGGTCAACGCCTTAATAATATCATCAGTTCCTCCAGCAACAGGTTTCAATCTCAATTCTTCAATTTCTTTCTCCAATTCTGTACATCTTGATTTAGCTTTCTGTATTAGCATCATCTGCTTCTTGGCAAACTTGATAAGATCTTCCTTGGGCAATGTTTCCAGCTTGGATTTCCCGATCCCAGGAGCGGCCGGCGAGGCCACCCCGTCGTGAACACGCTCCTCCATGGCTACCCGCAGCCCGCACTTCCGCCCGCCGACTCCCACGGAGCCCCGCCGCGGGTCAAAGGTCGCGCTTCTCCTAGAATAATTATTCTTGAGTGAACCGAATGAGACATTTTCCACAGTACCTTCAGCTGGGTCATTTATAGGGTGCACCCTAAAATGTGGCCGGATGCGGATCTTTTTCAGCCAGCCTGGGGTTGATATTCTTGACCTCTGATGAGTGTTTCTTCTACTCCTCGCATTCTGGGAGCAGTATCCTGGGAAATGCATTACAATAGAGACAACTATTGACATCTTGCTGGCAGAAGACCATGGGGAAATTAGCACTAATTTATTCACAGTTCATGGGCCTCCCTGGTGGCGCAGTGGCTGAGAGTCCGCCTGCCGATGCAGGGGATACGGGTTCGTGCCCCGGTCTGGGAGGATCCCATATGCCGCGGAGCGGCTGGGCCCGTGAGCCATGGCCGCTGGGCCTGCGTGTCCGGAGCCTGTGCTCCTCAACGGGGGAGGCCACAACAGTGAGAGGCCCGCGTACCGGGAAAAAAAAAAAAAAAAAGAGTATCTTCCTGTAAGAGCAAAGAACACGTTTGATTTTCCTGGTTTGCATTTTCTAATTCACATTCATATTTCTCCTGAAGGTTCTTCTCACTTGGCTCACACTGGCTGACTAAGTTCTCCTTTAGCTGGTTTAAATGATTTACTTCTGCTTCATGTTCTTTAGCAGATGCTTCAATTTGGCACTTCAATTCTTTCACCTCTTCTTGGTGTGTAGATTTCAACTGTAAAAGTTCCTCTCGCAAACTATTAATTTCTTTTTGGTACTGCTGAGAATTAGCCTCAGTGACTCCTTGGAGATGAGTAATTTCTCACTCCTTTTCATTTGTGGCAACTTCTAACTGCTTTTGCAGACATAAAATCTGCTCCTCAAAGGCTGGCTTAATTTTCTGAATCTCTTCCTGTAGTTTTTTAACATTATCTTCAGAATCACTCTGAAATTTGATTTGTTCTGAAAGCTCTAATTGTTTTTTTTTTTTTTTGCTGCTTCTTCCAGTTCCTTTTGCCAACCAGCTTTATCGTTACTGTATTTGGAATGTACTGCCATTAATTCATTTTTCAAATTTTCCATTTCTTTCACATAGTTTCTTTGTGATTGTTCAAACTCCTCGTGCACATCTTCCAACTTAGTTGCAGAATCCTCAACCTCTTGCTTCATTTAAATATTTTCCTTCTTCAAAGAAACACACCGTTGCTCAGTCTCTGCTCTTTCCAAAAGAATAGCATCCAGACGTATGGTCAACGCCTTAATAATATCATCAGTTCCTCCAGCAACAGGTTTCAATCTCAATTCTTCAATTTCTTTCTCCAATTCTGTACATCTTGATTTAGCTTTCTGTATTAGCATCATCTGCTTCTTGGCAAACTTGATAAGATCTTCCTTGGGCAATGTTTCCAGCTTGGATTTCCCGATCCCAGGAGCGGCCGGCGAGGCCACCCCGTCGTGAACACGCTCCTCCATGGCTACCCGCAGCCCGCACTTCCGCCCGCCGACTCCCACGGAGCCCCGCCGCGGGTCAAAGGTCGCGCTTCTCCTAGAATAATTATTCTTGAGTGAACCGAATGAGACATTTTCCACAGTACCTTCAGCTGGGTCATTTATAGGGTGCACCCTAAAATGTGGCCGGATGCGGATCTTTTTCAGCCAGCCTGGGGTTGATATTCTTGACCTCTGATGAGTGTTTCTTCTACTCCTCGCATTCTGGGAGCAGTATCCTGGGAAATGCATTACAATAGAGACAACTATTGACATCTTGCTGGCAGAAGACCATGGGGAAATTAGCACTAATTTATTCACAGTTCATGGGCCTCCCTGGTGGCGCAGTGGTTGAGAGTCCGCCTGCCGATGCAGGGGATACGGGTTCGTGCCCCGGTCTGGGAGGATCCCATATGCCGCGGAGCGGCTGGGCCCGTGAGCCATGGCCGCTGGGCCTGCGTGTCCGGAGCCTGTGCTCCGCAATGGGGGAGGCCACAACAGTGAGAGGCCCGCGTACCGGAAAAAAAAAAAAAAAAAAAAAGAGTATCTTCCTGTAAGAGCAAAGAACACGTTTGATTTTCCTGGTTTGCGTTTTCTAATTCACATTCATATTTCTCCTGAAGGTTCTTCTCACTTGGCTCACACTGGCTGACTAAGTTCTCCTTTAGCTGGTTTAAATGATTTACTTCTGCTTCATGTTCTTTAGCAGATGCTTCAATTTGGCACTTCAATTCTTTCACCTCTTCTTGGTGTGTAGATTTCAACTGTAAAAGTTCTTCTCGCAAACTATTAATTTCTTTTTGGTACTGCTGAGAATTAGCCTCAGTGACTCCTTGGAGATGAGTAATTTCTCACTCCTTTTCATTTGTGGCAACTTCTAACTGCTTTTGCAGACATAAAATCTGCTCCTCAAAGGCTGGCTTAATTTTCTGAATCTCTTCCTGTAGTTTTTTAACATTATCTTCAGAATCACTCTGAAATTTGATTTGTTCTGAAAGCTCTAATTGTTTTTTTTTTTGCTGCTTCTTCCAGTTCCTTTTGCCAACCAGCTTTATCGTTACTGTATTTGGAATGTACTGCCATTAATTCATTTTTCAAATTTTCCATTTCTTTCACATAGTTTCTTTGTGATTGTTCAAACTCCTCGTGCACATCTTCCAACTTAGTTGCAGAATCCTCAACCTCTTGCTTCATTTAAATATTTTCCTTCTTCAAAGAAACACACCGTTGCTCAGTCTCTGCTCTTTCCAAAAGAATAGCATCCAGACGTATGGTCAATGCCTTAATAATATCATCAGTTCCTCCAGCAACAGGTTTCAATCTCAATTCTTCAATTTCTTTCTCCAATTCTGTACATCTTGATTTAGCTTTCTGTATTAGCATCATCTGCTTCTTGGCAAACTTGATAAGATCTTCCTTGGGCAATGTTTCCAGCTTGGATTTCCCGATCCCAGCAGCGGCCGGCGAGGCCACCCCGTCGTGAACACGCTCCTCCATGGCTACCCGCAGCCCGCACTTCCGCCCGCCGACTCCCACGGAGCCCCGCCGCGGGTCAAAGGTCGCGCTTCTCCTAGAATAATTATTCTTGAGTGAACCGAATGAGACATTTTCCACAGTACCTTCAGCTGGGTCATTTATAGGGTGCACCCTAAAATGTGGCCGGATGCGGATCTTTTTCAGCCAGCCTGGGGTTGATATTCTTGACCTCTGATGAGTGTTTCTTCTACTCCTCGCATTCTGGGAGCAGTATCCTGGGAAATGCATTACAATAGAGACAACTATTGACATCTTGCTGGCAGAAGACCATGGGGAAATTAGCACTAATTTATTCACAGTTCATGGGCCTCCCTGGTGGCGCAGTGGTTGAGAGTCCGCCTGCCGATGCAGGGGATACGGGTTCGTGCCCCGGTCTGGGAGGATCCCATATGCCGCGGAGCGGCTGGGCCCGTGAGCCATGGCCGCTGGGCCTGCGTGTCCGGAGCCTGTGCTCCACAACGGGGGAGGCCACAACAGTGAGAGGCCCGCGTACCGGAAAAAAAAAAAAAAAAAAAAGAGTATCTTCCTGTAAGAGCAAAGAACACGTTTGATTTTCCTGGTTTGCGTTTTCTAATTCACATTCATATTTCTCCTGAAGGTTCTTCTCACTTGGCTCACACTGGCTGACTAAGTTCTCCTTTAGCTGGTTTAAATGATTTACTTCTGCTTCATGTTCTTTAGCAGATGCTTCAATTTGGCACTTCAATTCTTTCACCTCTTCTTGGTGTGTAGATTTCAACTGTAAAAGTTCTTCTCGCAAACTATTAATTTCTTTTTGGTACTGCTGAGAATTAGCCTCAGTGACTCCTTGGAGATGAGTAATTTCTCACTCCTTTTCATTTGTGGCAACTTCTAACTGCTTTTGCAGACATAAAATCTGCTCCTCAAAGGCTGGCTTAATTTTCTGAATCTCTTCCTGTAGTTTTTTAACATTATCTTCAGAATCACTCTGAAATTTGATTTGTTCTGAAAGCTCTAATTGTTTTTTTTTTTGCTGCTTCTTCCAGTTCCTTTTGCCAACCAGCTTTATCGTTACTGTATTTGGAATGTACTGCCATTAATTCATTTTTCAAATTTTCCATTTCTTTCACATAGTTTCTTTGTGATTGTTCAAACTCCTCGTGCACATCTTCCAACTTAGTTGCAGAATCCTCAACCTCTTGCTTCATTTAAATATTTTCCTTCTTCAAAGAAACACACCGTTGCTCAGTCTCTGCTCTTTCCAAAAGAATAGCATCCAGACGTATGGTCAACGCCTTAATAATATCATCAGTTCCTCCAGCAACAGGTTTCAATCTCAATTCTTCAATTTCTTTCTCCAATTCTGTACATCTTGATTTAGCTTTCTGTATTAGCATCATCTGCTTCTTGGCAAACTTGATAAGATCTTCCTTGGGCAATGTTTCCAGCTTGGATTTCCCGATCCCAGCAGCGGCCGGCGAGGCCACCCCGTCGTGAACACGCTCCTCCATGGCTACCCGCAGCCCGCACTTCCGCCCGCCGACTCCCACGGAGCCCCGCCGCGGGTCAAAGGTCGCGCTTCTCCTAGAATAATTATTCTTGAGTGAACCGAATGAGACATTTTCCACAGTACCTTCAGCTGGGTCATTTATAGGGTGCACCCTAAAATGTGGCCGGATGCGGATCTTTTTCAGCCAGCCTGGGGTTGATATTCTTGACCTCTGATGAGTGTTTCTTCTACTCCTCGCATTCTGGGAGCAGTATCCTGGGAAATGCATTACAATAGAGACAACTATTGACATCTTGCTGGCAGAAGACCATGGGGAAATTAGCACTAATTTATTCACAGTTCATGGGCCTCCCTGGTGGCGCAGTGGTTGAGAGTCCGCCTGCCGATGCAGGGGATACGGGTTCGTGCCCCGGTCTGGGAGGATCCCATATGCCGCGGAGCGGCTGGGCCCGTGAGCCATGGCCGCTGGGCCTGCGTGTCCGGAGCCTGTGCTCCGCAACGGGGGAGGCCACAACAGTGAGAGGCCCGCGTACCGGAAAAAAAAAAAAAAAAAAAAAGAGTATCTTCCTGTAAGAGCAAAGAACACGTTTGATTTTCCTGGTTTGCGTTTTCTAATTCACATTCATATTTCTCCTGAAGGTTCTTCTCACTTGGCTCACACTGGCTGACTAAGTTCTCCTTTAGCTGGTTTAAATGATTTACTTCTGCTTCATGTTCTTTAGCAGATGCTTCAATTTGGCACTTCAATTCTTTCACCTCTTCTTGGTGTGTAGATTTCAACTGTAAAAGTTCTTCTCGCAAACTATTAATTTCTTTTTGGTACTGCTGAGAATTAGCCTCAGTGACTCCTTGGAGATGAGTAATTTCTCACTCCTTTTCATTTGTGGCAACTTCTAACTGCTTTTGCAGACATAAAATCTGCTCCTCAAAGGCTGGCTTAATTTTCTGAATCTCTTCCTGTAGTTTTTTAACATTATCTTCAGAATCACTCTGAAATTTGATTTGTTCTGAAAGCTCTAATTGTTTTTTTTTTTGCTGCTTCTTCCAGTTCCTTTTGCCAACCAGCTTTATCGTTACTGTATTTGGAATGTACTGCCATTAATTCAATTTTCAAATTTTCCATTTCTTTCACATAGTTTCTTTGTGATTGTTCAAACTCCTCGTGCACATCTTCCAACTTAGTTGCAGAATCCTCAACCTCTTGCTTCATTTAAATATTTTCCTTCTTCAAAGAAACACACCGTTGCTCAGTCTCTGCTCTTTCCAAAAGAATAGCATCCAGACGTATGGTCAACGCCTTAATAATATCATCAGTTCCTCCAGCAACAGGTTTCAATCTCAATTCTTCAATTTCTTTCTCCAATTCTGTACATCTTGATTTAGCTTTCTGTATTAGCATCATCTGCTTCTTGGCAAACTTGATAAGATCTTCCTTGGGCAATGTTTCCAGCTTGGATTTCCCGATCCCAGGAGCGGCCGGCGAGGCCACCCCGTCGTGAACACGCTCCTCCATGGCTACCCGCAGCCCGCACTTCCGCCCGCCGACTCCCACGGAGCCCCGCCGCGGGTCAAAGGTCGCGCTTCTCCTAGAATAATTATTCTTGAGTGAACCGAATGAGACATTTTCCACAGTACCTTCAGCTGGGTCATTTATAGGGTGCACCCTAAAATGTGGCCGGATGCGGATCTTTTTCAGCCAGCCTGGGGTTGATATTCTTGACCTCTGATGAGTGTTTCTTCTACTCCTCGCATTCTGGGAGCAGTATCCTGGGAAATGCATTACAATAGAGACAACTATTGACATCTTGCTGGCAGAAGACCATGGGGAAATTAGCACTAATTTATTCACAGTTCATGGGCCTCCCTGGTGGCGCAGTGGTTGAGAGTCCGCCTGCCGATGCAGGGGATACGGGTTCGTGCCCCGGTCTGGGAGGATCCCATATGCCGCGGAGCGGCTGGGCCCGTGAGCCATGGCCGCTGGGCCTGCGTGTCCGGAGCCTGTGCTCCACAACGGGGGAGGCCACAACAGTGAGAGGCCCGCGTACCGGAAAAAAAAAAAAAAAAAGAGTATCTTCCTGTAAGAGCAAAGAACACGTTTGATTTTCCTGGTTTGCGTTTTCTAATTCACATTCATATTTCTCCTGAAGGTTCTTCTCACTTGGCTCACACTGGCTGACTAAGTTCTCCTTTAGCTGGTTTAAATGATTTACTTCTGCTTCATGTTCTTTAGCAGATGCTTCAATTTGGCACTTCAATTCTTTCACCTCTTCTTGGTGTGTAGATTTCAACTGTAAAAGTTCTTCTCGCAAACTATTAATTTCTTTTTGGTACTGCTGAGAATTAGCCTCAGTGACTCCTTGGAGATGAGTAATTTCTCACTCCTTTTCATTTGTGGCAACTTCTAACTGCTTTTGCAGACATAAAATCTGCTCCTCAAAGGCTGGCTTAATTTTCTGAATCTCTTCCTGTAGTTTTTTAACATTATCTTCAGAATCACTCTGAAATTTGATTTGTTCTGAAAGCTCTAATTGTTTTTTTTTTTGCTGCTTCTTCCAGTTCCTTTTGCCAACCAGCTTTATCGTTACTGTATTTGGAATGTACTGCCATTAATTCATTTTTCAAATTTTCCATTTCTTTCACATAGTTTCTTTGTGATTGTTCAAACTCCTCGTGCACATCTTCCAACTTAGTTGCAGAATCCTCAACCTCTTGCTTCATTTAAATATTTTCCTTCTTCAAAGAAACACACCGTTGCTCAGTCTCTGCTCTTTCCAAAAGAATAGCATCCAGACGTATGGTCAACGCCTTAATAATATCATCAGTTCCTCCAGCAACAGGTTTCAATCTCAATTCTTCAATTTCTTTCTCCAATTCTGTACATCTTGATTTAGCTTTCTGTATTAGCATCATCTGCTTCTTGGCAAACTTGATAAGATCTTCCTTGGGCAATGTTTCCAGCTTGGATTTCCCGATCCCAGGAGCGGCCGGCGAGGCCACCCCGTCGTGAACACGCTCCTCCATGGCTACCCGCAGCCCGCACTTCCGCCCGCCGACTCCCACGGAGCCCCGCCGCGGGTCAAAGGTCGCGCTTCTCCTAGAATAATTATTCTTGAGTGAACCGAATGAGACATTTTCCACAGTACCTTCAGCTGGGTCATTTATAGGGTGCACCCTAAAATGTGGCCGGATGCGGATCTTTTTCAGCCAGCCTGGGGTTGATATTCTTGACCTCTGATGAGTGTTTCTTCTACTCCTCGCATTCTGGGAGCAGTATCCTGGGAAATGCATTACAATAGAGACAACTATTGACATCTTGCTGGCAGAAGACCATGGGGAAATTAGCACTAATTTATTCACAGTTCATGGGCCTCCCTGGTGGCGCAGTGGTTGAGAGTCCGCCTGCCGATGCAGGGGATACGGGTTCGTGCCCCGGTCTGGGAGGATCCCATATGCCGCGGAGCGGCTGGGCCCGTGAGCCATGGCCGCTGGGCCTGCGTGTCCGGAGCCTGTGCTCCGCAACGGGGGAGGCCACAACAGTGAGAGGCCCGCGTACCGGAAAAAAAAAAAAAAAAAAAAGAGTATCTTCCTGTAAGAGCAAAGAACACGTTTGATTTTCCTGGTTTGCGTTTTCTAATTCACATTCATATTTCTCCTGAAGGTTCTTCTCACTTGGCTCACACTGGCTGACTAAGTTCTCCTTTAGCTGGTTTAAATGATTTACTTTTGCTTCATGTTCTTTAGCAGATGCTTCAATTTGGCACTTCAATTCTTTCACCTCTTCTTGGTGTGTAGATTTCAACTGTAAAAGTTCTTCTCGCAAACTATTAATTTCTTTTTGGTACTGCTGAGAATTAGCCTCAGTGACTCCTTGGAGATGAGTAATTTCTCACTCCTTTTCATTTGTGGCAACTTCTAACTGCTTTTGCAGACATAAAATCTGCTCCTCAAAGGCTGGCTTAATTTTCTGAATCTCTTCCTGTAGTTTTTTAACATTATCTTCAGAATCACTCTGAAATTTGATTTGTTCTGAAAGCTCTAATTGTTTTTTTTTTTGCTGCTTCTTCCAGTTCCTTTTGCCAACCAGCTTTATCGTTACTGTATTTGGAATGTACTGCCATTAATTCATTTTTCAAATTTTCCATTTCTTTCACATAGTTTCTTTGTGATTGTTCAAACTCCTCGTGCACATCTTCCAACTTAGTTGCAGAATCCTCAACCTCTTGCTTCATTTAAATATTTTCCTTCTTCAAAGAAACACACCGTTGCTCAGTCTCTGCTCTTTCCAAAAGAATAGCATCCAGACGTATGGTCAACGCCTTAATAATATCATCAGTTCCTCCAGCAACAGGTTTCAATCTCAATTCTTCAATTTCTTTCTCCAATTCTGTACATCTTGATTTAGCTTTCTGTATTAGCATCATCTGCTTCTTGGCAAACTTGATAAGATCTTCCTTGGGCAATGTTTCCAGCTTGGATTTCCCGATCCCAGGAGCGGCCGGCGAGGCCACCCCGTCGTGAACACGCTCCTCCATGGCTACCCGCAGCCCGCACTTCCGCCCGCCGACTCCCACGGAGCCCCGCCGCGGGTCAAAGGTCGCGCTTCTCCTAGAATAATTATTCTTGAGTGAACCGAATGAGACATTTTCCACAGTACCTTCAGCTGGGTCATTTATAGGGTGCACCCTAAAATGTGGCCGGATGCGGATCTTTTTCAGCCAGCCTGGGGTTGATATTCTTGACCTCTGATGAGTGTTTCTTCTACTCCTCGCATTCTGGGAGCAGTATCCTGGGAAATGCATTACAATAGAGACAACTATTGACATCTTGCTGGCAGAAGACCATGGGGAAATTAGCACTAATTTATTCACAGTTCATGGGCCTCCCTGGTGGCGCAGTGGTTGAGAGTCCGCCTGCCGATGCAGGGGATACGGGTTCGTGCCCCGGTCTGGGAGGATCCCATATGCCGCGGAGCGGCTGGGCCCGTGAGCCATGGCCGCTGGGCCTGCGTGTCCGGAGCCTGTGCTCCGCAACGGGGGAGGCCACAACAGTGAGAGGCCCGCGTACCGGAAAAAAAGAAAAAAAAAAAAAGAGTATCTTCCTGTAAGAGCAAAGAACACGTTTGATTTTCCTGGTTTGCGTTTTCTAATTCACATTCATATTTCTCCTGAAGGTTCTTCTCACTTGGCTCACACTGGCTGACTAAGTTCTCCTTTAGCTGGTTTAAATGAGTTACTTCTGCTTCATGTTCTTTAGCAGATGCTTCAATTTGGCACTTCAATTCTTTCACCTCTTCTTGGTGTGTAGATTTCAACTGTAAAAGTTCTTCTCGCAAACTATTAATTTCTTTTTGGTACTGCTGAGAATTAGCCTCAGTGACTCCTTGGAGATGAGTAATTTCTCACTCCTTTTCATTTGTGGCAACTTCTAACTGCTTTTGCAGACATAAAATCTGCTCCTCAAAGGCTGGCTTAATTTTCTGAATCTCTTCCTGTAGTTTTTTAACATTATCTTCAGAATCACTCTGAAATTTGATTTGTTCTGAAAGCTCTAATTGTTTTTTTTTTTTGCTGCTTCTTCCAGTTCCTTTTGCCAACCAGCTTTATCGTTACTGTATTTGGAATGTACTGCCATTAATTCATTTTTCAAATTTTCCATTTCTTTCACATAGTTTCTTTGTGATTGTTCAAACTCCTCGTGCACATCTTCCAACTTAGTTGCAGAATCCTCAACCTCTTGCTTCATTTAAATATTTTCCTTCTTCAAAGAAACACACCGTTGCTCAGTCTCTGCTCTTTCCAAAAGAATAGCATCCAGACGTATGGTCAACGCCTTAATAATATCATCAGTTCCTCCAGCAACAGGTTTCAATCTCAATTCTTCAATTTCTTTCTCCAATTCTGTACATCTTGATTTAGCTTTCTGTATTAGCATCATCTGCTTCTTGGCAAACTTGATAAGATCTTCCTTGGGCAATGTTTCCAGCTTGGATTTCCCGATCCCAGGAGCGGCCGGCGAGGCCACCCCGTCGTGAACACGCTCCTCCATGGCTACCCGCAGCCCGCACTTCCGCCCGCCGACTCCCACGGAGCCCCGCCGCGGGTCAAAGGTCGCGCTTCTCCTAGAATAATTATTCTTGAGTGAACGAATGAGACATTTTCCACAGTACCTTCAGCTGGGTCATTTATAGGGTGCACCCTAAAATGTGGCCGGATGCGGATCTTTTTCAGCCAGCCTGGGGTTGATATTCTTGACCTCTGATGAGTGTTTCTTCTACTCCTTGCATTCTGGGAGCAGTATCCTGGGAAATGCATTACAATAGAGACAACTATTGACATCTTGCTGGCAGAAGACCATGGGGAAATTAGCACTAATTTATTCACAGTTCATGGGCCTCCCTGGTGGCGCAGTGGCTGAGAGTCCGCCTGCCGATGCAGGGGATACGGGTTCGTGCCCCGGTCTGGGAGGATCCCATATGCCGCGGAGCGGCTGGGCCCGTGAGCCATGGCCGCTGGGCCTGCGTGTCCGGAGCCTGTGCTCCGCAACGGGGGAGGCCACAACAGTGAGAGGCCCGCGTACCGGGGAAAAAAAAAAAAAAAAAGAGTATCTTCCTGTAAGAGCAAGGAACACGTTTGATTTTCCTGGTTTGCATTTTCTAATTCACATTCATATTTCTCCTGAAGGTTCTTCTCACTTGGCTCACACTGGCTGACTAAGTTCTCCTTTAGCTGGTTTAAATGATTTACTTCTGCTTCATGTTCTTTAGCAGATGCTTCAATTTGGCACTTCAATTCTTTCACCTCTTCTTGGTGTGTAGATTTCAACTGTAAAAGTTCTTCTCGCAAACTATTAATTTCTTTTTGGTACTGCTGAGAATTAGCCTCAGTGACTCCTTGGAGATGAGTAATTTCTCACTCCTTTTCATTTGTGGCAACTTCTAACTGCTTTTGCAGACATAAAATCTGCTCCTCAAAGGCTGGCTTAATTTTCTGAATCTCTTCCTGTAGTTTTTTAACATTATCTTCAGAATCACTCTGAAATTTGATTTGTTCTGAAAGCTCTAATTGTTTTTTTTTTTTGCTGCTTCTTCCAGTTCCTTTTGCCAACCAGCTTTATCGTTACTGTATTTGGAATGTACTGCCATTAATTCATTTTTCAAATTTTCCATTTCTTTCACATAGTTTCTTTGTGATTGTTCAAACTCCTCCTCGTGCACATCTTCCAACTTAGTTGCAGAATCCTCAACCTCTTGCTTCATTTAAATATTTTCCTTCTTCAAAGAAACACACCGTTGCTCAGTCTCTGCTCTTTCCAAAAGAATAGCATCCAGACGTATGGTCAACGCCTTAATAATATCATCAGTTCCTCCAGCAACAGGTTTCAATCTCAATTCTTCAATTTCTTTCTCCAATTCTGTACATCTTGATTTAGCTTTCTGTATTAGCATCATCTGCTTCTTGGCAAACTTGATAAGATCTTCCTTGGGCAATGTTTCCAGCTTGGATTTCCCGATCCCAGGAGCGGCCGGCGAGGCCACCCCGTCGTGAACACGCTCCTCCATGGCTACCCGCAGCCCGCACTTCCGCCCGCCGACTCCCACGGAGCCCCGCCGCGGGTCAAAGGTCGCGCTTCTCCTAGAATAATTATTCTTGAGTGAACCGAATGAGACATTTTCCACAGTACCTTCAGCTGGGTCATTTATAGGGTGCACCCTAAAATGTGGCCGGATGCGGATCTTTTTCAGCCAGCCTGGGGTTGATATTCTTGACCTCTGATGAGTGTTTCTTCTACTCCTCGCATTCTGGGAGCAGTATCCTGGGAAATGCATTACAATAGAGACAACTATTGACATCTTGCTGGCAGAAGACCATGGGGAAATTAGCACTAATTTATTCACAGTTCATGGGCCTCCCTGGTGGCGCAGTGGTTGAGAGTCCGCCTGCCGATGCAGGGGATACGGGTTCGTGCCCCGGTCTGGGAGGATCCCATATGCCGCGGAGCGGCTGGGCCCGTGAGCCATGGCCGCTGGGCCTGCGTGTCCGGAGCCTGTGCTCCGCAACGGGGGAGGCCACAACAGTGAGAGGCCCGCGTACCGGAAAAAAAAAAAAAAAAAAAAAGAGTATCTTCCTGTAAGAGCAAAGAACACGTTTGATTTTCCTGGTTTGCGTTTTCTAATTCACATTCATATTTCTCCTGAAGGTTCTTCTCACTTGGCTCACACTGGCTGACTAAGTTCTCCTTTAGCTGGTTTAAATGATTTACTTCTGCTTCATGTTCTTTAGCAGATGCTTCAATTTGGCACTTCAATTCTTTCACCTCTTCTTGGTGTGTAGATTTCAACTGTAAAAGTTCTTCTCGCAAACTATTAATTTCTTTTTGGTACTGCTGAGAATTAGCCTCAGTGACTCCTTGGAGATGAGTAATTTCTCACTCCTTTTCATTTGTGGCAACTTCTAACTGCTTTTGCAGACATAAAATCTGCTCCTCAAAGGCTGGCTTAATTTTCTGAATCTCTTCCTGTAGTGTTTTAACATTATCTTCAGAATCACTCTGAAATTTGATTTGTTCTGAAAGCTCTAATTGTTTTTTTTTTTGCTGCTTCTTCCAGTTCCTTTTGCCAACCAGCTTTATCGTTACTGTATTTGGAATGTACTGCCATTAATTCAATTTTCAAATTTTCCATTTCTTTCACATAGTTTCTTTGTGATTGTTCAAACTCCTCGTGCACATCTTCCAACTTAGTTGCAGAATCCTCAACCTCTTGCTTCATTTAAATATTTTCCTTCTTCAAAGAAACACACCGTTGCTCAGTCTCTGCTCTTTCCAAAAGAATAGCATCCAGACGTATGGTCAACGCCTTAATAATATCATCAGTTCCTCCAGCAACAGGTTTCAATCTCAATTCTTCAATTTCTTTCTCCAATTCTGTACATCTTGATTTAGCTTTCTGTATTAGCATCATCTGCTTCTTGGCAAACTTGATAAGATCTTCCTTGGGCAATGTTTCCAGCTTGGATTTCCCGATCCCAGGAGCGGCCGGCGAGGCCACCCCGTCGTGAACACGCTCCTCCATGGCTACCCGCAGCCCGCACTTCCGCCCGCCGACTCCCACGGAGCCCCGCCGCGGGTCAAAGGTCGCGCTTCTCCTAGAATAATTATTCTTGAGTGAACCGAATGAGACATTTTCCACAGTACCTTCAGCTGGGTCATTTATAGGGTGCACCCTAAAATGTGGCCGGATGCGGATCTTTTTCAGCCAGCCTGGGGTTGATATTCTTGACCTCTGATGAGTGTTTCTTCTACTCCTCGCATTCTGGGAGCAGTATCCTGGGAAATGCATTACAATAGAGACAACTATTGACATCTTGCTGGCAGAAGACCATGGGGAAATTAGCACTAATTTATTCACAGTTCATGGGCCTCCCTGGTGGCGCAGTGGTTGAGAGTCCGCCTGCCGATGCAGGGGATACGGGTTCGTGCCCCGGTCTGGGAGGATCCCATATGCCGCGGAGCGGCTGGGCCCGTGAGCCATGGCCGCTGGGCCTGCGTGTCCGGAGCCTGTGCTCCACAACGGGGGAGGCCACAACAGTGAGAGGCCCGCGTACCGGAAAAAAAAAAAAAAAAAGAGTATCTTCCTGTAAGAGCAAAGAACACGTTTGATTTTCCTGGTTTGCGTTTTCTAATTCACATTCATATTTCTCCTGAAGGTTCTTCTCACTTGGCTCACACTGGCTGACTAAGTTCTCCTTTAGCTGGTTTAAATGATTTACTTCTGCTTCATGTTCTTTAGCAGATGCTTCAATTTGGCACTTCAATTCTTTCACCTCTTCTTGGTGTGTAGATTTCAACTGTAAAAGTTCTTCTCGCAAACTATTAATTTCTTTTTGGTACTGCTGAGAATTAGCCTCAGTGACTCCTTGGAGATGAGTAATTTCTCACTCCTTTTCATTTGTGGCAACTTCTAACTGCTTTTGCAGACATAAAATCTGCTCCTCAAAGGCTGGCTTAATTTTCTGAATCTCTTCCTGTAGTTTTTTAACATTATCTTCAGAATCACTCTGAAATTTGATTTGTTCTGAAAGCTCTAATTGTTTTTTTTTTTGCTGCTTCTTCCAGTTCCTTTTGCCAACCAGCTTTATCGTTACTGTATTTGGAATGTACTGCCATTAATTCATTTTTCAAATTTTCCATTTCTTTCACATAGTTTCTTTGTGATTGTTCAAACTCCTCGTGCACATCTTCCAACTTAGTTGCAGAATCCTCAACCTCTTGCTTCATTTAAATATTTTCCTTCTTCAAAGAAACACACCGTTGCTCAGTCTCTGCTCTTTCCAAAAGAATAGCATCCAGACGTATGGTCAACGCCTTAATAATATCATCAGTTCCTCCAGCAACAGGTTTCAATCTCAATTCTTCAATTTCTTTCTCCAATTCTGTACATCTTGATTTAGCTTTCTGTATTAGCATCATCTGCTTCTTGGCAAACTTGATAAGATCTTCCTTGGGCAATGTTTCCAGCTTGGATTTCCCGATCCCAGGAGCGGCCGGCGAGGCCACCCCGTCGTGAACACGCTCCTCCATGGCTACCCGCAGCCCGCACTTCCGCCCGCCGACTCCCACGGAGCCCCGCCGCGGGTCAAAGGTCGCGCTTCTCCTAGAATAATTATTCTTGAGTGAACCGAATGAGACATTTTCCACAGTACCTTCAGCTGGGTCATTTATAGGGTGCACCCTAAAATGTGGCCGGATGCGGATCTTTTTCAGCCAGCCTGGGGTTGATATTCTTGACCTCTGATGAGTGTTTCTTCTACTCCTCGCATTCTGGGAGCAGTATCCTGGGAAATGCATTACAATAGAGACAACTATTGACATCTTGCTGGCAGAAGACCATGGGGAAATTAGCACTAATTTATTCACAGTTCATGGGCCTCCCTGGTGGCGCAGTGGTTGAGAGTCCGCCTGCCGATGCAGGGGATACGGGTTCGTGCCCCGGTCTGGGAGGATCCCATATGCCGCGGAGCGGCTGGGCCCGTGAGCCATGGCCGCTGGGCCTGCGTGTCCGGAGCCTGTGCTCCGCAACGGGGGAGGCCACAACAGTGAGAGGCCCGCGTACCGGAAAAAAAAAAAAAAAAAAAAGAGTATCTTCCTGTAAGAGCAAAGAACACGTTTGATTTTCCTGGTTTGCGTTTTCTAATTCACATTCATATTTCTCCTGAAGGTTCTTCTCACTTGGCTCACACTGGCTGACTAAGTTCTCCTTTAGCTGGTTTAAATGATTTACTTTTGCTTCATGTTCTTTAGCAGATGCTTCAATTTGGCACTTCAATTCTTTCACCTCTTCTTGGTGTGTAGATTTCAACTGTAAAAGTTCTTCTCGCAAACTATTAATTTCTTTTTGGTACTGCTGAGAATTAGCCTCAGTGACTCCTTGGAGATGAGTAATTTCTCACTCCTTTTCATTTGTGGCAACTTCTAACTGCTTTTGCAGACATAAAATCTGCTCCTCAAAGGCTGGCTTAATTTTCTGAATCTCTTCCTGTAGTTTTTTAACATTATCTTCAGAATCACTCTGAAATTTGATTTGTTCTGAAAGCTCTAATTGTTTTTTTTTTTGCTGCTTCTTCCAGTTCCTTTTGCCAACCAGCTTTATCGTTACTGTATTTGGAATGTACTGCCATTAATTCATTTTTCAAATTTTCCATTTCTTTCACATAGTTTCTTTGTGATTGTTCAAACTCCTCGTGCACATCTTCCAACTTAGTTGCAGAATCCTCAACCTCTTGCTTCATTTAAATATTTTCCTTCTTCAAAGAAACACACCGTTGCTCAGTCTCTGCTCTTTCCAAAAGAATAGCATCCAGACGTATGGTCAACGCCTTAATAATATCATCAGTTCCTCCAGCAACAGGTTTCAATCTCAATTCTTCAATTTCTTTCTCCAATTCTGTACATCTTGATTTAGCTTTCTGTATTAGCATCATCTGCTTCTTGGCAAACTTGATAAGATCTTCCTTGGGCAATGTTTCCAGCTTGGATTTCCCGATCCCAGGAGCGGCCGGCGAGGCCACCCCGTCGTGAACACGCTCCTCCATGGCTACCCGCAGCCCGCACTTCCGCCCGCCGACTCCCACGGAGCCCCGCCGCGGGTCAAAGGTCGCGCTTCTCCTAGAATAATTATTCTTGAGTGAACCGAATGAGACATTTTCCACAGTACCTTCAGCTGGGTCATTTATAGGGTGCACCCTAAAATGTGGCCGGATGCGGATCTTTTTCAGCCAGCCTGGGGTTGATATTCTTGACCTCTGATGAGTGTTTCTTCTACTCCTCGCATTCTGGGAGCAGTATCCTGGGAAATGCATTACAATAGAGACAACTATTGACATCTTGCTGGCAGAAGACCATGGGGAAATTAGCACTAATTTATTCACAGTTCATGGGCCTCCCTGGTGGCGCAGTGGTTGAGAGTCCGCCTGCCGATGCAGGGGATACGGGTTCGTGCCCCGGTCTGGGAGGATCCCATATGCCGCGGAGCGGCTGGGCCCGTGAGCCATGGCCGCTGGGCCTGCGTGTCCGGAGCCTGTGCTCCGCAACGGGGGAGGCCACAACAGTGAGAGGCCCGCGTACCGGAAAAAAAGAAAAAAAAAAAAAGAGTATCTTCCTGTAAGAGCAAAGAACACGTTTGATTTTCCTGGTTTGCGTTTTCTAATTCACATTCATATTTCTCCTGAAGGTTCTTCTCACTTGGCTCACACTGGCTGACTAAGTTCTCCTTTAGCTGGTTTAAATGAGTTACTTCTGCTTCATGTTCTTTAGCAGATGCTTCAATTTGGCACTTCAATTCTTTCACCTCTTCTTGGTGTGTAGATTTCAACTGTAAAAGTTCTTCTCGCAAACTATTAATTTCTTTTTGGTACTGCTGAGAATTAGCCTCAGTGACTCCTTGGAGATGAGTAATTTCTCACTCCTTTTCATTTGTGGCAACTTCTAACTGCTTTTGCAGACATAAAATCTGCTCCTCAAAGGCTGGCTTAATTTTCTGAATCTCTTCCTGTAGTTTTTTAACATTATCTTCAGAATCACTCTGAAATTTGATTTGTTCTGAAAGCTCTAATTGTTTTTTTTTTTTGCTGCTTCTTCCAGTTCCTTTTGCCAACCAGCTTTATCGTTACTGTATTTGGAATGTACTGCCATTAATTCATTTTTCAAATTTTCCATTTCTTTCACATAGTTTCTTTGTGATTGTTCAAACTCCTCGTGCACATCTTCCAACTTAGTTGCAGAATCCTCAACCTCTTGCTTCATTTAAATATTTTCCTTCTTCAAAGAAACACACCGTTGCTCAGTCTCTGCTCTTTCCAAAAGAATAGCATCCAGACGTATGGTCAACGCCTTAATAATATCATCAGTTCCTCCAGCAACAGGTTTCAATCTCAATTCTTCAATTTCTTTCTCCAATTCTGTACATCTTGATTTAGCTTTCTGTATTAGCATCATCTGCTTCTTGGCAAACTTGATAAGATCTTCCTTGGGCAATGTTTCCAGCTTGGATTTCCCGATCCCAGGAGCGGCCGGCGAGGCCACCCCGTCGTGAACACGCTCCTCCATGGCTACCCGCAGCCCGCACTTCCGCCCGCCGACTCCCACGGAGCCCCGCCGCGGGTCAAAGGTCGCGCTTCTCCTAGAATAATTATTCTTGAGTGAACGAATGAGACATTTTCCACAGTACCTTCAGCTGGGTCATTTATAGGGTGCACCCTAAAATGTGGCCGGATGCGGATCTTTTTCAGCCAGCCTGGGGTTGATATTCTTGACCTCTGATGAGTGTTTCTTCTACTCCTTGCATTCTGGGAGCAGTATCCTGGGAAATGCATTACAATAGAGACAACTATTGACATCTTGCTGGCAGAAGACCATGGGGAAATTAGCACTAATTTATTCACAGTTCATGGGCCTCCCTGGTGGCGCAGTGGCTGAGAGTCCGCCTGCCGATGCAGGGGATACGGGTTCGTGCCCCGGTCTGGGAGGATCCCATATGCCGCGGAGCGGCTGGGCCCGTGAGCCATGGCCGCTGGGCCTGCGTGTCCGGAGCCTGTGCTCCGCAACGGGGGAGGCCACAACAGTGAGAGGCCCGCGTACCGGGGAAAAAAAAAAAAAAAAAAGAGTATCTTCCTGTAAGAGCAAGGAACACGTTTGATTTTCCTGGTTTGCATTTTCTAATTCACATTCATATTTCTCCTGAAGGTTCTTCTCACTTGGCTCACACTGGCTGACTAAGTTCTCCTTTAGCTGGTTTAAATGATTTACTTCTGCTTCATGTTCTTTAGCAGATGCTTCAATTTGGCACTTCAATTCTTTCACCTCTTCTTGGTGTGTAGATTTCAACTGTAAAAGTTCTTCTCGCAAACTATTAATTTCTTTTTGGTACTGCTGAGAATTAGCCTCAGTGACTCCTTGGAGATGAGTAATTTCTCACTCCTTTTCATTTGTGGCAACTTCTAACTGCTTTTGCAGACATAAAATCTGCTCCTCAAAGGCTGGCTTAATTTTCTGAATCTCTTCCTGTAGTTTTTTAACATTATCTTCAGAATCACTCTGAAATTTGATTTGTTCTGAAAGCTCTAATTGTTTTTTTTTTTTGCTGCTTCTTCCAGTTCCTTTTGCCAACCAGCTTTATCGTTACTGTATTTGGAATGTACTGCCATTAATTCATTTTTCAAATTTTCCATTTCTTTCACATAGTTTCTTTGTGATTGTTCAAACTCCTCCTCGTGCACATCTTCCAACTTAGTTGCAGAATCCTCAACCTCTTGCTTCATTTAAATATTTTCCTTCTTCAAAGAAACACACCGTTGCTCAGTCTCTGCTCTTTCCAAAAGAATAGCATCCAGACGTATGGTCAACGCCTTAATAATATCATCAGTTCCTCCAGCAACAGGTTTCAATCTCAATTCTTCAATTTCTTTCTCCAATTCTGTACATCTTGATTTAGCTTTCTGTATTAGCATCATCTGCTTCTTGGCAAACTTGATAAGATCTTCCTTGGGCAATGTTTCCAGCTTGGATTTCCCGATCCCAGGAGCGGCCGGCGAGGCCACCCCGTCGTGAACACGCTCCTCCATGGCTACCCGCAGCCCGCACTTCCGCCCGCCGACTCCCACGGAGCCCCGCCGCGGGTCAAAGGTCGCGCTTCTCCTAGAATAATTATTCTTGAGTGAACCGAATGAGACATTTTCCACAGTACCTTCAGCTGGGTCATTTATAGGGTGCACCCTAAAATGTGGCCGGATGCGGATCTTTTTCAGCCAGCCTGGGGTTGATATTCTTGACCTCTGATGAGTGTTTCTTCTACTCCTCGCATTCTGGGAGCAGTATCCTGGGAAATGCATTACAATAGAGACAACTATTGACATCTTGCTGGCAGAAGACCATGGGGAAATTAGCACTAATTTATTCACAGTTCATGGGCCTCCCTGGTGGCGCAGTGGTTGAGAGTCCGCCTGCCGATGCAGGGGATACGGGTTCGTGCCCCGGTCTGGGAGGATCCCATATGCCGCGGAGCGGCTGGGCCCGTGAGCCATGGCCGCTGGGCCTGCGTGTCCGGAGCCTGTGCTCCGCAATGGGGGAGGCCACAACAGTGAGAGGCCCGCGTACCGGAAAAAAAAAAAAAAAAAAAAAAAGAGTATCTTCCTGTAAGAGCAAAGAACACGTTTGATTTTCCTGGTTTGCGTTTTCTAATTCACATTCATATTTCTCCTGAAGGTTCTTCTCACTTGGCTCACACTGGCTGACTAAGTTCTCCTTTAGCTGGTTTAAATGATTTACTTCTGCTTCATGTTCTTTAGCAGATGCTTCAATTTGGCACTTCAATTCTTTCACCTCTTCTTGGTGTGTAGATTTCAACTGTAAAAGTTCTTCTCGCAAACTATTAATTTCTTTTTGGTACTGCTGAGAATTAGCCTCAGTGACTCCTTGGAGATGAGTAATTTCTCACTCCTTTTCATTTGTGGCAACTTCTAACTGCTTTTGCAGACATAAAATCTGCTCCTCAAAGGCTGGCTTAATTTTCTGAATCTCTTCCTGTAGTTTTTTAACATTATCTTCAGAATCACTCTGAAATTTGATTTGTTCTGAAAGCTCTAATTGTTTTTTTTTTTTGCTGCTTCTTCCAGTTCCTTTTGCCAACCAGCTTTATCGTTACTGTATTTGGAATGTACTGCCATTAATTCATTTTTCAAATTTTCCATTTCTTTCACATAGTTTCTTTGTGATTGTTCAAACTCCTCGTGCACATCTTCCAACTTAGTTGCAGAATCCTCAACCTCTTGCTTCATTTAAATATTTTCCTTCTTCAAAGAAACACACCGTTGCTCAGTCTCTGCTCTTTCCAAAAGAATAGCATCCAGACGTATGGTCAATGCCTTAATAATATCATCAGTTCCTCCAGCAACAGGTTTCAATCTCAATTCTTCAATTTCTTTCTCCAATTCTGTACATCTTGATTTAGCTTTCTGTATTAGCATCATCTGCTTCTTGGCAAACTTGATAAGATCTTCCTTGGGCAATGTTTCCAGCTTGGATTTCCCGATCCCAGCAGCGGCTGGCGAGGCCACCCCGTCGTGAACACGCTCCTCCATGGCTACCCGCAGCCCGCACTTCCGCCCGCCGACTCCCACGGAGCCCCGCCGCGGGTCAAAGGTCGCGCTTCTCCTAGAATAATTATTCTTGAGTGAACCGAATGAGACATTTTCCACAGTACCTTCAGCTGGGTCATTTATAGGGTGCACCCTAAAATGTGGCCGGATGCGGATCTTTTTCAGCCAGCCTGGGGTTGATATTCTTGACCTCTGATGAGTGTTTCTTCTACTCCTCGCATTCTGGGAGCAGTATCCTGGGAAATGCATTACAATAGAGACAACTATTGACATCTTGCTGGCAGAAGACCATGGGGAAATTAGCACTAATTTATTCACAGTTCATGGGCCTCCCTGGTGGCGCAGTGGTTGAGAGTCCGCCTGCCGATGCAGGGGATACGGGTTCGTGCCCCGGTCTGGGAGGATCCCATATGCCGCGGAGCGGCTGGGCCCGTGAGCCATGGCCGCTGGGCCTGCGTGTCCGGAGCCTGTGCTCCACAACGGGGGAGGCCACAACAGTGAGAGGCCCGCGTACCGGAAAAAAAAAAAAAAAAAGAGTATCTTCCTGTAAGAGCAAAGAACACGTTTGATTTTCCTGGTTTGCGTTTTCTAATTCACATTCATATTTTTCCTGAAGGTTCTTCTCACTTGGCTCACACTGGCTGACTAAGTTCTCCTTTAGCTGGTTTAAATGATTTACTTCTGCTTCATGTTCTTTAGCAGATGCTTCAATTTGGCACTTCAATTCTTTCACCTCTTCTTGGTGTGTAGATTTCAACTGTAAAAGTTCTTCTCGCAAACTATTAATTTCTTTTTGGTACTGCTGAGAATTAGCCTCAGTGACTCCTTGGAGATGAGTAATTTCTCACTCCTTTTCATTTGTGGCAACTTCTAACTGCTTTTGCAGACATAAAATCTGCTCCTCAAAGGCTGGCTTAATTTTCTGAATCTCTTCCTGTAGTTTTTTAACATTATCTTCAGAATCACTCTGAAATTTGATTTGTTCTGAAAGCTCTAATTGTTTTTTTTTTTGCTGCTTCTTCCAGTTCCTTTTGCCAACCAGCTTTATCGTTACTGTATTTGGAATGTACTGCCATTAATTCATTTTTCAAATTTTCCATTTCTTTCACATAGTTTCTTTGTGATTGTTCAAACTCCTCGTGCACATCTTCCAACTTAGTTGCAGAATCCTCAACCTCTTGCTTCATTTAAATATTTTCCTTCTTCAAAGAAACACACCGTTGCTCAGTCTCTGCTCTTTCCAAAAGAATAGCATCCAGACGTATGGTCAACGCCTTAATAATATCATCAGTTCCTCCAGCAACAGGTTTCAATCTCAATTCTTCAATTTCTTTCTCCAATTCTGTACATCTTGATTTAGCTTTCTGTATTAGCATCATCTGCTTCTTGGCAAACTTGATAAGATCTTCCTTGGGCAATGTTTCCAGCTTGGATTTCCCGATCCCAGCAGCGGCCGGCGAGGCCACCCCGTCGTGAACACGCTCCTCCATGGCTACCCGCAGCCCGCACTTCCGCCCGCCGACTCCCACGGAGCCCCGCCGCGGGTCAAAGGTCGCGCTTCTCCTAGAATAATTATTCTTGAGTGAACCGAATGAGACATTTTCCACAGTACCTTCAGCTGGGTCATTTATAGGGTGCACCCTAAAATGTGGCCGGATGCGGATCTTTTTCAGCCAGCCTGGGGTTGATATTCTTGACCTCTGATGAGTGTTTCTTCTACTCCTCGCATTCTGGGAGCAGTATCCTGGGAAATGCATTACAATAGAGACAGCTATTGACATCTTGCTGGCAGAAGACCATGGGGAAATTAGCACTAATTTATTCACAGTTCATGGGCCTCCCTGGTGGCGCAGTGGTTGAGAGTCCGCCTGCCGATGCAGGGGATACGGGTTCGTGCCCCGGTCTGGGAGGATCCCATATGCCGCGGAGCGGCTGGGCCCGTGAGCCATGGCCGCTGGGCCTGCGTGTCCGGAGCCTGTGCTCCACAACGGTGGAGGCCACAACAGTGAGAGGCCCGCGTACCGGAAAAAAAAAAAAAAAAAAAAAGAGTATCTTCCTGTAAGAGCAAAGAACACGTTTGATTTTCCTGGTTTGCGTTTTCTAATTCACATTCATATTTCTCCTGAAGGTTCTTCTCACTTGGCTCACACTGGCTGACTAAGTTCTCCTTTAGCTGGTTTAAATGATTTACTTCTGCTTCATGTTCTTTAGCAGATGCTTCAATTTGGCACTTCAATTCTTTCACCTCTTCTTGGTGTGTAGATTTCAACTGTAAAAGTTCTTCTCGCAAAGTATTAATTTCTTTTTGGTACTGCTGAGAATTAGCCTCAGTGACTCCTTGGAGATGAGTAATTTCTCACTCCTTTTCATTTGTGGCAACTTCTAACTGCTTTTGCAGACATAAAATCTGCTCCTCAAAGGCTGGCTTAATTTTCTGAATCTCTTCCTGTAGTTTTTTAACATTATCTTCAGAATCACTCTGAAATTTGATTTGTTCTGAAAGCTCTAATTGTTTTTTTTTTTGCTGCTTCTTCCAGTTCCTTTTGCCAACCAGCTTTATCGTTACTCTATTTGGAATGTACTGCCATTAATTCATTTTTCAAATTTTCCATTTCTTTCACATAGTTTCTTTGTGATTGTTCAAACTCCTCGTGCACATCTTCCAACTTAGTTGCAGAATCCTCAACCTCTTGCTTCATTTAAATATTTTCCTTCTTCAAAGAAACACACCGTTGCTCAGTCTCTGCTCTTTCCAAAAGAATAGCATCCAGACGTATGGTCAACGCCTTAATAATATCATCAGTTCCTCCAGCAACAGGTTTCAATCTCAATTCTTCAATTTCTTTCTCCAATTCTGTACATCTTGATTTAGCTTTCTGTATTAGCATCATCTGCTTCTTGGCAAACTTGATAAGATCTTCCTTGGGCAATGTTTCCAGCTTGGATTTCCCGATCCCAGCAGCGGCCGGCGAGGCCACCCCGTCGTGAACACGCTCCTCCATGGCTACCCGCAGCCCGCACTTCCGCCCGCCGACTCCCACGGAGCCCCGCCGCGGGTCAAAGGTCGCGCTTCTCCTAGAATAATTATTCTTGAGTGAACCGAATGAGACATTTTCCACAGTACCTTCAGCTGGGTCATTTATAGGGTGCACCCTAAAATGTGGCCGGATGCGGATCTTTTTCAGCCAGCCTGGGGTTGATATTCTTGACCTCTGATGAGTGTTTCTTCTACTCCTCGCATTCTGGGAGCAGTATCCTGGGAAATGCATTACAATAGAGACAACTATTGACATCTTGCTGGCAGAAGACCATGGGGAAATTAGCACTAATTTATTCACAGTTCATGGGCCTCCCTGGTGGCGCAGTGGTTGAGAGTCCGCCTGCCGATGCAGGGGATACGGGTTCGTGCCCCGGTCTGGGAGGATCCCATATGCCGCGGAGCGGCTGGGCCCGTGAGCCATGGCCGCTGGGCCTGCGTGTCCGGAGCCTGTGCTCCGCAACGGGGGAGGCCACAACAGTGAGAGGCCCGCGTACCGGAAAAAAAAAAAAAAAAAAAAAGAGTATCTTCCTGTAAGAGCAAAGAACACGTTTGATTTTCCTGGTTTGCGTTTTCTAATTCACATTCATATTTCTCCTGAAGGTTCTTCTCACTTGGCTCACACTGGCTGACTAAGTTCTCCTTTAGCTGGTTTAAATGATTTACTTCTGCTTCATGTTCTTTAGCAGATGCTTCAATTTGGCACTTCAATTCTTTCACCTCTTCTTGGTGTGTAGATTTCAACTGTAAAAGTTCTTCTCGCAAACTATTAATTTCTTTTTGGTACTGCTGAGAATTAGCCTCAGTGACTCCTTGGAGATGAGTAATTTCTCACTCCTTTTCATTTGTGGCAACTTCTAACTGCTTTTGCAGACATAAAATCTGCTCCTCAAAGGCTGGCTTAATTTTCTGAATCTCTTCCTGTAGTTTTTTAACATTATCTTCAGAATCACTCTGAAATTTGATTTGTTCTGAAAGCTCTAATTGTTTTTTTTTTTTGCTGCTTCTTCCAGTTCCTTTTGCCAACCAGCTTTATCGTTACTGTATTTGGAATGTACTGCCATTAATTCATTTTTCAAATTTTCCATTTCTTTCACATAGTTTCTTTGTGATTGTTCAAACTCCTCGTGCACATCTTCCAACTTAGTTGCAGAATCCTCAACCTCTTGCTTCATTTAAATATTTTCCTTCTTCAAAGAAACACACCGTTGCTCAGTCTCTGCTCTTTCCAAAAGAATAGCATCCAGACGTATGGTCAACGCCTTAATAATATCATCAGTTCCTCCAGCAACAGGTTTCAATCTCAATTCTTCAATTTCTTTCTCCAATTCTGTACATCTTGATTTAGCTTTCTGTATTAGCATCATCTGCTTCTTGGCAAACTTGATAAGATCTTCCTTGGGCAATGTTTCCAGCTTGGATTTCCCGATCCCAGCAGCGGCCGGCGAGGCCACCCCGTCGTGAACACGCTCCTCCATGGCTACCCGCAGCCCGCACTTCCGCCCGCCGACTCCCACGGAGCCCCGCCGCGGTTCAAAGGTCGCGCTTCTCCTAGAATAATTATTCTTGAGTGAACCGAATGAGACATTTTCCACAGTACCTTCAGCTGGGTCATTTATAGGGTGCACCCTAAAATGTGGCCGGATGCGGATCTTTTTCAGCCAGCCTGGGGTTGATATTCTTGACCTCTGATGAGTGTTTCTTCTACTCCTCGCATTCTGGGAGCAGTATCCTGGGAAATGCATTACAATAGAGACAACTATTGACATCTTGCTGGCAGAAGACCATGGGGAAATTAGCACTAATTTATTCACAGTTCATGGGCCTCCCTGGTGGCGCAGTGGTTGAGAGTCCGCCTGCCGATGCAGGGGATACGGGTTCGTGCCCCGGTCTGGGAGGATCCCATATGCCGCGGAGCGGCTGGGCCCGTGAGCCATGGCCGCTGGGCCTGCGTGTCCGGAGCCTGTGCTCCACAACGGGGGAGGCCACAACAGTGAGAGGCCCGCGTACCGGAAAAAAAAAAAAAAAAAAAGAGTATCTTCCTGTAAGAGCAAAGAACACGTTTGATTTTCCTGGTTTGCGTTTTCTAATTCACATTCATATTTCTCCTGAAGGTTCTTCTCACTTGGCTCACACTGGCTGACTAAGTTCTCCTTTAGCTGGTTTAAATGATTTACTTCTGCTTCATGTTCTTTAGCAGATGCTTCAATTTGGCACTTCAATTCTTTCACCTCTTCTTGGTGTGTAGATTTCAACTGTAAAAGTTCTTCTCGCAAACTATTAATTTCTTTTTGGTACTGCTGAGAATTAGCCTCAGTGACTCCTTGGAGATGAGTAATTTCTCACTCCTTTTCATTTGTGGCAACTTCTAACTGCTTTTGCAGACATAAAATCTGCTCCTCAAAGGCTGGCTTAATTTTCTGAATCTCTTCCTGTAGTTTTTTAACATTATCTTCAGAATCACTCTGAAATTTGATTTGTTCTGAAAGCTCTAATTGTTTTTTTTTTGCTGCTTCTTCCAGTTCCTTTTGCCAACCAGCTTTATCGTTACTGTATTTGGAATGTACTGCCATTAATTCATTTTTCAAATTTTCCATTTCTTTCACATAGTTTCTTTGTGATTGTTCAAACTCCTCGTGCACATCTTCCAACTTAGTTGCAGAATCCTCAACCTCTTGCTTCATTTAAATATTTTCCTTCTTCAAAGAAACACACCGTTGCTCAGTCTCTGCTCTTTCCAAAAGAATAGCATCCAGACGTATGGTCAACGCCTTAATAATATCATCAGTTCCTCCAGCAACAGGTTTCAATCTCAATTCTTCAATTTCTTTCTCCAGTTCTGTACATCTTGATTTAGCTTTCTGTATTAGCATCATCTGCTTCTTGGCAAACTTGATAAGATCTTCCTTGGGCAATGTTTCCAGCTTGGATTTCCCGATCCCAGGAGCGGCCGGCGAGGCCACCCCGTCGTGAACACGCTCCTCCATGGCTACCCGCAGCCCGCACTTCCGCCCGCCGACTCCCACGGAGCCCCGCCGCGGGTCAAAGGTCGCGCTTCTCCTAGAATAATTATTCTTGAGTGAACCGAATGAGACATTTTCCACAGTACCTTCAGCTGGGTCATTTATAGGGTGCACCCTAAAATGTGGCCGGATGCGGATCTTTTTCAGCCAGCCTGGGGTTGATATTCTTGACCTCTGATGAGTGTTTCTTCTACTCCTCGCATTCTGGGAGCAGTATCCTGGGAAATGCATTACAATAGAGACAACTATTGACATCTTGCTGGCAGAAGACCATGGGGAAATTAGCACTAATTTATTCACAGTTCATGGGCCTCCCTGGTGGCGCAGTGGTTGAGAGTCCGCCTGCCGATGCAGGGGATACGGGTTCGTGCCCCGGTCTGGGAGGATCCCATATGCCGCGGAGCGGCTGGGCCCGTGAGCCATGGCCGCTGGGCCTGCGTGTCCGGAGCCTGTGCTCCACAACGGGGGAGGCCACAACAGTGAGAGGCCCGCGTACCGGAAAAAAAAAAAAAAAAAAAAGAGTATCTTCCTGTAAGAGCAAAGAACACGTTTGATTTTCCTGGTTTGCGTTTTCTAATTCACATTCATATTTCTCCTGAAGGTTCTTCTCACTTGGCTCACACTGGCTGACTAAGTTCTCCTTTAGCTGGTTTAAATGATTTACTTCTGCTTCATGTTCTTTAGCAGATGCTTCAATTTGGCACTTCAATTCTTTCACCTCTTCTTGGTGTGTAGATTTCAACTGTAAAAGTTCTTCTCGCAAACTATTAATTTCTTTTTGGTACTGCTGAGAATTAGCCTCAGTGACTCCTTGGAGATGAGTAATTTCTCACTCCTTTTCATTTGTGGCAACTTCTAACTGCTTTTGCAGACATAAAATCTGCTCCTCAAAGGCTGGCTTAATTTTCTGAATCTCTTCCTGTAGTTTTTTAACATTATCTTCAGAATCACTCTGAAATTTGATTTGTTCTGAAAGCTCTAATTGTTTTTTTTTTGCTGCTTCTTCCAGTTCCTTTTGCCAACCAGCTTTATCGTTACTGTATTTGGAATGTACTGCCATTAATTCATTTTTCAAATTTTCCATTTCTTTCACATAGTTTCTTTGTGATTGTTCAAACTCCTCGTGCACATCTTCCAACTTAGTTGCAGAATCCTCAACCTCTTGCTTCATTTAAATATTTTCCTTCTTCAAAGAAACACACCGTTGCTCAGTCTCTGCTCTTTCCAAAAGAATAGCATCCAGACGTATGGTCAACGCCTTAATAATATCATCAGTTCCTCCAGCAACAGGTTTCAATCTCAATTCTTCAATTTCTTTCTCCAGTTCTGTACATCTTGATTTAGCTTTCTGTATTAGCATCATCTGCTTCTTGGCAAACTTGATAAGATCTTCCTTGGGCAATGTTTCCAGCTTGGATTTCCCGATCCCAGGAGCGGCCGGCGAGGCCACCCCGTCGTGAACACGCTCCTCCATGGCTACCCGCAGCCCGCACTTCCGCCCGCCGACTCCCACGGAGCCCCGCCGCGGGTCAAAGGTCGCGCTTCTCCTAGAATAATTATTCTTGAGTGAACCGAATGAGACATTTTCCACAGTACCTTCAGCTGGGTCATTTATAGGGTGCACCCTAAAATGTGGCCGGATGCGGATCTTTTTCAGCCAGCCTGGGGTTGATATTCTTGACCTCTGATGAGTGTTTCTTCTACTCCTCGCATTCTGGGAGCAGTATCCTGGGAAATGCATTACAATAGAGACAACTATTGACATCTTGCTGGCAGAAGACCATGGGGAAATTAGCACTAATTTATTCACAGTTCATGGGCCTCCCTGGTGGCGCAGTGGTTGAGAGTCCGCCTGCCGATGCAGGGGATACGGGTTCGTGCCCCGGTCTGGGAGGATCCCATATGCCGCGGAGCGGCTGGGCCCGTGAGCCATGGCTGCTGGGCCTGCGTGTCCGGAGCCTGTGCTCCGCAACGGGGGAGGCCACAACAGTGAGAGGCCCGCGTACCGGAAAAAAAAAAAAAAAAAAAAAAAAGAGTATCTTCCTGTAAGAGCAAAGAACACGTTTGATTTTCCTGGTTTGCGTTTTCTAATTCACATTCATATTTCTCCTGAAGGTTCTTCTCACTTGGCTCACACTGGCTGACTAAGTTCTCCTTTAGCTGGTTTAAATGATTTACTTCTGCTTCATGTTCTTTAGCAGATGCTTCAATTTGGCACTTCAATTCTTTCACCTCTTCTTGGTGTGTAGATTTCAACTGTAAAAGTTCTTCTCGCAAACTATTAATTTCTTTTTGGTACTGCTGAGAATTAGCCTCAGTGACTCCTTGGAGATGAGTAATTTCTCACTCCTTTTCATTTGTGGCAACTTCTAACTGCTTTTGCAGACATAAAATCTGCTCCTCAAAGGCTGGCTTAATTTTCTGAATCTCTTCCTGTAGTTTTTTAACATTATCTTCAGAATCACTCTGAAATTTGATTTGTTCTGAAAGCTCTAATTGTTTTTTTTTTTTGCTGCTTCTTCCAGTTCCTTTTGCCAACCAGCTTTATCGTTACTGTATTTGGAATGTACTGCCATTAATTCATTTTTCAAATTTTCCATTTCTTTCACATAGTTTCTTTGTGATTGTTCAAACTCCTCGTGCACATCTTCCAACTTAGTTGCAGAATCCTCAACCTCTTGCTTCATTTAAATATTTTCCTTCTTCAAAGAAACACACCGTTGCTCAGTCTCTGCTCTTTCCAAAAGAATAGCATCCAGACGTATGGTCAACGCCTTAATAATATCATCAGTTCCTCCAGCAACAGGTTTCAATCTCAATTCTTCAATTTCTTTCTCCAATTCTGTACATCTTGATTTAGCTTTCTGTATTAGCATCATCTGCTTCTTGGCAAACTTGATAAGATCTTCCTTGGGCAATGTTTCCAGCTTGGATTTCCCGATCCCAGCAGCGGCCGGCGAGGCCACCCCGTCGTGAACACGCTCCTCCATGGCTACCCGCAGCCCGCACTTCCGCCCGCCGACTCCCACGGAGCCCCGCCGCGGGTCAAAGGTCGCGCTTCTCCTAGAATAATTATTCTTGAGTGAACCGAATGAGACATTTTCCACAGTACCTTCAGCTGGGTCATTTATAGGGTGCACCCTAAAATGTGGCCGGATGCGGATCTTTTTCAGCCAGCCTGGGGTTGATATTCTTGACCTCTGATGAGTGTTTCTTCTACTCCTCGCATTCTGGGAGCAGTATCCTGGGAAATGCATTACAATAGAGACAACTATTGACATCTTGCTGGCAGAAGACCATGGGGAAATTAGCACTAATTTATTCACAGTTCATGGGCCTCCCTGGTGGCGCAGTGGTTGAGAGTCCGCCTGCCGATGCACGGAATACGGTTTCGTGCCCCGGTCTGGGAGGATCCCATATGCCGCGGAGCGGCTGGGCCCGTGAGCCATGGCCGCTGGGCCTGCGTGTCCGGAGCCTGTGCTCCGCAACGGGGGAGGCCACAACAGTGAGTGGCCCGCGTACCGGGAAAAAAAAAAAAAAAAAGAGTATCTTCCTGTAAGAGCAAAGAACACGTTTGATTTTCCTGGTTTGCATTTTCTAATTCACATTCATATTTCTCCTGAAGGTTCTTCTCACTTGGCTCACACTGGCTGACTAAGTTCTCCTTTAGCTGGTTTAAATGATTTACTTCTGCTTCATGTTCTTTAGCAGATGCTTCAATTTGGCACTTCAATTCTTTCACCTCTTCTTGGTGTGTAGATTTCAACTGTAAAAGTTCTTCTCGCAAACTATTAATTTCTTTTTGGTACTGCTGAGAATTAGCCTCAGTGACTCCTTGGAGATGAGTAATTTCTCACTACTTTTCATTTGTGGCAACTTCTAACTGCTTTTGCAGACATAAAGTCTGCTCCTCAAAGGCTGGCTTAATTTTCTGAATCTCTTCCTGTAGTTTTTTAACATTATCTTCAGAATCACTCTGAAATTTGATTTGTTCTGAAAGCTCTAATTGTTTTTTTTTTTGCTGCTTCTTCCAGTTCCTTTTGCCAACCAGCTTTATTGTTACTGTATTTGGAATGTACTGCCATTAATTCATTTTTCAAATTTTCCATTTCTTTCACATAGTTTCTTTGTGATTGTTCAAACTCCTCGTGCACATCTTCCAACTTAGTTGCAGAATCCTCAACCTCTTGCTTCATTTAAATATTTTCCTTCTTCAAAGAAGCACACCGTTGCTCAGTCTCTGCTCTTTCCAAAAGAATAGCATCCAGACGTATGGTCAACGCCTTAATAATATCATCAGTTCCTCCAGCAACAGGTTTCAATCTCAATTCTTCAATTTCTTTCTCCAATTCTGTACATCTTGATTTAGCTTTCTGTATTAGCATCATCTGCTTCTTGGCAAACTTGATAAGATCTTCCTTGGGCAATGTTTCCAGCTTGGATTTCCCGATCCCAGGAGCGGCCGGCGAGGCCACCCCGTCGTGAACACGCTCCTCCATGGCTACCCGCAGCCCGCACTTCCGCCCGCCGACTCCCACGGTGCCCCGCCGCGGGTCAAAGGTCGCGCTTCTCCTAGAATAATTATTCTTGAGTGAACCGAATGAGACATTTTCCACAGTACCTTCAGCTGGGTCATTTATAGGGTGCACCCTAAAATGTGGCCGGATGCGGATCTTTTTCAGCCAGCCTGGGGTTGATATTCTTGACCTCTGATGAGTGTTTCTTCTACTCCTCGCATTCTGGGAGCAGTATCCTGGGAAATGCATTACAATAGAGACAACTATTGACATCTTGCTGGCAGAAGACCATGGGGAAATTAGCACTAATTTATTCACAGTTCATGGGCCTCCCTGGTGGCGCAGTGGTTGAGAGTCCGCCTGCCGATGCAGGGGATACGGGTTCGTGCCCCGGTCTGGGAGGATCCCATATGCCGCGGAGCGGCTGGGCCCGTGAGCCATGGCCGCTGGGCCTGCGTGTCCGGAGCCTGTGCTCCGCAACGGGGGAGGCCACAACAGTGAGAGGCCCGCGTACCGGAAAAAAAAAAAAAAAAAAAAGAGTATCTTCCTGTAAGAGCAAAGAACACGTTTGATTTTCCTGGTTTGCGTTTTCTAATTCACATTCATATTTCTCCTGAAGGTTCTTCTCACTTGGCTCACACTGGCTGACTAAGTTCTCCTTTAGCTGGTTTAAATGATTTACTTCTGCTTCATGTTCTTTAGCAGATGCTTCAATTTGGCACTTCAATTCTTTCACCTCTTCTTGGTGTGTAGATTTCAACTGTAAAAGTTCTTCTCGCAAACTATTAATTTCTTTTTGGTACTGCTGAGAATTAGCCTCAGTGACTCCTTGGAGATGAGTAATTTCTCACTCCTTTTCATTTGTGGCAACTTCTAACTGCTTTTGCAGACATAAAGTCTGCTCCTCAAAGGCTGGCTTAATTTTCTGAATCTCTTCCTGTAGTTTTTTAACATTATCTTCAGAATCACTCTGAAATTTGATTTGTTCTGAAAGCTCTAATTGTTTTTTTTTTTTGCTGCTTCTTCCAGTTCCTTTTGCCAACCAGCTTTATCGTTACTGTATTTGGAATGTACTGCCATTAATTCATTTTTCAAATTTTCCATTTCTTTCACATAGTTTCTTTGTGATTGTTCAAACTCCTCGTGCACATCTTCCAACTTAGTTGCAGAATCCTCAACCTCTTGCTTCATTTAAATATTTTCCTTCTTCAAAGAAGCACACCGTTGCTCAGTCTCTGCTCTTTCCAAAAGAATAGCATCCAGACGTATGGTCAATGCCTTAATAATATCATCAGTTCCTCCAGCAACAGGTTTCAATCTCAATTCTTCAATTTCTTTCTCCAATTCTGTACATCTTGATTTAGCTTTCTGTATTAGCATCATCTGCTTCTTGGCAAACTTGATAAGATCTTCCTTGGGCAATATTTCCAGCTTGGATTTCCCGATCCCAGGAGCGGCCGGCGAGGCCACCCCGTCGTGAACACGCTCCTCCATGGCTACCCGCAGCCCGCACTTCCGCCCGCCGACTCCCACGGAGCCCCGCCGCGGGTCAAAGGTCGCGCTTCTCCTAGAATAATTATTCTTGAGTGAACCGAATGAGACATTTTCCACAGTACCTTCAGCTGGGTCATTTATAGGGTGCACCCTAAAATGTGGCCGGATGCGGATCTTTTTCAGCCAGCCTGGGGTTGATATTCTTGACCTCTGATGAGTGTTTCTTCTACTCCTCGCATTCTGGGAGCAGTATCCTGGGAAATGCATTACAATAGAGACAACTATTGACATCTTGCTGGCAGAAGACCATGGGGAAATTAGCACTAATTTATTCACAGTTCATGGGCCTCCCTGGTGGCGCAGTGGTTGAGAGTCCGCCTGCCGATGCAGGGGATACGGGTTCGTGCCCCGGTCTGGGAGGATCCCATATGCCGCGGAGCGGCTGGGCCCGTGAGCCATGGCCGCTGGGCCTGCGTGTCCGGAGCCTGTGCTCCGCAACGGGGGAGGCCACAACAGTGAGAGGCCCGCGTACCGGAAAAAAAAAAAAAAAAAAAAAAGAGTATCTTCCTGTAAGAGCAAAGAACACGTTTGATTTTCCTGGTTTGCGTTTTCTAATTCACATTCATATTTCTCCTGAAGGTTCTTCTCACTTGGCTCACACTGGCTGACTAAGTTCTCCTTTAGCTGGTTTAAATGATTTACTTCTGCTTCATGTTCTTTAGCAGATGCTTCAATTTGGCACTTCAATTCTTTCACCTCTTCTTGGTGTGTAGATTTCAACTGTAAAAGTTCTTCTCGCAAACTATTAATTTCTTTTTGGTACTGCTGAGAATTAGCCTCAGTGACTCCTTGGAGATGAGTAATTTCTCACTCCTTTTCATTTGTGGCAACTTCTAACTGCTTTTGCAGACATAAAATCTGCTCCTCAAAGGCTGGCTTAATTTTCTGAATCTCTTCCTGTAGTTTTTTAACATTATCTTCAGAATCACTCTGAAATTTGATTTGTTCTGAAAGCTCTAATTGTTTTTTTTTTTGCTGCTTCTTCCAGTTCCTTTTGCCAACCAGCTTTATCGTTACTGTATTTGGAATGTACTGCCATTAATTCAATTTTCAAATTTTCCATTTCTTTCACATAGTTTCTTTGTGATTGTTCAAACTCCTCGTGCACATCTTCCAACTTAGTTGCAGAATCCTCAACCTCTTGCTTCATTTAAATATTTTCCTTCTTCAAAGAAACACACCGTTGCTCAGTCTCTGCTCTTTCCAAAAGAATAGCATCCAGACGTATGGTCAACGCCTTAATAATATCATCAGTTCCTCCAGCAACAGGTTTCAATCTCAATTCTTCAATTTCTTTCTCCAGTTCTGTACATCTTGATTTAGCTTTCTGTATTAGCATCATCTGCTTCTTGGCAAACTTGATAAGATCTTCCTTGGGCAATGTTTCCAGCTTGGATTTCCCGATCCCAGGAGCGGCCGGCGAGGCCACCCCGTCGTGAACACGCTCCTCCATGGCTACCCGCAGCCCGCACTTCCGCCCGCCGACTCCCACGGAGCCCCGCCGCGGGTCAAAGGTCGCGCTTCTCCTAGAATAATTATTCTTGAGTGAACCGAATGAGACATTTTCCACAGTACCTTCAGCTGGGTCATTTATAGGGTGCACCCTAAAATGTGGCCGGATGCGGATCTTTTTCAGCCAGCCTGGGGTTGATATTCTTGACCTCTGATGAGTGTTTCTTCTACTCCTCGCATTCTGGGAGCAGTATCCTGGGAAATGCATTACAATAGAGACAACTATTGACATCTTGCTGGCAGAAGACCATGGGGAAATTAGCACTAATTTATTCACAGTTCATGGGCCTCCCTGGTGGCGCAGTGGTTGAGAGTCCGCCTGCCGATGCAGGGGATACGGGTTCGTGCCCCGGTCTGGGAGGATCCCATATGCCGCGGAGCGGCTGGGCCCGTGAGCCATGGCCGCTGGGCCTGCGTGTCCGGAGCCTGTGCTCCGCAACGGGGGAGGCCACAACAGTGAGAGGCCCGCGTACCGGAAAAAAAGAAAAAAAAAAAAAGAGTATCTTCCTGTAAGAGCAAAGAACACGTTTGATTTTCCTGGTTTGCGTTTTCTAATTCACATTCATATTTCTCCTGAAGGTTCTTCTCACTTGGCTCACACTGGCTGACTAAGTTCTCCTTTAGCTGGTTTAAATGATTTACTTCTGCTTCATGTTCTTTAGCAGATGCTTCAATTTGGCACTTCAATTCTTTCACCTCTTCTTGGTGTGTAGATTTCAACTGTAAAAGTTCTTCTCGCAAACTATTAATTTCTTTTTGGTACTGCTGAGAATTAGCCTCAGTGACTCCTTGGAGATGAGTAATTTCTCACTCCTTTTCATTTGTGGCAACTTCTAACTGCTTTTGCAGACATAAAATCTGCTCCTCAAAGGCTGGCTTAATTTTCTGAATCTCTTCCTGTAGTTTTTTAACATTATCTTCAGAATCACTCTGAAATTTGATTTGTTCTGAAAGCTCTAATTGTTTTTTTTTTTGCTGCTTCTTCCAGTTCCTTTTGCCAACCAGCTTTATCGTTACTGTATTTGGAATGTACTGCCATTAATTCAATTTTCAAATTTTCCATTTCTTTCACATACTTTCTTTGTGATTGTTCAAACTCCTCGTGCACATCTTCCAACTTAGTTGCAGAATCCTCAACCTCTTGCTTCATTTAAATATTTTCCTTCTTCAAAGAAACACACCGTTGCTCAGTCTCTGCTCTTTCCAAAAGAATAGCATCCAGACGTATGGTCAACGCCTTAATAATATCATCAGTTCCTCCAGCAACAGGTTTCAATCTCAATTCTTCAATTTCTTTCTCCAATTCTGTACATCTTGATTTAGCTTTCTGTATTAGCATCATCTGCTTCTTGGCAAACTTGATAAGATCTTCCTTGGGCAATGTTTCCAGCTTGGATTTCCCGATCCCAGCAGCGGCCGGCGAGGCCACCCCGTCGTGAACACGCTCCTCCATGGCTACCCGCAGCCCGCACTTCCGCCCGCCGACTCCCACGGAGCCCCGCCGCGGGTCAAAGGTCGCGCTTCTCCTAGAATAATTATTCTTGAGTGAACCGAATGAGACATTTTCCACAGTACCTTCAGCTGGGTCATTTATAGGGTGCACCCTAAAATGTGGCCGGATGTGGATCTTTTTCAGCCAGCCTGGGGTTGATATTCTTGACCTCTGATGAGTGTTTCTTCTACTCCTCGCATTCTGGGAGCAGTATCCTGGGAAATGCATTACAATAGAGACAACTATTGACATCTTGCTGGCAGAAGACCATGGGGAAATTAGCACTAATTTATTCACAGTTCATGGGCCTCCCTGGTGGCGCAGTGGTTGAGAGTCCGCCTGCCGATGCAGGGGATACGGGTTCGTGCCCCGGTCTGGGAGGATCCCATATGCCGCGGAGCGGCTGGGCCCGTGAGCCATGGCCGCTGGGCCTGCGTGTCCGGAGCCTGTGCTCCGCAACGGGGGAGGCCACAACAGTGAGAGGCCCGCGTACCGGAAAAAAAAAAAAAAAAAAAAAGAGTATCTTCCTGTAAGAGCAAAGAACACGTTTGATTTTCCTGGTTTGCGTTTTCTAATTCACATTCATATTTCTCCTGAAGGTTCTTCTCACTTGGCTCACACTGGCTGACTAAGTTCTCCTTTAGCTGGTTTAAATGATTTACTTCTGCTTCATGTTCTTTAGCAGATGCTTCAATTTGGCACTTCAATTCTTTCACCTCTTCTTGGTGTGTAGATTTCAACTGTAAAAGTTCTTCTTGCAAACTATTAATTTCTTTTTGGTACTGCTGAGAATTAGCCTCAGTGACTCCTTGGAGATGAGTAATTTCTCACTCCTTTTCATTTGTGGCAACTTCTAACTGCTTTTGCAGACATAAAATCTGCTCCTCAAAGGCTGGCTTAATTTTCTGAATCTCTTCTTGTAGTTTTTTAACATTATCTTCAGAATCACTCTGAAATTTGATTTGTTCTGAAAGCTCTAATTGTTTTTTTTTTTTTGCTGCTTCTTCCAGTTCCTTTTGCCAACCAGCTTTATCGTTACTGTATTTGGAATGTACTGCCATTAATTCATTTTTCAAATTTTCCATTTCTTTCACATAGTTTCTTTGTGATTGTTCAAACTCCTCGTGCACATCTTCCAACTTAGTTGCAGAATCCTCAACCTCTTGCTTCATTTAAATATTTTCCTTCTTCAAAGAAACACACCGTTGCTCAGTCTCTGCTCTTTCCAAAAGAATAGCATCCAGACGTATGGTCAACGCCTTAATAATATCATCAGTTCCTCCAGCAACAGGTTTCAATCTCAATTCTTCAATTTCTTTCTCCAATTCTGTACATCTTGATTTAGCTTTCTGTATTAGCATCATCTGCTTCTTGGCAAACTTGATAAGATCTTCCTTGGGCAATGTTTCCAGCTTGGATTTCCCGATCCCAGCAGCGGCCGGCGAGGCCACCCCGTCGTGAACACGCTCCTCCATGGCTACCCGCAGCCCGCACTTCCGCCCGCCGACTCCCACGGAGCCCCGCCGCGGGTCAAAGGTCGCGCTTCTCCTAGAATAATTATTCTTGAGTGAACCGAATGAGACATTTTCCACAGTACCTTCAGCTGGGTCATTTATAGGGTGCACCCTAAAATGTGGCCGGATGCGGATCTTTTTCAGCCAGCCTGGGGTTGATATTCTTGACCTCTGATGAGTGTTTCTTCTACTCCTCGCATTCTGGGAGCAGTATCCTGGGAAATGCATTACAATAGAGACAATTATTGACATCTTGCTGGCAGAAGACCATGGGGAAATTAGCACTAATTTATTCACAGTTCATGGGCCTCCCTGGTGGCGCAGTGGTTGAGAGTCCGCCTGCCGATGCAGGGGATACGGGTTCGTGCCCCGGTCTGGGAGGATCCCATATGCCGCGGAGTGGCTGGGCCCGTGAGCCATGGCCACTGGGCCTGCGTGTCCGGAGCCTGTGCTCCGCAACGGGGGAGGCCACAACAGTGAGAGGCCCGCGTACCGGAAAAAAAAAAAAAAAAAAAGAGTATCTTCCTGTAAGAGCAAAGAACACGTTTGATTTTCCTGGTTTGCGTTTTCTAATTCACATTCATATTTCTCCTGAAGGTTCTTCTCACTTGGCTCACACTGGCTGACTAAGTTCTCCTTTAGCTGGTTTAAATGATTTACTTCTGCTTCATGTTCTTTAGCAGATGCTTCAATTTGGCACTTCAATTCTTTCACCTCTTCTTGGTGTGTAGATTTCAACTGTAAAAGTTCTTCTCGCAAACTATTAATTTCTTTTTGGTACTGCTGAGAATTAGCCTCAGTGACTCCTTGGAGATGAGTAATTTCTCACTCCTTTTCATTTGTGGCAACTTCTAACTGCTTTTGCAGACATAAAATCTGCTCCTCAAAGGCTGGCTTAATTTTCTGAATCTCTTCCTGTAGTTTTTTAACATTATCTTCAGAATCACTCTGAAATTTGATTTGTTCTGAAAGCTCTAATTGTTTTTTTTTTTTGCTGCTTCTTCCAGTTCCTTTTGCCAACCAGCTTTATCGTTACTGTATTTGGAATGTACTGCCATTAATTCATTTTTCAAATTTTCCATTTCTTTCACATAGTTTCTTTGTGATTGTTCAAACTCCTCGTGCACATCTTCCAACTTAGTTGCAGAATCCTCAACCTCTTGCTTCATTTAAATATTTTCCTTCTTCAAAGAAACACACCGTTGCTCAGTCTCTGCTCTTTCCAAAAGAATAGCATCCAGACGTATGGTCAACGCCTTAATAATATCATCAGTTCCTCCAGCAACAGGTTTCAATCTCAATTCTTCAATTTCTTTCTCCAATTCTGTACATCTTGATTTAGCTTTCTGTATTAGCATCATCTGCTTCTTGGCAAACTTGATAAGATCTTCCTTGGGCAATGTTTCCAGCTTGGATTTCCCGATCCCAGCAGCGGCCGGCGAGGCCACCCCGTCGTGAACACGCTCCTCCATGGCTACCCGCAGCCCGCACTTCCGCCCGCCGACTCCCACGGAGCCCCGCCGCGGGTCAAAGGTCGCGCTTCTCCTAGAATAATTATTCTTGAGTGAACCGAATGAGACATTTTCCACAGTACCTTCAGCTGGGTCATTTATAGGGTGCACCCTAAAATGTGGCCGGATGCGGATCTTTTTCAGCCAGCCTGGGGTTGATATTCTTGACCTCTGATGAGTGTTTCTTCTACTCCTCGCATTCTGGGAGCAGTATCCTGGGAAATGCATTACAATAGAGACAATTATTGACATCTTGCTGGCAGAAGACCATGGGGAAATTAGCACTAATTTATTCACAGTTCATGGGCCTCCCTGGTGGCGCAGTGGTTGAGAGTCCGCCTGCCGATGCAGGGGATACGGGTTCGTGCCCCGGTCTGGGAGGATCCCATATGCCGCGGAGCGGCTGGGCCCGTGAGCCATGGCCACTGGGCCTGCGTGTCCGGAGCCTGTGCTCCGCAACGGGGGAGGCCACAACAGTGAGAGGCCCGCGTACCGGAAAAAAAAAAAAAAAAAAAGAGTATCTTCCTGTAAGAGCAAAGAACACGTTTGATTTTCCTGGTTTGCGTTTTCTAATTCACATTCATATTTCTCCTGAAGGTTCTTCTCACTTGGCTCACACTGGCTGACTAAGTTCTCCTTTAGCTGGTTTAAATGATTTACTTCTGCTTCATGTTCTTTAGCAGATGCTTCAATTTGGCACTTCAATTCTTTCACCTCTTCTTGGTGTGTAGATTTCAACTGTAAAAGTTCTTCTCGCAAACTATTAATTTCTTTTTGGTACTGCTGAGAATTAGCCTCAGTGACTCCTTGGAGATGAGTAATTTCTCACTCCTTTTCATTTGTGGCAACTTCTAACTGCTTTTGCAGACATAAAATCTGCTCCTCAAAGGCTGGCTTAATTTTCTGAATCTCTTCCTGTAGTTTTTTAACATTATCTTCAGAATCACTCTGAAATTTGATTTGTTCTGAAAGCTCTAATTGTTTTTTTTTTTTGCTGCTTCTTCCAGTTCCTTTTGCCAACCAGCTTTATCGTTACTGTATTTGGAATGTACTGCCATTAATTCATTTTTCAAATTTTCCATTTCTTTCACATAGTTTCTTTGTGATTGTTCAAACTCCTCGTGCACATCTTCCAACTTAGTTGCAGAATCCTCAACCTCTTGCTTCATTTAAATATTTTCCTTCTTCAAAGAAACACACCGTTGCTCAGTCTCTGCTCTTTCCAAAAGAATAGCATCCAGACGTATGGTCAATGCCTTAATAATATCATCAGTTCCTCCAGCAACAGGTTTCAATCTCAATTCTTCAATTTCTTTCTCCAATTCTGTACATCTTGATTTAGCTTTCTGTATTAGCATCATCTGCTTCTTGGCAAACTTGATAAGATCTTCCTTGGGCAATGTTTCCAGCTTGGATTTCCCGATCCCAGCAGCGGCCAGCGAGGCCACCCCGTCGTGAACACGCTCCTCCATGGCTACCCGCAGCCCGCACTTCCGCCCGCCGACTCCCACGGAGCCCCGCCGCGGGTCAAAGGTCGCGCTTCTCCTAGAATAATTATTCTTGAGTGAACCGAATGAGACATTTTCCACAGTACCTTCAGCTGGGTCATTTATAGGGTGCACCCTAAAATGTGGCCGGATGCGGATCTTTTTCAGCCAGCCTGGGGTTGATATTCTTGACCTCTGATGAGTGTTTCTTCTACTCCTCGCATTCTGGGAGCAGTATCCTGGGAAATGCATTACAATAGAGACAACTATTGACATCTTGCTGGCAGAAGACCATGGGGAAATTAGCACTAATTTATTCACAGTTCATGGGCCTCCCTGGTGGCGCAGTGGTTGAGAGTCCGCCTGCCGATGCAGGGGATACGGGTTCGTGCCCCGGTCTGGGAGGATCCCATATGCCGCGGAGCGGCTGGGCCCGTGAGCCATGGCCGCTGGGCCTGCGTGTCCGGAGCCTGTGCTCCGCAATGGGGGAGGCCACAACAGTGAGAGGCCCGCGTACCGGAAAAAAAAGAAAAAAAAAAGAGTATCTTCCTGTAAGAGCAAAGAACACGTTTGATTTTCCTGGTTTGCGTTTTCTAATTCACATTCATATTTCTCCTGAAGGTTCTTCTCACTTGGCTCACACTGGCTGACTAAGTTCTCCTTTAGCTGGTTTAAATGATTTACTTCTGCTTCATGTTCTTTAGCAGATGCTTCAATTTGGCACTTCAATTCTTTCACCTCTTCTTGGTGTGTAGATTTCAACTGTAAAAGTTCTTCTTGCAAACTATTAATTTCTTTTTGGTACTGCTGAGAATTAGCCTCAGTGACTCCTTGGAGATGAGTAATTTCTCACTCCTTTTCATTTGTGGCAACTTCTAACTGCTTTTGCAGACATAAAATCTGCTCCTCAAAGGCTGGCTTAATTTTCTGAATCTCTTCCTGTAGTTTTTTAACATTATCTTCAGAATCACTCTGAAATTTGATTTGTTCTGAAAGCTCTAATTGTTTTTTTTTTTGCTGCTTCTTCCAGTTCCTTTTGCCAACCAGCTTTATCGTTACTGTATTTGGAATGTACTGCCATTAATTCATTTTTCAAATTTTCCATTTCTTTCACATAGTTTCTTTGTGATTGTTCAAACTCCTCGTGCACATCTTCCAACTTAGTTGCAGAATCCTCAACCTCTTGCTTCATTTAAATATTTTCCTTCTTCAAAGAAACACACCGTTGCTCAGTCTCTGCTCTTTCCAAAAGAATAGCATCCAGACGTATGGTCAACGCCTTAATAATATCATCAGTTCCTCCAGCAACAGGTTTCAATCTCAATTCTTCAATTTCTTTCTCCAATTCTGTACATCTTGATTTAGCTTTCTGTATTAGCATCATCTGCTTCTTGGCAAACTTGATAAGATCTTCCTTGGGCAATGTTTCCAGCTTGGATTTCCCGATCCCAGCAGCGGCCGGCGAGGCCACCCCGTCGTGAACACGCTCCTCCATGGCTACCCGCAGCCCGCACTTCCGCCCGCCGACTCCCACGGAGCCCCGCCGCGGGTCAAAGGTCGCGCTTCTCCTAGAATAATTATTCTTGAGTGAACCGAATGAGACATTTTCCACAGTACCTTCAGCTGGGTCATTTATAGGGTGCACCCTAAAATGTGGCCGGATGCGGATCTTTTTCAGCCAGCCTGGGGTTGATATTCTTGACCTCTGATGAATGTTTCTTCTACTCCTCGCATTCTGGGAGCAGTATCCTGGGAAATGCATTACAATAGAGACAACTATTGACATCTTGCTGGCAGAAGACCATGGGGAAATTAGCACTAATTTATTCACAGTTCATGGGCCTCCCTGGTGGCGCAGTGGTTGAGAGTCCGCCTGCCGATGCAGGGGATACGGGTTCGTGCCTCGGTCTGGGAGGATCCCATATGCCGCGGAGCGGCTGGGCCCGTGAGCCATGGCCGCTGGGCCTGCGTGTCCGGAGCCTGTGCTCCGCAACGGGGGAGGCCACAACAGTGAGAGGCCCGCGTACCGGAAAAAAAAAAAAAAAAAAGAGTATCTTCCTGTAAGAGCAAAGAACACGTTTGATTTTCCTGGTTTGCGTTTTCTAATTCACATTCATATTTCTCCTGAAGGTTCTTCTCACTTGGCTCACACTGGCTGACTAACTTCTCCTTTAGCTGGTTTAAATGATTTACTTCTGCTTCATGTTCTTTAGCAGATGCTTCAATTTGGCACTTCAATTCTTTCACCTCTTCTTGGTGTGTAGATTTCAACTGTAAAAGTTCTTCTCGCAAAGTATTAATTTCTTTTTGGTACTGCTGAGAATTAGCCTCAGTGACTCCTTGGAGATGAGTAATTTCTCACTCCTTTTCATTTGTGGCAACTTCTAACTGCTTTTGCAGACATAAAATCTGCTCCTCAAAGGCTGGCTTAATTTTCTGAATCTCTTCCTGTAGTTTTTTAACATTATCTTCAGAATCACTCTGAAATTTGATTTGTTCTGAAAGCTCTAATTGTTTTTTTTTTTTTTTGCTGCTTCTTCCAGTTCCTTTTGCCAACCAGCTTTATCGTTACTGTATTTGGAATGTACTGCCATTAATTCATTTTTCTAATTTTCCATTTCTTTCACATAGTTTCTTTGTGATTGTTCAAACTCCTCGTGCACATCTTCCAACTTAGTTGCAGAATCCTCAACCTCTTGCTTCATTTAAATATTTTCCTTCTTCAAAGAAACACACCGTTGCTCAGTCTCTGCTCTTTCCAAAAGAATAGCATCCAGACGTATGGTCAACGCCTTAATAATATCATCAGTTCCTCCAGCAACAGGTTTCAATCTCAATTCTTCAATTTCTTTCTCCAATTCTGTACATCTTGATTTAGCTTTCTGTATTAGCATCATCTGCTTCTTGGCAAACTTGATAAGATCTTCCTTGGGCAATGTTTCCAGCTTGGATTTCCCGATCCCAGGAGCGGCCGGCGAGGCCACCCCGTCGTGAACACGCTCCTCCATGGCTACCCGCAGCCCGCACTTCCGCCCGCCGACTCCCACGGAGCCCCGCCGCGGGTCAAAGGTCGCGCTTCTCCTAGAATAATTATTCTTGAGTGAACCGAATGAGACATTTTCCACAGTACCTTCAGCTGGGTCATTTATAGGGTGCACCCTAAAATGTGGCCGGATGCGGATCTTTTTCAGCCAGCCTGGGGTTGATATTCTTGACCTCTGATGAGTGTTTCTTCTACTCCTCGCATTCTGGGAGCAGTATCCTGGGAAATGCATTACAATAGAGACAACTATTGACATCTTGCTGGCAGAAGACCATGGGGAAATTAGCACTAATTTATTCACAGTTCATGGGCCTCCCTGGTGGCGCAGTGGTTGAGAGTCCGCCTGCCGATGCAGGGGATACGGGTTCGTGCCTCGGTCTGGGAGGATCCCATATGCCGCGGAGCGGCTGGGCCCGTGAGCCATGGCCGCTGGGCCTGCGTGTCCGGAGCCTGTGCTCCGCAACGGGGGAGGCCACAACAGTGAGAGGCCCGCGTACCGGAAAAAAAAAAAAAAAAAAAAGAGTATCTTCCTGTAAGAGCAAAGAACACGTTTGATTTTCCTGGTTTGCGTTTTCTAATTCACATTCATATTTCTCCTGAAGGTTCTTCTCACTTGGCTCACACTGGCTGACTAAGTTCTCCTTTAGCTGGTTTAAATGATTTACTTCTGCTTCATGTTCTTTAGCAGATGCTTCAATTTGGCACTTCAATTCTTTCACCTCTTCTTGGTGTGTAGATTTCAACTGTAAAAGTTCTTCTCGCAAACTATTAATTTCTTTTTGGTACTGCTGAGAATTAGCCTCAGTGACTCCTTGGAGATGAGTAATTTCTCACTCCTTTTCATTTGTGGCAACTTCTAACTGCTTTTGCAGACATAAAATCTGCTCCTCAAAGGCTGGCTTAATTTTCTGAATCTCTTCCTGTAGTTTTTTAACATTATCTTCAGAATCACTCTGAAATTTGATTTGTTCTGAAAGCTCTAATTGTTTTTTTTTTTTGCTGCTTCTTCCAGTTCCTTTTGCCAACCAGCTTTATCGTTACTGTATTTGGAATGTACTGCCATTAATTCATTTTTCAAATTTTCCATTTCTTTCACATAGTTTCTTTGTGATTGTTCAAACTCCTCGTGCACATCTTCCAACTTAGTTGCAGAATCCTCAACCTCTTGCTTCATTTAAATATTTTCCTTCTTCAAAGAAACACACCGTTGCTCAGTCTCTGCTCTTTCCAAAAGAATAGCATCCAGACGTATGGTCAACGCCTTAATAATATCATCAGTTCCTCCAGCAACAGGTTTCAATCTCAATTCTTCAATTTCTTTCTCCAATTCTGTACATCTTGATTTAGCTTTCTGTATTAGCATCATCTGCTTCTTGGCAAACTTGATAAGATCTTCCTTGGGCAATGTTTCCAGCTTGGATTTCCCGATCCCAGGAGCGGCCGGCGAGGCCACCCCGTCGTGAACACGCTCCTCCATGGCTACCCGCAGCCTGCACTTCCGCCCGCCGACTCCCACGGAGCCCCGCCGCGGGTCAAAGGTCGCGCTTCTCCTAGAATAATTATTCTTGAGTGAACGAATGAGACATTTTCCACAGTACCTTCAGCTGGGTCATTTATAGGGTGCACCCTAAAATGTGGCCGGATGCGGATCTTTTTCAGCCAGCCTGGGGTTGATATTCTTGACCTCTGATGAGTGTTTCTTCTACTCCTCGCATTCTGGGAGCAGTATCCTGGGAAATGCATTACAATAGAGACAACTATTGACATCTTGCTGGCAGAAGACCATGGGGAAATTAGCACTAATTTATTCACAGTTCATGGGCCTCCCTGGTGGCGCAGTGGTTGAGAGTCCGCCTGCCGATGCAGGGGATACGGGTTCGTGCCTCGGTCTGGGAGGATCCCATATGCCGCGGAGCGGCTGGGCCCGTGAGCCATGGCCGCTGGGCCTGCGTGTCCGGAGCCTGTGCTCCGCAACGGGGGAGGCCACAACAGTGAGAGGCCCGCGTACCGGAAAAAAAAAAAAAAAAAAAAGAGTATCTTCCTGTAAGAGCAAAGAACACGTTTGATTTTCCTGGTTTGCGTTTTCTAATTCACATTCATATTTCTCCTGAAGGTTCTTCTCACTTGGCTCACACTGGCTGACTAAGTTCTCCTTTAGCTGGTTTAAATGATTTACTTCTGCTTCATGTTCTTTAGCAGATGCTTCAATTTGGCACTTCAATTCTTTCACCTCTTCTTGGTGTGTAGATTTCAACTGTAAAAGTTCTTCTCGCAAACTATTAATTTCTTTTTCGTACTGCTGAGAATTAGCCTCAGTGACTCCTTGGAGATGAGTAATTTCTCACTCCTTTTCATTTGTGGCAACTTCTAACTGCTTTTGCAGACATAAAATCTGCTCCTCAAAGGCTGGCTTAATTTTCTGAATCTCTTCCTGTAGTTTTTTAACATTATCTTCAGAATCACTCTGAAATTTGATTTGTTCTGAAAGCTCTAATTGTTTTTTTTTTTTTGCTGCTTCTTCCAGTTCCTTTTGCCAACCAGCTTTATCGTTACTGTATTTGGAATGTACTGCCATTAATTCATTTTTCAAATTTTCCATTTCTTTCACATAGTTTCTTTGTGATTGTTCAAACTCCTCGTGCACATCTTCCAACTTAGTTGCAGAATCCTCAACCTCTTGCTTCATTTAAATATTTTCCTTCTTCAAAGAAACACACCGTTGCTCAGTCTCTGCTCTTTCCAAAAGAATAGCATCCAGACGTATGGTCAACGCCTTAATAATATCATCAGTTCCTCCAGCAACAGGTTTCAATCTCAATTCTTCAATTTCTTTCTCCAATTCTGTACATCTTGATTTAGCTTTCTGTATTAGCATCATCTGCTTCTTGGCAAACTTGATAAGATCTTCCTTGGGCAATGTTTCCAGCTTGGATTTCCCGATCCCAGGAGCGGCCGGCGAGGCCACCCCGTCGTGAACACGCTCCTCCATGGCTACCCGCAGCCCGCACTTCCGCCCGCCGACTCCCACGGAGCCCCGCCGCGGGTCAAAGGTCGCGCTTCTCCTAGAATAATTATTCTTGAGTGAACCGAATGAGACATTTTCCACAGTACCTTCAGCTGGGTCATTTATAGGGTGCACCCTAAAATGTGGCCGGATGCGGATCTTTTTCAGCCAGCCTGGGGTTGATATTCTTGACCTCTGATGAGTGTTTCTTCTACTCCTCGCATTCTGGGAGCAGTATCCTGGGAAATGCATTACAATAGAGACAACTATTGACATCTTGCTGGCAGAAGACCATGGGGAAATTAGCACTAATTTATTCACAGTTCATGGGCCTCCCTGGTGGCGCAGTGGTTGAGAGTCCGCCTGCCGATGCAGGGGATACGGGTTCGTGCCCCGGTCTGGGAGGATCCCATATGCCGCGGAGCGGCTGGGCCCGTGAGCCATGGCCGCTGGGCCTGCGTGTCCGGAGCCTGTGCTCCTCAACGGGGGAGGCCACAACAGTGAGAGGCCCGCGTACCGGAAAAAAAGAAAAAAAAAAAAAGAGTATCTTCCTGTAAGAGCAAAGAACACGTTTGATTTTCCTGGTTTGCGTTTTCTAATTCACATTCATATTTCTCCTGAAGGTTCTTCTCACTTGGCTCACACTGGCTGACTAAGTTCTCCTTTAGCTGGTTTAAATGAGTTACTTCTGCTTCATGTTCTTTAGCAGATGCTTCAATTTGGCACTTCAATTCTTTCACCTCTTCTTGGTGTGTAGATTTCAACTGTAAAAGTTCTTCTCGCAAACTATTAATTTCTTTTTGGTACTGCTGAGAATTAGCCTCAGTGACTCCTTGGAGATGAGTACTTTCTCACTCCTTTTCATTTGTGGCAACTTCTAACTGCTTTTGCAGACATAAAATCTGCTCCTCAAAGGCTGGCTTAATTTTCTGAATCTCTTCCTGTAGTTTTTTAACATTATCTTCAGAATCACTCTGAAATTTGATTTGTTCTGAAAGCTCTAATTGTTTTTTTTTTTGCTGCTTCTTCCAGTTCCTTTTGCCAACCAACTTTATCGTTACTGTATTTGGAATGTACTGCCATTAATTCAATTTTCAAATTTTCCATTTCTTTCACATAGTTTCTTTGTGATTGTTCAAACTCCTCGTGCACATCTTCCAACTTAGTTGCAGAATCCTCAACCTCTTGCTTCATTTAAATATTTTCCTTCTTCAAAGAAACACACCGTTGCTCAGTCTCTGCTCTTTCCAAAAGAATAGCATCCAGACGTATGGTCAACGCCTTAATAATATCATCAGTTCCTCCAGCAACAGGTTTCAATCTCAATTCTTCAATTTCTTTCTCCTATTCTGTACATCTTGATTTAGCTTTCTGTATTAGCATCATCTGCTTCTTGGCAAACATGATAAGATCTTCCTTGGGCAATGTTTCCAGCTTGGATTTCCCGATCCCAGCAGCGGCCGGCGAGGCCACCCCGTCGTGAACACGCTCCTCCATGGCTACCCGCAGCCCGCACTTCCGCCCGCCGACTCCCACGGAGCCCCGCCGCGGGTCAAAGGTCGCGCTTCTCCTAGAATAATTATTCTTGAGTGAACCGAATGAGACATTTTCCACAGTACCTTCAGCTGGGTCATTTATAGGGTGCACCCTAAAATGTGGCCGGATGTGGATCTTTTTCAGCCAGCCTGGGGTTGATATTCTTGACCTCTGATGAGTGTTTCTTCTACTCCTCGCATTCTGGGAGCAGTATCCTGGGAAATGCATTACAATAGAGACAACTATTGACATCTTGCTGGCAGAAGACCATGGGGAAATTAGCACTAATTTATTCACAGTTCATGGGCCTCCCTGGTGGCGCAGTGGTTGAGAGTCCGCCTGCCGATGCAGGGGATATGGGTTCGTGCCCCGGTCTGGGAGGATCCCATATGCCGCGGAGCGGCTGGGCCCGTGAGCCATGGCCGCTGGGCCTGCGCGTCCGGAGCCTGTGCTCCGCAACGGGGGAGGCCACAACAGTGAGAGGCCCGCGTACCGGAAAAAAAAAAAAAAAAAAAAAGAGTATCTTCCTGTAAGAGCAAAGAACACGTTTGATTTTCCTGGTTTGCGTTTTCTAATTCACATTCATATTTCTCCTGAAGGTTCTTCTCACTTGGCTCACACTGGCTGACTAAGTTCTCCTTTAGCTGGTTTAAATGATTTACTTCTGCTTCATGTTCTTTAGCAGATGCTTCAATTTGGCACTTCAATTCTTTCACCTCTTCTTGGTGTGTAGATTTCAACTGTAAAAGTTCTTCTCGCAAACTATTAATTTCTTTTTGGTACTGCTGAGAATTAGCCTCAGTGACTCCTTGGAGATGAGTAATTTCTCACTCCTTTTCATTTGTGGCAACTTCTAACTGCTTTTGCAGACATAAAATCTGCTCCTCAAAGGCTGGCTTAATTTTCTGAATCTCTTCCTGTAGTTTTTTAACATTATCTTCAGAATCACTCTGAAATTTGATTTGTTCTGAAAGCTCTAATTGTTTTTTTTTTTTTTTGCTGCTTCTTCCAGTTCCTTTTGCCAACCAGCTTTATCGTTACTGTATTTGGAATGTACTGCCATTAATTCATTTTTCAAATTTTCCATTTCTTTCACATAGTTTCTTTGTGATTGTTCAAACTCCTCGTGCACATCTTCCAACTTAGTTGCAGAATCCTCAACCTCTTGCTTCATTTAAATATTTTCCTTCTTCAAAGAAACACACCGTTGCTCAGTCTCTGCTCTTTCCAAAAGAATAGCATCCAGACGTATGGTCAACGCCTTAATAATATCATCAGTTCCTCCAGCAACAGGTTTCAATCTCAATTCTTCAATTTCTTTCTCCAATTCTGTACATCTTGATTTAGCTTTCTGTATTAGCATCATCTGCTTCTTGGCAAACTTGATAAGATCTTCCTTGGGCAATGTTTCCAGCTTGGATTTCCCGATCCCAGCAGCGGCCGGCGAGGCCACCCCGTCGTGAACACGCTCCTCCATGGCTACCCGCAGCCCGCACTTCCGCCCGCCGACTCCCACGGAGCCCCGCCGCGGGTCAAAGGTCGCGCTTCTCCTAGAATAATTATTCTTGAGTGAACCGAATGAGACATTTTCCACAGTACCTTCAGCTGGGTCATTTATAGGGTGCACCCTAAAATGTGGCCGGATGCGGATCTTTTTCAGCCAGCCTGGGGTTGATATTCTTGACCTCTGATGAGTGTTTCTTCTACTCCTCGCATTCTGGGAGCAGTATCCTGGGAAATGCATTACAATAGAGACAACTATTGACATCTTTCTGGCAGAAGACCATGGGGAAATTAGCACTAATTTATTCACAGTTCATGGGCCTCCCTGGTGGCGCAGTGGTTGAGAGTCCGCCTGCCGATGCAGGGGATACGGGTTCGTGCCTCGGTCTGGGAGGATCCCATATGCCGCGGAGCGGCTGGGCCCGTGAGCCATGGCCGCTGGGCCTGCGTGTCCGGAGCCTGTGCTCCGCAACGGGGGAGGCCACAACAGTGAGAGGCCCGCGTACCGGAAAAAAAAAAAAAAAAAAAAAAGAGTATCTTCCTGTAAGAGCAAAGAACACGTTTGATTTTCCTGGTTTGCGTTTTCTAATTCACATTCATATTTCTCCTGAAGGTTCTTCTCACTTGGCTCACACTGGCTGACTAAGTTCTCCTTTAGCTGGTTTAAATGATTTACTTCTGCTTCATGTTCTTTAGCAGATGCTTCAATTTGGCACTTCAATTCTTTCACCTCTTCTTGGTGTGTAGATTTCAACTGTAAAAGTTCTTCTCGCAAACTATTAATTTCTTTTTGGTACTGCTGAGAATTAGCCTCAGTGACTCCTTGGAGATGAGTAATTTCTCACTCCTTTTCATTTGTGGCAACTTCTAACTGCTTTTGCAGACATAAAATCTGCTCCTCAAAGGCTGGCTTAATTTTCTGAATCTCTTCCTGTAGTTTTTTAACATTATCTTCAGAATCACTCTGAAATTTGATTTGTTCTGAAAGCTCTAATTGTTTTTTTTTTTGCTGCTTCTTCCAGTTCCTTTTGCCAACCAGCTTTATCGTTACTGTATTTGGAATGTACTGCCATTAATTCATTTTTCAAATTTTCCATTTCTTTCACATAGTTTCTTTGTGATTGTTCAAACTCCTCGTGCACATCTTCCAACTTAGTTGCAGAATCCTCAACCTCTTGCTTCATTTAAATATTTTCCTTCTTCAAAGAAACACACCGTTGCTCAGTCTCTGCTCTTTCCAAAAGAATAGCATCCAGACGTATGGTCAACGCCTTAATAATATCATCAGTTCCTCCAGCAACAGGTTTCAATCTCAATTCTTCAATTTCTTTCTCCAATTCTGTACATCTTGATTTAGCTTTCTGTATTAGCATCATCTGCTTCTTGGCAAACTTGATAAGATCTTCCTTGGGCAATGTTTCCAGCTTGGATTTCCCGATCCCAGGAGCGGCCGGCGAGGCCACCCCGTCGTGAACACGCTCCTCCATGGCTACCCGCAGCCCGCACTTCCGCCCGCCGACTCCCACGGAGCCCCGCCGCGGGTCAAAGGTCGCGCTTCTCCTAGAATAATTATTCTTGAGTGAACGAATGAGACATTTTCCACAGTACCTTCAGCTGGGTCATTTATAGGGTGCACCCTAAAATGTGGCCGGATGCGGATCTTTTTCAGCCAGCCTGGGGTTGATATTCTTGACCTCTGATGAGTGTTTCTTCTACTCCTCGCATTCTGGGAGCAGTATCCTGGGAAATGCATTACAATAGAGACAACTATTGACATCTTGCTGGCAGAAGACCATGGGGAAATTAGCACTAATTTATTCACAGTTCATGGGCCTCCCTGGTGGCGCAGTGGTTGAGAGTCCGCCTGCCGATGCAGGGGATACGGGTTCGTGCCTCGGTCTGGGAGGATCCCATATGCCGCGGAGCGGCTGGGCCCGTGAGCCATGGCCGCTGGGCCTGCGTGTCCGGAGCCTGTGCTCCGCAACGGGGGAGGCCACAACAGTGAGAGGCCCGCGTACCGGAAAAAAAAAAAAAAAAAAGAGTATCTTCCTGTAAGAGCAAAGAACACGTTTGATTTTCCTGGTTTGCGTTTTCTAATTCACATTCATATTTCTCCTGAAGGTTCTTCTCACTTGGCTCACACTGGCTGACTAAGTTCTCCTTTAGCTGGTTTAAATGATTTACTTCTGCTTCATGTTCTTTAGCAGATGCTTCAATTTGGCACTTCAATTCTTTCACCTCTTCTTGGTGTGTAGATTTCAACTGTAAAAGTTCTTCTCGCAAACTATTAATTTCTTTTTGGTACTGCTGAGAATTAGCCTCAGTGACTCCTTGGAGATGAGTAATTTCTCACTCCTTTTCATTTGTGGCAACTTCTAACTGCTTTTGCAGACATAAAATCTGCTCCTCAAAGGCTGGCTTAATTTTCTGAATCTCTTCCTGTAGTTTTTTAACATTATCTTCAGAATCACTCTGAAATTTGATTTGTTCTGAAAGCTCTAATTGTTTTTTTTTTTTTTTGCTGCTTCTTCCAGTTCCTTTTGCCAACCAGCTTTATCGTTACTGTATTTGGAATGTACTGCCATTAATTCATTTTTCAAATTTTCCATTTCTTTCACATAGTTTCTTTGTGATTGTTCAAACTCCTCGTGCACATCTTCCAACTTAGTTGCAGAATCCTCAACCTCTTGCTTCATTTAAATATTTTCCTTCTTCAAAGAAACACACCGTTGCTCAGTCTCTGCTCTTTCCAAAAGAATAGCATCCAGACGTATGGTCAACGCCTTAATAATATCATCAGTTCCTCCAGCAACAGGTTTCAATCTCAATTCTTCAATTTCTTTCTCCAATTCTGTACATCTTGATTTAGCTTTCTGTATTAGCATCATCTGCTTCTTGGCAAACTTGATAAGATCTTCCTTGGGCAATGTTTCCAGCTTGGATTTCCCGATCCCAGGAGCGGCCGGCGAGGCCACCCCGTCGTGAACACGCTCCTCCATGGCTACCCACAGCCCGCACTTCCGCCCGCTGACTCCCACGGAGCCCCGCCGCGGGTCAAAGGTCGCGCTTCTCCTAGAATAATTATTCTTGAGTGAACCGAATGAGACATTTCCCACAGTACCTTCAGCTGGGTCATTTATAGGGTGCACCCTAAAATGTGGCCGGATGCGGATCTTTTTCAGCCAGCCTGGGGTTGATATTCTTGACCTCTGATGAGTGTTTCTTCTACTCCTCGCATTCTGGGAGCAGTATCCTGGGAAATGCATTACAATAGAGACAACTATTGACATCTTGCTGGCAGAAGACCATGGGGAAATTAGCACTAATTTATTCACAGTTCATGGGCCTCCCTGGTGGCGCAGTGGTTGAGAGTCCGCCTGCCGATGCAGGGGATACGGGTTCGTGCCCCGGTCTGGGAGGATCCCATATGCCGCGGAGCGGCTGGGCCCGTGAGCCATGGCCGCTGGGCCTGCGTGTCCGGAGCCTGTGCTCCACAACGGGGGAGGCCACAACAGTGAGAGGCCCGCGTACCGGGAAAAAAAAAAAAAAAAGTGTATCTTCCTGTAAGAGCAAAGAACACGTTTGATTTTCCTGGTTTGCGTTTTCTAATTCACATTCATATTTCTCCTGAAGGTTCTTCTCACTTGGCTCACACTGGCTGACTAAGTTCTCCTTTAGCTGGTTTAAATGATTTACTTCTGCTTCATGTTCTTTAGCAGATGCTTCAATTTGGCACTTCAATTCTTTCACCTCTTCTTGGTGTGTAGATTTCAACTGTAAAAGTTCTTCTCGCAAACTATTAATTTCTTTTTGGTACTGCTGAGAATTAGCCTCAGTGACTCCTTGGAGATGAGTAATTTCTCACTCCTTTTCATTTGTGGCAACTTCTAACTGCTTTTGCAGACATAAAATCTGCTCCTCAAAGGCTGGCTTAATTTTCTGAATCTCTTCCTGTAGTTTTTTAACATTATCTTCAGAATCACTCTGAAATTTGATTTGTTCTGAAAGCTCTAATTGTTTTTTTTTTTTGCTGCTTCTTCCAGTTCCTTTTGCCAACCAGCTTTATCGTTACTGTATTTGGAATGTACTGCCATTAATTCATTTTTCAAATTTTCCATTTCTTTCACATAGTTTCTTTGTGATTGTTCAAACTCCTCGTGCACATCTTCCAACTTAGTTGCAGAATCCTCAACCTCTTGCTTCATTTAAATATTTTCCTTCTTCAAAGAAACACACCGTTGCTCAGTCTCTGCTCTTTCCAAAAGAATAGCATCCAGACGTATGGTCAACGCCTTAATAATATCATCAGTTCCTCCAGCAACAGGTTTCAATCTCAATTCTTCAATTTCTTTCTCCAATTCTGTACATCTTGATTTAGCTTTCTGTATTAGCATCATCTGCTTCTTGGCAAACTTGATAAGATCTTCCTTGGGCAATGTTTCCAGCTTGGATTTCCCGATCCCAGGAGCGGCCGGCGAGGCCACCCCGTCGTGAACATGCTCCTCCATGGCTACCCGCAGCCCGCACTTCCGCCCGCCGACTCCCACGGAGCCCCGCCGCGGGTCAAAGGTCGCGCTTCTCCTAGAATAATTATTCTTGAGTGAACCGAATGAGACATTTTCCACAGTACCTTCAGCTGGGTCATTTATAGGGTGCACCCTAAAATGTGGCCGGATGCGGATCTTTTTCAGCCAGCCTGGGGTTGATATTCTTGACCTCTGATGAGTGTTTCTTCTACTCCTCGCATTCTGGGAGCAGTATCCTGGGAAATGCATTACAATAGAGACAACTATTGACATCTTGCTGGCAGAAGACCATGGGGAAATTAGCACTAATTTATTCACAGTTCATGGGCCTCCCTGGTGGCGCAGTGGTTGAGAGTCCGCCTGCCGATGCAGGGGATACGTGTTCGTGCCCCGGTCTGGGAGGATCCCATATGCCGCGGAGCGGCTGGGCCCGTGAGCCATGGCCGCTGGGCCTGCGTGTCCGGAGCCTGTGCTCCGCAACTGGGGAGGCCACAACAGTGAGAGGCCCGCGTACCGGAAAAAAAAAAAAAAAAAAAAAGAGTATCTTCCTGTAAGAGCAAAGAACACGTTTGATTTTCCTGGTTTGCGTTTTCTAATTCACATTCATATTTCTCCTGAAGGTTCTTCTCACTTGGCTCACACTGGCTGACTAAGTTCTCCTTTAGCTGGTTTAAATGATTTACTTCTGCTTCATGTTCTTTAGCAGATGCTTCAATTTGGCACTTCAATTCTTTCACCTCTTCTTGGTGTGTAGATTTCAACTGTAAAAGTTCTTCTCGCAAACTATTAATTTCTTTTTGGTACTGCTGAGAATTAGCCTCAGTGACTCCTTGGAGATGAGTAATTTCTCACTCCTTTTCATTTGTGGCAACTTCTAACTGCTTTTGCAGACATAAAATCTGCTCCTCAAAGGCTGGCTTAATTTTCTGAATCTCTTCCTGTAGTTTTTTAACATTATCTTCAGAATCACTCTGAAATTTGATTTGTTCTGAAAGCTCTAATTGTTTTTTTTTTTTGCTGCTTCTTCCAGTTCCTTTTGCCAACCAGCTTTATCGTTACTGTATTTGGAATGTACTGCCATTCATTCATTTTTCAAATTTTCCATTTCTTTCACATAGTTTCTTTGTGATTGTTCAAACTCCTCGTGCACATCTTCCAACTTAGTTGCAGAATCCTCAACCTCTTGCTTCATTTAAATATTTTCCTTCTTCAAAGAAACACACCGTTGCTCAGTCTCTGCTCTTTCCAAAAGAACAGCATCCAGACGTATGGTCAACGCCTTAATAATATCATCAGTTCCTCCAGCAACAGGTTTCAATCTCAATTCTTCAATTTCTTTCTCCAATTCTGTACATCTTGATTTAGCTTTCTGTATTAGCATCATCTGCTTCTTGGCAAACTTGATAAGATCTTCCTTGGGCAATGTTTCCAGCTTGGATTTCCCGATCCCAGGAGCGGCCGGCGAGGCCACCCCGTCGTGAACACGCTCCTCCATGGCTACCCGCAGCCCGCACTTCCGCCCGCCGACTCCCACGGAGCCCCGCCGCGGGTCAAAGGTCGCGCTTCTCCTAGAATAATTATTCTTGAGTGAACCGAATGAGACATTTTCCACAGTACCTTCAGCTGGGTCATTTATAGGGTGCACCCTAAAATGTGGCCGGATGCGGATCTTTTTCAGCCAGCCTGGGGTTGATATTCTTGACCTCTGATGAGTGTTTCTTCTACTCCTCGCATTCTGGGAGCAGTATCCTGGGAAATGCATTACAATAGAGACAACTATTGACATCTTGCTGGCAGAAGACCATGGGGAAATTAGCACTAATTTATTCACAGTTCATGGGCCTCCCTGGTGGCGCAGTGGTTGAGAGTCCGCCTGCCGATGCAGGGGATACGGGTTCGTGCCTCGGTCTGGGAGGATCCCATATGCCGCGGAGCGGCTGGGCCCGTGAGCCATGGCCGCTGGGCCTGCGTGTCCGGAGCCTGTGCTCCGCAACGGGGGAGGCCACAACAGTGAGAGGCCCGCGTACCGGAAAAAAAAAAAAAAAAAAAGAGTATCTTCCTGTAAGAGCAAAGAACACGTTTGATTTTCCTGGTTTGCGTTTTCTAATTCACATTCATATTTCTCCTGAAGGTTCTTCTCACTTGGCTCACACTGGCTGACTAAGTTCTCCTTTAGCTGGTTTAAATGATTTACTTCTGCTTCATGTTCTTTAGCAGATGCTTCAATTTGGCACTTCAATTCTTTCACCTCTTCTTGGTGTGTAGATTTCAACTGTAAAAGTTCTTCTCGCAAACTATTAATTTCTTTTTGGTACTGCTGAGAATTAGCCTCAGTGACTCCTTGGAGATGAGTAATTTCTCACTCCTTTTCATTTGTGGCAACTTCTAACTGCTTTTGCAGACATAAAATCTGCTCCTCAAAGGCTGGCTTAATTTTCTGAATCTCTTCCTGTAGTTTTTTAACATTATCTTCAGAATCACTCTGAAATTTGATTTGTTCTGAAAGCTCTAATTGTTTTTTTTTTTGCTGCTTCTTCCAGTTCCTTTTGCCAACCAGCTTTATCGTTACTGTATTTGGAATGTACTGCCATTAATTCAATTTTCAAATTTTCCATTTCTTTCACATAGTTTCTTTGTGATTGTTCAAACTCCTCGTGCACATCTTCCAACTTAGTTGCAGAATCCTCAACCTCTTGCTTCATTTAAATATTTTCCTTCTTCAAAGAAACACACCGTTGCTCAGTCTCTGCTCTTTCCAAAAGAATAGCATCCAGACGTATGGTCAACGCCTTAATAATATCATCAGTTCCTCCAGCAACAGGTTTCAATCTCAATTCTTCAATTTCTTTCTCCAATTCTGTACATCTTGATTTAGCTTTCTGTATTAGCATCATCTGCTTCTTGGCAAACTTGATAAGATCTTCCTTGGGCAATGTTTCCAGCTTGGATTTCCCGATCCCAGCAGCGGCCGGCGAGGCCACCCCGTCGTGAACACGCTCCTCCATGGCTACCCGCAGCCCGCACTTCCGCCCGCCGACTCCCACGGAGCCCCGCCGCGGGTCAAAGGTCGCGCTTCTCCTAGAATAATTATTCTTGAGTGAACCGAATGAGACATTTTCCACAGTACCTTCAGCTGGGTCATTTATAGGGTGCACCCTAAAATGTGGCCGGATGTGGATCTTTTTCAGCCAGCCTGGGGTTGATATTCTTGACCTCTGATGAGTGTTTCTTCTACTCCTCGCATTCTCGGAGCAGTATCCTGGGAAATGCATTACAATAGAGACAACTATTGACATCTTGCTGGCAGAAGACCATGGGGAAATTAGCACTAATTTATTCACAGTTCATGGGCCTCCCTGGTGGCGCAGTGGTTGAGAGTCCGCCTGCCGATGCAGGGGATACGGGTTCGTGCCCCGGTCTGGGAGGATCCCATATGCCGCGGAGCGGCTGGGCCCGTGAGCCATGGCCGCTGGGCCTGCGTGTCCGGAGCCTGTGCTCCGCAACGGGGGAGGCCACAACAGTGAGAGGCCCGCGTACCGGAAAAAAAAAAAAAAAAAAGAGTATCTTCCTGTAAGAGCAAAGAACACGTTTGATTTTCCTGGTTTGCGTTTTCTAATTCACATTCATATTTCTCCTGAAGGTTCTTCTCACTTGGCTCACACTGGCTGACTAAGTTCTCCTTTAGCTGGTTTAAATGATTTACTTCTGCTTCATGTTCTTTAGCAGATGCTTCAATTTGGCACTTCAATTCTTTCACCTCTTCTTGGTGTGTAGATTTCAACTGTAAAAGTTCTTCTCGCAAACTATTAATTTCTTTTTGGTACTGCTGAGAATTAGCCTCAGTGACTCCTTGGAGATGAGTAATTTCTCACTCCTTTTCATTTGTAGCAACTTCTAACTGCTTTTGCAGACATAAAATCTGCTCCTCAAAGGCTGGCTTAATTTTCTGAATCTCTTCCTGTAGTTTTTTAACATTATCTTCAGAATCACTCTGAAATTTGATTTGTTCTGAAAGCTCTAATTGTTTTTTTTTTTTTGCTGCTTCTTCCAGTTCCTTTTGCCAACCAGCTTTATCGTTACTGTATTTGGAATGTACTGCCATTAATTCATTTTTCAAATTTTCCATTTCTTTCACATAGTTTCTTTGTGATTGTTCAAACTCCTCGTGCACATCTTCCAACTTAGTTGCAGAATCCTCAACCTCTTGCTTCATTTAAATATTTTCCTTCTTCAAAGAAACACACCGTTGCTCAGTCTCTGCTCTTTCCAAAAGAATAGCATCCAGACGTATGGTCAACGCCTTAATAATATCATCAGTTCCTCCAGCAACAGGTTTCAATCTCAATTCTTCAATTTCTTTCTCCAATTCTGTACATCTTGATTTAGCTTTCTGTATTAGCATCATCTGCTTCTTGGCAAACTTGATAAGATCTTCCTTGGGCAATGTTTCCAGCTTGGATTTCCCGATCCCAGCAGCGGCCGGCGAGGCCACCCCGTCGTGAACACGCTCCTCCATGGCTACCCGCAGCCCGCACTTCCGCCCGCCGACTCCCACGGAGCCCCGCCGCGGGTCAAAGGTCGCGCTTCTCCTAGAATAATTATTCTTGAGTGAACCGAATGAGACATTTTCCACAGTACCTTCAGCTGGGTCATTTATAGGGTGCACCCTAAAATGTGGCCGGATGCGGATCTTTTTCAGCCAGCCTGGGGTTGATATTCTTGACCTCTGATGAGTGTTTCTTCTACTCCTCGCATTCTGGGAGCAGTATCCTGGGAAATGCATTACAATAGAGACAACTATTGACATCTTGCTGGCAGAAGACCATGGGGAAATTAGCACTAATTTATTCACAGTTCATGGGCCTCCCTGGTGGCGCAGTGGTTGAGAGTCCGCCTGCCGATGCAGGGGATACGGGTTCGTGCCCCGGTCTGGGAGGATCCCATATGCCGCGGAGCGGCTGGGCCCGTGAGCCATGGCCGCTGGGCCTGCGTGTCCGGAGCCTGTGCTCCGCAACGGGGGAGGCCACAACAGTGAGAGGCCCGCGTGCCGGAAAAAAAAAAAAAAAAAAAAAGAGTATCTTCCTGTAAGAGCAAAGAACACGTTTGATTTTCCTGGTTTGCGTTTTCTTTTTTTTTTTTTTTTTTTTTTTTCCTTTTGCGGTATGCGGGCCTCTCACTGTTGTGGCCTCCCCCGTCGCGGAGCACAGGCTCCGGACGCGCAGGCTCCGGACGCGCAGGCTCAGCGGCCATGGCTCACGGGCCCAGCCGCTCCGCGGCATATGGGATCCTCCCAGACCGGGGCACGAACCCGTATCCCCTGCATCGGCAGGCGGACTCTCAACCACTTGCGCCACCAGGGAGGCCCTGGTTTGCGTTTTCTAATTCACATTCATATTTCTCCTGAAGGTTCTTCTCACTTGGCTCACACTGGCTGACTAAGTTCTCCTTTAGCTGGTTTAAATGATTTACTTCTGCTTCATGTTCTTTAGCAGATGCTTCAATTTGGCACTTCTATTCTTTCACCTCTTCTTGGTGTGTAGATTTCAACTGTAAAAGTTCTTCTCGCAAACTATTAATTTCTTTTTGGTACTGCTGAGATTTAGCCTCAGTGACTCCTTGGAGATGAGTAATTTCTCACTCCTTTTCATTTGTGGCAACTTCTAACTGCTTTTGCAGACATAAAATCTGCTCCTCAAAGGCTGGCTTAATTTTCTGAATCTCTTCCTGTAGTTTTTTAACATTATCTTCAGAATCACTCTGAAATTTGATTTGTTCTGAAAGCTCTAATTGTTTTTTTTTTTTTGCTGCTTCTTCCAGTTCCTTTTGCCAACCAGCTTTATCGTTACTGTATTTGGAATGTACTGCCATTAATTCATTTTTCAAATTTTCCATTTCTTTCACATAGTTTCTTTGTGATTGTTCAAACTCCTCGTGCACATCTTCCAACTTAGTTGCAGAATCCTCAACCTCTTGCTTCATTTAAATATTTTCCTTCTTCAAAGAAACACACCGTTGCTCAGTCTCTGCTCTTTCCAAAAGAACAGCATCCAGACGTATGGTCAACGCCTTAATAATATCATCAGTTCCTCCAGCAACAGGTTTCAATCTCAATTCTTCAATTTCTTTCTCCAATTCTGTACATCTTGATTTAGCTTTCTGTATTAGCATCATCTGCTTCTTGGCAAACTTGATAAGATCTTCCTTGGGCAATGTTTCCAGCTTGGATTTCCCGATCCCAGCAGCGGCCGGCGAGGCCACCCCGTCGTGAACACGCTCCTCCATGGCTACCCGCAGCCCGCACTTCTGCCCGCCGACTCCCACGGAGCCCCGCCGCGGGTCAAAGGTCGCGCTTCTCCTAGAATAATTATTCTTGAGTGAACCGAATGAGACATTTTCCACAGTACCTTCAGCTGGGTCATTTATAGGGTGCACCCTAAAATGTGGCCGGATGCGGATCTTTTTCAGCCAGCCTGGGGTTGATATTCTTGACCTCTGATGAGTGTTTCTTCTACTCCTTGCATTCTGGGAGCAGTATCCTGGGAAATGCATTACAATAGAGACAACTATTGACATCTTGCTGGCAGAAGACCATGGGGAAATTAGCACTAATTTATTCACAGTTCATGGGCCTCCCTGGTGGCGCAGTGGTTGAGAGTCCGCCTGCCGATGCAGGGGATACGGGTTCGTGCCCCGGTCTGGGAGGATCCCATATGCCGCGGAGCGGCTGGGCCCGTGAGCCATGGCCGCTGGGCCTGCGTGTCCGGAGCCTGTGCTCCGCAACGGGGGAGGACACAACAGTGAGAGGCCCGCGTACCGGAAAAAAAAAAAAAAAAGAGTATCTTCCTGTAAGAGCAAAGAACACGTTTGATTTTCCTGGTTTGCGTTTTCTAATTCACATTCATATTTCTCCTGAAGGTTCTTCTCACTTGGCTCACACTGGCTGACTAAGTTCTCCTTTAGCTGGTTTAAATGATTTACTTCTCCTTCATGTTCTTTAGCAGATGCTTCAATTTGGCACTTCAATTCTTTCACCTCTTCTTGGTGTGTAGATTTCAACTGTAAAAGTTCTTCTCGCAAACTATTAATTTCTTTTTGGTACTGCTGAGAATTAGCCTCAGTGACTCCTTGGAGATGAGTAATTTCTCACTCCTTTTCATTTGTGGCAACTTCTAACTGCTTTTGCAGACATAAAATCTGCTCCTCAAAGGCTGGCTTAATTTTCTGAATCTCTTCCTGTAGTTTTTTAACATTATCTTCAGAATCACTCTGAAATTTGATTTGTTCTGAAAGCTCTAATTGTTTTTTTTTTTTTTTGCTGCTTCTTCCAGTTCCTTTTGCCAACCAGCTTTATCGTTACTGTATTTGGAATGTACTGCCATTAATTCATTTTTCAAATTTTCCATTTCTTTCACATAGTTTCTTTGTGATTGTTCAAACTCCTCGTGCACATCTTCCAACTTAGTTGCAGAATCCTCAACCTCTTGCTTCATTTAAATATTTTCCTTCTTCAAAGAAACACACCGTTGCTCAGTCTCTGCTCTTTCCAAAAGAATAGCATCCAGACGTATGGTCAACGCCTTAATAATATCATCAGTTCCTCCAGCAACAGGTTTCAATCTCAATTCTTCAATTTCTTTCTCCAATTCTGTACATCTTGATTTAGCTTTCTGTATTAGCATCATCTGCTTCTTGGCAAACTTGATAAGATCTTCCTTGGGCAATGTTTCCAGCTTGGATTTCCCGATCCCAGGAGCGGCCGGCGAGGCCACCCCGTCGTGAACACGCTCCTCCATGGCTACCCACAGCCCGCACTTCCGCCCGCCGACTCCCACGGAGCCCCGCCGCGGGTCAAAGGTCGCGCTTCTCCTAGAATAATTATTCTTGAGTGAACCGAATGAGACATTTTCCACAGTACCTTCAGCTGGGTCATTTATAGGGTGCACCCTAAAATGTGGCCGGATGCGGATCTTTTTCAGCCAGCCTGGGGTTGATATTCTTGACCTCTGATGAGTGTTTCTTCTACTCCTCGCATTCTGGGAGCAGTATCCTGGGAAATGCATTACAATAGAGACAACTATTGACATCTTGCTGGCAGAAGACCATGGGGAAATTAGCACTAATTTATTCACAGTTCATGGGCCTCCCTGGTGGCGCAGTGGTTGAGAGTCCGCCTGCCGATGCAGGGGATACGGGTTCGTGCCCCGGTCTGGGAGGATCCCATATGCCGCGGAGCGGCTGGGCCCGTGAGCCATGGCCGCTGGGCCTGCGTGTCCGGAGCCTGTGCTCCACAACGGGGGAGGCCACAACAGTGAGAGGCCCGCGTACCGGGAAAAAAAAAAAAAAAAAAGAGTATCTTCCTGTAAGAGCAAAGAACACGTTTGATTTTCCTGGTTTGCGTTTTCTAATTCACATTCATATTTCTCCTGAAGGTTCTTCTCACTTGGCTCACACTGGCTGACTAAGTTCTCCTTTAGCTGGTTTAAATGATTTACTTCTGCTTCATGTTCTTTAGCAGATGCTTCAATTTGGCACTTCAATTCTTTCACCTCTTCTTGGTGTGTAGATTTCAACTGTAAAAGTTCTTCTCGCAAACTATTAATTTCTTTTTGGTACTCTGAGAATTAGCCTCAGTGACTCCTTGGAGATGAGTAATTTCTCACTCCTTTTCATTTGTGGCAACTTCTAACTGCTTTTGCAGACATAAAATCTGCTCCTCAAAGGCTGGCTTAATTTTCTGAATCTCTTCCTGTAGTTTTTTAACATTATCTTCAGAATCACTCTGAAATTTGATTTGTTCTGAAAGCTCTAATTGTTTTTTTTTTTTTGCTGCTTCTTCCAGTTCCTTTTGCCAACCAGCTTTATCGTTACTGTATTTGGAATGTACTGCCATTAATTCATTTTTCAAATTTTCCATTTCTTTCACATAGTTTCTTTGTGATTGTTCAAACTCCTCGTGCACATCTTCCAACTTAGTTGCAGAATCCTCAACCTCTTGCTTCATTTAAATATTTTCCTTCTTCAAAGAAACACACCGTTGCTCAGTCTCTGCTCTTTCCAAAAGAATAGCATCCAGACGTATGGTCAACGCCTTAATAATATCATCAGTTCCTCCAGCAACAGGTTTCAATCTCAATTCTTCAATTTCTTTCTCCAATTCTGTACATCTTGATTTAGCTTTCTGTATTAGCATCATCTGCTTCTTGGCAAACTTGATAAGATCTTCCTTGGGCAATGTTTCCAGCTTGGATTTCCCGATCCCAGGAGCGGCCGGCGAGGCCACCCCGTCGTGAACACGCTCCTCCATGGCTACCCGCAGCCCGCACTTCCGCCCGCCGACTCCCACAGAGCCCCGCCGCGGGTCAAAGGTCGCGCTTCTCCTAGAATAATTATTCTTGAGTGAACCGAATGAGACATTTTCCACAGTACCTTCAGCTGGGTCATTTATAGGGTGCACCCTAAAATGTGGCCGGATGCGGATCTTTTTCAGCCAGCCTGGGGTTGATATTCTTGACCTCTGATGAGTGTTTCTTCTACTCCTCGCATTCTGGGAGCAGTATCCTGGGAAATGCATTACAATAGAGACAACTATTGACATCTTGCTGGCAGAAGACCATGGGGAAATTAGCACTAATTTATTCACAGTTCATGGGCCTCCCTGGTGGCGCAGTGGTTGAGAGTCCGCCTGCCGATGCAGGGGATACGGGTTCGTGCCCCGGTCTGGGAGGATCCCATATGCCGCGGAGCGGCTGGGCCCGTGAGCCATGGCCGCTGGGCCTGCGTGTCCGGAGCCTGTGCTCCGCAACTGGGGAGGCCACAACAGTGAGAGGCCCGCGTACCGGAAAAAAAAAAAAAAAAAAAAAAAGAGTATCTTCCTGTAAGAGCAAAGAACACGTTTGATTTTCCTGGTTTGCGTTTTCTAATTCACATTCATATTTCTCCTGAAGGTTCTTCTCACTTGGCTCACACTGGCTGACTAAGTTCTCCTTTAGCTGGTTTAAATGATTTACTTCTGCTTCATGTTCTTTAGCAGATGCTTCAATTTGGCACTTCAATTCTTTCACCTCTTCTTGGTGTGTAGATTTCAACTGTAAAAGTTCTTCTCGCAAACTATTAATTTCTTTTTGGTACTGCTGAGAATTAGCCTCAGTGACTCCTTGGAGATGAGTAATTTCTCACTCCTTTTCATTTGTGGCAACTTCTAACTGCTTTTGCAGACATAAAATCTGCTCCTCAAAGGCTGGCTTAATTTTCTGAATCTCTTCCTGTAGTTTTTTAACATTATCTTCAGAATCACTCTGAAATTTGATTTGTTCTGAAAGCTCTAATTGTTTTTTTTTTTTGCTGCTTCTTCCAGTTCCTTTTGCCAACCAGCTTTATCGTTACTGTATTTGGAATGTACTGCCATTCATTCATTTTTCAAATTTTCCATTTCTTTCACATAGTTTCTTTGTGATTGTTCAAACTCCTCGTGCACATCTTCCAACTTAGTTGCAGAATCCTCAACCTCTTGCTTCATTTAAATATTTTCCTTCTTCAAAGAAACACACCGTTGCTCAGTCTCTGCTCTTTCCAAAAGAACAGCATCCAGACGTATGGTCAACGCCTTAATAATATCATCAGTTCCTCCAGCAACAGGTTTCAATCTCAATTCTTCAATTTCTTTCTCCAATTCTGTACATCTTGATTTAGCTTTCTGTATTAGCATCATCTGCTTCTTGGCAAACTTGATAAGATCTTCCTTGGGCAATGTTTCCAGCTTGGATTTCCCGATCCCAGGAGCGGCCGGCGAGGCCACCCCGTCGTGAACACGCTCCTCCATGGCTACCCGCAGCCCGCACTTCCGCCCGCCGACTCCCACGGAGCCCCGCCGCGGGTCAAAGGTCGCGCTTCTCCTAGAATAATTATTCTTGAGTGAACCGAATGAGACATTTTCCACAGTACCTTCAGCTGGGTCATTTATAGGGTGCACCCTAAAATGTGGCCGGATGCGGATCTTTTTCAGCCAGCCTGGGGTTGATATTCTTGACCTCTGATGAGTGTTTCTTCTACTCCTCGCATTCTGGGAGCAGTATCCTGGGAAATGCATTACAATAGAGACAACTATTGACATCTTGCTGGCAGAAGACCATGGGGAAATTAGCACTAATTTATTCACAGTTCATGGGCCTCCCTGGTGGCGCAGTGGTTGAGAGTCCGCCTGCCGATGCAGGGGATACGGGTTCGTGCCCCGGTCTGGGAGGATCCCATATGCCGCGGAGCGGCTGGGCCCGTGAGCCATGGCCGCTGGGCCTGCGTGTCCGGAGCCTGTGCTCCGCAACGGGGGAGGCCACAACAGTGAGAGGCCCGCGTACCGGGAAAAAAAAAAAAAAAAAAAGAGTATCTTCCTGTAAGAGCAAAGAACACGTTTGATTTTCCTGGTTTGCGTTTTCTAATTCACATTCATATTTCTCCTGAAGGTTCTTCTCACTTGGCTCACACTGGCTGACTAAGTTCTCCTTTAGCTGGTTTAAATGATTTACTTCTGCTTCATGTTCTTTAGCAGATGCTTCAATTTGGCACTTCAATTCTTTCACCTCTTCTTGGTGTGTAGATTTCAACTGTAAAAGTTCTTCTCGCAAACTATTAATTTCTTTTTGGTACTGCTGAGAATTAGCCTCAGTGACTCCTTGGAGATGAGTAATTTCTCACTCCTTTTCATTTGTGGCAACTTCTAACTGCTTTTGCAGACATAAAATCTGCTCCTCAAAGGCTGGCTTAATTTTCTGAATCTCTTCCTGTAGTTTTTTAACATTATCTTCAGAATCACTCTGAAATTTGATTTGTTCTGAAAGCTCTAATTGTTTTTTTTTTTTTGCTGCTTCTTCCAGTTCCTTTTGCCAACCAGCTTTATCGTTACTGTATTTGGAATGTACTGCCATTAATTCATTTTTCAAATTTTCCATTTCTTTCACATAGTTTCTTTGTGATTGTTCAAACTCCTCGTGCACATCTTCCAACTTAGTTGCAGAATCCTCAACCTCTTGCTTCATTTAAATATTTTCCTTCTTCAAAGAAACACACCGTTGCTCAGTCTCTGCTCTTTCCAAAAGAATAGCATCCAGACGTATGGTCAACGCCTTAATAATATCATCAGTTCCTCCAGCAACAGGTTTCAATCTCAATTCTTCAATTTCTTTCTCCAATTCTGTACATCTTGATTTAGCTTTCTGTATTAGCATCATCTGCTTCTTGGCAAACTTGATAAGATCTTCCTTGGGCAATGTTTCCAGCTTGGATTTCCCGATCCCAGGAGCGGCCGGCGAGGCCACCCCGTCGTGAACACGCTCCTCCATGGCTACCCGCAGCCCGCACTTCCGCCCGCCGACTCCCACAGAGCCCCGCCGCGGGTCAAAGGTCGCGCTTCTCCTAGAATAATTATTCTTGAGTGAACCGAATGAGACATTTTCCACAGTACCTTCAGCTGGGTCATTTATAGGGTGCACCCTAAAATGTGGCCGGATGCGGATCTTTTTCAGCCAGCCTGGGGTTGATATTCTTGACCTCTGATGAGTGTTTCTTCTACTCCTCGCATTCTGGGAGCAGTATCCTGGGAAATGCATTACAATAGAGACAACTATTGACATCTTGCTGGCAGAAGACCATGGGGAAATTAGCACTAATTTATTCACAGTTCATGGGCCTCCCTGGTGGCGCAGTGGTTGAGAGTCCGCCTGCCGATGCAGGGGATACGGGTTCGTGCCCCGGTCTGGGAGGATCCCATATGCCGCGGAGCGGCTGGGCCCGTGAGCCATGGCCGCTGGGCCTGCGTGTCCGGAGCCTGTGCTCCGCAACTGGGGAGGCCACAACAGTGAGAGGCCCGCGTACCGGAAAAAAAAAAAAAAAAAAAAAGAGTATCTTCCTGTAAGAGCAAAGAACACGTTTGATTTTCCTGGTTTGCGTTTTCTAATTCACATTCATATTTCTCCTGAAGGTTCTTCTCACTTGGCTCACACTGGCTGACTAAGTTCTCCTTTAGCTGGTTTAAATGATTTACTTCTGCTTCATGTTCTTTAGCAGATGCTTCAATTTGGCACTTCAATTCTTTCACCTCTTCTTGGTGTGTAGATTTCAACTGTAAAAGTTCTTCTCGCAAACTATTAATTTCTTTTTGGTACTGCTGAGAATTAGCCTCAGTGACTCCTTGGAGATGAGTAATTTCTCACTCCTTTTCATTTGTGGCAACTTCTAACTGCTTTTGCAGACATAAAATCTGCTCCTCAAAGGCTGGCTTAATTTTCTGAATCTCTTCCTGTAGTTTTTTAACATTATCTTCAGAATCACTCTGAAATTTGATTTGTTCTGAAAGCTCTAATTGTTTTTTTTTTTTTTTGCTGCTTCTTCCAGTTCCTTTTGCCAACCAGCTTTATCGTTACTGTATTTGGAATGTACTGCCATTCATTCATTTTTCAAATTTTCCATTTCTTTCACATAGTTTCTTTGTGATTGTTCAAACTCCTCGTGCACATCTTCCAACTTAGTTGCAGAATCCTCAACCTCTTGCTTCATTTAAATATTTTCCTTCTTCAAAGAAACACACCGTTGCTCAGTCTCTGCTCTTTCCAAAAGAACAGCATCCAGACGTATGGTCAACGCCTTAATAATATCATCAGTTCCTCCAGCAACAGGTTTCAATCTCAATTCTTCAATTTCTTTCTCCAATTCTGTACATCTTGATTTAGCTTTCTGTATTAGCATCATCTGCTTCTTGGCAAACTTGATAAGATCTTCCTTGGGCAATGTTTCCAGCTTGGATTTCCCGATCCCAGGAGCGGCCGGCGAGGCCACCCCGTCGTGAACACGCTCCTCCATGGCTACCCGCAGCCCGCACTTCCGCCCGCCGACTCCCACGGAGCCCCGCCGCGGGTCAAAGGTCGCGCTTCTCCTAGAATAATTATTCTTGAGTGAACCGAATGAGACATTTTCCACAGTACCTTCAGCTGGGTCATTTATAGGGTGCACCCTAAAATGTGGCCGGATGCGGATCTTTTTCAGCCAGCCTGGGGTTGATATTCTTGACCTCTGATGAGTGTTTCTTCTACTCCTCGCATTCTGGGAGCAGTATCCTGGGAAATGCATTACAATAGAGACAACTATTGACATCTTGCTGGCAGAAGACCATGGGGAAATTAGCACTAATTTATTCACAGTTCATGGGCCTCCCTGGTGGCGCAGTGGTTGAGAGTCCGCCTGCCGATGCAGGGGATACGGGTTCGTGCCTCGGTCTGGGAGGATCCCATATGCCGCGGAGCGGCTGGGCCCGTGAGCCATGGCCGCTGGGCCTGCGTGTCCGGAGCCTGTGCTCCGCAACGGGGGAGGCCACAACAGTGAGAGGCCCGCGTACCGGAAAAAAAAAAAAAAAAAAAAGAGTATCTTCCTGTAAGAGCAAAGAACACGTTTGATTTTCCTGGTTTGCGTTTTCTAATTCACATTCATATTTCTCCTGAAGGTTCTTCTCACTTGGCTCACACTGGCTGACTAAGTTCTCCTTTAGCTGGTTTAAATGATTTACTTCTGCTTCATGTTCTTTAGCAGATGCTTCAATTTGGCACTTCAATTCTTTCACCTCTTCTTGGTGTGTAGATTTCAACTGTAAAAGTTCTTCTCGCAAACTATTAATTTCTTTTTGGTACTGCTGAGAATTAGCCTCAGTGACTCCTTGGAGATGAGTAATTTCTCACTCCTTTTCATTTGTGGCAACTTCTAACTGCTTTTGCAGACATAAAGTCTGCTCCTCAAAGGCTGGCTTAATTTTCTGAATCTCTTCCTGTAGTTTTTTAACATTATCTTCAGAATCACTCTGAAATTTGATTTGTTCTGAAAGCTCTAATTGTTTTTTTTTTTGCTGCTTCTTCCAGTTCCTTTTGCCAACCAGCTTTATCGTTACTGTATTTGGAATGTACTGCCATTAATTCATTTTTCAAATTTTCCATTTCTTTCACATAGTTTCTTTGTGATTGTTCAAACTCCTCGTGCACATCTTCCAACTTAGTTGCAGAATCCTCAACCTCTTGCTTCATTTAAATATTTTCCTTCTTCAAAGAAGCACACCGTTGCTCAGTCTCTGCTCTTTCCAAAAGAATAGCATCCAGACGTATGGTCAATGCCTTAATAATATCATCAGTTCCTCCAGCAACAGGTTTCAATCTCAATTCTTCAATTTCTTTCTCCAATTCTGTACATCTTGATTTAGCTTTCTGTATTAGCATCATCTGCTTCTTGGCAAACTTGATAAGATCTTCCTTGGGCAATGTTTCCAGCTTGGATTTCCCGATCCCAGGAGCGGCCGGCGAGGCCACCCCGTCGTGAACACGCTCCTCCATGGCTACCCGCAGCCCGCACTTCCGCCCGCCGACTCCCACGGAGCCCCGCCGCGGGTCAAAGGTCGCGCTTCTCCTAGAATAATTATTCTTGAGTGAACCGAATGAGACATTTTCCACAGTACCTTCAGCTGGGTCATTTATAGGGTGCACCCTAAAATGTGGCCGGATGCGGATCTTTTTCAGCCAGCCTGGGGTTGATATTCTTGACCTCTGATGAGTGTTTCTTCTACTCCTCGCATTCTGGGAGCAGTATCCTGGGAAATGCATTACAATAGAGACAACTATTGACATCTTGCTGGCAGAAGACCATGGGGAAATTAGCACTAATTTATTCACAGTTCATGGGCCTCCCTGGTGGCGCAGTGGTTGAGAGTCCGCCTGCCGATGCAGGGGATACGGGTTCGTGCCCCGGTCTGGGAGGATCCCATATGCCGCGGAGCGGCTGGGCCCGTGAGCCATGGCCGCTGGGCCTGCGTGTCCGGAGCCTGTGCTCCGCAACTGGGGAGGCCACAACAGTGAGAGGCCCGCGTACCGGAAAAAAAAAAAAAAAAAAAGAGTATCATCCTGTAAGAGCAAAGAACACGTTTGATTTTCCTGGTTTGCGTTTTCTAATTCACATTCATATTTCTCCTGAAGGTTCTTCTCACTTGGCTCACACTGGCTGACTAAGTTCTCCTTTAGCTGGTTTAAATGATTTACTTCTGCTTCATGTTCTTTAGCAGATGCTTCAATTTGGCACTTCAATTCTTTCACCTCTTCTTGGTGTGTAGATTTCAACTGTAAAAGTTCTTCTCGCAAACTATTAATTTCTTTTTGGTACTGCTGAGAATTAGCCTCAGTGACTCCTTGGAGATGAGTAATTTCTCACTCCTTTTCATTTGTGGCAACTTCTAACTGCTTTTGCAGACATAAAATCTGCTCCTCAAAGGCTGGCTTAATTTTCTGAATCTCTTCCTGTAGTTTTTTAACACTATCTTCAGAATCACTCTGAAATTTGATTTGTTCTGAAAGCTCTAATTGTTTTGTTTTTTGCTGCTTCTTCCAGTTCCTTTTGCCAACCAGCTTTATCGTTACTGTATTTGGAATGTACTGCCATTCATTCATTTTTCAAATTTTCCATTTCTTTCACATAGTTTCTTTGTGATTGTTCAAACTCCTCGTGCACATCTTCCAACTTAGTTGCAGAATCCTCAACCTCTTGCTTCATTTAAATATTTTCCTTCTTCAAAGAAACACACCGTTGCTCAGTCTCTGCTCTTTCCAAAAGAACAGCATCCAGACGTATGGTCAACGCCTTAATAATATCATCAGTTCCTCCAGCAACAGGTTTCAATCTCAATTCTTCAATTTCTTTCTCCAATTCTGTACATCTTGATTTAGCTTTCTGTATTAGCATCATCTGCTTCTTGGCAAACTTGATAAGATCTTCCTTGGGCAATGTTTCCAGCTTGGATTTCCCGATCCCAGGAGCGGCCGGCGAGGCCACCCCGTCGTGAACACGCTCCTCCATGGCTACCCGCAGCCCGCACTTCCGCCCGCCGACTCCCACGGAGCCCCGCCGCGGGTCAAAGGTCGCGCTTCTCCTAGAATAATTATTCTTGAGTGAACCGAATGAGACATTTTCCACAGTACCTTCAGCTGGGTCATTTATAGGGTGCACCCTAAAATGTGGCCGGATGCGGATCTTTTTCAGCCAGCCTGGGGTTGATATTCTTGACCTCTGATGAGTGTTTCTTCTACTCCTCGCATTCTGGGAGCAGTATCCTGGGAAATGCATTACAATAGAGACAACTATTGACATCTTGCTGGCAGAAGACCATGGGGAAATTAGCACTAATTTATTCACAGTTCATGGGCCTCCCTGGTGGCGCAGTGGTTGAGAGTCCGCCTGCCGATGCAGGGGATACGGGTTCGTGCCTCGGTCTGGGAGGATCCCATATGCCGCGGAGCGGCTGGGCCCGTGAGCCATGGCCGCTGGGCCTGCGTGTCCGGAGCCTGTGCTCCGCAACGGGGGAGGCCACAACAGTGAGAGGCCCGCGTACCGGAAAAAAAAAAAAAAAAAAAAGAGTATCTTCCTGTAAGAGCAAAGAACACGTTTGATTTTCCTGGTTTGCGTTTTCTAATTCACATTCATATTTCTCCTGAAGGTTCTTCTCACTTGGCTCACACTGGCTGACTAAGTTCTCCTTTAGCTGGTTTAAATGATTTACTTCTGCTTCATGTTCTTTAGCAGATGCTTCAATTTGGCACTTCAATTCTTTCACCTCTTCTTGGTGTGTAGATTTCAACTGTAAAAGTTCTTCTCGCAAACTATTAATTTCTTTTTGGTACTGCTGAGAATTAGCCTCAGTGACTCCTTGGAGATGAGTAATTTCTCACTCCTTTTCATTTGTGGCAACTTCTAACTGCTTTTGCAGACATAAAGTCTGCTCCTCAAAGGCTGGCTTAATTTTCTGAATCTCTTCCTGTAGTTTTTTAACATTATCTTCAGAATCACTCTGAAATTTGATTTGTTCTGAAAGCTCTAATTGTTTTTTTTTTTTGCTGCTTCTTCCAGTTCCTTTTGCCAACCAGCTTTATCGTTACTGTATTTGGAATGTACTGCCATTCATTCATTTTTCAAATTTTCCATTTCTTTCACATAGTTTCTTTGTGATTGTTCAAACTCCTCGTGCACATCTTCCAACTTAGTTGCAGAATCCTCAACCTCTTGCTTCATTTAAATATTTTCCTTCTTCAAAGAAGCACACCGTTGCTCAGTCTCTGCTCTTTCCAAAAGAATAGCATCCAGACGTATGGTCAATGCCTTAATAATATCATCAGTTCCTCCAGCAACAGGTTTCAATCTCAATTCTTCAATTTCTTTCTCCAATTCTGTACATCTTGATTTAGCTTTCTGTATTAGCATCATCTGCTTCTTGGCAAACTTGATAAGATCTTCCTTGGGCAATGTTTCCAGCTTGGATTTCCCGATCCCAGGAGCGGCCGGCGAGGCCACCCCGTCGTGAACACGCTCCTCCATGGCTACCCGCAGCCCGCACTTCCGCCCGCCGACTCCCACGGAGCCCCGCCGCGGGTCAAAGGTCGCGCTTCTCCTAGAATAATTATTCTTGAGTGAACCGAATGAGACATTTTCCACAGTACCTTCAGCTGGGTCATTTATAGGGTGCACCCTAAAATGTGGCCGGATGCGGATCTTTTTCAGCCAGCCTGGGGTTGATATTCTTGACCTCTGATGAGTGTTTCTTCTACTCCTCGCATTCTGGGAGCAGTATCCTGGGAAATGCATTACAATAGAGACAACTATTGACATCTTGCTGGCAGAAGACCATGGGGAAATTAGCACTAATTTATTCACAGTTCATGGGCCTCCCTGGTGGCGCAGTGGTTGAGAGTCCGCCTGCCGATGCAGGGGATACGGGTTCGTGCCCCGGTCTGGGAGGATCCCATATGCCGCGGAGCGGCTGGGCCCGTGAGCCATGGCCGCTGGGCCTGCGTGTCCGGAGCCTGTGCTCCGCAACGGGGGAGGCCACAACAGTGAGAGGCCCGCGTACCGGAAAAAAAAAAAAAAAAAAAAAGAGTATCTTCCTGTAAGAGCAAAGAACACGTTTGATTTTCCTGGTTTGCGTTTTCTAATTCACATTCATATTTCTCCTGAAGGTTCTTCTCACTTGGCTCACACTGGCTGACTAAGTTCTCCTTTAGCTGGTTTAAATGATTTACTTCTGCTTCATGTTCTTTAGCAGATGCTTCAATTTGGCACTTCAATTCTTTCACCTCTTCTTGGTGTGTAGATTTCAACTGTAAAAGTTCTTCTCGCAAACTATTAATTTCTTTTTGGTACTGCTGAGAATTAGCCTCAGTGACTCCTTGGAGATGAGTAATTTCTCACTCCTTTTCATTTGTGGCAACTTCTAACTGCTTTTGCAGACATAAAATCTGCTCCTCAAAGGCTGGCTTAATTTTCTGAATCTCTTCCTGTAGTTTTTTAACATTATCTTCAGAATCACTCTGAAATTTGATTTGTTCTGAAAGCTCTAATTGTTTTTTTTTTTGCTGCTTCTTCCAGTTCCTTTTGCCAACCAGCTTTATCGTTACTGTATTTGGAATGTACTGCCATTAATTCAATTTTCAAATTTTCCATTTCTTTCACATAGTTTCTTTGTGATTGTTCAAACTCCTCGTGCACATCTTCCAACTTAGTTGCAGAATCCTCAACCTCTTGCTTCATTTAAATATTTTCCTTCTTCAAAGAAACACACCGTTGCTCAGTCTCTGCTCTTTCCAAAAGAATAGCATCCAGACGTATGGTCAACGCCTTAATAATATCATCAGTTCCTCCAGCAACAGGTTTCAATCTCAATTCTTCAATTTCTTTCTCCAATTCTGTACATCTTGATTTAGCTTTCTGTATTAGCATCATCTGCTTCTTGGCAAACTTGATAAGATCTTCCTTGGGCAATGTTTCCAGCTTGGATTTCCCGATCCCAGCAGCGGCCGGCGAGGCCACCCCGTCGTGAACACGCTCCTCCATGGCTACCCGCAGCCCGCACTTCCGCCCGCCGACTCCCACGGAGCCCCGCCGCGGGTCAAAGGTCGCGCTTCTCCTAGAATAATTATTCTTGAGTGAACCGAATGAGACATTTTCCACAGTACCTTCAGCTGGGTCATTTATAGGGTGCACCCTAAAATGTGGCCGGATGCGGATCTTTTTCAGCCAGCCTGGGGTTGATATTCTTGACCTCTGATGAGTGTTTCTTCTACTCCTCGCATTCTGGGAGCAGTATCCTGGGAAATGCATTACAATAGAGACAACTATTGACATCTTGCTGGCAGAAGACCATGGGGAAATTAGCACTAATTTATTCACAGTTCATGGGCCTCCCTGGTGGCGCAGTGGTTGAGAGTCCGCCTGCCGATGCAGGGGATACGGGTTCGTGCCCCGGTCTGGGAGGATCCCATATGCCGCGGAGCGGCTGGGCCCGTGAGCCATGGCCGCTGGGCCTGCGTGTCCGGAGCCTGTGCTCCGCAACGGGGGAGGCCACAACAGTGAGAGGCCCGCGTACCGGAAAAAAAGAAAAAAAAAAAAAGAGTATCTTCCTGTAAGAGCAAAGAACACGTTTGATTTTCCTGGTTTGCGTTTTCTAATTCACATTCATATTTCTCCTGAAGGTTCTTCTCACTTGGCTCACACTGGCTGACTAAGTTCTCCTTTAGCTGGTTTAAATGATTTACTTCTGCTTCATGTTCTTTAGCAGATGCTTCAATTTGGCACTTCAATTCTTTCACCTCTTCTTGGTGTGTAGATTTCAACTGTAAAAGTTCTTCTCGCAAACTATTAATTTCTTTTTGGTACTGCTGAGAATTAGCCTCAGTGACTCCTTGGAGATGAGTAATTTCTCACTCCTTTTCATTTGTGGCAACTTCTAACTGCTTTTGCAGACATAAAATCTGCTCCTCAAAGGCTGGCTTAATTTTCTGAATCTCTTCCTGTAGTTTTTTAACATTATCTTCAGAATCACTCTGAAATTTGATTTGTTCTGAAAGCTCTAATTGTTTTTTTTTTTGCTGCTTCTTCCAGTTCCTTTTGCCAACCAGCTTTATCGTTACTGTATTTGGAATGTACTGCCATTAATTCATTTTTCAAATTTTCCATTTCTTTCACATAGTTTCTTTGTGATTGTTCAAACTCCTCGTGCACATCTTCCAACTTAGTTGCAGAATCCTCAACCTCTTGCTTCATTTAAATATTTTCCTTCTTCAAAGAAACACACCGTTGCTCAGTCTCTGCTCTTTCCAAAAGAATAGCATCCAGACGTATGGTCAACGCCTTAATAATATCATCAGTTCCTCCAGCAACAGGTTTCAATCTCAATTCTTCAATTTCTTTCTCCAATTCTGTACATCTTGATTTAGCTTTCTGTATTAGCATCATCTGCTTCTTGGCAAACTTGATAAGATCTTCCTTGGGCAATGTTTCCAGCTTGGATTTCCCGATCCCAGCAGCGGCCGGCGAGGCCACCCCGTCGTGAACACGCTCCTCCATGGCTACCCGCAGCCCGCACTTCCGCCCGCCGACTCCCACGGAGCCCCGCCGCGGGTCAAAGGTCGCGCTTCTCCTAGAATAATTATTCTTGAGTGAACCGAATGAGACATTTTCCACAGTACCTTCAGCTGGGTCATTTATAGGGTGCACCCTAAAATGTGGCCGGATGTGGATCTTTTTCAGCCAGCCTGGGGTTGATATTCTTGACCTCTGATGAGTGTTTCTTCTACTCCTCGCATTCTGGGAGCAGTATCCTGGGAAATGCATTACAATAGAGACAACTATTGACATCTTGCTGGCAGAAGACCATGGGGAAATTAGCACTAATTTATTCACAGTTCATGGGCCTCCCTGGTGGCGCAGTGGTTGAGAGTCCGCCTGCCGATGCAGGGGATACGGGTTCGTGCCCCGGTCTGGGAGGATCCCATATGCCGCGGAGCGGCTGGGCCCGTGAGCCATGGCCGCTGGGCCTGCGTGTCCGGAGCCTGTGCTCCGCAACGGGGGAGGCCACAACAGTGAGAGGCCCGCGTACCGGAAAAAAAAAAAAAAAAAAAAAGAGTATCTTCCTGTAAGAGCAAAGAACACGTTTGATTTTCCTGGTTTGCGTTTTCTAATTCACATTCATATTTCTCCTGAAGGTTCTTCTCACTTGGCTCACACTGGCTGACTAAGTTCTCCTTTAGCTGGTTTAAATGATTTACTTCTGCTTCATGTTCTTTAGCAGATGCTTCAATTTGGCACTTCAATTCTTTCACCTCTTCTTGGTGTGTAGATTTCAACTGTAAAAGTTCTTCTCGCAAACTATTAATTTCTTTTTGGTACTGCTGAGAATTAGCCTCAGTGACTCCTTGGAGATGAGTAATTTCTCACTCCTTTTCATTTGTGGCAACTTCTAACTGCTTTTGCAGACATAAAATCTGCTCCTCAAAGGCTGGCTTAATTTTCTGAATCTCTTCCTGTAGTTTTTTAACATTATCTTCAGAATCACTCTGAAATTTGATTTGTTCTGAAAGCTCTAATTGTTTTTTTTTTTTGCTGCTTCTTCCAGTTCCTTTTGCCAACCAGCTTTATCGTTACTGTATTTGGAATGTACTGCCATTAATTCATTTTTCAAATTTTCCATTTCTTTCACATAGTTTCTTTGTGATTGTTCAAACTCCTCGTGCACATCTTCCAACTTAGTTGCAGAATCCTCAACCTCTTGCTTCATTTAAATATTTTCCTTCTTCAAAGAAACACACCGTTGCTCAGTCTCTGCTCTTTCCAAAAGAATAGCATCCAGACGTATGGTCAACGCCTTAATAATATCATCAGTTCCTCCAGCAACAGGTTTCAATCTCAATTCTTCAATTTCTTTCTCCAATTCTGTACATCTTGATTTAGCTTTCTGTATTAGCATCATCTGCTTCTTGGCAAACTTGATAAGATCTTCCTTGGGCAATGTTTCCAGCTTGGATTTCCCGATCCCAGCAGCGGCCGGCGAGGCCACCCCGTCATGAACACGCTCCTCCATGGCTACCCGCAGCCCGCACTTCCGCCCGCCGACTCCCACGGAGCCCCGCCGCGGGTCAAAGGTCGCGCTTCTCCTAGAATAATTATTCTTGAGTGAACCGAATGAGACATTTTCCACAGTACCTTCAGCTGGGTCATTTATAGGGTGCACCCTAAAATGTGGCCGGATGCGGATCTTTTTCAGCCAGCCTGGGGTTGATATTCTTGACCTCTGATGAGTGTTTCTTCTACTCCTCGCATTCTGGGAGCAGTATCCTGGGAAATGCATTACAATAGAGACAACTATTGACATCTTGCTGGCAGAAGACCATGGGGAAATTAGCACTAATTTATTCACAGTTCATGGGCCTCCCTGGTGGCGCAGTGGTTGAGAGTCCGCCTGCCGATGCAGGGGATACGGGTTCGTGCCCCGGTCTGGGAGGATCCCATATGCCGCGGAGCGGCTGGGCCCGTGAGCCATGGCCGCTGGGCCTGCGTGTCCGGAGCCTGTGCTCCGCAACGGGGGAGGCCACAACAGTGAGAGGCCCGCGTACCGGAAAAAAAAAAAAAAAAAAAAAGAGTATCTTCCTGTAAGAGCAAAGAACACGTTTGATTTTCCTGGTTTGCGTTTTCTAATTCACATTCATATTTCTCCTGAAGGTTCTTCTCACTTGGCTCACACTGGCTGACTAAGTTCTCCTTTAGCTGGTTTAAATGATTTACTTCTGCTTCATGTTCTTTAGCAGATGCTTCAATTTGGCACTTCAATTCTTTCACCTCTTCTTGGTGTGTAGATTTCAACTGTAAAAGTTCTTCTCGCAAACTATTAATTTCTTTTTGGTACTGCTGAGAATTAGCCTCAGTGACTCCTTGGAGATGAGTAATTTCTCACTCCTTTTCATTTGTGGCAACTTCTAACTGCTTTTGCAGACATAAAATCTGCTCCTCAAAGGCTGGCTTAATTTTCTGAATCTCTTCCTGTAGTTTTTTAACATTATCTTCAGAATCACTCTGAAATTTGATTTGTTCTGAAAGCTCTAATTGTTTTTTTTTTTTGCTGCTTCTTCCAGTTCCTTTTGCCAACCAGCTTTATCGTTACTGTATTTGGAATGTACTGCCATTAATTCATTTTTCAAATTTTCCATTTCTTTCACATAGTTTCTTTGTGATTGTTCAAACTCCTCGTGCACATCTTCCAACTTAGTTGCAGAATCCTCAACCTCTTGCTTCATTTAAATATTTTCCTTCTTCAAAGAAACACACCGTTGCTCAGTCTCTGCTCTTTCCAAAAGAATAGCATCCAGACGTATGGTCAACGCCTTAATAATATCATCAGTTCCTCCAGCAACAGGTTTCAATCTCAATTCTTCAATTTCTTTCTCCAATTCTGTACATCTTGATTTAGCTTTCTGTATTAGCATCATCTGCTTCTTGGCAAACTTGATAAGATCTTCCTTGGGCAATGTTTCCAGCTTGGATTTCCCGATCCCAGCAGCGGCCGGCGAGGCCACCCCGTCATGAACACGCTCCTCCATGGCTACCCGCAGCCCGCACTTCCGCCCGCCGACTCCCACGGAGCCCTGCCGCGGGTCAAAGGTCGCGCTTCTCCTAGAATAATTATTCTTGAGTGAACCGAATGAGACATTTTCCACAGTACCTTCAGCTGGGTCATTTATAGGGTGCACCCTAAAATGTGGCCGGATGCGGATCTTTTTCAGCCAGCCTGGGGTTGATATTCTTGACCTCTGATGAGTGTTTCTTCTACTCCTCGCATTCTGGGAGCAGTATCCTGGGAAATGCATTACAATAGAGACAACTATTGACATCTTGCTGGCAGAAGACCATGGGGAAATTAGCACTAATTTATTCACAGTTCATGGGCCTCCCTGGTGGCGCAGTGGTTGAGAGTCCGCCTGCCGATGCAGGGGATACGGGTTCGTGCCCCGGTCTGGGAGGATCCCATATGCCGCGGAGCGGCTGGGCCCGTGAGCCATGGCCGCTGGGCCTGCGTGTCCGGAGCCTGTGCTCCGCAACGGGGGAGGCCACAACAGTGAGAGGCCCGCGTACCGGAAAAAAAAAAAAAAAAAAAAAGAGTATCTTCCTGTAAGAGCAAAGAACACGTTTGATTTTCCTGGTTTGCGTTTTCTAATTCACATTCATATTTCTCCTGAAGGTTCTTCTCACTTGGCTCACACTGGCTGACTAAGTTCTCCTTTAGCTGGTTTAAATGATTTACTTCTGCTTCATGTTCTTTAGCAGATGCTTCAATTTGGCACTTCAATTCTTTCACCTCTTCTTGGTGTGTAGATTTCAACTGTAAAAGTTCTTCTCGCAAACTATTAATTTCTTTTTGGTACTGCTGAGAATTAGCCTCAGTGACTCCTTGGAGATGAGTAATTTCTCACTCCTTTTCATTTGTGGCAACTTCTAACTGCTTTTGCAGACATAAAATCTGCTCCTCAAAGGCTGGCTTAATTTTCTGAATCTCTTCCTGTAGTTTTTTAACATTATCTTCAGAATCACTCTGAAATTTGATTTGTTCTGAAAGCTCTAATTGTTTTTTTTTTTTGCTGCTTCTTCCAGTTCCTTTTGCCAACCAGCTTTATCGTTACTGTATTTGGAATGTACTGCCATTAATTCAATTTTCAAATTTTCCATTTCTTTCACATAGTTTCTTTGTGATTGTTCAAACTCCTCGTGCACATCTTCCAACTTAGTTGCAGAATCCTCAACCTCTTGCTTCATTTAAATATTTTCCTTCTTCAAAGAAACACACCGTTGCTCAGTCTCTGCTCTTTCCAAAAGAATAGCATCCAGACGTATGGTCAACGCCTTAATAATATCATCAGTTCCTCCAGCAACAGGTTTCAATCTCAATTCTTCAATTTCTTTCTCCAATTCTGTACATCTTGATTTAGCTTTCTGTATTAGCATCATCTGCTTCTTGGCAAACTTGATAAGATCTTCCTTGGGCAATGTTTCCAGCTTGGATTTCCCGATCCCAGCAGCGGCCGGCGAGGCCACCCCGTCGTGAACACGCTCCTCCATGGCTACCCGCAGCCCGCACTTCCGCCCGCCGACTCCCACGGAGCCCCGCCGCGGGTCAAAGGTCGCGCTTCTCCTAGAATAATTATTCTTGAGTGAACCGAATGAGACATTTTCCACAGTACCTTCAGCTGGGTCATTTATAGGGTGCACCCTAAAATGTGGCCGGATGTGGATCTTTTTCAGCCAGCCTGGGGTTGATATTCTTGACCTCTGATGAGTGTTTCTTCTACTCCTCGCATTCTGGGAGCAGTATCCTGGGAAATGCATTACAATAGAGACAACTATTGACATCTTGCTGGCAGAAGACCATGGGGAAATTAGCACTAATTTATTCACAGTTCATGGGCCTCCCTGGTGGCGCAGTGGTTGAGAGTCCGCCTGCCGATGCAGGGGATACGGGTTCGTGCCCCGGTCTGGGAGGATCCCATATGCCGCGGAGCGGCTGGGCCCGTGAGCCATGGCCGCTGGGCCTGCGTGTCCGGAGCCTGTGCTCCGCAACGGGGGAGGCCACAACAGTGAGAGGCCCGCGTACCGGAAAAAAAAAAAAAAAAAAAAAGAGTATCTTCCTGTAAGAGCAAAGAACACGTTTGATTTTCCTGGTTTGCGTTTTCTAATTCACATTCATATTTCTCCTGAAGGTTCTTCTCACTTGGCTCACACTGGCTGACTAAGTTCTCCTTTAGCTGGTTTAAATGATTTACTTCTGCTTCATGTTCTTTAGCAGATGCTTCAATTTGGCACTTCAATTCTTTCACCTCTTCTTGGTGTGTAGATTTCAACTGTAAAAGTTCTTCTCGCAAACTATTAATTTCTTTTTGGTACTGCTGAGAATTAGCCTCAGTGACTCCTTGGAGATGAGTAATTTCTCACTCCTTTTCATTTGTGGCAACTTCTAACTGCTTTTGCAGACATAAAATCTGCTCCTCAAAGGCTGGCTTAATTTTCTGAATCTCTTCCTGTAGTTTTTTAACATTATCTTCAGAATCACTCTGAAATTTGATTTGTTCTGAAAGCTCTAATTGTTTTTTTTTTTTGCTGCTTCTTCCAGTTCCTTTTGCCAACCAGCTTTATCGTTACTGTATTTGGAATGTACTGCCATTAATTCATTTTTCAAATTTTCCATTTCTTTCACATAGTTTCTTTGTGATTGTTCAAACTCCTCGTGCACATCTTCCAACTTAGTTGCAGAATCCTCAACCTCTTGCTTCATTTAAATATTTTCCTTCTTCAAAGAAACACACCGTTGCTCAGTCTCTGCTCTTTCCAAAAGAATAGCATCCAGACGTATGGTCAACGCCTTAATAATATCATCAGTTCCTCCAGCAACAGGTTTCAATCTCAATTCTTCAATTTCTTTCTCCAATTCTGTACATCTTGATTTAGCTTTCTGTATTAGCATCATCTGCTTCTTGGCAAACTTGATAAGATCTTCCTTGGGCAATGTTTCCAGCTTGGATTTCCCGATCCCAGCAGCGGCCGGCGAGGCCACCCCGTCGTGAACACGCTCCTCCATGGCTACCCGCAGCCCGCACTTCCGCCCGCCGACTCCCACGGAGCCCCGCCGCGGGTCAAAGGTCGCGCTTCTCCTAGAATAATTATTCTTGAGTGAACCGAATGAGACATTTTCCACAGTACCTTCAGCTGGGTCATTTATAGGGTGCACCCTAAAATGTGGCCGGATGCGGATCTTTTTCAGCCAGCCTGGGGTTGATATTCTTGACCTCTGATGAGTGTTTCTTCTACTCCTCGCATTCTGGGAGCAGTATCCTGGGAAATGCATTACAATAGAGACAACTATTGACATCTTGCTGGCAGAAGACCATGGGGAAATTAGCACTAATTTATTCACAGTTCATGGGCCTCCCTGGTGGCGCAGTGGTTGAGAGTCCGCCTGCCGATGCAGGGGATACGGGTTCGTGCCCCGGTCTGGGAGGATCCCATATGCCGCGGAGCGGCTGGGCCCGTGAGCCATGGCCGCTGGGCCTGCGTGTCCGGAGCCTGTGCTCCGCAACGGGGGAGGCCACAACAGTGAGAGGCCCGCGTACCGGAAAAAAAAAAAAAAAAAAAAAAGAGTATCTTCCTGTAAGAGCAAAGAACACGTTTGATTTTCCTGGTTTGCGTTTTCTAATTCACATTCATATTTCTCCTGAAGGTTCTTCTCACTTGGCTCACACTGGCTGACTAAGTTCTCCTTTAGCTGGTTTAAATGATTTACTTCTGCTTCATGTTCTTTAGCAGATGCTTCAATTTGGCACTTCAATTCTTTCACCTCTTCTTGGTGTGTAGATTTCAACTGTAAAAGTTCTTCTTGCAAACTATTAATTTCTTTTTGGTACTGCTGAGAATTAGCCTCAGTGACTCCTTGGAGATGAGTAATTTCTCACTCCTTTTCATTTGTGGCAACTTCTAACTGCTTTTGCAGACATAAAATCTGCTCCTCAAAGGCTGGCTTAATTTTCTGAATCTCTTCCTGTAGTTTTTTAACATTATCTTCAGAATCACTCTGAAATTTGATTTGTTCTGAAAGCTCTAATTGTTTTTTTTTTTGCTGCTTCTTCCAGTTCCTTTTGCCAACCAGCTTTATCGTTACTGTATTTGGAATGTACTGCCATTAATTCATTTTTCAAATTTTCCATTTCTTTCACATAGTTTCTTTGTGATTGTTCAAACTCCTCGTGCACATCTTCCAACTTAGTTGCAGAATCCTCAACCTCTTGCTTCATTTAAATATTTTCCTTCTTCAAAGAAACACACCGTTGCTCAGTCTCTGCTCTTTCCAAAAGAATAGCATCCAGACGTATGGTCAACGCCTTAATAATATCATCAGTTCCTCCAGCAACAGGTTTCAATCTCAATTCTTCAATTTCTTTCTCCAATTCTGTACATCTTGATTTAGCTTTCTGTATTAGCATCATCTGCTTCTTGGCAAACTTGATAAGATCTTCCTTGGGCCATGTTTCCAGCTTGGATTTCCCGATCCCAGGAGCGGCCGGCGAGGCCACCCCGTCGTGAACACGCTCCTCCATGGCTACCCGCAGCCCGCACTTCCGCCCGCCGACTCCCACGGAGCCCCGCCGCGGGTCAAAGGTCGCGCTTCTCCTAGAATAATTATTCTTGAGTGAACCGAATGAGACATTTTCCACAGTACCTTCAGCTGGGTCATTTATAGGGTGCACCCTAAAATGTGGCCGGATGCGGATCTTTTTCAGCCAGCCTGGGGTTGATATTCTTGACCTCTGATGAGTGTTTCTTCTACTCCTCGCATTCTGGGAGCAGTATCCTGGGAAATGCATTACAATAGAGACAACTATTGACATCTTGCTGGCAGAAGACCATGGGGAAATTAGCACTAATTTATTCACAGTTCATGGGCCTCCCTGGTGGCGCAGTGGTTGAGAGTCCGCCTGCCGATGCAGGGGATACGGGTTCGTGCCCCGGTCTGGGAGGATCCCATATGCCGCGGAGCGGCTGGGCCCGTGAGCCATGGCCGCTGGGCCTGCGTGTCCGGAGCCTGTGCTCCGCAACGGGGGAGGCCACAACAGTGAGAGGCCCGCGTACCGGAAAAAAAAAAAAAAAAAAGAGTATCTTCCTGTAAGAGCAAAGAACACGTTTGATTTTCCTGGTTTGCGTTTTCTAATTCACATTCATATTTCTCCTGAAGGTTCTTCTCACTTGGCTCACACTGGCTGACTAAGTTCTCCTTTAGCTGGTTTAAATGATTTACTTCTGCTTCATGTTCTTTAGCAGATGCTTCAATTTGGCACTTCAATTCTTTCACCTCTTCTTGGTGTGTAGATTTCAACTGTAAAAGTTCTTCTCGCAAACTATTAATTTCTTTTTGGTACTGCTGAGAATTAGCCTCAGTGACTCCTTGGAGATGAGTAATTTCTCACTCCTTTTCATTTGTGGCAACTTCTAACTGCTTTTGCAGACATAAAATCTGCTCCTCAAAGGCTGGCTTAATTTTCTGAATCTCTTCCTGTAGTTTTTTAACATTATCTTCAGAATCACTCTGAAATTTGATTTGTTCTGAAAGCTCTAATTGTTTTTTTTTTTGCTGCTTCTTCCAGTTCCTTTTGCCAACCAGCTTTATCGTTACTGTATTTGGAATGTACTGCCATTAATTCATTTTTCAAATTTTCCATTTCTTTCACATAGTTTCTTTGTGATTGTTCAAACTCCTCGTGCACATCTTCCAACTTAGTTGCAGAATCCTCAACCTCTTGCTTCATTTAAATATTTTCCTTCTTCAAAGAAACACACCGTTGCTCAGTCTCTGCTCTTTCCAAAAGAATAGCATCCAGACGTATGGTCAACGCCTTAATAATATCATCAGTTCCTCCAGCAACAGGTTTCAATCTCAATTCTTCAATTTCTTTCTCCAATTCTTTACATCTTGATTTAGCTTTCTGTATTAGCATCATCTGCTTCTTGGCAAACTTGATAAGATCTTCCTTGGGCAATGTTTCCAGCTTGGATTTCCCGATCCCAGGAGCGGCCGGCGAGGCCACCCCGTCGTGAACACGCTCCTCCATGGCTACCCGCAGCCCGCACTTCCGCCCGCCGACTCCCACGGAGCCCCGCCGCGGGTCAAAGGTCGCGCTTCTCCTAGAATAATTATTCTTGAGTGAACCGAATGAGACATTTTCCACAGTACCTTCAGCTGGGTCATTTATAGGGTGCACCCTAAAATGTGGCCGGATGCGGATCTTTTTCAGCCAGCCTGGGGTTGATATTCTTGACCTCTGATGAGTGTTTCTTCTACTCCTCGCATTCTGGGAGCAGTATCCTGGGAAATGCATTACAATAGAGACAACTATTGACATCTTGCTGGCAGAAGACCATGGGGAAATTAGCACTAATTTATTCACAGTTCATGGGCCTCCCTGGTGGCGCAGTGGTTGAGAGTCCGCCTGCCGATGCAGGGGATACGGGTTCGTGCCCCGGTCTGGGAGGATCCCATATGCCGCGGAGCGGCTGGGCCCGTGAGCCATGGCCGCTGGGCCTGCGTGTCCGGAGCCTGTGCTCCGCAACGGGGGAGGCCACAACAGTGAGAGGCCCGCGTACCGGAAAAAAAAAAAAAAAAAAAAAAGAAAGAAATGAAGCAAACTTTTAATCTCTGATAAATATGGGGAGCTTACCCTGGAGGTAGCAGGAGCCACTTTAATTGTCCTCACATGGGGCAGTTTCTCCAACAGGTCCTCAGGGGGCTCTAGGAGGACACAGAGTAAGTGTCAGGACACTGGTGATGCTGCTCAGGAATTACTCAGAGAGCCTCGTTAATGTGGACACAGGGTGGGAGTGTATGGGTGCAGGTGGTTACTGAGTGTGGACTGAGGTGCTGTTGGACAAACCTCCCTGGTGGGTGGAGGAAGGCAAAGGGGAGGAACATTTCAGAAATGAGGAAGAGAACCTTTAGCTTTCTAGCTGTAGGGAACCTAATCAATTTGAAAGTGTCAGTCTGAAAAAGCTTAAACACTAACATTGCACTATGTTTCAGTATAGAGTCCCACGGCCCCTCTGCCCATTTCAAAGTCCCTCCAAATCCCCCTTCTTCTTGAAATGTTACAAGACTCTTTCAGCTTCCTTCTAATCAAATATGTTGCTCCTTCATTCATCGTCCATTCTGTTGGATTTTTGACTTATTTTATTGTGATGAAATATACATATTTATGCTTTTCATAATTTTGAAGTATACAGTTCACTAGCATTTCTTACTTTCACAATGCTGTGTACCCATCAACACAATCTACATCTTAATCTTTTTCATCATTACAACGTAACCTCTGTACCCATTAAATCATAATCCACCTTACTCCTGCCTCCTGACCTTGGTAATTTCTACTTCCGGTGTCTGTGAGTTTGCCTACACTAGGTACCTCATACAAGAGGAATCATATAATATTTGACTTTCTGCGCCTGCCTTATTTCACTAACAATACTATATTTTTTATATTATTTGGATCATTCATTTTGTAGCATAAGTCAATCTTTAATTCCTTTTTATGGTTGAAAATTATTCCATTCTATGTATATATCACATTTTATTTATCCATTCATCACCTCATGGACTTTGGATTGTTTCTATCTTTTGGCTACTAAGAATAATGCGACTATGAACATTAGTGTACACATTTCTGTATGGCACCATAATGGTGACAAATAATATTGTACATATTTCAAATATCATTGCATATAACAACACAAGGTGTGACTCTGAGGTGAACTATGGACTTTTCATTAGTAAAAATATACTTACATTGTTTCACTAATTGTAACAAATGTACTTCACCTATGCTATATATTACTAATAGCTGAAACTGGAGTGATAGGATACAGGTATTTTCTGTATTGCATATACAACTTTTATGTCAATATAATCCTGTTCTAAATAATGTCTAATAATTTAAAGAAATCTCAAAACATGGTTTCAGGGAGGGATGTGTTGTTGCTAACGTTCAAAAATCAGCTAATGTCTAAACCATAACTAGAGACCATCTTCCCTCTTAAACATGAACCAAATGTTGAATTTTAAACGCATGCCTCAGAGCACAGGGAGATCAGCTTGGTGCTTTGTGACCGCCTGGAGGGGTGGGATGGGGAGGGTGGGAGGGAGGGAGATGCATGAGGGAAGGGATGTGGGAACAGATGTATATGTATGACTGATTCACTTTGTTATAAAGCAGAAACTAATAAAAAATATAAAATTCAAAAAATAAATATATAAATACATAAATACATAAATGCATGTTTACTTCCATGGTTAAAACAGTACCAGCTGGCTTAGTAAGTTTCAATTTGAACTCATGGAATAAAAGAAGAATACTGCTTAATATTTCATAGCTTTTTCTTCAATATGAGGCACTGAATGAACTAGAATAATTATTCTTGAGTGAACCGAACGAGACATTTTCCACAGTACCTTCAGCTGGGTCATTTATAGGGTGCATCCTAAAATGTGGCCGGATGCGGATCTTTTTCAGCCAGCCTGGGGTTGATATTCTTGACCTCTGATGAGTGTTTCTTCTTCTCGCATCCTGGGAGCAGCATCCTGGGAAATGCATTACAATAGAGACAACTATTGACATCTTGCTGGCAGAAGACCATGGGGAAATTAGCAATAATTTATTCACAGTTCAATCCTTTGGTCCCTTTCCTCACCAGCTGCCCAGCAGAGCCTCCTGAATCAAAGTTGGACTTAGGAAGATCTTGCAGTTTGGTATGCAGTGAAAACACCCAACAGACAGGTTTTGTGGGCAAATATCTTTATTTAACTGAGAATGTCTAGAAACTCAGCAAACCATTGGGACCATGACTGATGGACAGGATTCAAATCCCGTTTAGAAGAAGCATGTACTTGGGAAAGATATGTAGATCCCTCTTTGCCTCAGTTCCCTGTTCTGAGATGTAGAAATGTTAATATGGCCTACTTGTAGCATTATGTCATGTGGCCAAAAATGATTGAATACCGGTAAAATGTTTGAAAAATAAAGGACCGGTGCTTCACAAATGCTCTATAAGTGTTCAATCCTGAATGATGGCAAGAAGAAGCTGGATATTTCGTAGCTGTTGAAAGGAGAGAAGGGATTTGACGGCCCCAAGTAAAGGGGGATTCAAGCTTACTCTTCAGCTTTTTCATGGAAACAATGCTTTACAGCTCATGGAGAATATCCATTACCATGTCTGACACCCAGCCCTGTTGGGGGAGAAGGGGAGGGCAAAGTAGGGGCTGTAACCCATATGTTATGGTGGAGGGTGTGGAAATTTAGAGAGATAAGTGACTGTCCAAGAGTCACAACCATGATGAATGATGGATCACGGACAGGACAGACAGAGCCAGTGCCTACCCTGAGCTCAATCCCTGGGGTAGATCTCTTGGTTCTGTCTTCACTGTATGCAGTGTTTCTTGCCCAGCACACAGAAACAGGGCCGGCACAAGGGATGGAAGACAGACTTTCCACAGGAGAAGGACATTTCGTTTCCTTAGCACAGAATCCGATAGTGAATATTAGCCTCAAAGGAGAAAGGTGGAGTGAATTTCCTCCATCTACTCCTGGAGGCTCCTTCTTTCTCGGACTCCTCCAGAACTGGGTGTGGCATGTGGGTACAAGCATGGGCTCCCTGCAAAAGGAAGGAGGCCTGCCTAGCACTAGGTGCTTCAGGTAAGGGGGGAGGACTCATCCCGAGGCTCTAATAGGAAACAGTTAGAATGAGGGAAGTGGCAGAGAGATGTATCAGAACCATTCAGAATGCTATGAGACCTACTAAGAGATGAGATTTCTTATTAAATGAAGTTGTAATTGACCCAGTAGTAGGGATGCTGAAACCCAGTTGTGTTCATTAAGAATCCAGCCATGGAGCAACTAAGTCCGTGAACCACAACTACTAAGCCTGTGCTCTAGAGCCCGCAAGTCACAACTACTCAGCCCACGTGCCAAAACTATTGAAGCCCATGCACCTAGAGCCCGTGCTCTGGAACAACAGAAGCCACCGAAATGAGAAGCCCGCGCACTGCAACGAAGACCCAACACAGCCAAATAATAATAATAATAATAATAATCCAGTAAACATTTGCCTGGGTGGTGATAGGATTTGTTTTCCAGGTTAAATGAGGCTCACTTGGTATAAAATCAATGCACACACTGAAAGTGTACAGTTTATTTACTTTTATATCCATACCCATTCATGATGCAGTGATGGGAATATTTTCTAGAAAGTTGGCACCAGTAACAGTGATGTTTAGGGGAACATAAATCAAGGGAAACACAACACAAAAAGTTCACATACACACACAGAGTCATACCACTCATTTCACATACAGACACACCCAGTCTCATGCACACAAACCTACACCACCTAACCGTAATACAGCTTCTTCCTGGGACTATAGTAATTGGTCACATTACTTGTAAATCACTTTCTATCACCAGGACCCCTACTCTCATTCCCAGCACAAATTTGGAATCAGTTTGCCCTCTACACTAAAACCAGCAAGAATGTCCCACTTTCTCATCTTCAAAGTTCTTCCGCCCCAAGTGACTGATTCCAGAATACATACCGTTTTCACGTTCTGGGAAGGCCACCTGCAATTACAGAAGAGAAAACACTATGAGGATAAGATCACAGTGATGCTCAGGTCTTTTGTTCATTTGCTGACAGTAGAAAACCTGATAAGAAACAGTGGTCCAGGGAACCCAGCAAGGGTTATCAGAGCAAACCTACTCAGGCTGAAAGGCAAGAACTTTGCTGGGAGGATGGAACTTCCAAGTCCATTTAGGTTGGAAATTACAGAATTCTTTGCCTAGAAGAAAAATCGCTGCAGGAGAGAGAGCTCCATACTCTACAGGCTGTAATGGATGCTGTCAATTGTAATGTCCTGTGGAATCAGGCACCATGAGTTGGTAATAGACTCTCACTCCACATTCTCCCAACCAAGGGAATTGTATGTATCTGGAAGGAATACCCTCAAATATACATAACTTAATTCTATTGAAAGAGAAATAAAGCAATATTTCTATCTCAGACCAGAAAAAATCCAGCTTGCCTTGGGGATCCACGGGGGCTTTTCTTCTGTCCTATCACGGTGCAGGTCATCCACCGAAACCTCAGGGAGAGCTGGAGGGACACAGAGTAACTGTCAGGACACTGGTGATGCGGCGCAGGAATTACTCAGGGGCTTTCTTCTCGATGAGGACATGGGGTGGTGTGTATGGATGTGGGAGGTTAGTAAGTGTGGGCTGAGCTGGTGTTGGGCCATCCTCTTTGGGGGATGAAGGAAGGCAAAGGACAAGAGGAAGGAAATGAAAACAGAGTTTTGGCTTTCTAGCTAAGGGGAGCCTCATCAGAAGGGAAGGGTCGATCTAAAAAATGGTAAACACTAAAATGCATGCTCTGTTTCAATGACACAGACCCATGACCCATCCTGCCTCTTTTGAGCTTCTGCTAAATTGCCACTGTCTCTTGATTTTTCCCAGATCACTCTTTCCCCAGCATCCACAATGCCAGCTACTGCATTTATCATGTCTTCTGTTGTATGATATTTTATACTTGATTAACAGCAACCTCCATTAAAGGACTGAATTCAATCCTAGACAAAATATGCTACATTTATTCACTAATCACCTGTCTTAAAGAAAATCAAATACACAAGATTTGACAAAACTGAAATCCTACCATTTAGATACAGCCACTATCAATCGTATCATATTTTTCTCCCAGTCTTTGTTTTCTATACAATGTACGTATGCCCATTGAGTCAGGGGCTGTCCATACTCTAGGGAGCTGTTCCATAAGTGGGACACTTCGTTATGAAGAGGGAGCCCGGACTGAGCACAGCCTGTCTCTAACCCAGCTGCGCAAGAGAAGTGTACAGGCTAACAGTCAGGTTCCACTTTGAGTCCTTGGGTGTGGGCTACAGGAATTGACCAATTCTAAGGCTTATGGTAATGTTATCCAATACAATAAAATAGCTCCCTGATTCTTATCTGCTTCTGGCCTTGTTTAAGCAATGACACCAGCACTGACAGATATGACCTGTACTGTGTACATGGGGTCTCACACCTCTCAGAATCTGTGAGCTGACCAGGAGAATGCAGGTCCTGAGGTGAATTTCACGTTAATGACTGTGCCAAAGTCAACTGATAAGTCCACCCATAGCTGCCCTGGATTCTGTGACCACTAAGGCCACCTGATGGGCAGGGTCTGGGCCTTTGGAGATGCTAGGACTTCCAGCCAAGGATACGGATGCAGGGACTCCCTTGCTCCATGACTGAGGATCCCTTGGCTGAGTGGTAAGTGCAGGTCAGGGATCCAGAGCACCCACATTGGGACCCACCCCTGGGTTCTCAGTTTGGCTTTTCCACTTAGGAGGTCAAGAGCTGAGAACATTTCTCTCTGCACCATCTCCTTCTGAGGAAAAGGAATATTAACCAAATCTGGGCAACAGCTGTGTTGAGGGAAGAACAAGGTAGTGTACAGACAGTGTGCAGTGGTGATGAGCTTTGTTGACAGGTGAATTGTGCTGTGTAAGAGGGAAATATCTCCTGAGGAAACACACACACGCTCACGCATGCAGGTTCACAATCACACCACATAGGCTCACACATGGACCCCACCCCAACCCTGATAGACACAAACCCGCATCCTCTAAATGATGCAGTTACTTCCAGGACCATAGAACTTGGGCACGGCTCTTTACTGGGAAATCACTCTCTAGCTCTACACCCCCAGCCCTCATCCCTGTAGGGACCCTGAATCAGGGTGTCTCTCCAAGCAAAGCCAGCAAGAGAGTCCCACCTTCTTCATCATCTAGATTGTTCCTCAGCACAGGGGTGAACTCTGAATACATACCGTTTTTGTTTGCTGTCCAATCCACCTGTGATTAGAGAAGAGAAAACAGTGTAAGGATCTCAGCATCCTGTGCTCTGTGGACACAGGTATTTCATCTCTTTTTTTGTCCTCAGAAAACCAAATGGGAAACGGTTGTTGAGTCAATGGCCCCAAAAGAAACCAGAGAAGACAGCTGTGGGAAAGGCTGGAGCTTTGCCTGGAAGATCTCTCAGGTCCACTTTGAGGAGCAAATACAAAAGTCTATTTCAAGGAGGGAAATTTTCTGCTGAGGAAAGTGTGTCTGACTCTACAGTTTCTAACTGATGTTGCCATCTTTTAAATGGCCTTTTGAATGAGTTATCTGTTGGGAAAGACCTTCACTCAGCATTCATCCAACCAAGCAAAATTGTATCCATCAGCTGTCTTGAACATTGTAGATCTTCAGATCTGAAATCAATTGGAAAAGAAAGAAATGGGGCCTCCCTGGTGGCGCAGTGGTTAAGAGTCCGCCTGCCGATGCAGGGGATACGGGTTCGTGCCCCGGTCTGGGAGGATCCCATATGCCGCGGAGCGGCTGGGCCCGTGAGCCATGGCCGCTGGGCCTGCACATCCAGAGCATGTGCTCCGCAACGGGAGAGGCCACAACAGTGAGAGGCCCGCATACCGCAAAAAGAAAAAAAAAAAAAAAAAGAAAGAAATGAAGCAAACTTTTAATCTCTGATAAATAAGGGGAGCTTACCCTGGAGGTAGCAGGAGCCACTTTAATTGTCCTCACATGGGGCAGTTTCTCCAACAGGTCCTCAGGGGGCTCTAGGAGGACACAGAGTAAGTGTCAGGACACTGGTGATGCTGCTCAGGAATTACTCAGAGAGCCTCGTTAATGTGGACACAGGGTGGGAGTGTATGGATGCAGGTGGTTACTGAGTGTGGACTGAGGTGCTGTTGGACAAACCTCCCTGGTGGGTGGAGGAAGGCAAAGGGGAGGAACATTTCAGAAATGAGGAAGAGAACCTTTAGCTTTCTAGCTGTAGGGAACCTAATCAATTTGAAAGTGTCAGTCTGAAAAAGCTTAAACACTAACATTGCACTATGTTTCAGTATAGAGTCCCACGGCCCCTCTGCCCATTTCAAAGTCCCTCCAAATCCCCCTTCTTCTTGAAATGTTACAAGACTCTTTCAGCTTCCTTCTAATCAAATATGTTGCTCCTTCATTCATCGTCCATTCTGTTGGATTTTTGACTTATTTTATTGTGATGAAATATACATATTTATGCTTTTCATAATTTTGAAGTATACAGTTCACTAGCATTTCTTACTTTCACAATGCTGTGTACCCATCAACACAATCTACATCTTAATCTTTTTCATCATTACAACGTAACCTCTGTACCCATTAAATCATAATCCACCTTACTCCTGCCTCCTGACCTTGGTAATTTCTACTTCCGGTGTCTGTGAGTTTGCCTACACTAGGTACCTCATACAAGAGGAATCATATAATATTTGACTTTCTGCGCCTGCCTTATTTCACTAACAATACTATATTTTTTATATTATTTGGATCATTCATTTTGTAGCATAAGTCAATCTTTAATTCCTTTTTATGGTTGAAAATTATTCCATTCTATGTATATATCACATTTTATTTATCCATTCATCACCTCATGGACTTTGGATTGTTTCTATCTTTTGGCTACTAAGAATAATGCGACTATGAACATTAGTGTACACATTTCTGTATGGCACCATAATGGTGACAAATAATATTGTACATATTTCAAATATCATTGCATATAACAACACAAGGTGTGACTCTGAGGTGAACTATGGACTTTTCATTAGTAAAAATATACTTACATTGTTTCACTAATTGTAACAAATGTACTTCACCTATGCTATATATTACTAATAGCTGAAACTGGAGTGATAGGATACAGGTATTTTCTGTATTGCATATACAACTTTTATGTCAATATAATCCTGTTCTAAATAATGTCTAATAATTTAAAGAAATCTCAAAACATGGTTTCAGGGAGGGATGTGTTGTTGCTAACGTTCAAAAATCAGCTAATGTCTAAACCATAACTAGAGACCATCTTCCCTCTTAAACATGAACCAAATGTTGAATTTTAAACGCATGCCTCAGAGCACAGGGAGATCAGCTTGGTGCTTTGTGACCGCCTGGAGGGGTGGGATGGGGAGGGTGGGAGGGAGGGAGATGCATGAGGGAAGGGATGTGGGAACAGATGTATATGTATGACTGATTCACTTTGTTATAAAGCAGAAACTAATAAAAAAAATAAAATTCAAAAAATAAATATATAAATACATAAATACATAAATGCATGTTTACTTCCATGGTTAAAACAGTACCAGCTGGCTTAGTAAGTTTCAATTTGAACTCATGGAATAAAAGAAGAATACTGCTTAATATTTCATAGCTTTTTCTTCAATATGAGGCACTGAATGAACTAGAATAATTATTCTTGAGTGAACCGAACGAGACATTTTCCACAGTACCTTCAGCTGGGTCATTTATAGGGTGCATCCTAAAATGTGGCCGGATGCGGATCTTTTTCAGCCAGCCTGGGGTTGATATTCTTGACCTCTGATGAGTGTTTCTTCTTCTCGCATCCTGGGAGCAGCATCCTGGGAAATGCATTACAATAGAGACAACTATTGACATCTTGCTGGCAGAAGACCATGGGGAAATTAGCAATAATTTATTCACAGTTCAATCCTTTGGTCCCTTTCCTCACCAGCTGCCCAGCAGAGCCTCCTGAATCAAAGTTGGACTTAGGAAGATCTTGCAGTTTGGTATGCAGTGAAAACACCCAACAGACAGGTTTTGTGGGCAAATATCTTTATTTAACTGAGAATGTCTAGAAACTCAGCAAACCATTGGGACCATGACTGATGGACAGGATTCAAATCCCGTTTAGAAGAAGCATGTACTTGGGAAAGATATGTAGATCCCTCTTTGCCTCAGTTCCCTGTTCTGAGATGTAGAAATGTTAATATGGCCTACTTGTAGCATTATGTCATGTGGCCAAAAATGATTGAATACCGGTAAAATGTTTGAAAAATAAAGGACCGGTGCTTCACAAATGCTCTATAAGTGTTCAATCCTGAATGATGGCAAGAAGAAGCTGGATATTTCGTAGCTGTTGAAAGGAGAGAAGGGATTTGACGGCCCCAAGTAAAGGGGGATTCAAGCTTACTCTTCAGCTTTTTCATGGAAACAATGCTTTACAGCTCATGGAGAATATCCATTACCATGTCTGACACCCAGCCCTGTTGGGGGTGAAGGGGAGGGCAAAGTAGGGGCTGTAACCCATATGTTATGGTGGAGGGTGTGGAAATTTAGAGAGATAAGTGACTGTCCAAGAGTCACAACCATGATGAATGATGGATCACGGACAGGACAGACAGAGCCAGTGCCTACCCTGAGCTCAATCCCTGGGGTAGATCTCTTGGTTCTGTCTTCACTGTATGCAGTGTTTCTTGCCCAGCACACAGAAACAGGGCCGGCACAAGGGATGGAAGACAGACTTTCCACAGGAGAAGGACATTTCGTTTCCTTAGCACAGAATCCGATAGTGAATATTAGCCTCAAAGGAGAAAGGTGGAGTGAATTTCCTCCATCTACTCCTGGAGGCTCCTTCTTTCTCGGACTCCTCCAGAACTGGGTGTGGCATGTGGGTACAAGCATGGGCTCCCTGCAAAAGGAAGGAGGCCTGCCTAGCACTAGGTGCTTCAGGTAAGGGGGGAGGACTCATCCCGAGGCTCTAATAGGAAACAGTTAGAATGAGGGAAGTGGCAGAGAGATGTATCAGAACCATTCAGAATGCTATGAGACCTACTAAGAGATGAGATTTCTTATTAAATGAAGTTGTAATTGACCCAGTAGTAGGGATGCTGAAACCCAGTTGTGTTCATTAAGAATCCAGCCATGGAGCAACTAAGTCCGTGAACCACAACTACTAAGCCTGTGCTCTAGAGCCCGCAAGTCACAACTACTCAGCCCACGTGCCAAAACTATTGAAGCCCATGCACCTAGAGCCCGTGCTCTGGAACAACAGAAGCCACCGAAATGAGAAGCCCGCGCACTGCAACGAAGACCCAACACAGCCAAATAATAATAATAATAATAATAATCCAGTAAACATTTGCCTGGGTGGTGATAGGATTTGTTTTCCAGGTTAAATGAGGCTCACTTGGTATAAAATCAATGCACACACTGAAAGTGTACAGTTTATTTACTTTTATATCCATACCCATTCATGATGCAGTGATGGGAATATTTTCTAGAAAGTTGGCACCAGTAACAGTGATGTTTAGGGGAACATAAATCAAGGGAAACACAACACAAAAAGTTCACATACACACACAGAGTCATACCACTCATTTCACATACAGACACACCCAGTCTCATGCACACAAACCTACACCACCTAACCGTAATACAGCTTCTTCCTGGGACTATAGTAATTGGTCACATTACTTGTAAATCACTTTCTATCACCAGGACCCCTACTCTCATTCCCAGCACAAATTTGGAATCAGTTTGCCCTCTACACTAAAACCAGCAAGAATGTCCCACTTTCTCATCTTCAAAGTTCTTCCGCCCCAAGTGACTGATTCCAGAATACATACCGTTTTCACGTTCTGGGAAGGCCACCTGCAATTACAGAAGAGAAAACACTATGAGGATAAGATCACAGTGATGCTCAGGTCTTTTGTTCATTTGCTGACAGTAGAAAACCTGATAAGAAACAGTGGTCCAGGGAACCCAGCAAGGGTTATCAGAGCAAACCTACTCAGGCTGAAAGGCAAGAACTTTGCTGGGAGGATGGAACTTCCAAGTCCATTTAGGTTGGAAATTACAGAATTCTTTGCCTAGAAGAAAAATCGCTGCAGGAGAGAGAGCTCCATACTCTACAGGCTGTAATGGATGCTGTCAATTGTAATGTCCTGTGGAATCAGGCACCATGAGTTGGTAATAGACTCTCACTCCACATTCTCCCAACCAAGGGAATTGTATGTATCTGGAAGGAATACCCTCAAATATACATAACTTAATTCTATTGAAAGAGAAATAAAGCAATATTTCTATCTCAGACCAGAAAAAATCCAGCTTGCCTTGGGGATCCACGGGGGCTTTTCTTCTGTCCTATCACGGTGCAGGTCATCCACCGAAACCTCAGGGAGAGCTGGAGGGACACAGAGTAACTGTCAGGACACTGGTGATGCGGCGCAGGAATTACTCAGGGGCTTTCTTCTCGATGAGGACATGGGGTGGTGTGTATGGATGTGGGAGGTTAGTAAGTGTGGGCTGAGCTGGTGTTGGGCCATCCTCTTTGGGGGATGAAGGAAGGCAAAGGACAAGAGGAAGGAAATGAAAACAGAGTTTTGGCTTTCTAGCTAAGGGGAGCCTCATCAGAAGGGAAGGGTCGATCTAAAAAATGGTAAACACTAAAATGCATGCTCTGTTTCAATGACACAGACCCATGACCCATCCTGCCTCTTTTGAGCTTCTGCTAAATTGCCACTGTCTCTTGATTTTTCCCAGATCACTCTTTCCCCAGCATCCACAATGCCAGCTACTGCATTTATCATGTCTTCTGTTGTATGATATTTTATACTTGATTAACAGCAACCTCCATTAAAGGACTGAATTCAATCCTAGACAAAATATGCTACATTTATTCACTAATCACCTGTCTTAAAGAAAATCAAATACACAAGATTTGACAAAACTGAAATCCTACCATTTAGATACAGCCACTATCAATCGTATCATATTTTTCTCCCAGTCTTTGTTTTCTATACAATGTACGTATGCCCATTGAGTCAGGGGCTGTCCATACTCTAGGGAGCTGTTCCATAAGTGGGACACTTCGTTATGAAGAGGGAGCCCGGACTGAGCACAGCCTGTCTCTAACCCAGCTGCGCAAGAGAAGTGTACAGGCTAACAGTCAGGTTCCACTTTGAGTCCTTGGGTGTGGGCTACAGGAATTGACCAATTCTAAGGCTTATGGTAATGTTATCCAATACAATAAAATAGCTCCCTGATTCTTATCTGCTTCTGGCCTTGTTTAAGCAATGACACCAGCACTGACAGATATGACCTGTACTGTGTACATGGGGTCTCACACCTCTCAGAATCTGTGAGCTGACCAGGAGAATGCAGGTCCTGAGGTGAATTTCACGTTAATGACTGTGCCAAAGTCAACTGATAAGTCCACCCATAGCTGCCCTGGATTCTGTGACCACTAAGGCCACCTGATGGGCAGGGTCTGGGCCTTTGGAGATGCTAGGACTTCCAGCCAAGGATACGGATGCAGGGACTCCCTTGCTCCATGACTGAGGATCCCTTGGCTGAGTGGTAAGTGCAGGTCAGGGATCCAGAGCACCCACATTGGGACCCACCCCTGGGTTCTCAGTTTGGCTTTTCCACTTAGGAGGTCAAGAGCTGAGAACATTTCTCTCTGCACCATCTCCTTCTGAGGAAAAGGAATATTAACCAAATCTGGGCAACAGCTGTGTTGAGGGAAGAACAAGGTAGTGTACAGACAGTGTGCAGTGGTGATGAGCTTTGTTGACAGGTGAATTGTGCTGTGTAAGAGGGAAATATCTCCTGAGGAAACACACACACGCTCACGCATGCAGGTTCACAATCACACCACATAGGCTCACACATGGACCCCACCCCAACCCTGATAGACACAAACCCGCATCCTCTAAATGATGCAGTTACTTCCAGGACCATAGAACTTGGGCACGGCTCTTTACTGGGAAATCACTCTCTAGCTCTACACCCCCAGCCCTCATCCCTGTAGGGACCCTGAATCAGGGTGTCTCTCCAAGCAAAGCCAGCAAGAGAGTCCCACCTTCTTCATCATCTAGATTGTTCCTCAGCACAGGGGTGAACTCTGAATACATACCGTTTTTGTTTGCTGTCCAATCCACCTGTGATTAGAGAAGAGAAAACAGTGTAAGGATCTCAGCATCCTGTGCTCTGTGGACACAGGTATTTCATCTCTTTTTTTGTCCTCAGAAAACCAAATGGGAAACGGTTGTTGAGTCAATGGCCCCAAAAGAAACCAGAGAAGACAGCTGTGGGAAAGGCTGGAGCTTTGCCTGGAAGATCTCTCAGGTCCACTTTGAGGAGCAAATACAAAAGTCTATTTCAAGGAGGGAAATTTTCTGCTGAGGAAAGTGTGTCTGACTCTACAGTTTCTAACTGATGTTGCCATCTTTTAAATGGCCTTTTGAATGAGTTATCTGTTGGGAAAGACCTTCACTCAGCATTCATCCAACCAAGCAAAATTGTATCCATCAGCTGTCTTGAACATTGTAGATCTTCAGATCTGAAATCAATTGGAAAAGAAAGAAATGGGGCCTCCCTGGTGGCGCAGTGGTTAAGAGTCCGCCTGCCGATGCAGGGGATACGGGTTCGTGCCCCGGTCTGGGAGGATCCCATATGCCGCGGAGCGGCTGGGCCCGTGAGCCATGGCCGCTGGGCCTGCACATCCAGAGCATGTGCTCCGCAACGGGAGAGGCCACAACAGTGAGAGGCCCGCATACCGCAAAAAGAAAAAAAAAAAAAAAAAGAAAGAAATGAAGCAAACTTTTAATCTCTGATAAATAAGGGGAGCTTACCCTGGAGGTAGCAGGAGCCACTTTAATTGTCCTCACATGGGGCAGTTTCTCCAACAGGTCCTCAGGGGGCTCTAGGAGGACACAGAGTAAGTGTCAGGACACTGGTGATGCTGCTCAGGAATTACTCAGAGAGCCTCGTTAATGTGGACACAGGGTGGGAGTGTATGGATGCAGGTGGTTACTGAGTGTGGACTGAGGTGCTGTTGGACAAACCTCCCTGGTGGGTGGAGGAAGGCAAAGGGGAGGAACATTTCAGAAATGAGGAAGAGAACCTTTAGCTTTCTAGCTGTAGGGAACCTAATCAATTTGAAAGTGTCAGTCTGAAAAAGCTTAAACACTAACATTGCACTATGTTTCAGTATAGAGTCCCACGGCCCCTCTGCCCATTTCAAAGTCCCTCCAAATCCCCCTTCTTCTTGAAATGTTACAAGACTCTTTCAGCTTCCTTCTAATCAAATATGTTGCTCCTTCATTCATCGTCCATTCTGTTGGATTTTTGACTTATTTTATTGTGATGAAATATACATATTTATGCTTTTCATAATTTTGAAGTATACAGTTCACTAGCATTTCTTACTTTCACAATGCTGTGTACCCATCAACACAATCTACATCTTAATCTTTTTCATCATTACAACGTAACCTCTGTACCCATTAAATCATAATCCACCTTACTCCTGCCTCCTGACCTTGGTAATTTCTACTTCCGGTGTCTGTGAGTTTGCCTACACTAGGTACCTCATACAAGAGGAATCATATAATATTTGACTTTCTGCGCCTGCCTTATTTCACTAACAATACTATATTTTTTATATTATTTGGATCATTCATTTTGTAGCATAAGTCAATCTTTAATTCCTTTTTATGGTTGAAAATTATTCCATTCTATGTATATATCACATTTTATTTATCCATTCATCACCTCATGGACTTTGGATTGTTTCTATCTTTTGGCTACTAAGAATAATGCGACTATGAACATTAGTGTACACATTTCTGTATGGCACCATAATGGTGACAAATAATATTGTACATATTTCAAATATCATTGCATATAACAACACAAGGTGTGACTCTGAGGTGAACTATGGACTTTTCATTAGTAAAAATATACTTACATTGTTTCACTAATTGTAACAAATGTACTTCACCTATGCTATATATTACTAATAGCTGAAACTGGAGTGATAGGATACAGGTATTTTCTGTATTGCATATACAACTTTTATGTCAATATAATCCTGTTCTAAATAATGTCTAATAATTTAAAGAAATCTCAAAACATGGTTTCAGGGAGGGATGTGTTGTTGCTAACGTTCAAAAATCAGCTAATGTCTAAACCATAACTAGAGACCATCTTCCCTCTTAAACATGAACCAAATGTTGAATTTTAAACGCATGCCTCAGAGCACAGGGAGATCAGCTTGGTGCTTTGTGACCGCCTGGAGGGGTGGGATGGGGAGGGTGGGAGGGAGGGAGATGCATGAGGGAAGGGATGTGGGAACAGATGTATATGTATGACTGATTCACTTTGTTATAAAGCAGAAACTAATAAAAAAAATAAAATTCAAAAAATAAATATATAAATACATAAATACATAAATGCATGTTTACTTCCATGGTTAAAACAGTACCAGCTGGCTTAGTAAGTTTCAATTTGAACTCATGGAATAAAAGAAGAATACTGCTTAATATTTCATAGCTTTTTCTTCAATATGAGGCACTGAATGAACTAGAATAATTATTCTTGAGTGAACCGAACGAGACATTTTCCACAGTACCTTCAGCTGGGTCATTTATAGGGTGCATCCTAAAATGTGGCCGGATGCGGATCTTTTTCAGCCAGCCTGGGGTTGATATTCTTGACCTCTGATGAGTGTTTCTTCTTCTCGCATCCTGGGAGCAGCATCCTGGGAAATGCATTACAATAGAGACAACTATTGACATCTTGCTGGCAGAAGACCATGGGGAAATTAGCAATAATTTATTCACAGTTCAATCCTTTGGTCCCTTTCCTCACCAGCTGCCCAGCAGAGCCTCCTGAATCAAAGTTGGACTTAGGAAGATCTTGCAGTTTGGTATGCAGTGAAAACACCCAACAGACAGGTTTTGTGGGCAAATATCTTTATTTAACTGAGAATGTCTAGAAACTCAGCAAACCATTGGGACCATGACTGATGGACAGGATTCAAATCCCGTTTAGAAGAAGCATGTACTTGGGAAAGATATGTAGATCCCTCTTTGCCTCAGTTCCCTGTTCTGAGATGTAGAAATGTTAATATGGCCTACTTGTAGCATTATGTCATGTGGCCAAAAATGATTGAATACCGGTAAAATGTTTGAAAAATAAAGGACCGGTGCTTCACAAATGCTCTATAAGTGTTCAATCCTGAATGATGGCAAGAAGAAGCTGGATATTTCGTAGCTGTTGAAAGGAGAGAAGGGATTTGACGGCCCCAAGTAAAGGGGGATTCAAGCTTACTCTTCAGCTTTTTCATGGAAACAATGCTTTACAGCTCATGGAGAATATCCATTACCATGTCTGACACCCAGCCCTGTTGGGGGTGAAGGGGAGGGCAAAGTAGGGGCTGTAACCCATATGTTATGGTGGAGGGTGTGGAAATTTAGAGAGATAAGTGACTGTCCAAGAGTCACAACCATGATGAATGATGGATCACGGACAGGACAGACAGAGCCAGTGCCTACCCTGAGCTCAATCCCTGGGGTAGATCTCTTGGTTCTGTCTTCACTGTATGCAGTGTTTCTTGCCCAGCACACAGAAACAGGGCCGGCACAAGGGATGGAAGACAGACTTTCCACAGGAGAAGGACATTTCGTTTCCTTAGCACAGAATCCGATAGTGAATATTAGCCTCAAAGGAGAAAGGTGGAGTGAATTTCCTCCATCTACTCCTGGAGGCTCCTTCTTTCTCGGACTCCTCCAGAACTGGGTGTGGCATGTGGGTACAAGCATGGGCTCCCTGCAAAAGGAAGGAGGCCTGCCTAGCACTAGGTGCTTCAGGTAAGGGGGGAGGACTCATCCCGAGGCTCTAATAGGAAACAGTTAGAATGAGGGAAGTGGCAGAGAGATGTATCAGAACCATTCAGAATGCTATGAGACCTACTAAGAGATGAGATTTCTTATTAAATGAAGTTGTAATTGACCCAGTAGTAGGGATGCTGAAACCCAGTTGTGTTCATTAAGAATCCAGCCATGGAGCAACTAAGTCCGTGAACCACAACTACTAAGCCTGTGCTCTAGAGCCCGCAAGTCACAACTACTCAGCCCACGTGCCAAAACTATTGAAGCCCATGCACCTAGAGCCCGTGCTCTGGAACAACAGAAGCCACCGAAATGAGAAGCCCGCGCACTGCAACGAAGACCCAACACAGCCAAATAATAATAATAATAATAATAATCCAGTAAACATTTGCCTGGGTGGTGATAGGATTTGTTTTCCAGGTTAAATGAGGCTCACTTGGTATAAAATCAATGCACACACTGAAAGTGTACAGTTTATTTACTTTTATATCCATACCCATTCATGATGCAGTGATGGGAATATTTTCTAGAAAGTTGGCACCAGTAACAGTGATGTTTAGGGGAACATAAATCAAGGGAAACACAACACAAAAAGTTCACATACACACACAGAGTCATACCACTCATTTCACATACAGACACACCCAGTCTCATGCACACAAACCTACACCACCTAACCGTAATACAGCTTCTTCCTGGGACTATAGTAATTGGTCACATTACTTGTAAATCACTTTCTATCACCAGGACCCCTACTCTCATTCCCAGCACAAATTTGGAATCAGTTTGCCCTCTACACTAAAACCAGCAAGAATGTCCCACTTTCTCATCTTCAAAGTTCTTCCGCCCCAAGTGACTGATTCCAGAATACATACCGTTTTCACGTTCTGGGAAGGCCACCTGCAATTACAGAAGAGAAAACACTATGAGGATAAGATCACAGTGATGCTCAGGTCTTTTGTTCATTTGCTGACAGTAGAAAACCTGATAAGAAACAGTGGTCCAGGGAACCCAGCAAGGGTTATCAGAGCAAACCTACTCAGGCTGAAAGGCAAGAACTTTGCTGGGAGGATGGAACTTCCAAGTCCATTTAGGTTGGAAATTACAGAATTCTTTGCCTAGAAGAAAAATCGCTGCAGGAGAGAGAGCTCCATACTCTACAGGCTGTAATGGATGCTGTCAATTGTAATGTCCTGTGGAATCAGGCACCATGAGTTGGTAATAGACTCTCACTCCACATTCTCCCAACCAAGGGAATTGTATGTATCTGGAAGGAATACCCTCAAATATACATAACTTAATTCTATTGAAAGAGAAATAAAGCAATATTTCTATCTCAGACCAGAAAAAATCCAGCTTGCCTTGGGGATCCACGGGGGCTTTTCTTCTGTCCTATCACGGTGCAGGTCATCCACCGAAACCTCAGGGAGAGCTGGAGGGACACAGAGTAACTGTCAGGACACTGGTGATGCGGCGCAGGAATTACTCAGGGGCTTTCTTCTCGATGAGGACATGGGGTGGTGTGTATGGATGTGGGAGGTTAGTAAGTGTGGGCTGAGCTGGTGTTGGGCCATCCTCTTTGGGGGATGAAGGAAGGCAAAGGACAAGAGGAAGGAAATGAAAACAGAGTTTTGGCTTTCTAGCTAAGGGGAGCCTCATCAGAAGGGAAGGGTCGATCTAAAAAATGGTAAACACTAAAATGCATGCTCTGTTTCAATGACACAGACCCATGACCCATCCTGCCTCTTTTGAGCTTCTGCTAAATTGCCACTGTCTCTTGATTTTTCCCAGATCACTCTTTCCCCAGCATCCACAATGCCAGCTACTGCATTTATCATGTCTTCTGTTGTATGATATTTTATACTTGATTAACAGCAACCTCCATTAAAGGACTGAATTCAATCCTAGACAAAATATGCTACATTTATTCACTAATCACCTGTCTTAAAGAAAATCAAATACACAAGATTTGACAAAACTGAAATCCTACCATTTAGATACAGCCACTATCAATCGTATCATATTTTTCTCCCAGTCTTTGTTTTCTATACAATGTACGTATGCCCATTGAGTCAGGGGCTGTCCATACTCTAGGGAGCTGTTCCATAAGTGGGACACTTCGTTATGAAGAGGGAGCCCGGACTGAGCACAGCCTGTCTCTAACCCAGCTGCGCAAGAGAAGTGTACAGGCTAACAGTCAGGTTCCACTTTGAGTCCTTGGGTGTGGGCTACAGGAATTGACCAATTCTAAGGCTTATGGTAATGTTATCCAATACAATAAAATAGCTCCCTGATTCTTATCTGCTTCTGGCCTTGTTTAAGCAATGACACCAGCACTGACAGATATGACCTGTACTGTGTACATGGGGTCTCACACCTCTCAGAATCTGTGAGCTGACCAGGAGAATGCAGGTCCTGAGGTGAATTTCACGTTAATGACTGTGCCAAAGTCAACTGATAAGTCCACCCATAGCTGCCCTGGATTCTGTGACCACTAAGGCCACCTGATGGGCAGGGTCTGGGCCTTTGGAGATGCTAGGACTTCCAGCCAAGGATACGGATGCAGGGACTCCCTTGCTCCATGACTGAGGATCCCTTGGCTGAGTGGTAAGTGCAGGTCAGGGATCCAGAGCACCCACATTGGGACCCACCCCTGGGTTCTCAGTTTGGCTTTTCCACTTAGGAGGTCAAGAGCTGAGAACATTTCTCTCTGCACCATCTCCTTCTGAGGAAAAGGAATATTAACCAAATCTGGGCAACAGCTGTGTTGAGGGAAGAACAAGGTAGTGTACAGACAGTGTGCAGTGGTGATGAGCTTTGTTGACAGGTGAATTGTGCTGTGTAAGAGGGAAATATCTCCTGAGGAAACACACACACGCTCACGCATGCAGGTTCACAATCACACCACATAGGCTCACACATGGACCCCACCCCAACCCTGATAGACACAAACCCGCATCCTCTAAATGATGCAGTTACTTCCAGGACCATAGAACTTGGGCACGGCTCTTTACTGGGAAATCACTCTCTAGCTCTACACCCCCAGCCCTCATCCCTGTAGGGACCCTGAATCAGGGTGTCTCTCCAAGCAAAGCCAGCAAGAGAGTCCCACCTTCTTCATCATCTAGATTGTTCCTCAGCACAGGGGTGAACTCTGAATACATACCGTTTTTGTTTGCTGTCCAATCCACCTGTGATTAGAGAAGAGAAAACAGTGTAAGGATCTCAGCATCCTGTGCTCTGTGGACACAGGTATTTCATCTCTTTTTTTGTCCTCAGAAAACCAAATGGGAAACGGTTGTTGAGTCAATGGCCCCAAAAGAAACCAGAGAAGACAGCTGTGGGAAAGGCTGGAGCTTTGCCTGGAAGATCTCTCAGGTCCACTTTGAGGAGCAAATACAAAAGTCTATTTCAAGGAGGGAAATTTTCTGCTGAGGAAAGTGTGTCTGACTCTACAGTTTCTAACTGATGTTGCCATCTTTTAAATGGCCTTTTGAATGAGTTATCTGTTGGGAAAGACCTTCACTCAGCATTCATCCAACCAAGCAAAATTGTATCCATCAGCTGTCTTGAACATTGTAGATCTTCAGATCTGAAATCAATTGGAAAAGAAAGAAATGGGGCCTCCCTGGTGGCGCAGTGGTTAAGAGTCCGCCTGCCGATGCAGGGGATACGGGTTCGTGCCCCGGTCTGGGAGGATCCCATATGCCGCGGAGCGGCTGGGCCCGTGAGCCATGGCCGCTGGGCCTGCACATCCAGAGCATGTGCTCCGCAACGGGAGAGGCCACAACAGTGAGAGGCCCGCATACCGCAAAAAGAAAAAAAAAAAAAAAAAGAAAGAAATGAAGCAAACTTTTAATCTCTGATAAATAAGGGGAGCTTACCCTGGAGGTAGCAGGAGCCACTTTAATTGTCCTCACATGGGGCAGTTTCTCCAACAGGTCCTCAGGGGGCTCTAGGAGGACACAGAGTAAGTGTCAGGACACTGGTGATGCTGCTCAGGAATTACTCAGAGAGCCTCGTTAATGTGGACACAGGGTGGGAGTGTATGGATGCAGGTGGTTACTGAGTGTGGACTGAGGTGCTGTTGGACAAACCTCCCTGGTGGGTGGAGGAAGGCAAAGGGGAGGAACATTTCAGAAATGAGGAAGAGAACCTTTAGCTTTCTAGCTGTAGGGAACCTAATCAATTTGAAAGTGTCAGTCTGAAAAAGCTTAAACACTAACATTGCACTATGTTTCAGTATAGAGTCCCACGGCCCCTCTGCCCATTTCAAAGTCCCTCCAAATCCCCCTTCTTCTTGAAATGTTACAAGACTCTTTCAGCTTCCTTCTAATCAAATATGTTGCTCCTTCATTCATCGTCCATTCTGTTGGATTTTTGACTTATTTTATTGTGATGAAATATACATATTTATGCTTTTCATAATTTTGAAGTATACAGTTCACTAGCATTTCTTACTTTCACAATGCTGTGTACCCATCAACACAATCTACATCTTAATCTTTTTCATCATTACAACGTAACCTCTGTACCCATTAAATCATAATCCACCTTACTCCTGCCTCCTGACCTTGGTAATTTCTACTTCCGGTGTCTGTGAGTTTGCCTACACTAGGTACCTCATACAAGAGGAATCATATAATATTTGACTTTCTGCGCCTGCCTTATTTCACTAACAATACTATATTTTTTATATTATTTGGATCATTCATTTTGTAGCATAAGTCAATCTTTAATTCCTTTTTATGGTTGAAAATTATTCCATTCTATGTATATATCACATTTTATTTATCCATTCATCACCTCATGGACTTTGGATTGTTTCTATCTTTTGGCTACTAAGAATAATGCGACTATGAACATTAGTGTACACATTTCTGTATGGCACCATAATGGTGACAAATAATATTGTACATATTTCAAATATCATTGCATATAACAACACAAGGTGTGACTCTGAGGTGAACTATGGACTTTTCATTAGTAAAAATATACTTACATTGTTTCACTAATTGTAACAAATGTACTTCACCTATGCTATATATTACTAATAGCTGAAACTGGAGTGATAGGATACAGGTATTTTCTGTATTGCATATACAACTTTTATGTCAATATAATCCTGTTCTAAATAATGTCTAATAATTTAAAGAAATCTCAAAACATGGTTTCAGGGAGGGATGTGTTGTTGCTAACGTTCAAAAATCAGCTAATGTCTAAACCATAACTAGAGACCATCTTCCCTCTTAAACATGAACCAAATGTTGAATTTTAAACGCATGCCTCAGAGCACAGGGAGATCAGCTTGGTGCTTTGTGACCGCCTGGAGGGGTGGGATGGGGAGGGTGGGAGGGAGGGAGATGCATGAGGGAAGGGATGTGGGAACAGATGTATATGTATGACTGATTCACTTTGTTATAAAGCAGAAACTAATAAAAAATATAAAATTCAAAAAATAAATATATAAATACATAAATACATAAATGCATGTTTACTTCCATGGTTAAAACAGTACCAGCTGGCTTAGTAAGTTTCAATTTGAACTCATGGAATAAAAGAAGAATACTGCTTAATATTTCATAGCTTTTTCTTCAATATGAGGCACTGAATGAACTAGAATAATTATTCTTGAGTGAACCGAACGAGACATTTTCCACAGTACCTTCAGCTGGGTCATTTATAGGGTGCATCCTAAAATGTGGCCGGATGCGGATCTTTTTCAGCCAGCCTGGGGTTGATATTCTTGACCTCTGATGAGTGTTTCTTCTTCTCGCATCCTGGGAGCAGCATCCTGGGAAATGCATTACAATAGAGACAACTATTGACATCTTGCTGGCAGAAGACCATGGGGAAATTAGCAATAATTTATTCACAGTTCAATCCTTTGGTCCCTTTCCTCACCAGCTGCCCAGCAGAGCCTCCTGAATCAAAGTTGGACTTAGGAAGATCTTGCAGTTTGGTATGCAGTGAAAACACCCAACAGACAGGTTTTGTGGGCAAATATCTTTATTTAACTGAGAATGTCTAGAAACTCAGCAAACCATTGGGACCATGACTGATGGACAGGATTCAAATCCCGTTTAGAAGAAGCATGTACTTGGGAAAGATATGTAGATCCCTCTTTGCCTCAGTTCCCTGTTCTGAGATGTAGAAATGTTAATATGGCCTACTTGTAGCATTATGTCATGTGGCCAAAAATGATTGAATACCGGTAAAATGTTTGAAAAATAAAGGACCGGTGCTTCACAAATGCTCTATAAGTGTTCAATCCTGAATGATGGCAAGAAGAAGCTGGATATTTCGTAGCTGTTGAAAGGAGAGAAGGGATTTGACGGCTCCAAGTAAAGGGGGATTCAAGCTTACTCTTCAGCTTTTTCATGGAAACAATGCTTTACAGCTCATGGAGAATATCCATTACCATGTCTGACACCCAGCCCTGTTGGGGGAGAAGGGGAGGGCAAAGTAGGGGCTGTAACCCATATGTTATGGTGGAGGGTGTGGAAATTTAGAGAGATAAGTGACTGTCCAAGAGTCACAACCATGATGAATGATGGATCACGGACAGGACAGACAGAGCCAGTGCCTACCCTGAGCTCAATCCCTGGGGTAGATCTCTTGGTTCTGTCTTCACTGTATGCAGTGTTTCTTGCCCAGCACACAGAAACAGGGCCGGCACAAGGGATGGAAGACAGACTTTCCACAGGAGAAGGACATTTCGTTTCCTTAGCACAGAATCCGATAGTGAATATTAGCCTCAAAGGAGAAAGGTGGAGTGAATTTCCTCCATCTACTCCTGGAGGCTCCTTCTTTCTCGGACTCCTCCAGAACTGGGTGTGGCATGTGGGTACAAGCATGGGCTCCCTGCAAAAGGAAGGAGGCCTGCCTAGCACTAGGTGCTTCAGGTAAGGGGGGAGGACTCATCCCGAGGCTCTAATAGGAAACAGTTAGAATGAGGGAAGTGGCAGAGAGATGTATCAGAACCATTCAGAATGCTATGAGACCTACTAAGAGATGAGATTTCTTATTAAATGAAGTTGTAATTGACCCAGTAGTAGGGATGCTGAAACCCAGTTTTGTTCATTAAGAATCCAGCCATGGAGCAACTAAGTCCGTGAACCACAACTACTAAGCCTGTGCTCTAGAGCCCGCAAGTCACAACTACTCAGCCCACGTGCCAAAACTATTGAAGCCCATGCACCTAGAGCCCGTGCTCTGGAACAACAGAAGCCACCGAAATGAGAAGCCCGCGCACTGCAACGAAGACCCAACACAGCCAAATAATAATAATAATAATAATAATCCAGTAAACATTTGCCTGGGTGGTGATAGGATTTGTTTTCCAGGTTAAATGAGGCTCACTTGGTATAAAATCAATGCACACACTGAAAGTGTACAGTTTATTTACTTTTATATCCATACCCATTCATGATGCAGTGATGGGAATATTTTCTAGAAAGTTGGCACCAGTAACAGTGATGTTTAGGGGAACATAAATCAAGGGAAACACAACACAAAAAGTTCACATACACACACAGAGTCATACCACTCATTTCACATACAGACACACCCAGTCTCATGCACACAAACCTACACCACCTAACCGTAATACAGCTTCTTCCTGGGACTATAGTAATTGGTCACATTACTTGTAAATCACTTTCTATCACCAGGACCCCTACTCTCATTCCCAGCACAAATTTGGAATCAGTTTGCCCTCTACACTAAAACCAGCAAGAATGTCCCACTTTCTCATCTTCAAAGTTCTTCCGCCCCAAGTGACTGATTCCAGAATACATACCGTTTTCACGTTCTGGGAAGGCCACCTGCAATTACAGAAGAGAAAACACTATGAGGATAAGATCACAGTGATGCTCAGGTCTTTTGTTCATTTGCTGACAGTAGAAAACCTGATAAGAAACAGTGGTCCAGGGAACCCAGCAAGGGTTATCAGAGCAAACCTACTCAGGCTGAAAGGCAAGAACTTTGCTGGGAGGATGGAACTTCCAAGTCCATTTAGGTTGGAAATTACAGAATTCTTTGCCTAGAAGAAAAATCGCTGCAGGAGAGAGAGCTCCATACTCTACAGGCTGTAATGGATGCTGTCAATTGTAATGTCCTGTGGAATCAGGCACCATGAGTTGGTAATAGACTCTCACTCCACATTCTCCCAACCAAGGGAATTGTATGTATCTGGAAGGAATACCCTCAAATATACATAACTTAATTCTATTGAAAGAGAAATAAAGCAATATTTCTATCTCAGACCAGAAAAAATCCAGCTTGCCTTGGGGATCCACGGGGGCTTTTCTTCTGTCCTATCACGGTGCAGGTCATCCACCGAAACCTCAGGGAGAGCTGGAGGGACACAGAGTAACTGTCAGGACACTGGTGATGCGGCGCAGGAATTACTCAGGGGCTTTCTTCTCGATGAGGACATGGGGTGGTGTGTATGGATGTGGGAGGTTAGTAAGTGTGGGCTGAGCTGGTGTTGGGCCATCCTCTTTGGGGGATGAAGGAAGGCAAAGGACAAGAGGAAGGAAATGAAAACAGAGTTTTGGCTTTCTAGCTAAGGGGAGCCTCATCAGAAGGGAAGGGTCGATCTAAAAAATGGTAAACACTAAAATGCATGCTCTGTTTCAATGACACAGACCCATGACCCATCCTGCCTCTTTTGAGCTTCTGCTAAATTGCCACTGTCTCTTGATTTTTCCCAGATCACTCTTTCCCCAGCATCCACAATGCCAGCTACTGCATTTATCATGTCTTCTGTTGTATGATATTTTATACTTGATTAACAGCAACCTCCATTAAAGGACTGAATTCAATCCTAGACAAAATATGCTACATTTATTCACTAATCACCTGTCTTAAAGAAAATCAAATACACAAGATTTGACAAAACTGAAATCCTACCATTTAGATACAGCCACTATCAATCGTATCATATTTTTCTCCCAGTCTTTGTTTTCTATACAATGTACGTATGCCCATTGAGTCAGGGGCTGTCCATACTCTAGGGAGCTGTTCCATAAGTGGGACACTTCGTTATGAAGAGGGAGCCCGGACTGAGCACAGCCTGTCTCTAACCCAGCTGCGCAAGAGAAGTGTACAGGCTAACAGTCAGGTTCCACTTTGAGTCCTTGGGTGTGGGCTACAGGAATTGACCAATTCTAAGGCTTATGGTAATGTTATCCAATACAATAAAATAGCTCCCTGATTCTTATCTGCTTCTGGCCTTGTTTAAGCAATGACACCAGCACTGACAGATATGACCTGTACTGTGTACATGGGGTCTCACACCTCTCAGAATCTGTGAGCTGACCAGGAGAATGCAGGTCCTGAGGTGAATTTCACGTTAATGACTGTGCCAAAGTCAACTGATAAGTCCACCCATAGCTGCCCTGGATTCTGTGACCACTAAGGCCACCTGATGGGCAGGGTCTGGGCCTTTGGAGATGCTAGGACTTCCAGCCAAGGATACGGATGCAGGGACTCCCTTGCTCCATGACTGAGGATCCCTTGGCTGAGTGGTAAGTGCAGGTCAGGGATCCAGAGCACCCACATTGGGACCCACCCCTGGGTTCTCAGTTTGGCTTTTCCACTTAGGAGGTCAAGAGCTGAGAACATTTCTCTCTGCACCATCTCCTTCTGAGGAAAAGGAATATTAACCAAATCTGGGCAACAGCTGTGTTGAGGGAAGAACAAGGTAGTGTACAGACAGTGTGCAGTGGTGATGAGCTTTGTTGACAGGTGAATTGTGCTGTGTAAGAGGGAAATATCTCCTGAGGAAACACACACACGCTCACGCATGCAGGTTCACAATCACACCACATAGGCTCACACATGGACCCCACCCCAACCCTGATAGACACAAACCCGCATCCTCTAAATGATGCAGTTACTTCCAGGACCATAGAACTTGGGCACGGCTCTTTACTGGGAAATCACTCTCTAGCTCTACACCCCCAGCCCTCATCCCTGTAGGGACCCTGAATCAGGGTGTCTCTCCAAGCAAAGCCAGCAAGAGAGTCCCACCTTCTTCATCATCTAGATTGTTCCTCAGCACAGGGGTGAACTCTGAATACATACCGTTTTTGTTTGCTGTCCAATCCACCTGTGATTAGAGAAGAGAAAACAGTGTAAGGATCTCAGCATCCTGTGCTCTGTGGACACAGGTATTTCATCTCTTTTTTTGTCCTCAGAAAACCAAATGGGAAACGGTTGTTGAGTCAATGGCCCCAAAAGAAACCAGAGAAGACAGCTGTGGGAAAGGCTGGAGCTTTGCCTGGAAGATCTCTCAGGTCCACTTTGAGGAGCAAATACAAAAGTCTATTTCAAGGAGGGAAATTTTCTGCTGAGGAAAGTGTGTCTGACTCTACAGTTTCTAACTGATGTTGCCATCTTTTAAATGGCCTTTTGAATGAGTTATCTGTTGGGAAAGACCTTCACTCAGCATTCATCCAACCAAGCAAAATTGTATACATCAGCTGTCTTGAACATTGTAGATCTTCAGATCTGAAATCAATTGGAAAAGAAAGAAATGGGGCCTCCCTGGTGGCGCAGTGGTTAAGAGTCCGCCTGCCGATGCAGGGGATACGGGTTCGTGCCCCGGTCTGGGAGGATCCCATATGCCGCGGAGCGGCTGGGCCCGTGAGCCATGGCCGCTGGGCCTGCGCATCCAGAGCCTGTGCTCCGCAACGGGAGAGGCCACAACAGTGAGAGGCCCGCATACCGCAAAAAGAAAAAGAAAAAAAAAAAAAAAAAAGAAAGAAATGAAGCAAACTTTTAATCTCTGATAAATAAGGGGAGCTTACCCTGGAGGTAGCAGGAGCCACTTTAATTGTCCTCACATGGGGCAGTTTCTCCAACAGGTCCTCAGGGGGCTCTAGGAGGACACAGAGTAAGTGTCAGGACACTGGTGATGCTGCTCAGGAATTACTCAGAGAGCCTCGTTAATGTGGACACAGGGTGGGAGTGTATGGATGCAGGTGGTTACTGAGTGTGGACTGAGGTGCTGTTGGACAAACCTCCCTGGTGGGTGGAGGAAGGCAAAGGGGAGGAACATTTCAGAAATGAGGAAGAGAACCTTTAGCTTTCTAGCTGTAGGGAACCTAATCAATTTGAAAGTGTCAGTCTGAAAAAGCTTAAACACTAACATTGCACTATGTTTCAGTATAGAGTCCCACGGCCCCTCTGCCCATTTCAAAGTCCCTCCAAATCCCCCTTCTTCTTGAAATGTTACAAGACTCTTTCAGCTTCCTTCTAATCAAATATGTTGCTCCTTCATTCATCGTCCATTCTGTTGGATTTTTGACTTATTTTATTGTGATGAAATATACATATTTATGCTTTTCATAATTTTGAAGTATACAGTTCACTAGCATTTCTTACTTTCACAATGCTGTGTACCCATCAACACAATCTACATCTTAATCTTTTTCATCATTACAACGTAACCTCTGTACCCATTAAATCATAATCCACCTTACTCCTGCCTCCTGACCTTGGTAATTTCTACTTCCGGTGTCTGTGAGTTTGCCTACACTAGGTACCTCATACAAGAGGAATCATATAATATTTGACTTTCTGCGCCTGCCTTATTTCACTAACAATACTATATTTTTTATATTATTTGGATCATTCATTTTGTAGCATAAGTCAATCTTTAATTCCTTTTTATGGTTGAAAATTATTCCATTCTATGTATATATCACATTTTATTTATCCATTCATCACCTCATGGACTTTGGATTGTTTCTATCTTTTGGCTACTAAGAATAATGCGACTATGAACATTAGTGTACACATTTCTGTATGGCACCATAATGGTGACAAATAATATTGTACATATTTCAAATATCATTGCATATAACAACACAAGGTGTGACTCTGAGGTGAACTATGGACTTTTCATTAGTAAAAATATACTTACATTGTTTCACTAATTGTAACAAATGTACTTCACCTATGCTATATATTACTAATAGCTGAAACTGGAGTGATAGGATACAGGTATTTTCTGTATTGCATATACAACTTTTATGTCAATATAATCCTGTTCTAAATAATGTCTAATAATTTAAAGAAATCTCAAAACATGGTTTCAGGGAGGGATGTGTTGTTGCTAACGTTCAAAAATCAGCTAATGTCTAAACCATAACTAGAGACCATCTTCCCTCTTAAACATGAACCAAATGTTGAATTTTAAACGCATGCCTCAGAGCACAGGGAGATCAGCTTGGTGCTTTGTGACCGCCTGGAGGGGTGGGATGGGGAGGGTGGGAGGGAGGGAGATGCATGAGGGAAGGGATGTGGGAACAGATGTATATGTATGACTGATTCACTTTGTTATAAAGCAGAAACTAATAAAAAAAATAAAATTCAAAAAATAAATATATAAATACATAAATACATAAATGCATGTTTACTTCCATGGTTAAAACAGTACCAGCTGGCTTAGTAAGTTTCAATTTGAACTCATGGAATAAAAGAAGAATACTGCTTAATATTTCATAGCTTTTTCTTCAATATGAGGCACTGAATGAACTAGAATAATTATTCTTGAGTGAACCGAACGAGACATTTTCCACAGTACCTTCAGCTGGGTCATTTATAGGGTGCATCCTAAAATGTGGCCGGATGCGGATCTTTTTCAGCCAGCCTGGGGTTGATATTCTTGACCTCTGATGAGTGTTTCTTCTTCTCGCATCCTGGGAGCAGCATCCTGGGAAATGCATTACAATAGAGACAACTATTGACATCTTGCTGGCAGAAGACCATGGGGAAATTAGCAATAATTTATTCACAGTTCAATCCTTTGGTCCCTTTCCTCACCAGCTGCCCAGCAGAGCCTCCTGAATCAAAGTTGGACTTAGGAAGATCTTGCAGTTTGGTATGCAGTGAAAACACCCAACAGACAGGTTTTGTGGGCAAATATCTTTATTTAACTGAGAATGTCTAGAAACTCAGCAAACCATTGGGACCATGACTGATGGACAGGATTCAAATCCCGTTTAGAAGAAGCATGTACTTGGGAAAGATATGTAGATCCCTCTTTGCCTCAGTTCCCTGTTCTGAGATGTAGAAATGTTAATATGGCCTACTTGTAGCATTATGTCATGTGGCCAAAAATGATTGAATACCGGTAAAATGTTTGAAAAATAAAGGACCGGTGCTTCACAAATGCTCTATAAGTGTTCAATCCTGAATGATGGCAAGAAGAAGCTGGATATTTCGTAGCTGTTGAAAGGAGAGAAGGGATTTGACGGCCCCAAGTAAAGGGGGATTCAAGCTTACTCTTCAGCTTTTTCATGGAAACAATGCTTTACAGCTCATGGAGAATATCCATTACCATGTCTGACACCCAGCCCTGTTGGGGGTGAAGGGGAGGGCAAAGTAGGGGCTGTAACCCATATGTTATGGTGGAGGGTGTGGAAATTTAGAGAGATAAGTGACTGTCCAAGAGTCACAACCATGATGAATGATGGATCACGGACAGGACAGACAGAGCCAGTGCCTACCCTGAGCTCAATCCCTGGGGTAGATCTCTTGGTTCTGTCTTCACTGTATGCAGTGTTTCTTGCCCAGCACACAGAAACAGGGCCGGCACAAGGGATGGAAGACAGACTTTCCACAGGAGAAGGACATTTCGTTTCCTTAGCACAGAATCCGATAGTGAATATTAGCCTCAAAGGAGAAAGGTGGAGTGAATTTCCTCCATCTACTCCTGGAGGCTCCTTCTTTCTCGGACTCCTCCAGAACTGGGTGTGGCATGTGGGTACAAGCATGGGCTCCCTGCAAAAGGAAGGAGGCCTGCCTAGCACTAGGTGCTTCAGGTAAGGGGGGAGGACTCATCCCGAGGCTCTAATAGGAAACAGTTAGAATGAGGGAAGTGGCAGAGAGATGTATCAGAACCATTCAGAATGCTATGAGACCTACTAAGAGATGAGATTTCTTATTAAATGAAGTTGTAATTGACCCAGTAGTAGGGATGCTGAAACCCAGTTGTGTTCATTAAGAATCCAGCCATGGAGCAACTAAGTCCGTGAACCACAACTACTAAGCCTGTGCTCTAGAGCCCGCAAGTCACAACTACTCAGCCCACGTGCCAAAACTATTGAAGCCCATGCACCTAGAGCCCGTGCTCTGGAACAACAGAAGCCACCGAAATGAGAAGCCCGCGCACTGCAACGAAGACCCAACACAGCCAAATAATAATAATAATAATAATAATCCAGTAAACATTTGCCTGGGTGGTGATAGGATTTGTTTTCCAGGTTAAATGAGGCTCACTTGGTATAAAATCAATGCACACACTGAAAGTGTACAGTTTATTTACTTTTATATCCATACCCATTCATGATGCAGTGATGGGAATATTTTCTAGAAAGTTGGCACCAGTAACAGTGATGTTTAGGGGAACATAAATCAAGGGAAACACAACACAAAAAGTTCACATACACACACAGAGTCATACCACTCATTTCACATACAGACACACCCAGTCTCATGCACACAAACCTACACCACCTAACCGTAATACAGCTTCTTCCTGGGACTATAGTAATTGGTCACATTACTTGTAAATCACTTTCTATCACCAGGACCCCTACTCTCATTCCCAGCACAAATTTGGAATCAGTTTGCCCTCTACACTAAAACCAGCAAGAATGTCCCACTTTCTCATCTTCAAAGTTCTTCCGCCCCAAGTGACTGATTCCAGAATACATACCGTTTTCACGTTCTGGGAAGGCCACCTGCAATTACAGAAGAGAAAACACTATGAGGATAAGATCACAGTGATGCTCAGGTCTTTTGTTCATTTGCTGACAGTAGAAAACCTGATAAGAAACAGTGGTCCAGGGAACCCAGCAAGGGTTATCAGAGCAAACCTACTCAGGCTGAAAGGCAAGAACTTTGCTGGGAGGATGGAACTTCCAAGTCCATTTAGGTTGGAAATTACAGAATTCTTTGCCTAGAAGAAAAATCGCTGCAGGAGAGAGAGCTCCATACTCTACAGGCTGTAATGGATGCTGTCAATTGTAATGTCCTGTGGAATCAGGCACCATGAGTTGGTAATAGACTCTCACTCCACATTCTCCCAACCAAGGGAATTGTATGTATCTGGAAGGAATACCCTCAAATATACATAACTTAATTCTATTGAAAGAGAAATAAAGCAATATTTCTATCTCAGACCAGAAAAAATCCAGCTTGCCTTGGGGATCCACGGGGGCTTTTCTTCTGTCCTATCACGGTGCAGGTCATCCACCGAAACCTCAGGGAGAGCTGGAGGGACACAGAGTAACTGTCAGGACACTGGTGATGCGGCGCAGGAATTACTCAGGGGCTTTCTTCTCGATGAGGACATGGGGTGGTGTGTATGGATGTGGGAGGTTAGTAAGTGTGGGCTGAGCTGGTGTTGGGCCATCCTCTTTGGGGGATGAAGGAAGGCAAAGGACAAGAGGAAGGAAATGAAAACAGAGTTTTGGCTTTCTAGCTAAGGGGAGCCTCATCAGAAGGGAAGGGTCGATCTAAAAAATGGTAAACACTAAAATGCATGCTCTGTTTCAATGACACAGACCCATGACCCATCCTGCCTCTTTTGAGCTTCTGCTAAATTGCCACTGTCTCTTGATTTTTCCCAGATCACTCTTTCCCCAGCATCCACAATGCCAGCTACTGCATTTATCATGTCTTCTGTTGTATGATATTTTATACTTGATTAACAGCAACCTCCATTAAAGGACTGAATTCAATCCTAGACAAAATATGCTACATTTATTCACTAATCACCTGTCTTAAAGAAAATCAAATACACAAGATTTGACAAAACTGAAATCCTACCATTTAGATACAGCCACTATCAATCGTATCATATTTTTCTCCCAGTCTTTGTTTTCTATACAATGTATGTATGCCCATTGAGTCAGGGGCTGTCCATACTCTAGGGAGCTGTTCCATAAGTGGGACACTTCGTTATGAAGAGGGAGCCCGGACTGAGCACAGCCTGTCTCTAACCCAGCTGCGCAAGAGAAGTGTACAGGCTAACAGTCAGGTTCCACTTTGAGTCCTTGGGTGTGGGCTACAGGAATTGACCAATTCTAAGGCTTATGGTAATGTTATCCAATACAATAAAATAGCTCCCTGATTCTTATCTGCTTCTGGCCTTGTTTAAGCAATGACACCAGCACTGACAGATATGACCTGTACTGTGTACATGGGGTCTCACACCTCTCAGAATCTGTGAGCTGACCAGGAGAATGCAGGTCCTGAGGTGAATTTCACGTTAATGACTGTGCCAAAGTCAACTGATAAGTCCACCCATAGCTGCCCTGGATTCTGTGACCACTAAGGCCACCTGATGGGCAGGGTCTGGGCCTTTGGAGATGCTAGGACTTCCAGCCAAGGATACGGATGCAGGGACTCCCTTGCTCCATGACTGAGGATCCCTTGGCTGAGTGGTAAGTGCAGGTCAGGGATCCAGAGCACCCACATTGGGACCCACCCCTGGGTTCTCAGTTTGGCTTTTCCACTTAGGAGGTCAAGAGCTGAGAACATTTCTCTCTGCACCATCTCCTTCTGAGGAAAAGGAATATTAACCAAATCTGGGCAACAGCTGTGTTGAGGGAAGAACAAGGTAGTGTACAGACAGTGTGCAGTGGTGATGAGCTTTGTTGACAGGTGAATTGTGCTGTGTAAGAGGGAAATATCTCCTGAGGAAACACACACACGCTCACGCATGCAGGTTCACAATCACACCACATAGGCTCACACATGGACCCCACCCCAACCCTGATAGACACAAACCCGCATCCTCTAAATGATGCAGTTACTTCCAGGACCATAGAACTTGGGCACGGCTCTTTACTGGGAAATCACTCTCTAGCTCTACACCCCCAGCCCTCATCCCTGTAGGGACCCTGAATCAGGGTGTCTCTCCAAGCAAAGCCAGCAAGAGAGTCCCACCTTCTTCATCATCTAGATTGTTCCTCAGCACAGGGGTGAACTCTGAATACATACCGTTTTTGTTTGCTGTCCAATCCACCTGTGATTAGAGAAGAGAAAACAGTGTAAGGATCTCAGCATCCTGTGCTCTGTGGACACAGGTATTTCATCTCTTTTTTTGTCCTCAGAAAACCAAATGGGAAACGGTTGTTGAGTCAATGGCCCCAAAAGAAACCAGAGAAGACAGCTGTGGGAAAGGCTGGAGCTTTGCCTGGAAGATCTCTCAGGTCCACTTTGAGGAGCAAATACAAAAGTCTATTTCAAGGAGGGAAATTTTCTGCTGAGGAAAGTGTGTCTGACTCTACAGTTTCTAACTGATGTTGCCATCTTTTAAATGGCCTTTTGAATGAGTTATCTGTTGGGAAAGACCTTCACTCAGCATTCATCCAACCAAGCAAAATTGTATACATCAGCTGTCTTGAACATTGTAGATCTTCAGATCTGAAATCAATTGGAAAAGAAAGAAATGGGGCCTCCCTGGTGGCGCAGTGGTTAAGAGTCCGCCTGCCGATGCAGGGGATACGGGTTCGTGCCCCGGTCTGGGAGGATCCCATATGCCGCGGAGCGGCTGGGCCCGTGAGCCATGGCCGCTGGGCCTGCGCATCCAGAGCCTGTGCTCCGCAACGGGAGAGGCCACAACAGTGAGAGGCCCGCATACCGCAAAAAGAAAAAGAAAAAAAAAAAAAAAAAAGAAAGAAATGAAGCAAACTTTTAATCTCTGATAAATAAGGGGAGCTTACCCTGGAGGTAGCAGGAGCCACTTTAATTGTCCTCACATGGGGCAGTTTCTCCAACAGGTCCTCAGGGGGCTCTAGGAGGACACAGAGTAAGTGTCAGGACACTGGTGATGCTGCTCAGGAATTACTCAGAGAGCCTCGTTAATGTGGACACAGGGTGGGAGTGTATGGATGCAGGTGGTTACTGAGTGTGGACTGAGGTGCTGTTGGACAAACCTCCCTGGTGGGTGGAGGAAGGCAAAGGGGAGGAACATTTCAGAAATGAGGAAGAGAACCTTTAGCTTTCTAGCTGTAGGGAACCTAATCAATTTGAAAGTGTCAGTCTGAAAAAGCTTAAACACTAACATTGCACTATGTTTCAGTATAGAGTCCCACGGCCCCTCTGCCCATTTCAAAGTCCCTCCAAATCCCCCTTCTTCTTGAAATGTTACAAGACTCTTTCAGCTTCCTTCTAATCAAATATGTTGCTCCTTCATTCATCGTCCATTCTGTTGGATTTTTGACTTATTTTATTGTGATGAAATATACATATTTATGCTTTTCATAATTTTGAAGTATACAGTTCACTAGCATTTCTTACTTTCACAATGCTGTGTACCCATCAACACAATCTACATCTTAATCTTTTTCATCATTACAACGTAACCTCTGTACCCATTAAATCATAATCCACCTTACTCCTGCCTCCTGACCTTGGTAATTTCTACTTCCGGTGTCTGTGAGTTTGCCTACACTAGGTACCTCATACAAGAGGAATCATATAATATTTGACTTTCTGCGCCTGCCTTATTTCACTAACAATACTATATTTTTTATATTATTTGGATCATTCATTTTGTAGCATAAGTCAATCTTTAATTCCTTTTTATGGTTGAAAATTATTCCATTCTATGTATATATCACATTTTATTTATCCATTCATCACCTCATGGACTTTGGATTGTTTCTATCTTTTGGCTACTAAGAATAATGCGACTATGAACATTAGTGTACACATTTCTGTATGGCACCATAATGGTGACAAATAATATTGTACATATTTCAAATATCATTGCATATAACAACACAAGGTGTGACTCTGAGGTGAACTATGGACTTTTCATTAGTAAAAATATACTTACATTGTTTCACTAATTGTAACAAATGTACTTCACCTATGCTATATATTACTAATAGCTGAAACTGGAGTGATAGGATACAGGTATTTTCTGTATTGCATATACAACTTTTATGTCAATATAATCCTGTTCTAAATAATGTCTAATAATTTAAAGAAATCTCAAAACATGGTTTCAGGGAGGGATGTGTTGTTGCTAACGTTCAAAAATCAGCTAATGTCTAAACCATAACTAGAGACCATCTTCCCTCTTAAACATGAACCAAATGTTGAATTTTAAACGCATGCCTCAGAGCACAGGGAGATCAGCTTGGTGCTTTGTGACCGCCTGGAGGGGTGGGATGGGGAGGGTGGGAGGGAGGGAGATGCATGAGGGAAGGGATGTGGGAACAGATGTATATGTATGACTGATTCACTTTGTTATAAAGCAGAAACTAATAAAAAATATAAAATTCAAAAAATAAATATATAAATACATAAATACATAAATGCATGTTTACTTCCATGGTTAAAACAGTACCAGCTGGCTTAGTAAGTTTCAATTTGAACTCATGGAATAAAAGAAGAATACTGCTTAATATTTCATAGCTTTTTCTTCAATATGAGGCACTGAATGAACTAGAATAATTATTCTTGAGTGAACCGAACGAGACATTTTCCACAGTACCTTCAGCTGGGTCATTTATAGGGTGCATCCTAAAATGTGGCCGGATGCGGATCTTTTTCAGCCAGCCTGGGGTTGATATTCTTGACCTCTGATGAGTGTTTCTTCTTCTCGCATCCTGGGAGCAGCATCCTGGGAAATGCATTACAATAGAGACAACTATTGACATCTTGCTGGCAGAAGACCATGGGGAAATTAGCAATAATTTATTCACAGTTCAATCCTTTGGTCCCTTTCCTCACCAGCTGCCCAGCAGAGCCTCCTGAATCAAAGTTGGACTTAGGAAGATCTTGCAGTTTGGTATGCAGTGAAAACACCCAACAGACAGGTTTTGTGGGCAAATATCTTTATTTAACTGAGAATGTCTAGAAACTCAGCAAACCATTGGGACCATGACTGATGGACAGGATTCAAATCCCGTTTAGAAGAAGCATGTACTTGGGAAAGATATGTAGATCCCTCTTTGCCTCAGTTCCCTGTTCTGAGATGTAGAAATGTTAATATGGCCTACTTGTAGCATTATGTCATGTGGCCAAAAATGATTGAATACCGGTAAAATGTTTGAAAAATAAAGGACCGGTGCTTCACAAATGCTCTATAAGTGTTCAATCCTGAATGATGGCAAGAAGAAGCTGGATATTTCGTAGCTGTTGAAAGGAGAGAAGGGATTTGACGGCCCCAAGTAAAGGGGGATTCAAGCTTACTCTTCAGCTTTTTCATGGAAACAATGCTTTACAGCTCATGGAGAATATCCATTACCATGTCTGACACCCAGCCCTGTTGGGGGTGAAGGGGAGGGCAAAGTAGGGGCTGTAACCCATATGTTATGGTGGAGGGTGTGGAAATTTAGAGAGATAAGTGACTGTCCAAGAGTCACAACCATGATGAATGATGGATCACGGACAGGACAGACAGAGCCAGTGCCTACCCTGAGCTCAATCCCTGGGGTAGATCTCTTGGTTCTGTCTTCACTGTATGCAGTGTTTCTTGCCCAGCACACAGAAACAGGGCCGGCACAAGGGATGGAAGACAGACTTTCCACAGGAGAAGGACATTTCGTTTCCTTAGCACAGAATCCGATAGTGAATATTAGCCTCAAAGGAGAAAGGTGGAGTGAATTTCCTCCATCTACTCCTGGAGGCTCCTTCTTTCTCGGACTCCTCCAGAACTGGGTGTGGCATGTGGGTACAAGCATGGGCTCCCTGCAAAAGGAAGGAGGCCTGCCTAGCACTAGGTGCTTCAGGTAAGGGGGGAGGACTCATCCCGAGGCTCTAATAGGAAACAGTTAGAATGAGGGAAGTGGCAGAGAGATGTATCAGAACCATTCAGAATGCTATGAGACCTACTAAGAGATGAGATTTCTTATTAAATGAAGTTGTAATTGACCCAGTAGTAGGGATGCTGAAACCCAGTTGTGTTCATTAAGAATCCAGCCATGGAGCAACTAAGTCCGTGAACCACAACTACTAAGCCTGTGCTCTAGAGCCCGCAAGTCACAACTACTCAGCCCACGTGCCAAAACTATTGAAGCCCATGCACCTAGAGCCCGTGCTCTGGAACAACAGAAGCCACCGAAATGAGAAGCCCGCGCACTGCAACGAAGACCCAACACAGCCAAATAATAATAATAATAATAATAATCCAGTAAACATTTGCCTGGGTGGTGATAGGATTTGTTTTCCAGGTTAAATGAGGCTCACTTGGTATAAAATCAATGCACACACTGAAAGTGTACAGTTTATTTACTTTTATATCCATACCCATTCATGATGCAGTGATGGGAATATTTTCTAGAAAGTTGGCACCAGTAACAGTGATGTTTAGGGGAACATAAATCAAGGGAAACACAACACAAAAAGTTCACATACACACACAGAGTCATACCACTCATTTCACATACAGACACACCCAGTCTCATGCACACAAACCTACACCACCTAACCGTAATACAGCTTCTTCCTGGGACTATAGTAATTGGTCACATTACTTGTAAATCACTTTCTATCACCAGGACCCCTACTCTCATTCCCAGCACAAATTTGGAATCAGTTTGCCCTCTACACTAAAACCAGCAAGAATGTCCCACTTTCTCATCTTCAAAGTTCTTCCGCCCCAAGTGACTGATTCCAGAATACATACCGTTTTCACGTTCTGGGAAGGCCACCTGCAATTACAGAAGAGAAAACACTATGAGGATAAGATCACAGTGATGCTCAGGTCTTTTGTTCATTTGCTGACAGTAGAAAACCTGATAAGAAACAGTGGTCCAGGGAACCCAGCAAGGGTTATCAGAGCAAACCTACTCAGGCTGAAAGGCAAGAACTTTGCTGGGAGGATGGAACTTCCAAGTCCATTTAGGTTGGAAATTACAGAATTCTTTGCCTAGAAGAAAAATCGCTGCAGGAGAGAGAGCTCCATACTCTACAGGCTGTAATGGATGCTGTCAATTGTAATGTCCTGTGGAATCAGGCACCATGAGTTGGTAATAGACTCTCACTCCACATTCTCCCAACCAAGGGAATTGTATGTATCTGGAAGGAATACCCTCAAATATACATAACTTAATTCTATTGAAAGAGAAATAAAGCAATATTTCTATCTCAGACCAGAAAAAATCCAGCTTGCCTTGGGGATCCACGGGGGCTTTTCTTCTGTCCTATCACGGTGCAGGTCATCCACCGAAACCTCAGGGAGAGCTGGAGGGACACAGAGTAACTGTCAGGACACTGGTGATGCGGCGCAGGAATTACTCAGGGGCTTTCTTCTCGATGAGGACATGGGGTGGTGTGTATGGATGTGGGAGGTTAGTAAGTGTGGGCTGAGCTGGTGTTGGGCCATCCTCTTTGGGGGATGAAGGAAGGCAAAGGACAAGAGGAAGGAAATGAAAACAGAGTTTTGGCTTTCTAGCTAAGGGGAGCCTCATCAGAAGGGAAGGGTCGATCTAAAAAATGGTAAACACTAAAATGCATGCTCTGTTTCAATGACACAGACCCATGACCCATCCTGCCTCTTTTGAGCTTCTGCTAAATTGCCACTGTCTCTTGATTTTTCCCAGATCACTCTTTCCCCAGCATCCACAATGCCAGCTACTGCATTTATCATGTCTTCTGTTGTATGATATTTTATACTTGATTAACAGCAACCTCCATTAAAGGACTGAATTCAATCCTAGACAAAATATGCTACATTTATTCACTAATCACCTGTCTTAAAGAAAATCAAATACACAAGATTTGACAAAACTGAAATCCTACCATTTAGATACAGCCACTATCAATCGTATCATATTTTTCTCCCAGTCTTTGTTTTCTATACAATGTACGTATGCCCATTGAGTCAGGGGCTGTCCATACTCTAGGGAGCTGTTCCATAAGTGGGACACTTCGTTATGAAGAGGGAGCCCGGACTGAGCACAGCCTGTCTCTAACCCAGCTGCGCAAGAGAAGTGTACAGGCTAACAGTCAGGTTCCACTTTGAGTCCTTGGGTGTGGGCTACAGGAATTGACCAATTCTAAGGCTTATGGTAATGTTATCCAATACAATAAAATAGCTCCCTGATTCTTATCTGCTTCTGGCCTTGTTTAAGCAATGACACCAGCACTGACAGATATGACCTGTACTGTGTACATGGGGTCTCACACCTCTCAGAATCTGTGAGCTGACCAGGAGAATGCAGGTCCTGAGGTGAATTTCACGTTAATGACTGTGCCAAAGTCAACTGATAAGTCCACCCATAGCTGCCCTGGATTCTGTGACCACTAAGGCCACCTGATGGGCAGGGTCTGGGCCTTTGGAGATGCTAGGACTTCCAGCCAAGGATACGGATGCAGGGACTCCCTTGCTCCATGACTGAGGATCCCTTGGCTGAGTGGTAAGTGCAGGTCAGGGATCCAGAGCACCCACATTGGGACCCACCCCTGGGTTCTCAGTTTGGCTTTTCCACTTAGGAGGTCAAGAGCTGAGAACATTTCTCTCTGCACCATCTCCTTCTGAGGAAAAGGAATATTAACCAAATCTGGGCAACAGCTGTGTTGAGGGAAGAACAAGGTAGTGTACAGACAGTGTGCAGTGGTGATGAGCTTTGTTGACAGGTGAATTGTGCTGTGTAAGAGGGAAATATCTCCTGAGGAAACACACACACGCTCACGCATGCAGGTTCACAATCACACCACATAGGCTCACACATGGACCCCACCCCAACCCTGATAGACACAAACCCGCATCCTCTAAATGATGCAGTTACTTCCAGGACCATAGAACTTGGGCACGGCTCTTTACTGGGAAATCACTCTCTAGCTCTACACCCCCAGCCCTCATCCCTGTAGGGACCCTGAATCAGGGTGTCTCTCCAAGCAAAGCCAGCAAGAGAGTCCCACCTTCTTCATCATCTAGATTGTTCCTCAGCACAGGGGTGAACTCTGAATACATACCGTTTTTGTTTGCTGTCCAATCCACCTGTGATTAGAGAAGAGAAAACAGTGTAAGGATCTCAGCATCCTGTGCTCTGTGGACACAGGTATTTCATCTCTTTTTTTGTCCTCAGAAAACCAAATGGGAAACGGTTGTTGAGTCAATGGCCCCAAAAGAAACCAGAGAAGACAGCTGTGGGAAAGGCTGGAGCTTTGCCTGGAAGATCTCTCAGGTCCACTTTGAGGAGCAAATACAAAAGTCTATTTCAAGGAGGGAAATTTTCTGCTGAGGAAAGTGTGTCTGACTCTACAGTTTCTAACTGATGTTGCCATCTTTTAAATGGCCTTTTGAATGAGTTATCTGTTGGGAAAGACCTTCACTCAGCATTCATCCAACCAAGCAAAATTGTATCCATCAGCTGTCTTGAACATTGTAGATCTTCAGATCTGAAATCAATTGGAAAAGAAAGAAATGGGGCCTCCCTGGTGGCGCAGTGGTTAAGAGTCCGCCTGCCGATGCAGGGGATACGGGTTCGTGCCCCGGTCTGGGAGGATCCCATATGCCGCGGAGCGGCTGGGCCCGTGAGCCATGGCCGCTGGGCCTGCACATCCAGAGCATGTGCTCCGCAACGGGAGAGGCCACAACAGTGAGAGGCCCGCATACCGCAAAAAGAAAAAAAAAAAAAAAAAGAAAGAAATGAAGCAAACTTTTAATCTCTGATAAATAAGGGGAGCTTACCCTGGAGGTAGCAGGAGCCACTTTAATTGTCCTCACATGGGGCAGTTTCTCCAACAGGTCCTCAGGGGGCTCTAGGAGGACACAGAGTAAGTGTCAGGACACTGGTGATGCTGCTCAGGAATTACTCAGAGAGCCTCGTTAATGTGGACACAGGGTGGGAGTGTATGGATGCAGGTGGTTACTGAGTGTGGACTGAGGTGCTGTTGGACAAACCTCCCTGGTGGGTGGAGGAAGGCAAAGGGGAGGAACATTTCAGAAATGAGGAAGAGAACCTTTAGCTTTCTAGCTGTAGGGAACCTAATCAATTTGAAAGTGTCAGTCTGAAAAAGCTTAAACACTAACATTGCACTATGTTTCAGTATAGAGTCCCACGGCCCCTCTGCCCATTTCAAAGTCCCTCCAAATCCCCCTTCTTCTTGAAATGTTACAAGACTCTTTCAGCTTCCTTCTAATCAAATATGTTGCTCCTTCATTCATCGTCCATTCTGTTGGATTTTTGACTTATTTTATTGTGATGAAATATACATATTTATGCTTTTCATAATTTTGAAGTATACAGTTCACTAGCATTTCTTACTTTCACAATGCTGTGTACCCATCAACACAATCTACATCTTAATCTTTTTCATCATTACAACGTAACCTCTGTACCCATTAAATCATAATCCACCTTACTCCTGCCTCCTGACCTTGGTAATTTCTACTTCCGGTGTCTGTGAGTTTGCCTACACTAGGTACCTCATACAAGAGGAATCATATAATATTTGACTTTCTGCGCCTGCCTTATTTCACTAACAATACTATATTTTTTATATTATTTGGATCATTCATTTTGTAGCATAAGTCAATCTTTAATTCCTTTTTATGGTTGAAAATTATTCCATTCTATGTATATATCACATTTTATTTATCCATTCATCACCTCATGGACTTTGGATTGTTTCTATCTTTTGGCTACTAAGAATAATGCGACTATGAACATTAGTGTACACATTTCTGTATGGCACCATAATGGTGACAAATAATATTGTACATATTTCAAATATCATTGCATATAACAACACAAGGTGTGACTCTGAGGTGAACTATGGACTTTTCATTAGTAAAAATATACTTACATTGTTTCACTAATTGTAACAAATGTACTTCACCTATGCTATATATTACTAATAGCTGAAACTGGAGTGATAGGATACAGGTATTTTCTGTATTGCATATACAACTTTTATGTCAATATAATCCTGTTCTAAATAATGTCTAATAATTTAAAGAAATCTCAAAACATGGTTTCAGGGAGGGATGTGTTGTTGCTAACGTTCAAAAATCAGCTAATGTCTAAACCATAACTAGAGACCATCTTCCCTCTTAAACATGAACCAAATGTTGAATTTTAAACGCATGCCTCAGAGCACAGGGAGATCAGCTTGGTGCTTTGTGACCGCCTGGAGGGGTGGGATGGGGAGGGTGGGAGGGAGGGAGATGCATGAGGGAAGGGATGTGGGAACAGATGTATATGTATGACTGATTCACTTTGTTATAAAGCAGAAACTAATAAAAAATATAAAATTCAAAAAATAAATATATAAATACATAAATACATAAATGCATGTTTACTTCCATGGTTAAAACAGTACCAGCTGGCTTAGTAAGTTTCAATTTGAACTCATGGAATAAAAGAAGAATACTGCTTAATATTTCATAGCTTTTTCTTCAATATGAGGCACTGAATGAACTAGAATAATTATTCTTGAGTGAACCGAACGAGACATTTTCCACAGTACCTTCAGCTGGGTCATTTATAGGGTGCATCCTAAAATGTGGCCGGATGCGGATCTTTTTCAGCCAGCCTGGGGTTGATATTCTTGACCTCTGATGAGTGTTTCTTCTTCTCGCATCCTGGGAGCAGCATCCTGGGAAATGCATTACAATAGAGACAACTATTGACATCTTGCTGGCAGAAGACCATGGGGAAATTAGCAATAATTTATTCACAGTTCAATCCTTTGGTCCCTTTCCTCACCAGCTGCCCAGCAGAGCCTCCTGAATCAAAGTTGGACTTAGGAAGATCTTGCAGTTTGGTATGCAGTGAAAACACCCAACAGACAGGTTTTGTGGGCAAATATCTTTATTTAACTGAGAATGTCTAGAAACTCAGCAAACCATTGGGACCATGACTGATGGACAGGATTCAAATCCCGTTTAGAAGAAGCATGTACTTGGGAAAGATATGTAGATCCCTCTTTGCCTCAGTTCCCTGTTCTGAGATGTAGAAATGTTAATATGGCCTACTTGTAGCATTATGTCATGTGGCCAAAAATGATTGAATACCGGTAAAATGTTTGAAAAATAAAGGACCGGTGCTTCACAAATGCTCTATAAGTGTTCAATCCTGAATGATGGCAAGAAGAAGCTGGATATTTCGTAGCTGTTGAAAGGAGAGAAGGGATTTGACGGCCCCAAGTAAAGGGGGATTCAAGCTTACTCTTCAGCTTTTTCATGGAAACAATGCTTTACAGCTCATGGAGAATATCCATTACCATGTCTGACACCCAGCCCTGTTGGGGGTGAAGGGGAGGGCAAAGTAGGGGCTGTAACCCATATGTTATGGTGGAGGGTGTGGAAATTTAGAGAGATAAGTGACTGTCCAAGAGTCACAACCATGATGAATGATGGATCACGGACAGGACAGACAGAGCCAGTGCCTACCCTGAGCTCAATCCCTGGGGTAGATCTCTTGGTTCTGTCTTCACTGTATGCAGTGTTTCTTGCCCAGCACACAGAAACAGGGCCGGCACAAGGGATGGAAGACAGACTTTCCACAGGAGAAGGACATTTCGTTTCCTTAGCACAGAATCCGATAGTGAATATTAGCCTCAAAGGAGAAAGGTGGAGTGAATTTCCTCCATCTACTCCTGGAGGCTCCTTCTTTCTCGGACTCCTCCAGAACTGGGTGTGGCATGTGGGTACAAGCATGGGCTCCCTGCAAAAGGAAGGAGGCCTGCCTAGCACTAGGTGCTTCAGGTAAGGGGGGAGGACTCATCCCGAGGCTCTAATAGGAAACAGTTAGAATGAGGGAAGTGGCAGAGAGATGTATCAGAACCATTCAGAATGCTATGAGACCTACTAAGAGATGAGATTTCTTATTAAATGAAGTTGTAATTGACCCAGTAGTAGGGATGCTGAAACCCAGTTGTGTTCATTAAGAATCCAGCCATGGAGCAACTAAGTCCGTGAACCACAACTACTAAGCCTGTGCTCTAGAGCCCGCAAGTCACAACTACTCAGCCCACGTGCCAAAACTATTGAAGCCCATGCACCTAGAGCCCGTGCTCTGGAACAACAGAAGCCACCGAAATGAGAAGCCCGCGCACTGCAACGAAGACCCAACACAGCCAAATAATAATAATAATAATAATAATCCAGTAAACATTTGCCTGGGTGGTGATAGGATTTGTTTTCCAGGTTAAATGAGGCTCACTTGGTATAAAATCAATGCACACACTGAAAGTGTACAGTTTATTTACTTTTATATCCATACCCATTCATGATGCAGTGATGGGAATATTTTCTAGAAAGTTGGCACCAGTAACAGTGATGTTTAGGGGAACATAAATCAAGGGAAACACAACACAAAAAGTTCACATACACACACAGAGTCATACCACTCATTTCACATACAGACACACCCAGTCTCATGCACACAAACCTACACCACCTAACCGTAATACAGCTTCTTCCTGGGACTATAGTAATTGGTCACATTACTTGTAAATCACTTTCTATCACCAGGACCCCTACTCTCATTCCCAGCACAAATTTGGAATCAGTTTGCCCTCTACACTAAAACCAGCAAGAATGTCCCACTTTCTCATCTTCAAAGTTCTTCCGCCCCAAGTGACTGATTCCAGAATACATACCGTTTTCACGTTCTGGGAAGGCCACCTGCAATTACAGAAGAGAAAACACTATGAGGATAAGATCACAGTGATGCTCAGGTCTTTTGTTCATTTGCTGACAGTAGAAAACCTGATAAGAAACAGTGGTCCAGGGAACCCAGCAAGGGTTATCAGAGCAAACCTACTCAGGCTGAAAGGCAAGAACTTTGCTGGGAGGATGGAACTTCCAAGTCCATTTAGGTTGGAAATTACAGAATTCTTTGCCTAGAAGAAAAATCGCTGCAGGAGAGAGAGCTCCATACTCTACAGGCTGTAATGGATGCTGTCAATTGTAATGTCCTGTGGAATCAGGCACCATGAGTTGGTAATAGACTCTCACTCCACATTCTCCCAACCAAGGGAATTGTATGTATCTGGAAGGAATACCCTCAAATATACATAACTTAATTCTATTGAAAGAGAAATAAAGCAATATTTCTATCTCAGACCAGAAAAAATCCAGCTTGCCTTGGGGATCCACGGGGGCTTTTCTTCTGTCCTATCACGGTGCAGGTCATCCACCGAAACCTCAGGGAGAGCTGGAGGGACACAGAGTAACTGTCAGGACACTGGTGATGCGGCGCAGGAATTACTCAGGGGCTTTCTTCTCGATGAGGACATGGGGTGGTGTGTATGGATGTGGGAGGTTAGTAAGTGTGGGCTGAGCTGGTGTTGGGCCATCCTCTTTGGGGGATGAAGGAAGGCAAAGGACAAGAGGAAGGAAATGAAAACAGAGTTTTGGCTTTCTAGCTAAGGGGAGCCTCATCAGAAGGGAAGGGTCGATCTAAAAAATGGTAAACACTAAAATGCATGCTCTGTTTCAATGACACAGACCCATGACCCATCCTGCCTCTTTTGAGCTTCTGCTAAATTGCCACTGTCTCTTGATTTTTCCCAGATCACTCTTTCCCCAGCATCCACAATGCCAGCTACTGCATTTATCATGTCTTCTGTTGTATGATATTTTATACTTGATTAACAGCAACCTCCATTAAAGGACTGAATTCAATCCTAGACAAAATATGCTACATTTATTCACTAATCACCTGTCTTAAAGAAAATCAAATACACAAGATTTGACAAAACTGAAATCCTACCATTTAGATACAGCCACTATCAATCGTATCATATTTTTCTCCCAGTCTTTGTTTTCTATACAATGTACGTATGCCCATTGAGTCAGGGGCTGTCCATACTCTAGGGAGCTGTTCCATAAGTGGGACACTTCGTTATGAAGAGGGAGCCCGGACTGAGCACAGCCTGTCTCTAACCCAGCTGCGCAAGAGAAGTGTACAGGCTAACAGTCAGGTTCCACTTTGAGTCCTTGGGTGTGGGCTACAGGAATTGACCAATTCTAAGGCTTATGGTAATGTTATCCAATACAATAAAATAGCTCCCTGATTCTTATCTGCTTCTGGCCTTGTTTAAGCAATGACACCAGCACTGACAGATATGACCTGTACTGTGTACATGGGGTCTCACACCTCTCAGAATCTGTGAGCTGACCAGGAGAATGCAGGTCCTGAGGTGAATTTCACGTTAATGACTGTGCCAAAGTCAACTGATAAGTCCACCCATAGCTGCCCTGGATTCTGTGACCACTAAGGCCACCTGATGGGCAGGGTCTGGGCCTTTGGAGATGCTAGGACTTCCAGCCAAGGATACGGATGCAGGGACTCCCTTGCTCCATGACTGAGGATCCCTTGGCTGAGTGGTAAGTGCAGGTCAGGGATCCAGAGCACCCACATTGGGACCCACCCCTGGGTTCTCAGTTTGGCTTTTCCACTTAGGAGGTCAAGAGCTGAGAACATTTCTCTCTGCACCATCTCCTTCTGAGGAAAAGGAATATTAACCAAATCTGGGCAACAGCTGTGTTGAGGGAAGAACAAGGTAGTGTACAGACAGTGTGCAGTGGTGATGAGCTTTGTTGACAGGTGAATTGTGCTGTGTAAGAGGGAAATATCTCCTGAGGAAACACACACACGCTCACGCATGCAGGTTCACAATCACACCACATAGGCTCACACATGGACCCCACCCCAACCCTGATAGACACAAACCCGCATCCTCTAAATGATGCAGTTACTTCCAGGACCATAGAACTTGGGCACGGCTCTTTACTGGGAAATCACTCTCTAGCTCTACACCCCCAGCCCTCATCCCTGTAGGGACCCTGAATCAGGGTGTCTCTCCAAGCAAAGCCAGCAAGAGAGTCCCACCTTCTTCATCATCTAGATTGTTCCTCAGCACAGGGGTGAACTCTGAATACATACCGTTTTTGTTTGCTGTCCAATCCACCTGTGATTAGAGAAGAGAAAACAGTGTAAGGATCTCAGCATCCTGTGCTCTGTGGACACAGGTATTTCATCTCTTTTTTTGTCCTCAGAAAACCAAATGGGAAACGGTTGTTGAGTCAATGGCCCCAAAAGAAACCAGAGAAGACAGCTGTGGGAAAGGCTGGAGCTTTGCCTGGAAGATCTCTCAGGTCCACTTTGAGGAGCAAATACAAAAGTCTATTTCAAGGAGGGAAATTTTCTGCTGAGGAAAGTGTGTCTGACTCTACAGTTTCTAACTGATGTTGCCATCTTTTAAATGGCCTTTTGAATGAGTTATCTGTTGGGAAAGACCTTCACTCAGCATTCATCCAACCAAGCAAAATTGTATCCATCAGCTGTCTTGAACATTGTAGATCTTCAGATCTGAAATCAATTGGAAAAGAAAGAAATGGGGCCTCCCTGGTGGCGCAGTGGTTAAGAGTCCGCCTGCCGATGCAGGGGATACGGGTTCGTGCCCCGGTCTGGGAGGATCCCATATGCCGCGGAGCGGCTGGGCCCGTGAGCCATGGCCGCTGGGCCTGCACATCCAGAGCATGTGCTCCGCAACGGGAGAGGCCACAACAGTGAGAGGCCCGCATACCGCAAAAAGAAAAAAAAAAAAAAAAAGAAAGAAATGAAGCAAACTTTTAATCTCTGATAAATAAGGGGAGCTTACCCTGGAGGTAGCAGGAGCCACTTTAATTGTCCTCACATGGGGCAGTTTCTCCAACAGGTCCTCAGGGGGCTCTAGGAGGACACAGAGTAAGTGTCAGGACACTGGTGATGCTGCTCAGGAATTACTCAGAGAGCCTCGTTAATGTGGACACAGGGTGGGAGTGTATGGATGCAGGTGGTTACTGAGTGTGGACTGAGGTGCTGTTGGACAAACCTCCCTGGTGGGTGGAGGAAGGCAAAGGGGAGGAACATTTCAGAAATGAGGAAGAGAACCTTTAGCTTTCTAGCTGTAGGGAACCTAATCAATTTGAAAGTGTCAGTCTGAAAAAGCTTAAACACTAACATTGCACTATGTTTCAGTATAGAGTCCCACGGCCCCTCTGCCCATTTCAAAGTCCCTCCAAATCCCCCTTCTTCTTGAAATGTTACAAGACTCTTTCAGCTTCCTTCTAATCAAATATGTTGCTCCTTCATTCATCGTCCATTCTGTTGGATTTTTGACTTATTTTATTGTGATGAAATATACATATTTATGCTTTTCATAATTTTGAAGTATACAGTTCACTAGCATTTCTTACTTTCACAATGCTGTGTACCCATCAACACAATCTACATCTTAATCTTTTTCATCATTACAACGTAACCTCTGTACCCATTAAATCATAATCCACCTTACTCCTGCCTCCTGACCTTGGTAATTTCTACTTCCGGTGTCTGTGAGTTTGCCTACACTAGGTACCTCATACAAGAGGAATCATATAATATTTGACTTTCTGCGCCTGCCTTATTTCACTAACAATACTATATTTTTTATATTATTTGGATCATTCATTTTGTAGCATAAGTCAATCTTTAATTCCTTTTTATGGTTGAAAATTATTCCATTCTATGTATATATCACATTTTATTTATCCATTCATCACCTCATGGACTTTGGATTGTTTCTATCTTTTGGCTACTAAGAATAATGCGACTATGAACATTAGTGTACACATTTCTGTATGGCACCATAATGGTGACAAATAATATTGTACATATTTCAAATATCATTGCATATAACAACACAAGGTGTGACTCTGAGGTGAACTATGGACTTTTCATTAGTAAAAATATACTTACATTGTTTCACTAATTGTAACAAATGTACTTCACCTATGCTATATATTACTAATAGCTGAAACTGGAGTGATAGGATACAGGTATTTTCTGTATTGCATATACAACTTTTATGTCAATATAATCCTGTTCTAAATAATGTCTAATAATTTAAAGAAATCTCAAAACATGGTTTCAGGGAGGGATGTGTTGTTGCTAACGTTCAAAAATCAGCTAATGTCTAAACCATAACTAGAGACCATCTTCCCTCTTAAACATGAACCAAATGTTGAATTTTAAACGCATGCCTCAGAGCACAGGGAGATCAGCTTGGTGCTTTGTGACCGCCTGGAGGGGTGGGATGGGGAGGGTGGGAGGGAGGGAGATGCATGAGGGAAGGGATGTGGGAACAGATGTATATGTATGACTGATTCACTTTGTTATAAAGCAGAAACTAATAAAAAATATAAAATTCAAAAAATAAATATATAAATACATAAATACATAAATGCATGTTTACTTCCATGGTTAAAACAGTACCAGCTGGCTTAGTAAGTTTCAATTTGAACTCATGGAATAAAAGAAGAATACTGCTTAATATTTCATAGCTTTTTCTTCAATATGAGGCACTGAATGAACTAGAATAATTATTCTTGAGTGAACCGAACGAGACATTTTCCACAGTACCTTCAGCTGGGTCATTTATAGGGTGCATCCTAAAATGTGGCCGGATGCGGATCTTTTTCAGCCAGCCTGGGGTTGATATTCTTGACCTCTGATGAGTGTTTCTTCTTCTCGCATCCTGGGAGCAGCATCCTGGGAAATGCATTACAATAGAGACAACTATTGACATCTTGCTGGCAGAAGACCATGGGGAAATTAGCAATAATTTATTCACAGTTCAATCCTTTGGTCCCTTTCCTCACCAGCTGCCCAGCAGAGCCTCCTGAATCAAAGTTGGACTTAGGAAGATCTTGCAGTTTGGTATGCAGTGAAAACACCCAACAGACAGGTTTTGTGGGCAAATATCTTTATTTAACTGAGAATGTCTAGAAACTCAGCAAACCATTGGGACCATGACTGATGGACAGGATTCAAATCCCGTTTAGAAGAAGCATGTACTTGGGAAAGATATGTAGATCCCTCTTTGCCTCAGTTCCCTGTTCTGAGATGTAGAAATGTTAATATGGCCTACTTGTAGCATTATGTCATGTGGCCAAAAATGATTGAATACCGGTAAAATGTTTGAAAAATAAAGGACCGGTGCTTCACAAATGCTCTATAAGTGTTCAATCCTGAATGATGGCAAGAAGAAGCTGGATATTTCGTAGCTGTTGAAAGGAGAGAAGGGATTTGACGGCCCCAAGTAAAGGGGGATTCAAGCTTACTCTTCAGCTTTTTCATGGAAACAATGCTTTACAGCTCATGGAGAATATCCATTACCATGTCTGACACCCAGCCCTGTTGGGGGTGAAGGGGAGGGCAAAGTAGGGGCTGTAACCCATATGTTATGGTGGAGGGTGTGGAAATTTAGAGAGATAAGTGACTGTCCAAGAGTCACAACCATGATGAATGATGGATCACGGACAGGACAGACAGAGCCAGTGCCTACCCTGAGCTCAATCCCTGGGGTAGATCTCTTGGTTCTGTCTTCACTGTATGCAGTGTTTCTTGCCCAGCACACAGAAACAGGGCCGGCACAAGGGATGGAAGACAGACTTTCCACAGGAGAAGGACATTTCGTTTCCTTAGCACAGAATCCGATAGTGAATATTAGCCTCAAAGGAGAAAGGTGGAGTGAATTTCCTCCATCTACTCCTGGAGGCTCCTTCTTTCTCGGACTCCTCCAGAACTGGGTGTGGCATGTGGGTACAAGCATGGGCTCCCTGCAAAAGGAAGGAGGCCTGCCTAGCACTAGGTGCTTCAGGTAAGGGGGGAGGACTCATCCCGAGGCTCTAATAGGAAACAGTTAGAATGAGGGAAGTGGCAGAGAGATGTATCAGAACCATTCAGAATGCTATGAGACCTACTAAGAGATGAGATTTCTTATTAAATGAAGTTGTAATTGACCCAGTAGTAGGGATGCTGAAACCCAGTTGTGTTCATTAAGAATCCAGCCATGGAGCAACTAAGTCCGTGAACCACAACTACTAAGCCTGTGCTCTAGAGCCCGCAAGTCACAACTACTCAGCCCACGTGCCAAAACTATTGAAGCCCATGCACCTAGAGCCCGTGCTCTGGAACAACAGAAGCCACCGAAATGAGAAGCCCGCGCACTGCAACGAAGACCCAACACAGCCAAATAATAATAATAATAATAATAATCCAGTAAACATTTGCCTGGGTGGTGATAGGATTTGTTTTCCAGGTTAAATGAGGCTCACTTGGTATAAAATCAATGCACACACTGAAAGTGTACAGTTTATTTACTTTTATATCCATACCCATTCATGATGCAGTGATGGGAATATTTTCTAGAAAGTTGGCACCAGTAACAGTGATGTTTAGGGGAACATAAATCAAGGGAAACACAACACAAAAAGTTCACATACACACACAGAGTCATACCACTCATTTCACATACAGACACACCCAGTCTCATGCACACAAACCTACACCACCTAACCGTAATACAGCTTCTTCCTGGGACTATAGTAATTGGTCACATTACTTGTAAATCACTTTCTATCACCAGGACCCCTACTCTCATTCCCAGCACAAATTTGGAATCAGTTTGCCCTCTACACTAAAACCAGCAAGAATGTCCCACTTTCTCATCTTCAAAGTTCTTCCGCCCCAAGTGACTGATTCCAGAATACATACCGTTTTCACGTTCTGGGAAGGCCACCTGCAATTACAGAAGAGAAAACACTATGAGGATAAGATCACAGTGATGCTCAGGTCTTTTGTTCATTTGCTGACAGTAGAAAACCTGATAAGAAACAGTGGTCCAGGGAACCCAGCAAGGGTTATCAGAGCAAACCTACTCAGGCTGAAAGGCAAGAACTTTGCTGGGAGGATGGAACTTCCAAGTCCATTTAGGTTGGAAATTACAGAATTCTTTGCCTAGAAGAAAAATCGCTGCAGGAGAGAGAGCTCCATACTCTACAGGCTGTAATGGATGCTGTCAATTGTAATGTCCTGTGGAATCAGGCACCATGAGTTGGTAATAGACTCTCACTCCACATTCTCCCAACCAAGGGAATTGTATGTATCTGGAAGGAATACCCTCAAATATACATAACTTAATTCTATTGAAAGAGAAATAAAGCAATATTTCTATCTCAGACCAGAAAAAATCCAGCTTGCCTTGGGGATCCACGGGGGCTTTTCTTCTGTCCTATCACGGTGCAGGTCATCCACCGAAACCTCAGGGAGAGCTGGAGGGACACAGAGTAACTGTCAGGACACTGGTGATGCGGCGCAGGAATTACTCAGGGGCTTTCTTCTCGATGAGGACATGGGGTGGTGTGTATGGATGTGGGAGGTTAGTAAGTGTGGGCTGAGCTGGTGTTGGGCCATCCTCTTTGGGGGATGAAGGAAGGCAAAGGACAAGAGGAAGGAAATGAAAACAGAGTTTTGGCTTTCTAGCTAAGGGGAGCCTCATCAGAAGGGAAGGGTCGATCTAAAAAATGGTAAACACTAAAATGCATGCTCTGTTTCAATGACACAGACCCATGACCCATCCTGCCTCTTTTGAGCTTCTGCTAAATTGCCACTGTCTCTTGATTTTTCCCAGATCACTCTTTCCCCAGCATCCACAATGCCAGCTACTGCATTTATCATGTCTTCTGTTGTATGATATTTTATACTTGATTAACAGCAACCTCCATTAAAGGACTGAATTCAATCCTAGACAAAATATGCTACATTTATTCACTAATCACCTGTCTTAAAGAAAATCAAATACACAAGATTTGACAAAACTGAAATCCTACCATTTAGATACAGCCACTATCAATCGTATCATATTTTTCTCCCAGTCTTTGTTTTCTATACAATGTACGTATGCCCATTGAGTCAGGGGCTGTCCATACTCTAGGGAGCTGTTCCATAAGTGGGACACTTCGTTATGAAGAGGGAGCCCGGACTGAGCACAGCCTGTCTCTAACCCAGCTGCGCAAGAGAAGTGTACAGGCTAACAGTCAGGTTCCACTTTGAGTCCTTGGGTGTGGGCTACAGGAATTGACCAATTCTAAGGCTTATGGTAATGTTATCCAATACAATAAAATAGCTCCCTGATTCTTATCTGCTTCTGGCCTTGTTTAAGCAATGACACCAGCACTGACAGATATGACCTGTACTGTGTACATGGGGTCTCACACCTCTCAGAATCTGTGAGCTGACCAGGAGAATGCAGGTCCTGAGGTGAATTTCACGTTAATGACTGTGCCAAAGTCAACTGATAAGTCCACCCATAGCTGCCCTGGATTCTGTGACCACTAAGGCCACCTGATGGGCAGGGTCTGGGCCTTTGGAGATGCTAGGACTTCCAGCCAAGGATACGGATGCAGGGACTCCCTTGCTCCATGACTGAGGATCCCTTGGCTGAGTGGTAAGTGCAGGTCAGGGATCCAGAGCACCCACATTGGGACCCACCCCTGGGTTCTCAGTTTGGCTTTTCCACTTAGGAGGTCAAGAGCTGAGAACATTTCTCTCTGCACCATCTCCTTCTGAGGAAAAGGAATATTAACCAAATCTGGGCAACAGCTGTGTTGAGGGAAGAACAAGGTAGTGTACAGACAGTGTGCAGTGGTGATGAGCTTTGTTGACAGGTGAATTGTGCTGTGTAAGAGGGAAATATCTCCTGAGGAAACACACACACGCTCACGCATGCAGGTTCACAATCACACCACATAGGCTCACACATGGACCCCACCCCAACCCTGATAGACACAAACCCGCATCCTCTAAATGATGCAGTTACTTCCAGGACCATAGAACTTGGGCACGGCTCTTTACTGGGAAATCACTCTCTAGCTCTACACCCCCAGCCCTCATCCCTGTAGGGACCCTGAATCAGGGTGTCTCTCCAAGCAAAGCCAGCAAGAGAGTCCCACCTTCTTCATCATCTAGATTGTTCCTCAGCACAGGGGTGAACTCTGAATACATACCGTTTTTGTTTGCTGTCCAATCCACCTGTGATTAGAGAAGAGAAAACAGTGTAAGGATCTCAGCATCCTGTGCTCTGTGGACACAGGTATTTCATCTCTTTTTTTGTCCTCAGAAAACCAAATGGGAAACGGTTGTTGAGTCAATGGCCCCAAAAGAAACCAGAGAAGACAGCTGTGGGAAAGGCTGGAGCTTTGCCTGGAAGATCTCTCAGGTCCACTTTGAGGAGCAAATACAAAAGTCTATTTCAAGGAGGGAAATTTTCTGCTGAGGAAAGTGTGTCTGACTCTACAGTTTCTAACTGATGTTGCCATCTTTTAAATGGCCTTTTGAATGAGTTATCTGTTGGGAAAGACCTTCACTCAGCATTCATCCAACCAAGCAAAATTGTATCCATCAGCTGTCTTGAACATTGTAGATCTTCAGATCTGAAATCAATTGGAAAAGAAAGAAATGGGGCCTCCCTGGTGGCGCAGTGGTTAAGAGTCCGCCTGCCGATGCAGGGGATACGGGTTCGTGCCCCGGTCTGGGAGGATCCCATATGCCGCGGAGCGGCTGGGCCCGTGAGCCATGGCCGCTGGGCCTGCGCATCCAGAGCCTGTGCTCCGCAACGGGAGAGGCCACAACAGTGAGAGGCCCGCATACCGCAAAAAGAAAAAAAAAAAAAAAAAGAAAGAAATGAAGCAAACTTTTAATCTCTGATAAATAAGGGGAGCTTACCCTGGAGGTAGCAGGAGCCACTTTAATTGTCCTCACATGGGGCAGTTTCTCCAACAGGTCCTCAGGGGGCTCTAGGAGGACACAGAGTAAGTGTCAGGACACTGGTGATGCTGCTCAGGAATTACTCAGAGAGCCTCGTTAATGTGGACACAGGGTGGGAGTGTATGGATGCAGGTGGTTACTGAGTGTGGACTGAGGTGCTGTTGGACAAACCTCCCTGGTGGGTGGAGGAAGGCAAAGGGGAGGAACATTTCAGAAATGAGGAAGAGAACCTTTAGCTTTCTAGCTGTAGGGAACCTAATCAATTTGAAAGTGTCAGTCTGAAAAAGCTTAAACACTAACATTGCACTATGTTTCAGTATAGAGTCCCACGGCCCCTCTGCCCATTTCAAAGTCCCTCCAAATCCCCCTTCTTCTTGAAATGTTACAAGACTCTTTCAGCTTCCTTCTAATCAAATATGTTGCTCCTTCATTCATCGTCCATTCTGTTGGATTTTTGACTTATTTTATTGTGATGAAATATACATATTTATGCTTTTCATAATTTTGAAGTATACAGTTCACTAGCATTTCTTACTTTCACAATGCTGTGTACCCATCAACACAATCTACATCTTAATCTTTTTCATCATTACAACGTAACCTCTGTACCCATTAAATCATAATCCACCTTACTCCTGCCTCCTGACCTTGGTAATTTCTACTTCCGGTGTCTGTGAGTTTGCCTACACTAGGTACCTCATACAAGAGGAATCATATAATATTTGACTTTCTGCGCCTGCCTTATTTCACTAACAATACTATATTTTTTATATTATTTGGATCATTCATTTTGTAGCATAAGTCAATCTTTAATTCCTTTTTATGGTTGAAAATTATTCCATTCTATGTATATATCACATTTTATTTATCCATTCATCACCTCATGGACTTTGGATTGTTTCTATCTTTTGGCTACTAAGAATAATGCGACTATGAACATTAGTGTACACATTTCTGTATGGCACCATAATGGTGACAAATAATATTGTACATATTTCAAATATCATTGCATATAACAACACAAGGTGTGACTCTGAGGTGAACTATGGACTTTTCATTAGTAAAAATATACTTACATTGTTTCACTAATTGTAACAAATGTACTTCACCTATGCTATATATTACTAATAGCTGAAACTGGAGTGATAGGATACAGGTATTTTCTGTATTGCATATACAACTTTTATGTCAATATAATCCTGTTCTAAATAATGTCTAATAATTTAAAGAAATCTCAAAACATGGTTTCAGGGAGGGATGTGTTGTTGCTAACGTTCAAAAATCAGCTAATGTCTAAACCATAACTAGAGACCATCTTCCCTCTTAAACATGAACCAAATGTTGAATTTTAAACGCATGCCTCAGAGCACAGGGAGATCAGCTTGGTGCTTTGTGACCGCCTGGAGGGGTGGGATGGGGAGGGTGGGAGGGAGGGAGATGCATGAGGGAAGGGATGTGGGAACAGATGTATATGTATGACTGATTCACTTTGTTATAAAGCAGAAACTAATAAAAAATATAAAATTCAAAAAATAAATATATAAATACATAAATACATAAATGCATGTTTACTTCCATGGTTAAAACAGTACCAGCTGGCTTAGTAAGTTTCAATTTGAACTCATGGAATAAAAGAAGAATACTGCTTAATATTTCATAGCTTTTTCTTCAATATGAGGCACTGAATGAACTAGAATAATTATTCTTGAGTGAACCGAACGAGACATTTTCCACAGTACCTTCAGCTGGGTCATTTATAGGGTGCATCCTAAAATGTGGCCGGATGCGGATCTTTTTCAGCCAGCCTGGGGTTGATATTCTTGACCTCTGATGAGTGTTTCTTCTTCTCGCATCCTGGGAGCAGCATCCTGGGAAATGCATTACAATAGAGACAACTATTGACATCTTGCTGGCAGAAGACCATGGGGAAATTAGCAATAATTTATTCACAGTTCAATCCTTTGGTCCCTTTCCTCACCAGCTGCCCAGCAGAGCCTCCTGAATCAAAGTTGGACTTAGGAAGATCTTGCAGTTTGGTATGCAGTGAAAACACCCAACAGACAGGTTTTGTGGGCAAATATCTTTATTTAACTGAGAATGTCTAGAAACTCAGCAAACCATTGGGACCATGACTGATGGACAGGATTCAAATCCCGTTTAGAAGAAGCATGTACTTGGGAAAGATATGTAGATCCCTCTTTGCCTCAGTTCCCTGTTCTGAGATGTAGAAATGTTAATATGGCCTACTTGTAGCATTATGTCATGTGGCCAAAAATGATTGAATACCGGTAAAATGTTTGAAAAATAAAGGACCGGTGCTTCACAAATGCTCTATAAGTGTTCAATCCTGAATGATGGCAAGAAGAAGCTGGATATTTCGTAGCTGTTGAAAGGAGAGAAGGGATTTGACGGCCCCAAGTAAAGGGGGATTCAAGCTTACTCTTCAGCTTTTTCATGGAAACAATGCTTTACAGCTCATGGAGAATATCCATTACCATGTCTGACACCCAGCCCTGTTGGGGGTGAAGGGGAGGGCAAAGTAGGGGCTGTAACCCATATGTTATGGTGGAGGGTGTGGAAATTTAGAGAGATAAGTGACTGTCCAAGAGTCACAACCATGATGAATGATGGATCACGGACAGGACAGACAGAGCCAGTGCCTACCCTGAGCTCAATCCCTGGGGTAGATCTCTTGGTTCTGTCTTCACTGTATGCAGTGTTTCTTGCCCAGCACACAGAAACAGGGCCGGCACAAGGGATGGAAGACAGACTTTCCACAGGAGAAGGACATTTCGTTTCCTTAGCACAGAATCCGATAGTGAATATTAGCCTCAAAGGAGAAAGGTGGAGTGAATTTCCTCCATCTACTCCTGGAGGCTCCTTCTTTCTCGGACTCCTCCAGAACTGGGTGTGGCATGTGGGTACAAGCATGGGCTCCCTGCAAAAGGAAGGAGGCCTGCCTAGCACTAGGTGCTTCAGGTAAGGGGGGAGGACTCATCCCGAGGCTCTAATAGGAAACAGTTAGAATGAGGGAAGTGGCAGAGAGATGTATCAGAACCATTCAGAATGCTATGAGACCTACTAAGAGATGAGATTTCTTATTAAATGAAGTTGTAATTGACCCAGTAGTAGGGATGCTGAAACCCAGTTGTGTTCATTAAGAATCCAGCCATGGAGCAACTAAGTCCGTGAACCACAACTACTAAGCCTGTGCTCTAGAGCCCGCAAGTCACAACTACTCAGCCCACGTGCCAAAACTATTGAAGCCCATGCACCTAGAGCCCGTGCTCTGGAACAACAGAAGCCACCGAAATGAGAAGCCCGCGCACTGCAACGAAGACCCAACACAGCCAAATAATAATAATAATAATAATAATCCAGTAAACATTTGCCTGGGTGGTGATAGGATTTGTTTTCCAGGTTAAATGAGGCTCACTTGGTATAAAATCAATGCACACACTGAAAGTGTACAGTTTATTTACTTTTATATCCATACCCATTCATGATGCAGTGATGGGAATATTTTCTAGAAAGTTGGCACCAGTAACAGTGATGTTTAGGGGAACATAAATCAAGGGAAACACAACACAAAAAGTTCACATACACACACAGAGTCATACCACTCATTTCACATACAGACACACCCAGTCTCATGCACACAAACCTACACCACCTAACCGTAATACAGCTTCTTCCTGGGACTATAGTAATTGGTCACATTACTTGTAAATCACTTTCTATCACCAGGACCCCTACTCTCATTCCCAGCACAAATTTGGAATCAGTTTGCCCTCTACACTAAAACCAGCAAGAATGTCCCACTTTCTCATCTTCAAAGTTCTTCCGCCCCAAGTGACTGATTCCAGAATACATACCGTTTTCACGTTCTGGGAAGGCCACCTGCAATTACAGAAGAGAAAACACTATGAGGATAAGATCACAGTGATGCTCAGGTCTTTTGTTCATTTGCTGACAGTAGAAAACCTGATAAGAAACAGTGGTCCAGGGAACCCAGCAAGGGTTATCAGAGCAAACCTACTCAGGCTGAAAGGCAAGAACTTTGCTGGGAGGATGGAACTTCCAAGTCCATTTAGGTTGGAAATTACAGAATTCTTTGCCTAGAAGAAAAATCGCTGCAGGAGAGAGAGCTCCATACTCTACAGGCTGTAATGGATGCTGTCAATTGTAATGTCCTGTGGAATCAGGCACCATGAGTTGGTAATAGACTCTCACTCCACATTCTCCCAACCAAGGGAATTGTATGTATCTGGAAGGAATACCCTCAAATATACATAACTTAATTCTATTGAAAGAGAAATAAAGCAATATTTCTATCTCAGACCAGAAAAAATCCAGCTTGCCTTGGGGATCCACGGGGGCTTTTCTTCTGTCCTATCACGGTGCAGGTCATCCACCGAAACCTCAGGGAGAGCTGGAGGGACACAGAGTAACTGTCAGGACACTGGTGATGCGGCGCAGGAATTACTCAGGGGCTTTCTTCTCGATGAGGACATGGGGTGGTGTGTATGGATGTGGGAGGTTAGTAAGTGTGGGCTGAGCTGGTGTTGGGCCATCCTCTTTGGGGGATGAAGGAAGGCAAAGGACAAGAGGAAGGAAATGAAAACAGAGTTTTGGCTTTCTAGCTAAGGGGAGCCTCATCAGAAGGGAAGGGTCGATCTAAAAAATGGTAAACACTAAAATGCATGCTCTGTTTCAATGACACAGACCCATGACCCATCCTGCCTCTTTTGAGCTTCTGCTAAATTGCCACTGTCTCTTGATTTTTCCCAGATCACTCTTTCCCCAGCATCCACAATGCCAGCTACTGCATTTATCATGTCTTCTGTTGTATGATATTTTATACTTGATTAACAGCAACCTCCATTAAAGGACTGAATTCAATCCTAGACAAAATATGCTACATTTATTCACTAATCACCTGTCTTAAAGAAAATCAAATACACAAGATTTGACAAAACTGAAATCCTACCATTTAGATACAGCCACTATCAATCGTATCATATTTTTCTCCCAGTCTTTGTTTTCTATACAATGTACGTATGCCCATTGAGTCAGGGGCTGTCCATACTCTAGGGAGCTGTTCCATAAGTGGGACACTTCGTTATGAAGAGGGAGCCCGGACTGAGCACAGCCTGTCTCTAACCCAGCTGCGCAAGAGAAGTGTACAGGCTAACAGTCAGGTTCCACTTTGAGTCCTTGGGTGTGGGCTACAGGAATTGACCAATTCTAAGGCTTATGGTAATGTTATCCAATACAATAAAATAGCTCCCTGATTCTTATCTGCTTCTGGCCTTGTTTAAGCAATGACACCAGCACTGACAGATATGACCTGTACTGTGTACATGGGGTCTCACACCTCTCAGAATCTGTGAGCTGACCAGGAGAATGCAGGTCCTGAGGTGAATTTCACGTTAATGACTGTGCCAAAGTCAACTGATAAGTCCACCCATAGCTGCCCTGGATTCTGTGACCACTAAGGCCACCTGATGGGCAGGGTCTGGGCCTTTGGAGATGCTAGGACTTCCAGCCAAGGATACGGATGCAGGGACTCCCTTGCTCCATGACTGAGGATCCCTTGGCTGAGTGGTAAGTGCAGGTCAGGGATCCAGAGCACCCACATTGGGACCCACCCCTGGGTTCTCAGTTTGGCTTTTCCACTTAGGAGGTCAAGAGCTGAGAACATTTCTCTCTGCACCATCTCCTTCTGAGGAAAAGGAATATTAACCAAATCTGGGCAACAGCTGTGTTGAGGGAAGAACAAGGTAGTGTACAGACAGTGTGCAGTGGTGATGAGCTTTGTTGACAGGTGAATTGTGCTGTGTAAGAGGGAAATATCTCCTGAGGAAACACACACACGCTCACGCATGCAGGTTCACAATCACACCACATAGGCTCACACATGGACCCCACCCCAACCCTGATAGACACAAACCCGCATCCTCTAAATGATGCAGTTACTTCCAGGACCATAGAACTTGGGCACGGCTCTTTACTGGGAAATCACTCTCTAGCTCTACACCCCCAGCCCTCATCCCTGTAGGGACCCTGAATCAGGGTGTCTCTCCAAGCAAAGCCAGCAAGAGAGTCCCACCTTCTTCATCATCTAGATTGTTCCTCAGCACAGGGGTGAACTCTGAATACATACCGTTTTTGTTTGCTGTCCAATCCACCTGTGATTAGAGAAGAGAAAACAGTGTAAGGATCTCAGCATCCTGTGCTCTGTGGACACAGGTATTTCATCTCTTTTTTTGTCCTCAGAAAACCAAATGGGAAACGGTTGTTGAGTCAATGGCCCCAAAAGAAACCAGAGAAGACAGCTGTGGGAAAGGCTGGAGCTTTGCCTGGAAGATCTCTCAGGTCCACTTTGAGGAGCAAATACAAAAGTCTATTTCAAGGAGGGAAATTTTCTGCTGAGGAAAGTGTGTCTGACTCTACAGTTTCTAACTGATGTTGCCATCTTTTAAATGGCCTTTTGAATGAGTTATCTGTTGGGAAAGACCTTCACTCAGCATTCATCCAACCAAGCAAAATTGTATCCATCAGCTGTCTTGAACATTGTAGATCTTCAGATCTGAAATCAATTGGAAAAGAAAGAAATGGGGCCTCCCTGGTGGCGCAGTGGTTAAGAGTCCGCCTGCCGATGCAGGGGATACGGGTTCGTGCCCCGGTCTGGGAGGATCCCATATGCCGCGGAGCGGCTGGGCCCGTGAGCCATGGCCGCTGGGCCTGCGCATCCAGAGCCTGTGCTCCGCAACGGGAGAGGCCACAACAGTGAGAGGCCCGCATACCGCAAAAAGAAAAAGAAAAAAAAAAAGAAAGAAATGAAGCAAACTTTTAATCTCTGATAAATAAGGGGAGCTTACCCTGGAGGTAGCAGGAGCCACTTTGATTGTCCTCACATGGGGCAGTTTCTCCAACAGGTCCTCAGGGGGCTCTAGGAGGACACAGAGTAAGTGTCAGGACACTGGTGATGCTGCTCAGGAATTACTCAGAGAGCCTCGTTAATGTGGACACAGGGTGGGAGTGTATGGATGCAGGTGGTTACTGAGTGTGGACTGAGGTGCTGTTGGACAAACCTCCCTGGTGGGTGGAGGAAGGCAAAGGGGAGGAACATTTCAGAAATGAGGAAGAGAACCTTTAGCTTTCTAGCTGTAGGGAACCTAATCAATTTGAAAGTGTCAGTCTGAAAAAGCTTAAACACTAACATTGCACTATGTTTCAGTATAGAGTCCCACGGCCCCTCTGCCCATTTCAAAGTCCCTCCAAATCCCCCTTCTTCTTGAAATGTTACAAGACTCTTTCAGCTTCCTTCTAATCAAATATGTTGCTCCTTCATTCATCGTCCATTCTGTTGGATTTTTGACTTATTTTATTGTGATGAAATATACATATTTATGCTTTTCATAATTTTGAAGTATACAGTTCACTAGCATTTCTTACTTTCACAATGCTGTGTACCCATCAACACAATCTACATCTTAATCTTTTTCATCATTACAACGTAACCTCTGTACCCATTAAATCATAATCCACCTTACTCCTGCCTCCTGACCTTGGTAATTTCTACTTCCGGTGTCTGTGAGTTTGCCTACACTAGGTACCTCATACAAGAGGAATCATATAATATTTGACTTTCTGCGCCTGCCTTATTTCACTAACAATACTATATTTTTTATATTATTTGGATCATTCATTTTGTAGCATAAGTCAATCTTTAATTCCTTTTTATGGTTGAAAATTATTCCATTCTATGTATATATCACATTTTATTTATCCATTCATCACCTCATGGACTTTGGATTGTTTCTATCTTTTGGCTACTAAGAATAATGCGACTATGAACATTAGTGTACACATTTCTGTATGGCACCATAATGGTGACAAATAATATTGTACATATTTCAAATATCATTGCATATAACAACACAAGGTGTGACTCTGAGGTGAACTATGGACTTTTCATTAGTAAAAATATACTTACATTGTTTCACTAATTGTAACAAATGTACTTCACCTATGCTATATATTACTAATAGCTGAAACTGGAGTGATAGGATACAGGTATTTTCTGTATTGCATATACAACTTTTATGTCAATATAATCCTGTTCTAAATAATGTCTAATAATTTAAAGAAATCTCAAAACATGGTTTCAGGGAGGGATGTGTTGTTGCTAACGTTCAAAAATCAGCTAATGTCTAAACCATAACTAGAGACCATCTTCCCTCTTAAACATGAACCAAATGTTGAATTTTAAACGCATGCCTCAGAGCACAGGGAGATCAGCTTGGTGCTTTGTGACCGCCTGGAGGGGTGGGATGGGGAGGGTGGGAGGGAGGGAGATGCATGAGGGAAGGGATGTGGGAACAGATGTATATGTATGACTGATTCACTTTGTTATAAAGCAGAAACTAATAAAAAAAATAAAATTCAAAAAATAAATATATAAATACATAAATACATAAATGCATGTTTACTTCCATGGTTAAAACAGTACCAGCTGGCTTAGTAAGTTTCAATTTGAACTCATGGAATAAAAGAAGAATACTGCTTAATATTTCATAGCTTTTTCTTCAATATGAGGCACTGAATGAACTAGAATAATTATTCTTGAGTGAACCGAACGAGACATTTTCCACAGTACCTTCAGCTGGGTCATTTATAGGGTGCATCCTAAAATGTGGCCGGATGCGGATCTTTTTCAGCCAGCCTGGGGTTGATATTCTTGACCTCTGATGAGTGTTTCTTCTTCTCGCATCCTGGGAGCAGCATCCTGGGAAATGCATTACAATAGAGACAACTATTGACATCTTGCTGGCAGAAGACCATGGGGAAATTAGCAATAATTTATTCACAGTTCAATCCTTTGGTCCCTTTCCTCACCAGCTGCCCAGCAGAGCCTCCTGAATCAAAGTTGGACTTAGGAAGATCTTGCAGTTTGGTATGCAGTGAAAACACCCAACAGACAGGTTTTGTGGGCAAATATCTTTATTTAACTGAGAATGTCTAGAAACTCAGCAAACCATTGGGACCATGACTGATGGACAGGATTCAAATCCCGTTTAGAAGAAGCATGTACTTGGGAAAGATATGTAGATCCCTCTTTGCCTCAGTTCCCTGTTCTGAGATGTAGAAATGTTAATATGGCCTACTTGTAGCATTATGTCATGTGGCCAAAAATGATTGAATACCGGTAAAATGTTTGAAAAATAAAGGACCGGTGCTTCACAAATGCTCTATAAGTGTTCAATCCTGAATGATGGCAAGAAGAAGCTGGATATTTCGTAGCTGTTGAAAGGAGAGAAGGGATTTGACGGCCCCAAGTAAAGGGGGATTCAAGCTTACTCTTCAGCTTTTTCATGGAAACAATGCTTTACAGCTCATGGAGAATATCCATTACCATGTCTGACACCCAGCCCTGTTGGGGGTGAAGGGGAGGGCAAAGTAGGGGCTGTAACCCATATGTTATGGTGGAGGGTGTGGAAATTTAGAGAGATAAGTGACTGTCCAAGAGTCACAACCATGATGAATGATGGATCACGGACAGGACAGACAGAGCCAGTGCCTACCCTGAGCTCAATCCCTGGGGTAGATCTCTTGGTTCTGTCTTCACTGTATGCAGTGTTTCTTGCCCAGCACACAGAAACAGGGCCGGCACAAGGGATGGAAGACAGACTTTCCACAGGAGAAGGACATTTCGTTTCCTTAGCACAGAATCCGATAGTGAATATTAGCCTCAAAGGAGAAAGGTGGAGTGAATTTCCTCCATCTACTCCTGGAGGCTCCTTCTTTCTCGGACTCCTCCAGAACTGGGTGTGGCATGTGGGTACAAGCATGGGCTCCCTGCAAAAGGAAGGAGGCCTGCCTAGCACTAGGTGCTTCAGGAAAGGGGGGAGGACTCATCCCGAGGCTCTAATAGGAAACAGTTAGAATGAGGGAAGTGGCAGAGAGATGTATCAGAACCATTCAGAATGCTATGAGACCTACTAAGAGATGAGATTTCTTATTAAATGAAGTTGTAATTGACCCAGTAGTAGGGATGCTGAAACCCAGTTGTGTTCATTAAGAATCCAGCCATGGAGCAACTAAGTCCGTGAACCACAACTACTAAGCCTGTGCTCTAGAGCCCGCAAGTCACAACTACTCAGCCCACGTGCCAAAACTATTGAAGCCCATGCACCTAGAGCCCGTGCTCTGGAACAACAGAAGCCACCGAAATGAGAAGCCCGCGCACTGCAACGAAGACCCAACACAGCCAAATAATAATAATAATAATAATAATCCAGTAAACATTTGCCTGGGTGGTGATAGGATTTGTTTTCCAGGTTAAATGAGGCTCACTTGGTATAAAATCAATGCACACACTGAAAGTGTACAGTTTATTTACTTTTATATCCATACCCATTCATGATGCAGTGATGGGAATATTTTCTAGAAAGTTGGCACCAGTAACAGTGATGTTTAGGGGAACATAAATCAAGGGAAACACAACACAAAAAGTTCACATACACACACAGAGTCATACCACTCATTTCACATACAGACACACCCAGTCTCATGCACACAAACCTACACCACCTAACCGTAATACAGCTTCTTCCTGGGACTATAGTAATTGGTCACATTACTTGTAAATCACTTTCTATCACCAGGACCCCTACTCTCATTCCCAGCACAAATTTGGAATCAGTTTGCCCTCTACACTAAAACCAGCAAGAATGTCCCACTTTCTCATCTTCAAAGTTCTTCCGCCCCAAGTGACTGATTCCAGAATACATACCGTTTTCACGTTCTGGGAAGGCCACCTGCAATTACAGAAGAGAAAACACTATGAGGATAAGATCACAGTGATGCTCAGGTCTTTTGTTCATTTGCTGACAGTAGAAAACCTGATAAGAAACAGTGGTCCAGGGAACCCAGCAAGGGTTATCAGAGCAAACCTACTCAGGCTGAAAGGCAAGAACTTTGCTGGGAGGATGGAACTTCCAAGTCCATTTAGGTTGGAAATTACAGAATTCTTTGCCTAGAAGAAAAATCGCTGCAGGAGAGAGAGCTCCATACTCTACAGGCTGTAATGGATGCTGTCAATTGTAATGTCCTGTGGAATCAGGCACCATGAGTTGGTAATAGACTCTCACTCCACATTCTCCCAACCAAGGGAATTGTATGTATCTGGAAGGAATACCCTCAAATATACATAACTTAATTCTATTGAAAGAGAAATAAAGCAATATTTCTATCTCAGACCAGAAAAAATCCAGCTTGCCTTGGGGATCCACGGGGGCTTTTCTTCTGTCCTATCACGGTGCAGGTCATCCACCGAAACCTCAGGGAGAGCTGGAGGGACACAGAGTAACTGTCAGGACACTGGTGATGCGGCGCAGGAATTACTCAGGGGCTTTCTTCTCGATGAGGACATGGGGTGGTGTGTATGGATGTGGGAGGTTAGTAAGTGTGGGCTGAGCTGGTGTTGGGCCATCCTCTTTGGGGGATGAAGGAAGGCAAAGGACAAGAGGAAGGAAATGAAAACAGAGTTTTGGCTTTCTAGCTAAGGGGAGCCTCATCAGAAGGGAAGGGTCGATCTAAAAAATGGTAAACACTAAAATGCATGCTCTGTTTCAATGACACAGACCCATGACCCATCCTGCCTCTTTTGAGCTTCTGCTAAATTGCCACTGTCTCTTGATTTTTCCCAGATCACTCTTTCCCCAGCATCCACAATGCCAGCTACTGCATTTATCATGTCTTCTGTTGTATGATATTTTATACTTGATTAACAGCAACCTCCATTAAAGGACTGAATTCAATCCTAGACAAAATATGCTACATTTATTCACTAATCACCTGTCTTAAAGAAAATCAAATACACAAGATTTGACAAAACTGAAATCCTACCATTTAGATACAGCCACTATCAATCGTATCATATTTTTCTCCCAGTCTTTGTTTTCTATACAATGTACGTATGCCCATTGAGTCAGGGGCTGTCCATACTCTAGGGAGCTGTTCCATAAGTGGGACACTTCGTTATGAAGAGGGAGCCCGGACTGAGCACAGCCTGTCTCTAACCCAGCTGCGCAAGAGAAGTGTACAGGCTAACAGTCAGGTTCCACTTTGAGTCCTTGGGTGTGGGCTACAGGAATTGACCAATTCTAAGGCTTATGGTAATGTTATCCAATACAATAAAATAGCTCCCTGATTCTTATCTGCTTCTGGCCTTGTTTAAGCAATGACACCAGCACTGACAGATATGACCTGTACTGTGTACATGGGGTCTCACACCTCTCAGAATCTGTGAGCTGACCAGGAGAATGCAGGTCCTGAGGTGAATTTCACGTTAATGACTGTGCCAAAGTCAACTGATAAGTCCACCCATAGCTGCCCTGGATTCTGTGACCACTAAGGCCACCTGATGGGCAGGGTCTGGGCCTTTGGAGATGCTAGGACTTCCAGCCAAGGATACGGATGCAGGGACTCCCTTGCTCCATGACTGAGGATCCCTTGGCTGAGTGGTAAGTGCAGGTCAGGGATCCAGAGCACCCACATTGGGACCCACCCCTGGGTTCTCAGTTTGGCTTTTCCACTTAGGAGGTCAAGAGCTGAGAACATTTCTCTCTGCACCATCTCCTTCTGAGGAAAAGGAATATTAACCAAATCTGGGCAACAGCTGTGTTGAGGGAAGAACAAGGTAGTGTACAGACAGTGTGCAGTGGTGATGAGCTTTGTTGACAGGTGAATTGTGCTGTGTAAGAGGGAAATATCTCCTGAGGAAACACACACACGCTCACGCATGCAGGTTCACAATCACACCACATAGGCTCACACATGGACCCCACCCCAACCCTGATAGACACAAACCCGCATCCTCTAAATGATGCAGTTACTTCCAGGACCATAGAACTTGGGCACGGCTCTTTACTGGGAAATCACTCTCTAGCTCTACACCCCCAGCCCTCATCCCTGTAGGGACCCTGAATCAGGGTGTCTCTCCAAGCAAAGCCAGCAAGAGAGTCCCACCTTCTTCATCATCTAGATTGTTCCTCAGCACAGGGGTGAACTCTGAATACATACCGTTTTTGTTTGCTGTCCAATCCACCTGTGATTAGAGAAGAGAAAACAGTGTAAGGATCTCAGCATCCTGTGCTCTGTGGACACAGGTATTTCATCTCTTTTTTTGTCCTCAGAAAACCAAATGGGAAACGGTTGTTGAGTCAATGGCCCCAAAAGAAACCAGAGAAGACAGCTGTGGGAAAGGCTGGAGCTTTGCCTGGAAGATCTCTCAGGTCCACTTTGAGGAGCAAATACAAAAGTCTATTTCAAGGAGGGAAATTTTCTGCTGAGGAAAGTGTGTCTGACTCTACAGTTTCTAACTGATGTTGCCATCTTTTAAATGGCCTTTTGAATGAGTTATCTGTTGGGAAAGACCTTCACTCAGCATTCATCCAACCAAGCAAAATTGTATACATCAGCTGTCTTGAACATTGTAGATCTTCAGATCTGAAATCAATTGGAAAAGAAAGAAATGGGGCCTCCCTGGTGGCGCAGTGGTTAAGAGTCCGCCTGCCGATGCAGGGGATACGGGTTCGTGCCCCGGTCTGGGAGGATCCCATATGCCGCGGAGCGGCTGGGCCCGTGAGCCATGGCCGCTGGGCCTGCGCATCCAGAGCCTGTGCTCCGCAACGGGAGAGGCCACAACAGTGAGAGGCCCGCATACCGCAAAAAGAAAAAGAAAAAAAAAAAAAAAAAAGAAAGAAATGAAGCAAACTTTTAATCTCTGATAAATAAGGGGAGCTTACCCTGGAGGTAGCAGGAGCCACTTTAATTGTCCTCACATGGGGCAGTTTCTCCAACAGGTCCTCAGGGGGCTCTAGGAGGACACAGAGTAAGTGTCAGGACACTGGTGATGCTGCTCAGGAATTACTCAGAGAGCCTCGTTAATGTGGACACAGGGTGGGAGTGTATGGATGCAGGTGGTTACTGAGTGTGGACTGAGGTGCTGTTGGACAAACCTCCCTGGTGGGTGGAGGAAGGCAAAGGGGAGGAACATTTCAGAAATGAGGAAGAGAACCTTTAGCTTTCTAGCTGTAGGGAACCTAATCAATTTGAAAGTGTCAGTCTGAAAAAGCTTAAACACTAACATTGCACTATGTTTCAGTATAGAGTCCCACGGCCCCTCTGCCCATTTCAAAGTCCCTCCAAATCCCCCTTCTTCTTGAAATGTTACAAGACTCTTTCAGCTTCCTTCTAATCAAATATGTTGCTCCTTCATTCATCGTCCATTCTGTTGGATTTTTGACTTATTTTATTGTGATGAAATATACATATTTATGCTTTTCATAATTTTGAAGTATACAGTTCACTAGCATTTCTTACTTTCACAATGCTGTGTACCCATCAACACAATCTACATCTTAATCTTTTTCATCATTACAACGTAACCTCTGTACCCATTAAATCATAATCCACCTTACTCCTGCCTCCTGACCTTGGTAATTTCTACTTCCGGTGTCTGTGAGTTTGCCTACACTAGGTACCTCATACAAGAGGAATCATATAATATTTGACTTTCTGCGCCTGCCTTATTTCACTAACAATACTATATTTTTTATATTATTTGGATCATTCATTTTGTAGCATAAGTCAATCTTTAATTCCTTTTTATGGTTGAAAATTATTCCATTCTATGTATATATCACATTTTATTTATCCATTCATCACCTCATGGACTTTGGATTGTTTCTATCTTTTGGCTACTAAGAATAATGCGACTATGAACATTAGTGTACACATTTCTGTATGGCACCATAATGGTGACAAATAATATTGTACATATTTCAAATATCATTGCATATAACAACACAAGGTGTGACTCTGAGGTGAACTATGGACTTTTCATTAGTAAAAATATACTTACATTGTTTCACTAATTGTAACAAATGTACTTCACCTATGCTATATATTACTAATAGCTGAAACTGGAGTGATAGGATACAGGTATTTTCTGTATTGCATATACAACTTTTATGTCAATATAATCCTGTTCTAAATAATGTCTAATAATTTAAAGAAATCTCAAAACATGGTTTCAGGGAGGGATGTGTTGTTGCTAACGTTCAAAAATCAGCTAATGTCTAAACCATAACTAGAGACCATCTTCCCTCTTAAACATGAACCAAATGTTGAATTTTAAACGCATGCCTCAGAGCACAGGGAGATCAGCTTGGTGCTTTGTGACCGCCTGGAGGGGTGGGATGGGGAGGGTGGGAGGGAGGGAGATGCATGAGGGAAGGGATGTGGGAACAGATGTATATGTATGACTGATTCACTTTGTTATAAAGCAGAAACTAATAAAAAAAATAAAATTCAAAAAATAAATATATAAATACATAAATACATAAATGCATGTTTACTTCCATGGTTAAAACAGTACCAGCTGGCTTAGTAAGTTTCAATTTGAACTCATGGAATAAAAGAAGAATACTGCTTAATATTTCATAGCTTTTTCTTCAATATGAGGCACTGAATGAACTAGAATAATTATTCTTGAGTGAACCGAACGAGACATTTTCCACAGTACCTTCAGCTGGGTCATTTATAGGGTGCATCCTAAAATGTGGCCGGATGCGGATCTTTTTCAGCCAGCCTGGGGTTGATATTCTTGACCTCTGATGAGTGTTTCTTCTTCTCGCATCCTGGGAGCAGCATCCTGGGAAATGCATTACAATAGAGACAACTATTGACATCTTGCTGGCAGAAGACCATGGGGAAATTAGCAATAATTTATTCACAGTTCAATCCTTTGGTCCCTTTCCTCACCAGCTGCCCAGCAGAGCCTCCTGAATCAAAGTTGGACTTAGGAAGATCTTGCAGTTTGGTATGCAGTGAAAACACCCAACAGACAGGTTTTGTGGGCAAATATCTTTATTTAACTGAGAATGTCTAGAAACTCAGCAAACCATTGGGACCATGACTGATGGACAGGATTCAAATCCCGTTTAGAAGAAGCATGTACTTGGGAAAGATATGTAGATCCCTCTTTGCCTCAGTTCCCTGTTCTGAGATGTAGAAATGTTAATATGGCCTACTTGTAGCATTATGTCATGTGGCCAAAAATGATTGAATACCGGTAAAATGTTTGAAAAATAAAGGACCGGTGCTTCACAAATGCTCTATAAGTGTTCAATCCTGAATGATGGCAAGAAGAAGCTGGATATTTCGTAGCTGTTGAAAGGAGAGAAGGGATTTGACGGCCCCAAGTAAAGGGGGATTCAAGCTTACTCTTCAGCTTTTTCATGGAAACAATGCTTTACAGCTCATGGAGAATATCCATTACCATGTCTGACACCCAGCCCTGTTGGGGGTGAAGGGGAGGGCAAAGTAGGGGCTGTAACCCATATGTTATGGTGGAGGGTGTGGAAATTTAGAGAGATAAGTGACTGTCCAAGAGTCACAACCATGATGAATGATGGATCACGGACAGGACAGACAGAGCCAGTGCCTACCCTGAGCTCAATCCCTGGGGTAGATCTCTTGGTTCTGTCTTCACTGTATGCAGTGTTTCTTGCCCAGCACACAGAAACAGGGCCGGCACAAGGGATGGAAGACAGACTTTCCACAGGAGAAGGACATTTCGTTTCCTTAGCACAGAATCCGATAGTGAATATTAGCCTCAAAGGAGAAAGGTGGAGTGAATTTCCTCCATCTACTCCTGGAGGCTCCTTCTTTCTCGGACTCCTCCAGAACTGGGTGTGGCATGTGGGTACAAGCATGGGCTCCCTGCAAAAGGAAGGAGGCCTGCCTAGCACTAGGTGCTTCAGGTAAGGGGGGAGGACTCATCCCGAGGCTCTAATAGGAAACAGTTAGAATGAGGGAAGTGGCAGAGAGATGTATCAGAACCATTCAGAATGCTATGAGACCTACTAAGAGATGAGATTTCTTATTAAATGAAGTTGTAATTGACCCAGTAGTAGGGATGCTGAAACCCAGTTGTGTTCATTAAGAATCCAGCCATGGAGCAACTAAGTCCGTGAACCACAACTACTAAGCCTGTGCTCTAGAGCCCGCAAGTCACAACTACTCAGCCCACGTGCCAAAACTATTGAAGCCCATGCACCTAGAGCCCGTGCTCTGGAACAACAGAAGCCACCGAAATGAGAAGCCCGCGCACTGCAACGAAGACCCAACACAGCCAAATAATAATAATAATAATAATAATCCAGTAAACATTTGCCTGGGTGGTGATAGGATTTGTTTTCCAGGTTAAATGAGGCTCACTTGGTATAAAATCAATGCACACACTGAAAGTGTACAGTTTATTTACTTTTATATCCATACCCATTCATGATGCAGTGATGGGAATATTTTCTAGAAAGTTGGCACCAGTAACAGTGATGTTTAGGGGAACATAAATCAAGGGAAACACAACACAAAAAGTTCACATACACACACAGAGTCATACCACTCATTTCACATACAGACACACCCAGTCTCATGCACACAAACCTACACCACCTAACCGTAATACAGCTTCTTCCTGGGACTATAGTAATTGGTCACATTACTTGTAAATCACTTTCTATCACCAGGACCCCTACTCTCATTCCCAGCACAAATTTGGAATCAGTTTGCCCTCTACACTAAAACCAGCAAGAATGTCCCACTTTCTCATCTTCAAAGTTCTTCCGCCCCAAGTGACTGATTCCAGAATACATACCGTTTTCACGTTCTGGGAAGGCCACCTGCAATTACAGAAGAGAAAACACTATGAGGATAAGATCACAGTGATGCTCAGGTCTTTTGTTCATTTGCTGACAGTAGAAAACCTGATAAGAAACAGTGGTCCAGGGAACCCAGCAAGGGTTATCAGAGCAAACCTACTCAGGCTGAAAGGCAAGAACTTTGCTGGGAGGATGGAACTTCCAAGTCCATTTAGGTTGGAAATTACAGAATTCTTTGCCTAGAAGAAAAATCGCTGCAGGAGAGAGAGCTCCATACTCTACAGGCTGTAATGGATGCTGTCAATTGTAATGTCCTGTGGAATCAGGCACCATGAGTTGGTAATAGACTCTCACTCCACATTCTCCCAACCAAGGGAATTGTATGTATCTGGAAGGAATACCCTCAAATATACATAACTTAATTCTATTGAAAGAGAAATAAAGCAATATTTCTATCTCAGACCAGAAAAAATCCAGCTTGCCTTGGGGATCCACGGGGGCTTTTCTTCTGTCCTATCACGGTGCAGGTCATCCACCGAAACCTCAGGGAGAGCTGGAGGGACACAGAGTAACTGTCAGGACACTGGTGATGCGGCGCAGGAATTACTCAGGGGCTTTCTTCTCGATGAGGACATGGGGTGGTGTGTATGGATGTGGGAGGTTAGTAAGTGTGGGCTGAGCTGGTGTTGGGCCATCCTCTTTGGGGGATGAAGGAAGGCAAAGGACAAGAGGAAGGAAATGAAAACAGAGTTTTGGCTTTCTAGCTAAGGGGAGCCTCATCAGAAGGGAAGGGTCGATCTAAAAAATGGTAAACACTAAAATGCATGCTCTGTTTCAATGACACAGACCCATGACCCATCCTGCCTCTTTTGAGCTTCTGCTAAATTGCCACTGTCTCTTGATTTTTCCCAGATCACTCTTTCCCCAGCATCCACAATGCCAGCTACTGCATTTATCATGTCTTCTGTTGTATGATATTTTATACTTGATTAACAGCAACCTCCATTAAAGGACTGAATTCAATCCTAGACAAAATATGCTACATTTATTCACTAATCACCTGTCTTAAAGAAAATCAAATACACAAGATTTGACAAAACTGAAATCCTACCATTTAGATACAGCCACTATCAATCGTATCATATTTTTCTCCCAGTCTTTGTTTTCTATACAATGTACGTATGCCCATTGAGTCAGGGGCTGTCCATACTCTAGGGAGCTGTTCCATAAGTGGGACACTTCGTTATGAAGAGGGAGCCCGGACTGAGCACAGCCTGTCTCTAACCCAGCTGCGCAAGAGAAGTGTACAGGCTAACAGTCAGGTTCCACTTTGAGTCCTTGGGTGTGGGCTACAGGAATTGACCAATTCTAAGGCTTATGGTAATGTTATCCAATACAATAAAATAGCTCCCTGATTCTTATCTGCTTCTGGCCTTGTTTAAGCAATGACACCAGCACTGACAGATATGACCTGTACTGTGTACATGGGGTCTCACACCTCTCAGAATCTGTGAGCTGACCAGGAGAATGCAGGTCCTGAGGTGAATTTCACGTTAATGACTGTGCCAAAGTCAACTGATAAGTCCACCCATAGCTGCCCTGGATTCTGTGACCACTAAGGCCACCTGATGGGCAGGGTCTGGGCCTTTGGAGATGCTAGGACTTCCAGCCAAGGATACGGATGCAGGGACTCCCTTGCTCCATGACTGAGGATCCCTTGGCTGAGTGGTAAGTGCAGGTCAGGGATCCAGAGCACCCACATTGGGACCCACCCCTGGGTTCTCAGTTTGGCTTTTCCACTTAGGAGGTCAAGAGCTGAGAACATTTCTCTCTGCACCATCTCCTTCTGAGGAAAAGGAATATTAACCAAATCTGGGCAACAGCTGTGTTGAGGGAAGAACAAGGTAGTGTACAGACAGTGTGCAGTGGTGATGAGCTTTGTTGACAGGTGAATTGTGCTGTGTAAGAGGGAAATATCTCCTGAGGAAACACACACACGCTCACGCATGCAGGTTCACAATCACACCACATAGGCTCACACATGGACCCCACCCCAACCCTGATAGACACAAACCCGCATCCTCTAAATGATGCAGTTACTTCCAGGACCATAGAACTTGGGCACGGCTCTTTACTGGGAAATCACTCTCTAGCTCTACACCCCCAGCCCTCATCCCTGTAGGGACCCTGAATCAGGGTGTCTCTCCAAGCAAAGCCAGCAAGAGAGTCCCACCTTCTTCATCATCTAGATTGTTCCTCAGCACAGGGGTGAACTCTGAATACATACCGTTTTTGTTTGCTGTCCAATCCACCTGTGATTAGAGAAGAGAAAACAGTGTAAGGATCTCAGCATCCTGTGCTCTGTGGACACAGGTATTTCATCTCTTTTTTTGTCCTCAGAAAACCAAATGGGAAACGGTTGTTGAGTCAATGGCCCCAAAAGAAACCAGAGAAGACAGCTGTGGGAAAGGCTGGAGCTTTGCCTGGAAGATCTCTCAGGTCCACTTTGAGGAGCAAATACAAAAGTCTATTTCAAGGAGGGAAATTTTCTGCTGAGGAAAGTGTGTCTGACTCTACAGTTTCTAACTGATGTTGCCATCTTTTAAATGGCCTTTTGAATGAGTTATCTGTTGGGAAAGACCTTCACTCAGCATTCATCCAACCAAGCAAAATTGTATCCATCAGCTGTCTTGAACATTGTAGATCTTCAGATCTGAAATCAATTGGAAAAGAAAGAAATGGGGCCTCCCTGGTGGCGCAGTGGTTAAGAGTCCGCCTGCCGATGCAGGGGATACGGGTTCGTGCCCCGGTCTGGGAGGATCCCATATGCCGCGGAGCGGCTGGGCCCGTGAGCCATGGCCGCTGGGCCTGCGCATCCAGAGCCTGTGCTCCGCAACGGGAGAGGCCACAACAGTGAGAGGCCCGCATACCGCAAAAAGAAAAAGAAAAAAAAAAAGAAAGAAATGAAGCAAACTTTTAATCTCTGATAAATAAGGGGAGCTTACCCTGGAGGTAGCAGGAGCCACTTTGATTGTCCTCACATGGGGCAGTTTCTCCAACAGGTCCTCAGGGGGCTCTAGGAGGACACAGAGTAAGTGTCAGGACACTGGTGATGCTGCTCAGGAATTACTCAGAGAGCCTCGTTAATGTGGACACAGGGTGGGAGTGTATGGATGCAGGTGGTTACTGAGTGTGGACTGAGGTGCTGTTGGACAAACCTCCCTGGTGGGTGGAGGAAGGCAAAGGGGAGGAACATTTCAGAAATGAGGAAGAGAACCTTTAGCTTTCTAGCTGTAGGGAACCTAATCAATTTGAAAGTGTCAGTCTGAAAAAGCTTAAACACTAACATTGCACTATGTTTCAGTATAGAGTCCCACGGCCCCTCTGCCCATTTCAAAGTCCCTCCAAATCCCCCTTCTTCTTGAAATGTTACAAGACTCTTTCAGCTTCCTTCTAATCAAATATGTTGCTCCTTCATTCATCGTCCATTCTGTTGGATTTTTGACTTATTTTATTGTGATGAAATATACATATTTATGCTTTTCATAATTTTGAAGTATACAGTTCACTAGCATTTCTTACTTTCACAATGCTGTGTACCCATCAACACAATCTACATCTTAATCTTTTTCATCATTACAACGTAACCTCTGTACCCATTAAATCATAATCCACCTTACTCCTGCCTCCTGACCTTGGTAATTTCTACTTCCGGTGTCTGTGAGTTTGCCTACACTAGGTACCTCATACAAGAGGAATCATATAATATTTGACTTTCTGCGCCTGCCTTATTTCACTAACAATACTATATTTTTTATATTATTTGGATCATTCATTTTGTAGCATAAGTCAATCTTTAATTCCTTTTTATGGTTGAAAATTATTCCATTCTATGTATATATCACATTTTATTTATCCATTCATCACCTCATGGACTTTGGATTGTTTCTATCTTTTGGCTACTAAGAATAATGCGACTATGAACATTAGTGTACACATTTCTGTATGGCACCATAATGGTGACAAATAATATTGTACATATTTCAAATATCATTGCATATAACAACACAAGGTGTGACTCTGAGGTGAACTATGGACTTTTCATTAGTAAAAATATACTTACATTGTTTCACTAATTGTAACAAATGTACTTCACCTATGCTATATATTACTAATAGCTGAAACTGGAGTGATAGGATACAGGTATTTTCTGTATTGCATATACAACTTTTATGTCAATATAATCCTGTTCTAAATAATGTCTAATAATTTAAAGAAATCTCAAAACATGGTTTCAGGGAGGGATGTGTTGTTGCTAACGTTCAAAAATCAGCTAATGTCTAAACCATAACTAGAGACCATCTTCCCTCTTAAACATGAACCAAATGTTGAATTTTAAACGCATGCCTCAGAGCACAGGGAGATCAGCTTGGTGCTTTGTGACCGCCTGGAGGGGTGGGATGGGGAGGGTGGGAGGGAGGGAGATGCATGAGGGAAGGGATGTGGGAACAGATGTATATGTATGACTGATTCACTTTGTTATAAAGCAGAAACTAATAAAAAAAATAAAATTCAAAAAATAAATATATAAATACATAAATACATAAATGCATGTTTACTTCCATGGTTAAAACAGTACCAGCTGGCTTAGTAAGTTTCAATTTGAACTCATGGAATAAAAGAAGAATACTGCTTAATATTTCATAGCTTTTTCTTCAATATGAGGCACTGAATGAACTAGAATAATTATTCTTGAGTGAACCGAACGAGACATTTTCCACAGTACCTTCAGCTGGGTCATTTATAGGGTGCATCCTAAAATGTGGCCGGATGCGGATCTTTTTCAGCCAGCCTGGGGTTGATATTCTTGACCTCTGATGAGTGTTTCTTCTTCTCGCATCCTGGGAGCAGCATCCTGGGAAATGCATTACAATAGAGACAACTATTGACATCTTGCTGGCAGAAGACCATGGGGAAATTAGCAATAATTTATTCACAGTTCAATCCTTTGGTCCCTTTCCTCACCAGCTGCCCAGCAGAGCCTCCTGAATCAAAGTTGGACTTAGGAAGATCTTGCAGTTTGGTATGCAGTGAAAACACCCAACAGACAGGTTTTGTGGGCAAATATCTTTATTTAACTGAGAATGTCTAGAAACTCAGCAAACCACTGGGACCATGACTGATGGACAGGATTCAAATCCCGTTTAGAAGAAGCATGTACTTGGGAAAGATATGTAGATCCCTCTTTGCCTCAGTTCCCTGTTCTGAGATGTAGAAATGTTAATATGGCCTACTTGTAGCATTATGTCATGTGGCCAAAAATGATTGAATACCGGTAAAATGTTTGAAAAATAAAGGACCGGTGCTTCACAAATGCTCTATAAGTGTTCAATCCTGAATGATGGCAAGAAGAAGCTGGATATTTCGTAGCTGTTGAAAGGAGAGAAGGGATTTGACGGCCCCAAGTAAAGGGGGATTCAAGCTTACTCTTCAGCTTTTTCATGGAAACAATGCTTTACAGCTCATGGAGAATATCCATTACCATGTCTGACACCCAGCCCTGTTGGGGGTGAAGGGGAGGGCAAAGTAGGGGCTGTAACCCATATGTTATGGTGGAGGGTGTGGAAATTTAGAGAGATAAGTGACTGTCCAAGAGTCACAACCATGATGAATGATGGATCACGGACAGGACAGACAGAGCCAGTGCTTACCCTGAGCTCAATCCCTGGGGTAGATCTCTTGGTTCTGTCTTCACTGTATGCAGTGTTTCTTGCCCAGCACACAGAAACAGGGCCGGCACAAGGGATGGAAGACAGACTTTCCACAGGAGAAGGACATTTCGTTTCCTTAGCACAGAATCCGATAGTGAATATTAGCCTCAAAGGAGAAAGGTGGAGTGAATTTCCTCCATCTACTCCTGGAGGCTCCTTCTTTCTCGGACTCCTCCAGAACTGGGTGTGGCATGTGGGTACAAGCATGGGCTCCCTGCAAAAGGAAGGAGGCCTGCCTAGCACTAGGTGCTTCAGGAAAGGGGGGAGGACTCATCCCGAGGCTCTAATAGGAAACAGTTAGAATGAGGGAAGTGGCAGAGAGATGTATCAGAACCATTCAGAATGCTATGAGACCTACTAAGAGATGAGATTTCTTATTAAATGAAGTTGTAATTGACCCAGTAGTAGGGATGCTGAAACCCAGTTGTGTTCATTAAGAATCCAGCCATGGAGCAACTAAGTCCGTGAACCACAACTACTAAGCCTGTGCTCTAGAGCCCGCAAGTCACAACTACTCAGCCCACGTGCCAAAACTATTGAAGCCCATGCACCTAGAGCCCGTGCTCTGGAACAACAGAAGCCACCGAAATGAGAAGCCCGCGCACTGCAACGAAGACCCAACACAGCCAAATAATAATAATAATAATAATAATCCAGTAAACATTTGCCTGGGTGGTGATAGGATTTGTTTTCCAGGTTAAATGAGGCTCACTTGGTATAAAATCAATGCACACACTGAAAGTGTACAGTTTATTTACTTTTATATCCATACCCATTCATGATGCAGTGATGGGAATATTTTCTAGAAAGTTGGCACCAGTAACAGTGATGTTTAGGGGAACATAAATCAAGGGAAACACAACACAAAAAGTTCACATACACACACAGAGTCATACCACTCATTTCACATACAGACACACCCAGTCTCATGCACACAAACCTACACCACCTAACCGTAATACAGCTTCTTCCTGGGACTATAGTAATTGGTCACATTACTTGTAAATCACTTTCTATCACCAGGACCCCTACTCTCATTCCCAGCACAAATTTGGAATCAGTTTGCCCTCTACACTAAAACCAGCAAGAATGTCCCACTTTCTCATCTTCAAAGTTCTTCCGCCCCAAGTGACTGATTCCAGAATACATACCGTTTTCACGTTCTGGGAAGGCCACCTGCAATTACAGAAGAGAAAACACTATGAGGATAAGATCACAGTGATGCTCAGGTCTTTTGTTCATTTGCTGACAGTAGAAAACCTGATAAGAAACAGTGGTCCAGGGAACCCAGCAAGGGTTATCAGAGCAAACCTACTCAGGCTGAAAGGCAAGAACTTTGCTGGGAGGATGGAACTTCCAAGTCCATTTAGGTTGGAAATTACAGAATTCTTTGCCTAGAAGAAAAATCGCTGCAGGAGAGAGAGCTCCATACTCTACAGGCTGTAATGGATGCTGTCAATTGTAATGTCCTGTGGAATCAGGCACCATGAGTTGGTAATAGACTCTCACTCCACATTCTCCCAACCAAGGGAATTGTATGTATCTGGAAGGAATACCCTCAAATATACATAACTTAATTCTATTGAAAGAGAAATAAAGCAATATTTCTATCTCAGACCAGAAAAAATCCAGCTTGCCTTGGGGATCCACTGGGGCTTTTCTTCTGTCCTATCACGGTGCAGGTCATCCACCGAAACCTCAGGGAGAGCTGGAGGGACACAGAGTAACTGTCAGGACACTGGTGATGCGGCGCAGGAATTACTCAGGGGCTTTCTTCTCGATGAGGACATGGGGTGGTGTGTATGGATGTGGGAGGTTAGTAAGTGTGGGCTGAGCTGGTGTTGGGCCATCCTCTTTGGGGGATGAAGGAAGGCAAAGGACAAGAGGAAGGAAGTGAAAACAGAGCTTTGGCTTTCTAGCTAAGGGGAGCCTCATCAGAAGGGAAGGGTCGATCTAAAAAATGGTAAACACTAAAATGCATGCTCTGTTTCAATGACACAGACCCATGACCCATCCTGCCTCTTTTGAGCTTCTGCTAAATTGCCACTGTCTCTTGATTTTTCCCAGATCACTCTTTCCCCAGCATCCACAATGCCAGCTACTGCATTTATCATGTCTTCTGTTGTATGATATTTTATACTGGATTAACAGCAACCTCCATTAAAGGACTGAATTCAATCCTAGACAAAATATGCTACATTTATTCACTAATCACCTGTCTTAAAGAAAATCAAATACACAAGATTTGACAAAACTGAAATCCTACCATTTAGATACAGCCACTATCAATCGTATCATATTTTTCTCCCAGTCTTTGTTTTCTATACAATGTACGTATGCCCATTGAGTCAGGGGCTGTCCATACTCTAGGGAGCTGTTCCATAAGTGGGACACTTCGTTATGAAGAGGGAGCCCGGACTGAGCACAGCCTGTCTCTAACCCAGCTGCGCAAGAGAAGTGTACAGGCTAACAGTCAGGTTCCACTTTGAGTCCTTGGGTGTGGGCTACAGGAATTGACCAATTCTAAGGCTTATGGTAATGTTATCCAATACAATAAAATAGCTCCCTGATTCTTATCTGCTTCTGGCCTTGTTTAAGCAATGACACCAGCACTGACAGATATGACCTGTACTGTGTACATGGGGTCTCACACCTCTCAGAATCTGTGAGCTGACCAGGAGAATGCAGGTCCTGAGGTGAATTTCACGTTAATGACTGTGCCAAAGTCAACTGATAAGTCCACCCATAGCTGCCCTGGATTCTGTGACCACTAAGGCCACCTGATGGGCAGGGTCTGGGCCTTTGGAGATGCTAGGACTTCCAGCCAAGGATACGGATGCAGGGACTCCCTTGCTCCATGACTGAGGATCCCTTGGCTGAGTGGTAAGTGCAGGTCAGGGATCCAGAGCACCCACATTGGGACCCACCCCTGGGTTCTCAGTTTGGCTTTTCCACTTAGGAGGTCAAGAGCTGAGAACATTTCTCTCTGCACCATCTCCTTCTGAGGAAAAGGAATATTAACCAAATCTGGGCAACAGCTGTGTTGAGGGAAGAACAAGGTAGTGTACAGACAGTGTGCAGTGGTGATGAGCTTTGTTGACAGGTGAATTGTGCTGTGTAAGAGGGAAATATCTCCTCAGGAAACACACACACGCTCACGCATGCAGGTTCACAATCACACCACATAGGCTCACACATGGACCCCACCCCAACCCTGATAGACACAAACCCGCATCCTCTAAATGATGCAGTTACTTCCAAGACCATAGAACTTGGGCATGGCTCTTTACTGGGAAATCACTCTCTAGCTCTACACCCCCAGCCCTCATCCCTGTAGGGACCCTGAATCAGGGTGTCTCTCCAAGCAAAGCCAGCAAGAGAGTCCCACCTTCTTCATCATCTAGATTGTTCCTCAGCACAGGGGTGAACTCTGAATACATACCGTTTTTGTTTGCTGTCCAATCCACCTGTGATTAGAGAAGAGAAAACAGTGTAAGGATCTCAGCATCCTGTGCTCTGTGGACACAGGTATTTCATCTCTTTTTTTGTCCTCAGAAAACCAAATGGGAAACGGTTGTTGAGTCAATGGCCCCAAAAGAAACCAGAGAAGACAGCTGTGGGAAAGGCTGGAGCTTTGCCTGGAAGATCTCTCAGGTCCACTTTGAGGAGCAAATACAAAAGTCTATTTCAAGGAGGGAAATTTTCTGCTGAGGAAAGTGTGTTTGACTCTACAGTTTCTAACTGGTGTTGCCATTTTTTAAATGGCCTTTTGAATGAGTTATCTGTTGGGAAAGACCTTCACTCAGCATTCATCCAACCAAGCAAAATTGTATATATCAGCTGTCTTGAACATTGTAGATCTTCAGATCTGAAATCAATTGGAAAAGAAAGAAATGAAGCAAACTTTTAATCTCTGATAAATAAGCGGAGGTTACCCTGGAGGTAGCAGGAGCCACTTTGATTGTCCTCACATGGGGCAGTTTCTCCAACAGGTCCTCAGGGGGCTCTAGGAGGACACAGAGTAAGTGTCAGGACACTGGTGATGCTGCTCAGGAATTACTCAGAGAGCCTCGTTAATGTGGACACAGGGTGGGAGTGTATGGATGCAGGTGGTTACTGAGTGTGGACTGAGGTGCTGTTGGACAAACCTCGCTGGTGGGTGGAGGAAGGCAAAGGGGAGGAACATTTCAGAAATGAGGAAGAGAACCTTTAGCTTTCTAGCTGTAGGGAACCTAATCAATTTGAAAGTGTCAGTCTGAAAAAGCTTAAACACTAACATTGCATTATGTTTCAGTATAGAGTCCCACGGCCCCTCTGCCCATTTCAAAGTCCCTCCAAATCCCCCTTCTTCTTGAAATGTTACAAGACTCTTTCAGCTTCCCTCTAATCAAATATATTGTTCCTTCATTCATCGTCCATTCTGTTGGATTTTTGACTTATTTTATTGTGATGAAATATACATATTTATGCTTTTCATAATTTTGAAGTATACAGTTCACTAGCATTTCTTACTTTCACAATGCTGTGTACCCATCAACACAATCTACATCTTAATCTTTTTCATCATTTCAACATAACCTCTGTACCAATTAAATCATAATCCACCTTACTCCTGCCTCCTGACCTTGGTAATTTCTACTTCTGGTGTCTGTGAGTTTGCCTACACTAGGTACCTCATACAAGTGGAATCATATAATATTTGTCTTTCTGCGCCTGCCTTATTTCACTAACAATAATATATTTTTTATATTATTTGGATCATTCATTTTGTAGCATAATTCAATCTTTAATTCCTTTTTATGGTTGAAAATTATTCCATTCGGTGTATATATCACATTTTATTTATCCATTCATCACCTCATGGACTTTGGATTGTTTCTATCTTTTGGCTACTAAGAATAATGCGACTGTGAACATTAGTGTACACATTTCTGTATGGCACCATAATGGTGACAAATAATATTGTACATATTTCAAATATCATTGAATATAACAACACAAGGTGTGACTCTGAGGTGAACTATGGACTTTTCATTAGTAAAAATATACTTACATTGTTTCACTAATTGTAACAAATGTACTTCACCTATGCTATATATTATTAATAGCTGAAACTGGAGTGATAGGATACAGGAATTTTCTGTATTGCATGTACAACTTTTATGTCAATATAATCCTGTTCTAAATAATGTCTAATAATTTAAAGATATCTCAAAACATGGTTTCAGGGAGGGATGTGTTGTTGGTGACGTTCAAAAATCAGCTAATGTCTAAACCATAACTAGAGACCATCTTCCCTTTTAAACATGAACCAAATGTTGAATTTTAAATGCATGCTGCAGAGCACAGGGAGAACAGCTCAGTGCTTTGTGACCGCCTGGAGGGGTGGGATGGGGAGGGTGGGAGGGAGGGAGATGCATGAGGGAAGGGATGTGGGAACAGATGTATATGTATGACTGATTCACTTTGTTATAAAGCAGAAACTAATAAAAAAAAATAAAATTCAAAAAATAAATAAATAAATAAATAAATAAATAAATAAATAAATAAATAAATGCATGTTTACTTCCATGGTTAAAACAGTACCAGCTGGCTTAGTAAGTTTCAATTTGAACACATGGAATAAAAGAAGAATACTGCTTAATATTTCATAGCTTTTTCTTCAATATGAGGCACTGAATCAACTAGAATAATTATTCTTGAGTGAACCGAACAAGACATTTTCCACAGTACCTTCAGCTGGGTCATTTATAGGGTGCATCCTAAAATGTGGCCGGATGCGGATCTTTTTCAGCCAGCCTGGGGTTGATATTCTTGACCTCTGATGAGTGTTTCTTCTTCTCACAATCTGGGAGCAGCATCCTGGGAAATGCATTACAATAGAGACAACTATTGACATCTTGCTGGCAGAAGACCATGGGGAAATTAGCAATAATTTATTCACAGTTCAATCCTTTGGTCCCTTTCCTCACCAGCGGCCCAAGAGCCTCCTGAATCAAAGTTGGACGTAGGAAGATCTTGAAGTTTGGTATGCAGTGAAAACACCCAAGAGACAGGTTTTGTGGGCAAATATCTTTATTTAACTGAGAATGTCTAGAAACTCAGCAAACCATTGGGACCATGACTGATGGACTGGATTCAAATCCCGTTTAGAAGAAGCATGTACTTGGGAAAGATATGTAGATCCCTCTTTGCCTCAGTACCCTGTTCTGAGATGTGGAAATGTTAATATGGCCTACATTTAGCATTATGTCACGTGGCCAAAAATGATTGAATACAGGTAAAATGTTTGAAAAATAAAGGACCGGTGCTTCACAAATGTTCTATAAGTGTTCAATCCTGAATGATGGCAAGAAGAAGCTGGATATTTTGTAGCTGTTGGAAGGAGAGAAGGGATTTGACGGCTCCATGGAAAGGGGGATTCAAGCTGACTCCTCAGCTTTTTAATGGGAACAATGCTTTACAGCTCATGGAGAATATCCATTATCATGTCTGACACCCAGCCCTGTTGAGGGTGAAGGGGAGGGCAAAGTGGGGGCTGTAACCCATATGTTATGGTGGAGGGTGTGGAAATTTAGAGAGATAAGTGACTGCCCAAGAGTCACAACCATGATGAATGATGGATCACGGACAGGACAGACAGAGCCAGTGCCTACCCTGAGCTCAATCCCTGGGGTAGATCTCTTGGTTCTGTCTTCACTGTATGCAGTGTTCCTTGCCCAGCACACAGAAACAGGGCCGGCACAAGTGATGGAAGACAGACTTTCCACAGGAGAAGGACATTTCGTTTACTTAGCACAGAATCCGATAGTGAATATTAGCCTCAAAGGAGAAAGGTGGAGTGAATTTCCTCCATCTACTCCTGGAGGCTCCTTCTTTCTCGGATTCCTCCAGAACTGGGTGTGGCATGTGGGTACAAGCATGGGCTCCCTTCAAAATGAAGGAGGCCTGCCTAGCACTAGGTGCTTCAGGTAAGGGGGGAGGACTCATCCCGAGGCTCTAATAGGAAACAGTTAGAATGAGGGAAATGGCAGAGAGATGTATCAGAACCATTCAGAATGGAATGAGACCTACTAAGAGATGAGATTTCTTATTAAATGAAGTTGTAATTGACCCAGTAGTAGGCATGCTGAAACCCAGTTTTGTTCATTAAGAATCCAGCCATGGAGCAACTAAGCCCGTGCACCACAACTACTTAGCCTGTGCTCTAGAGCCCGCAAGTCACAACTACTGAGCCCACGTGCCACAACTATTGAAGCCCATGCACCTAGAGCCCACGCTCTGGAACAACAGAAGCCACCGAAATGAGAAGGCTGCACAGGGCAACGAAGACACAACACAGCCAAAAAAAAAAAAAAAGAATCCAGTAAACATTTGCCTGGGTGGTGATAGGATTTGTTTTCCAGGTTAAATGAGGCTCACTTGGTATAAAATCAATGCACACATTTAAAGTGTACAGTTTATTTACTTTTATATCCATAGCCATTCATGATGCAGTGGTGATGGGAATATTTTCTAGAAAGTTGGCACCAGTAACAGTGATGTTTAGGGGAACATAAATCAAGGGAAACACAACACAAAAAGTTCACATACACACACAGAATCATACCACTCATTTCACATACAGACACACCCAGTCTCATGCACACAAACCTACACCACCTAACCGTAATACAGCTTCTTCCTGGGACTATAGTAATTGGTCACGTTACTTGTAAATCACTTTCTATCACCAGGACCCCTACTCTCATTCCCAGCACAAATTTGGAATCAGTTTGCCCTCTACACTAAAACCAGCAAGAATGTCCCACTTTCTCATCTTCAAAGTTCTTCCTCCCCAAGTGACTGATTCCAGAATACATACCGTTTTCACGTTCTGTGAAGGCCACCTGCAATTACAGAAGAGAAAACACTATGAGGATAAGATCACAGTGATGCTCAGGTCTTTTGTTCATTTGCTGACAGTAGAAAACCTGATAAGAAACAGTGGTCCAGGGAACCCAGCAAGGGTTATCAGAGCAAACCTACTCAGGCTGAAAGGCAAGAACTTTGCTGGGAGGATGGAACTTCCAAGTCCATTTAGGTTGGAAATTACAGAATACTTTTCCTAGAGGAAAAATAGCTGCAGGAGAGAGAGCTCCATACTCTACAGGCTGTAATGGATGCTGTCAATTGTAATGTCCTGTGGAATCAGGCACCATGAGTTGGTCATAGACTCTCACTCCACATTCTCCCAACCAAGGGAATTGTATGTATCTGGAAGGAATACCCTCAAATATTCATAACTTAATTCTATTGAAAGAGAAATAAAGCAATATTTCTATCTCAGACCAGAAAAAATCCAGCTTACCGTGGGGATCGACGGAGGCTTTTCCTCTGTCCTATCATGGTGCAGGTCATCCGCCACATCCTCAGGGAGAGCTGGACGGACACAGAGTAACTGTCAGGACACTGGTGATGCGGCTCAGGAATTACTCAGGGGCTTTCCTCTCGATGAGGACATGGGGTGGTGTGTATGGATGTGGGAGGTTAGTAAGTGTGGGCTGAGCTGGTGTTGGGCCATCCTCTTTGGGGGATGAAGGAAGGCAAAGGACAAGAGGAAGGAAGTGAAAACAGAGCTTTGGCTTTCTAGCTAAGGGGAGCCTCATCAGAAGGGAAGGGTCGATCTAAAAAATGGTAAACACTAAATTGCATGCTCTGTTTCAATGACACAGACCCATGACCCATCCTGCCTCTTTTGAGCTTCTGCTCAATTGCCACTGTCGATTGATTTTTCCCAGATCACTCTTTCCCCAGCATCCACAATGCCAGCTACTGCATTTATCATGTCTTCTGTTGTATGATATTTTATACTTGATTAACAGCAACCTCCATTAAAGGACTGAATTCAATCCTAGACAAAATATGCTATATTTATTCACTAATCACTTGTCTTAAAGAAAATCAGATACACAAGATTTGACAAAACTGAAGTCCTACCATTTAGATACAGCCACTATCAATCGTATCATATTTTTCTCCCAGTCTTTGTTTTCTACACAATGTACGTATGCCCACTGAGTCAGGGGCTGTCCATACTCTAGGGAGCTGTTCCATAAGTGGGACACTTCGTTATGAAGAGGGAGCCCGGACTGAGCACAGCCTGTCTCTAACCCAGCTGTGCAGGAGAAGTGTACAGGCTAACAGTCAGGTTCCACTTTGAGTCCTTGGGTGTGGGCTAAAGGAACTGACCAATTCTACGGCTTATGGTAATGTTATCCAATACAATATAATAGCTCCCTGATTCTTATCTGCTTTTGGCCTTGTTTAAGCAATGACACCAGCACTGACAGATATGACCTGTACTGTGTACATGGGGTCTCACACCTCTCAGAATCTGTGAGCTGACCAGGAGAATGCAGGTCCAGAGGTGAATTTCACATTAATGACTGTGCCAAAGTCAACTGATAAGCCCACCCATAGCTGCCCTGGATTCTGTGACCACTAAGGCCACCTGATGGGCAAGGTCTGGACCTTTGGAGATGCTAGGACTTCCAGCCAAGGATACGGATGCAGGGACTCCCTTGCTCCATGACTGAGGATCCCTTGGCTGAGTGGTAAGTGCAGGTCAGGGATCCAGAGCACCCACATTGGGACCCACCCCTGGGTTCTCAGTTTGGCTTTTCCACTTAGGAGGTCAAGAGCTGAGAACATTTCTCTCTGCACCATCTCCTTCTGAGGAAAAGGAATATTAACCAAATCTGGGCAACAGCTGTGTTGAGGGAAGAACAAGGTAGTGTACAGACAGTGTGCAGTGGTGATGAGCTTTGTTGTGCTGTGTAAGAGGGAAATATCTCCTCAGGAAACACACACACGCTGACGCATGCAGGTTCACAATCACACCACATAGACCCCAACCACATAGACACATGGACCCCAACCCAACCCTGATACACACAAACCCACATCATCTAAATGATGCAGTTACTTCCAAGACCATAGAACTTGGGCATGGCTCTTTACTGGGAAATCACTCTCTAGCTCTACACCCCCAGCCCTCATCCCTGTAGGGACCCTGAATCAGGGTGTCTCTCCAAGCAAAGCCAGCAAGAGAGTCCCACCTTCTTCATCATCTAGATTGTTCCTCAGCACAGGGGTGAACTCTGAATACATACCGTTTTTGTTTGCTGTCCAATCCACCTGTGATTAGAGAAGAGAAAACAGTGTAAGGATCTCAGCATCCTGTGCTCTGTGGACACAGGTATTTCATCTCTTTTTTTGTCCTCAGGAAACCAAATGGGAAACGGTTGTTGAGTCAATGGCCCCAAAAGAAACCAGAGAAGACAGCTGTGGGAAAGGCTGGAGCTTTGCCTGGAAGATCTCTCAGGTCCACTTTGAGGAGCAAATACAAAAGTCTATTTCAAGGAGGGAAATTTTCTGCTGAGGAAAGTGTGTCTGACTCTACAGTTTCTAACTGGTGTTGCCATTTTTTAAATGGCCTTTTGAATGAGTTATCTGTTGGGAAAGACCTTCACTCAGCATTCATCCAACCAAGCAAAATTGTATCCATCAGCTGTCTTGAACATTGTAGATCTTCAGATCTGAAATCAATTGGAAAAGAAAGAAATGAAACAAACTTTTAATCTCTGATAAATAAGGGGAGCTTACCCTGGAGGTAGCAGGAGCCACTTTGATTGTCCTCACATGGGGCAGTTTCTCCAACAGGTCCTCAGGGGGCTCTAGGAGGACACAGAGTAAGTGTCAGGACACTGGTGATGCTGCTCAGGAATTACTCAGAGAGCCTCGTTAATGTGGACACAGGGTGGGAGTGTATGGATGCAGGTGGTTACTGAGTGTGGACTGAGGTGCTGTTGGACAAACCTCCCTGGTGGGTGGAGGAAGGCAAAGGGGAGGAACATTTCAGAAATGAGGAAGAGAACCTTTAGCTTTCTAGCTGTAGGGAACCTAATCAATTTGAAAGTGTCAGTCTGAAAAAGCTTAAACACTAACATTGCACTATGTTTCAGTATAGAGTCCCACGGCCCCTCTGCCCATTTCAAAGTCCCTCCAAATCCCCCTTCTTCTTGAAATGTTACAAGACTCTTTCAGCTTCCTTCTAATCAAATATGTTGCTCCTTCATTCATCGTCCATTCTGTTGGATTTTTGACTTATTTTATTGTGATGAAATATACATATTTATGCTTTTCATAATTTTGAAGTATACAGTTCACTAGCATTTCTTACTTTCACAATGCTGTGTACCCATCAACACAATCTACATCTTAATCTTTTTCATCATTACAACGTAACCTCTGTACCCATTAAATCATAATCCACCTTACTCCTGCCTCCTGACCTTGGTAATTTCTACTTCCGGTGTCTGTGAGTTTGCCTACACTAGGTACCTCATACAAGAGGAATCATATAATATTTGACTTTCTGCGCCTGCCTTATTTCACTAACAATACTATATTTTTTATATTATTTGGATCATTCATTTTGTAGCATAAGTCAATCTTTAATTCCTTTTTATGGTTGAAAATTATTCCATTCTATGTATATATCACATTTTATTTATCCATTCATCACCTCATGGACTTTGGATTGTTTCTATCTTTTGGCTACTAAGAATAATGCGACTATGAACATTAGTGTACACATTTCTGTATGGCACCATAATGGTGACAAATAATATTGTACATATTTCAAATATCATTGCATATAACAACACAAGGTGTGACTCTGAGGTGAACTATGGACTTTTCATTAGTAAAAATATACTTACATTGTTTCACTAATTGTAACAAATGTACTTCACCTATGCTATATATTACTAATAGCTGAAACTGGAGTGATAGGATACAGGTATTTTCTGTATTGCATATACAACTTTTATGTCAATATAATCCTGTTCTAAATAATGTCTAATAATTTAAAGAAATCTCAAAACATGGTTTCAGGGAGGGATGTGTTGTTGCTAACGTTCAAAAATCAGCTAATGTCTAAACCATAACTAGAGACCATCTTCCCTCTTAAACATGAACCAAATGTTGAATTTTAAACGCATGCCTCAGAGCACAGGGAGATCAGCTTGGTGCTTTGTGACCGCCTGGAGGGGTGGGATGGGGAGGGTGGGAGGGAGGGAGATGCATGAGGGAAGGGATGTGGGAACAGATGTATATGTATGACTGATTCACTTTGTTATAAAGCAGAAACTAATAAAAAAAATAAAATTCAAAAAATAAATATATAAATACATAAATACATAAATGCATGTTTACTTCCATGGTTAAAACAGTACCAGCTGGCTTAGTAAGTTTCAATTTGAACTCATGGAATAAAAGAAGAATACTGCTTAATATTTCATAGCTTTTTCTTCAATATGAGGCACTGAATGAACTAGAATAATTATTCTTGAGTGAACCGAACGAGACATTTTCCACAGTACCTTCAGCTGGGTCATTTATAGGGTGCATCCTAAAATGTGGCCGGATGCGGATCTTTTTCAGCCAGCCTGGGGTTGATATTCTTGACCTCTGATGAGTGTTTCTTCTTCTCGCATCCTGGGAGCAGCATCCTGGGAAATGCATTACAATAGAGACAACTATTGACATCTTGCTGGCAGAAGACCATGGGGAAATTAGCAATAATTTATTCACAGTTCAATCCTTTGGTCCCTTTCCTCACCAGCTGCCCAGCAGAGCCTCCTGAATCAAAGTTGGACTTAGGAAGATCTTGCAGTTTGGTATGCAGTGAAAACACCCAACAGACAGGTTTTGTGGGCAAATATCTTTATTTAACTGAGAATGTCTAGAAACTCAGCAAACCACTGGGACCATGACTGATGGACAGGATTCAAATCCCGTTTAGAAGAAGCATGTACTTGGGAAAGATATGTAGATCCCTCTTTGCCTCAGTTCCCTGTTCTGAGATGTAGAAATGTTAATATGGCCTACTTGTAGCATTATGTCATGTGGCCAAAAATGATTGAATACCGGTAAAATGTTTGAAAAATAAAGGACCGGTGCTTCACAAATGCTCTATAAGTGTTCAATCCTGAATGATGGCAAGAAGAAGCTGGATATTTCGTAGCTGTTGAAAGGAGAGAAGGGATTTGACGGCCCCAAGTAAAGGGGGATTCAAGCTTACTCTTCAGCTTTTTCATGGAAACAATGCTTTACAGCTCATGGAGAATATCCATTACCATGTCTGACACCCAGCCCTGTTGGGGGTGAAGGGGAGGGCAAAGTAGGGGCTGTAACCCATATGTTATGGTGGAGGGTGTGGAAATTTAGAGAGATAAGTGACTGTCCAAGAGTCACAACCATGATGAATGATGGATCACGGACAGGACAGACAGAGCCAGTGCTTACCCTGAGCTCAATCCCTGGGGTAGATCTCTTGGTTCTGTCTTCACTGTATGCAGTGTTTCTTGCCCAGCACACAGAAACAGGGCCGGCACAAGGGATGGAAGACAGACTTTCCACAGGAGAAGGACATTTCGTTTCCTTAGCACAGAATCCGATAGTGAATATTAGCCTCAAAGGAGAAAGGTGGAGTGAATTTCCTCCATCTACTCCTGGAGGCTCCTTCTTTCTCGGACTCCTCCAGAACTGGGTGTGGCATGTGGGTACAAGCATGGGCTCCCTGCAAAAGGAAGGAGGCCTGCCTAGCACTAGGTGCTTCAGGAAAGGGGGGAGGACTCATCCCGAGGCTCTAATAGGAAACAGTTAGAATGAGGGAAGTGGCAGAGAGATGTATCAGAACCATTCAGAATGCTATGAGACCTACTAAGAGATGAGATTTCTTATTAAATGAAGTTGTAATTGACCCAGTAGTAGGGATGCTGAAACCCAGTTGTGTTCATTAAGAATCCAGCCATGGAGCAACTAAGTCCGTGAACCACAACTACTAAGCCTGTGCTCTAGAGCCCGCAAGTCACAACTACTCAGCCCACGTGCCAAAACTATTGAAGCCCATGCACCTAGAGCCCGTGCTCTGGAACAACAGAAGCCACCGAAATGAGAAGCCCGCGCACTGCAACGAAGACCCAACACAGCCAAATAATAATAATAATAATAATAATCCAGTAAACATTTGCCTGGGTGGTGATAGGATTTGTTTTCCAGGTTAAATGAGGCTCACTTGGTATAAAATCAATGCACACACTGAAAGTGTACAGTTTATTTACTTTTATATCCATACCCATTCATGATGCAGTGATGGGAATATTTTCTAGAAAGTTGGCACCAGTAACAGTGATGTTTAGGGGAACATAAATCAAGGGAAACACAACACAAAAAGTTCACATACACACACAGAGTCATACCACTCATTTCACATACAGACACACCCAGTCTCATGCACACAAACCTACACCACCTAACCGTAATACAGCTTCTTCCTGGGACTATAGTAATTGGTCACATTACTTGTAAATCACTTTCTATCACCAGGACCCCTACTCTCATTCCCAGCACAAATTTGGAATCAGTTTGCCCTCTACACTAAAACCAGCAAGAATGTCCCACTTTCTCATCTTCAAAGTTCTTCCGCCCCAAGTGACTGATTCCAGAATACATACCGTTTTCACGTTCTGGGAAGGCCACCTGCAATTACAGAAGAGAAAACACTATGAGGATAAGATCACAGTGATGCTCAGGTCTTTTGTTCATTTGCTGACAGTAGAAAACCTGATAAGAAACAGTGGTCCAGGGAACCCAGCAAGGGTTATCAGAGCAAACCTACTCAGGCTGAAAGGCAAGAACTTTGCTGGGAGGATGGAACTTCCAAGTCCATTTAGGTTGGAAATTACAGAATTCTTTGCCTAGAAGAAAAATCGCTGCAGGAGAGAGAGCTCCATACTCTACAGGCTGTAATGGATGCTGTCAATTGTAATGTCCTGTGGAATCAGGCACCATGAGTTGGTAATAGACTCTCACTCCACATTCTCCCAACCAAGGGAATTGTATGTATCTGGAAGGAATACCCTCAAATATACATAACTTAATTCTATTGAAAGAGAAATAAAGCAATATTTCTATCTCAGACCAGAAAAAATCCAGCTTGCCTTGGGGATCCACTGGGGCTTTTCTTCTGTCCTATCACGGTGCAGGTCATCCACCGAAACCTCAGGGAGAGCTGGAGGGACACAGAGTAACTGTCAGGACACTGGTGATGCGGCGCAGGAATTACTCAGGGGCTTTCTTCTCGATGAGGACATGGGGTGGTGTGTATGGATGTGGGAGGTTAGTAAGTGTGGGCTGAGCTGGTGTTGGGCCATCCTCTTTGGGGGATGAAGGAAGGCAAAGGACAAGAGGAAGGAAGTGAAAACAGAGCTTTGGCTTTCTAGCTAAGGGGAGCCTCATCAGAAGGGAAGGGTCGATCTAAAAAATGGTAAACACTAAAATGCATGCTCTGTTTCAATGACACAGACCCATGACCCATCCTGCCTCTTTTGAGCTTCTGCTAAATTGCCACTGTCTCTTGATTTTTCCCAGATCACTCTTTCCCCAGCATCCACAATGCCAGCTACTGCATTTATCATGTCTTCTGTTGTATGATATTTTATACTGGATTAACAGCAACCTCCATTAAAGGACTGAATTCAATCCTAGACAAAATATGCTACATTTATTCACTAATCACCTGTCTTAAAGAAAATCAAATACACAAGATTTGACAAAACTGAAATCCTACCATTTAGATACAGCCACTATCAATCGTATCATATTTTTCTCCCAGTCTTTGTTTTCTATACAATGTACGTATGCCCATTGAGTCAGGGGCTGTCCATACTCTAGGGAGCTGTTCCATAAGTGGGACACTTCGTTATGAAGAGGGAGCCCGGACTGAGCACAGCCTGTCTCTAACCCAGCTGCGCAAGAGAAGTGTACAGGCTAACAGTCAGGTTCCACTTTGAGTCCTTGGGTGTGGGCTACAGGAATTGACCAATTCTAAGGCTTATGGTAATGTTATCCAATACAATAAAATAGCTCCCTGATTCTTATCTGCTTCTGGCCTTGTTTAAGCAATGACACCAGCACTGACAGATATGACCTGTACTGTGTACATGGGGTCTCACACCTCTCAGAATCTGTGAGCTGACCAGGAGAATGCAGGTCCTGAGGTGAATTTCACGTTAATGACTGTGCCAAAGTCAACTGATAAGTCCACCCATAGCTGCCCTGGATTCTGTGACCACTAAGGCCACCTGATGGGCAGGGTCTGGGCCTTTGGAGATGCTAGGACTTCCAGCCAAGGATACGGATGCAGGGACTCCCTTGCTCCATGACTGAGGATCCCTTGGCTGAGTGGTAAGTGCAGGTCAGGGATCCAGAGCACCCACATTGGGACCCACCCCTGGGTTCTCAGTTTGGCTTTTCCACTTAGGAGGTCAAGAGCTGAGAACATTTCTCTCTGCACCATCTCCTTCTGAGGAAAAGGAATATTAACCAAATCTGGGCAACAGCTGTGTTGAGGGAAGAACAAGGTAGTGTACAGACAGTGTGCAGTGGTGATGAGCTTTGTTGACAGGTGAATTGTGCTGTGTAAGAGGGAAATATCTCCTCAGGAAACACACACACGCTCACGCATGCAGGTTCACAATCACACCACATAGGCTCACACATGGACCCCACCCCAACCCTGATAGACACAAACCCGCATCCTCTAAATGATGCAGTTACTTCCAAGACCATAGAACTTGGGCATGGCTCTTTACTGGGAAATCACTCTCTAGCTCTACACCCCCAGCCCTCATCCCTGTAGGGACCCTGAATCAGGGTGTCTCTCCAAGCAAAGCCAGCAAGAGAGTCCCACCTTCTTCATCATCTAGATTGTTCCTCAGCACAGGGGTGAACTCTGAATACATACCGTTTTTGTTTGCTGTCCAATCCACCTGTGATTAGAGAAGAGAAAACAGTGTAAGGATCTCAGCATCCTGTGCTCTGTGGACACAGGTATTTCATCTCTTTTTTTGTCCTCAGAAAACCAAATGGGAAACGGTTGTTGAGTCAATGGCCCCAAAAGAAACCAGAGAAGACAGCTGTGGGAAAGGCTGGAGCTTTGCCTGGAAGATCTCTCAGGTCCACTTTGAGGAGCAAATACAAAAGTCTATTTCAAGGAGGGAAATTTTCTGCTGAGGAAAGTGTGTTTGACTCTACAGTTTCTAACTGGTGTTGCCATTTTTTAAATGGCCTTTTGAATGAGTTATCTGTTGGGAAAGACCTTCACTCAGCATTCATCCAACCAAGCAAAATTGTATATATCAGCTGTCTTGAACATTGTAGATCTTCAGATCTGAAATCAATTGGAAAAGAAAGAAATGAAGCAAACTTTTAATCTCTGATAAATAAGCGGAGGTTACCCTGGAGGTAGCAGGAGCCACTTTGATTGTCCTCACATGGGGCAGTTTCTCCAACAGGTCCTCAGGGGGCTCTAGGAGGACACAGAGTAAGTGTCAGGACACTGGTGATGCTGCTCAGGAATTACTCAGAGAGCCTCGTTAATGTGGACACAGGGTGGGAGTGTATGGATGCAGGTGGTTACTGAGTGTGGACTGAGGTGCTGTTGGACAAACCTCGCTGGTGGGTGGAGGAAGGCAAAGGGGAGGAACATTTCAGAAATGAGGAAGAGAACCTTTAGCTTTCTAGCTGTAGGGAACCTAATCAATTTGAAAGTGTCAGTCTGAAAAAGCTTAAACACTAACATTGCATTATGTTTCAGTATAGAGTCCCACGGCCCCTCTGCCCATTTCAAAGTCCCTCCAAATCCCCCTTCTTCTTGAAATGTTACAAGACTCTTTCAGCTTCCCTCTAATCAAATATATTGTTCCTTCATTCATCGTCCATTCTGTTGGATTTTTGACTTATTTTATTGTGATGAAATATACATATTTATGCTTTTCATAATTTTGAAGTATACAGTTCACTAGCATTTCTTACTTTCACAATGCTGTGTACCCATCAACACAATCTACATCTTAATCTTTTTCATCATTTCAACATAACCTCTGTACCAATTAAATCATAATCCACCTTACTCCTGCCTCCTGACCTTGGTAATTTCTACTTCTGGTGTCTGTGAGTTTGCCTACACTAGGTACCTCATACAAGTGGAATCATATAATATTTGTCTTTCTGCGCCTGCCTTATTTCACTAACAATAATATATTTTTTATATTATTTGGATCATTCATTTTGTAGCATAATTCAATCTTTAATTCCTTTTTATGGTTGAAAATTATTCCATTCGGTGTATATATCACATTTTATTTATCCATTCATCACCTCATGGACTTTGGATTGTTTCTATCTTTTGGCTACTAAGAATAATGCGACTGTGAACATTAGTGTACACATTTCTGTATGGCACCATAATGGTGACAAATAATATTGTACATATTTCAAATATCATTGAATATAACAACACAAGGTGTGACTCTGAGGTGAACTATGGACTTTTCATTAGTAAAAATATACTTACATTGTTTCACTAATTGTAACAAATGTACTTCACCTATGCTATATATTATTAATAGCTGAAACTGGAGTGATAGGATACAGGAATTTTCTGTATTGCATGTACAACTTTTATGTCAATATAATCCTGTTCTAAATAATGTCTAATAATTTAAAGATATCTCAAAACATGGTTTCAGGGAGGGATGTGTTGTTGGTGACGTTCAAAAATCAGCTAATGTCTAAACCATAACTAGAGACCATCTTCCCTTTTAAACATGAACCAAATGTTGAATTTTAAATGCATGCTGCAGAGCACAGGGAGAACAGCTCAGTGCTTTGTGACCGCCTGGAGGGGTGGGATGGGGAGGGTGGGAGGGAGGGAGATGCATGAGGGAAGGGATGTGGGAACAGATGTATATGTATGACTGATTCACTTTGTTATAAAGCAGAAACTAATAAAAAAAAATAAAATTCAAAAAATAAATAAATAAATAAATAAATAAATAAATAAATAAATAAATAAATGCATGTTTACTTCCATGGTTAAAACAGTACCAGCTGGCTTAGTAAGTTTCAATTTGAACACATGGAATAAAAGAAGAATACTGCTTAATATTTCATAGCTTTTTCTTCAATATGAGGCACTGAATCAACTAGAATAATTATTCTTGAGTGAACCGAACAAGACATTTTCCACAGTACCTTCAGCTGGGTCATTTATAGGGTGCATCCTAAAATGTGGCCGGATGCGGATCTTTTTCAGCCAGCCTGGGGTTGATATTCTTGACCTCTGATGAGTGTTTCTTCTTCTCACAATCTGGGAGCAGCATCCTGGGAAATGCATTACAATAGAGACAACTATTGACATCTTGCTGGCAGAAGACCATGGGGAAATTAGCAATAATTTATTCACAGTTCAATCCTTTGGTCCCTTTCCTCACCAGCGGCCCAAGAGCCTCCTGAATCAAAGTTGGACGTAGGAAGATCTTGAAGTTTGGTATGCAGTGAAAACACCCAAGAGACAGGTTTTGTGGGCAAATATCTTTATTTAACTGAGAATGTCTAGAAACTCAGCAAACCATTGGGACCATGACTGATGGACTGGATTCAAATCCCGTTTAGAAGAAGCATGTACTTGGGAAAGATATGTAGATCCCTCTTTGCCTCAGTACCCTGTTCTGAGATGTGGAAATGTTAATATGGCCTACATTTAGCATTATGTCACGTGGCCAAAAATGATTGAATACAGGTAAAATGTTTGAAAAATAAAGGACCGGTGCTTCACAAATGTTCTATAAGTGTTCAATCCTGAATGATGGCAAGAAGAAGCTGGATATTTTGTAGCTGTTGGAAGGAGAGAAGGGATTTGACGGCTCCATGGAAAGGGGGATTCAAGCTGACTCCTCAGCTTTTTAATGGGAACAATGCTTTACAGCTCATGGAGAATATCCATTATCATGTCTGACACCCAGCCCTGTTGAGGGTGAAGGGGAGGGCAAAGTGGGGGCTGTAACCCATATGTTATGGTGGAGGGTGTGGAAATTTAGAGAGATAAGTGACTGCCCAAGAGTCACAACCATGATGAATGATGGATCACGGACAGGACAGACAGAGCCAGTGCCTACCCTGAGCTCAATCCCTGGGGTAGATCTCTTGGTTCTGTCTTCACTGTATGCAGTGTTCCTTGCCCAGCACACAGAAACAGGGCCGGCACAAGTGATGGAAGACAGACTTTCCACAGGAGAAGGACATTTCGTTTACTTAGCACAGAATCCGATAGTGAATATTAGCCTCAAAGGAGAAAGGTGGAGTGAATTTCCTCCATCTACTCCTGGAGGCTCCTTCTTTCTCGGATTCCTCCAGAACTGGGTGTGGCATGTGGGTACAAGCATGGGCTCCCTTCAAAATGAAGGAGGCCTGCCTAGCACTAGGTGCTTCAGGTAAGGGGGGAGGACTCATCCCGAGGCTCTAATAGGAAACAGTTAGAATGAGGGAAATGGCAGAGAGATGTATCAGAACCATTCAGAATGGAATGAGACCTACTAAGAGATGAGATTTCTTATTAAATGAAGTTGTAATTGACCCAGTAGTAGGCATGCTGAAACCCAGTTTTGTTCATTAAGAATCCAGCCATGGAGCAACTAAGCCCGTGCACCACAACTACTTAGCCTGTGCTCTAGAGCCCGCAAGTCACAACTACTGAGCCCACGTGCCACAACTATTGAAGCCCATGCACCTAGAGCCCGTGCTCTGGAACAACAGAAGCCACCGAAATGAGAAGGCTGCACAGGGCAACGAAGACACAACACAGCCAAAAAAAAAAAAAAAGAATCCAGTAAACATTTGCCTGGGTGGTGATAGGATTTGTTTTCCAGGTTAAATGAGGCTCACTTGGTATAAAATCAATGCACACATTTAAAGTGTACAGTTTATTTACTTTTATATCCATAGCCATTCATGATGCAGTGGTGATGGGAATATTTTCTAGAAAGTTGGCACCAGTAACAGTGATGTTTAGGGGAACATAAATCAAGGGAAACACAACACAAAAAGTTCACATACACACACAGAATCATACCACTCATTTCACATACAGACACACCCAGTCTCATGCACACAAACCTACACCACCTAACCGTAATACAGCTTCTTCCTGGGACTATAGTAATTGGTCACGTTACTTGTAAATCACTTTCTATCACCAGGACCCCTACTCTCATTCCCAGCACAAATTTGGAATCAGTTTGCCCTCTACACTAAAACCAGCAAGAATGTCCCACTTTCTCATCTTCAAAGTTCTTCCTCCCCAAGTGACTGATTCCAGAATACATACCGTTTTCACGTTCTGTGAAGGCCACCTGCAATTACAGAAGAGAAAACACTATGAGGATAAGATCACAGTGATGCTCAGGTCTTTTGTTCATTTGCTGACAGTAGAAAACCTGATAAGAAACAGTGGTCCAGGGAACCCAGCAAGGGTTATCAGAGCAAACCTACTCAGGCTGAAAGGCAAGAACTTTGCTGGGAGGATGGAACTTCCAAGTCCATTTAGGTTGGAAATTACAGAATACTTTTCCTAGAGGAAAAATAGCTGCAGGAGAGAGAGCTCCATACTCTACAGGCTGTAATGGATGCTGTCAATTGTAATGTCCTGTGGAATCAGGCACCATGAGTTGGTCATAGACTCTCACTCCACATTCTCCCAACCAAGGGAATTGTATGTATCTGGAAGGAATACCCTCAAATATTCATAACTTAATTCTATTGAAAGAGAAATAAAGCAATATTTCTATCTCAGACCAGAAAAAATCCAGCTTACCGTGGGGATCGACGGAGGCTTTTCCTCTGTCCTATCATGGTGCAGGTCATCCGCCACATCCTCAGGGAGAGCTGGACGGACACAGAGTAACTGTCAGGACACTGGTGATGCGGCTCAGGAATTACTCAGGGGCTTTCCTCTCGATGAGGACATGGGGTGGTGTGTATGGATGTGGGAGGTTAGTAAGTGTGGGCTGAGCTGGTGTTGGGCCATCCTCTTTGGGGGATGAAGGAAGGCAAAGGACAAGAGGAAGGAAGTGAAAACAGAGCTTTGGCTTTCTAGCTAAGGGGAGCCTCATCAGAAGGGAAGGGTCGATCTAAAAAATGGTAAACACTAAATTGCATGCTCTGTTTCAATGACACAGACCCATGACCCATCCTGCCTCTTTTGAGCTTCTGCTCAATTGCCACTGTCGATTGATTTTTCCCAGATCACTCTTTCCCCAGCATCCACAATGCCAGCTACTGCATTTATCATGTCTTCTGTTGTATGATATTTTATACTTGATTAACAGCAACCTCCATTAAAGGACTGAATTCAATCCTAGACAAAATATGCTATATTTATTCACTAATCACTTGTCTTAAAGAAAATCAGATACACAAGATTTGACAAAACTGAAGTCCTACGATTTAGATACAGCCACTATCAATCGTATCATATTTTTCTCCCAGTCTTTGTTTTCTACACAATGTACGTATGCCCACTGAGTCAGGGGCTGTCCATACTCTAGGGAGCTGTTCCATAAGTGGGACACTTCGTTATGAAGAGGGAGCCCGGACTGAGCACAGCCTGTCTCTAACCCAGCTGTGCAGGAGAAGTGTACAGGCTAACAGTCAGGTTCCACTTTGAGTCCTTGGGTGTGGGCTAAAGGAACTGACCAATTCTACGGCTTATGGTAATGTTATCCAATACAATATAATAGCTCCCTGATTCTTATCTGCTTTTGGCCTTGTTTAAGCAATGACACCAGCACTGACAGATATGACCTGTACTGTGTACATGGGGTCTCACACCTCTCAGAATCTGTGAGCTGACCAGGAGAATGCAGGTCCAGAGGTGAATTTCACATTAATGACTGTGCCAAAGTCAACTGATAAGCCCACCCATAGCTGCCCTGGATTCTGTGACCACTAAGGCCACCTGATGGGCAAGGTCTGGACCTTTGGAGATGCTAGGACTTCCAGCCAAGGATACGGATGCAGGGACTCCCTTGCTCCATGACTGAGGATCCCTTGGCTGAGTGGTAAGTGCAGGTCAGGGATCCAGAGCACCCACATTGGGACCCACCCCTGGGTTCTCAGTTTGGCTTTTCCACTTAGGAGGTCAAGAGCTGAGAACATTTCTCTCTGCACCATCTCCTTCTGAGGAAAAGGAATATTAACCAAATCTGGGCAACAGCTGTGTTGAGGGAAGAACAAGGTAGTGTACAGACAGTGTGCAGTGGTGATGAGCTTTGTTGTGCTGTGTAAGAGGGAAATATCTCCTCAGGAAACACACACACGCTGACGCATGCAGGTTCACAATCACACCACATAGACCCCAACCACATAGACACATGGACCCCAACCCAACCCTGATAGACACAAACCCACATCATCTAAATGATGCAGTTACTTCCAAGACCATAGAACTTGGGCATGGCTCTTTACTGGGAAATCACTCTCTAGCTCTACACCCCCAGCCCTCATCCCTGTAGGGACCCTGAATCAGGGTGTCTCTCCAAGCAAAGCCAGCAAGAGAGTCCCACCTTCTTCATCATCTAGATTGTTCCTCAGCACAGGGGTGAACTCTGAATACATACCGTTTTTGTTTGCTGTCCAATCCACCTGTGATTAGAGAAGAGAAAACAGTGTAAGGATCTCAGCATCCTGTGCTCTGTGGACACAGGTATTTCATCTCTTTTTTTGTCCTCAGGAAACCAAATGGGAAACGGTTGTTGAGTCAATGGCCCCAAAAGAAACCAGAGAAGACAGCTGTGGGAAAGGCTGGAGCTTTGCCTGGAAGATCTCTCAGGTCCACTTTGAGGAGCAAATACAAAAGTCTATTTCAAGGAGGGAAATTTTCTGCTGAGGAAAGTGTGTCTGACTCTACAGTTTCTAACTGGTGTTGCCATTTTTTAAATGGCCTTTTGAATGAGTTATCTGTTGGGAAAGACCTTCAATCAGCATTCATCCAACCAAGCAAAATTGTATACATCAGCTGTCTTGAACATTGTAGATCTTCAGATCTGAAATCAATTGGAAAAGAAAGAAATGAAGCAAACTTTTAATCTCTGATAAATAAGGGGAGCTTACCCTGGAGGTAGCAGGAGCCACTTTGATTGTCCTCACATGGGGCAGTTTCTCCAACAGGTCCTCAGGGGGCTCTAGGAGGACACAGAGTAAGTGTCAGGACACTGGTGATGCTGCTCAGGAATTACTCAGAGAGCCTCGTTAATGTGGACACAGGGTGGGAGTGTATGGATGCAGGTGGTTACTGAGTGTGGACTGAGGTGCTGTTGGACAAACCTCGCTGGTGGGTGGAGGAAGGCAAAGGGGAGGAACATTTCAGAAATGAGGAAGAGAACCTTTAGCTTTCTAGCTGTAGGGAACCTAATCAATTTGAAAGTGTCAGTCTGAAAAAGCTTAAACACTAACATTGCACTATGTTTCAGTATAGAGTCCCACGGCCCCTCTGCCCATTTCAAAGTCCCTCCAAATCCCCCTTCTTCTTGAAATGTTACAAGACTCTTTCAGCTTCCTTCTAATGAAATATGTTGTTCCTTGATTCATCATCCATTCTGTTGGATTTTTGACTTATTTTATTGTGATGAAATATACATATTTATGCTTTTCATAATTTTGAAGTATACAGTTCACTTGCATTTCTTACTTTCACAATGCTGTGTACCCATCAACACAATCTACATCGTAATCTTTTTCATCATTTCAACGTAACCTCTGTACCCATTAAATCATAATCCACCTTACTCCTGCCTCCTGACCTTGGTAATTTCTACTTCTGGTGTCTGTGAGTTTGCCTACACTAGGTACCTCATACAAGTGGAATCATATAATATTTGTCTTTCTGCGCCTGCCTTATTTCACTAACAATAATATATTTTTTATATTATTTGGATCATTCATTTTGTAGCATAATTCAATCTTTAATTCCTTTTTATGGTTGAAAATTATTCCATTCGGTGTATATATCACATTTTATTTATCCATTCATCACCTCATGGACTTTGGATTGTTTCTATCTTTTGGCTACTAAGAATAATGCGACTATGAACATTAGTGTACACATTTCTGTATGGCACCATAATGGTGACAAATAATATTGTACATATTTCAAATATCATTGAATATAACAACACATGGTGTGACTCAGAGGTGAACTATGGACTTTCCATTAGTAAAAATATACTTACATTGTTTCACTAATTGTAACAAATGTACTTCACCTATGCTATATATTATTAATAGCTGAAACTGGAGTGATAGGATACAGGAATTTTCTGTATTGCATGTACATGTTTTATGTCAATATATTCCTGTTCTAAATAATGTCTAATAATTTAAAGAAATCTCAAAACATGGTTTCAGGGAGGGATGTGTTGTTGCTGACGTTCAAAAATCAGCTAATGTCTAAACCATAACTAGAGACCATCTTCCCTCTTAAACATGAACCAAATGTTGAATTTTAAATGCATGCTGCAGAGCACAGGGAGAACAGGTCGGTGCTTTGTGACCGCCTGGAGGGGTGGGATAGGGAGGGTGGGAGGGAGACGCAAAAGGGAGGGGATATGGGAACATGTGTATATGTATAACTGATTAAATTTGTAAAATAAAATTAAAAAGGAAAAAAAAAGAAAAAAAATAAATAAAGCAGAAACTAATAAAAAAATTAAAATTCAAAAAATAAATAAATAAATAAATAAATGCATGTTTACTTCCATGGTTAAAACAGTACCAGCTGGCTTAGTAAGTTTCAATTTGAACACATGGAATAAAAGAAGAACAACAGCTGGGCAACAGCTGTGTTGAGGGAAGAACATGCAACCAACCTCAGAAAACAAGTAAGTGTCCTGTGCCTGAGCTAACCTTAGGTACTTCAAAACAACTCCGTAAGTCTCTTAGCCCCTTAGAGGGATGAAAGCAATATTTGAGTTAAAAGTAACTTGTCCCAATTCCCTTAGTCTGGAATACTGAAACAAAATTCTATAGCAGACGAGATTCTTAAACACACAGCTCCTGCCAGGCTTTACCCCAGCCTTGGAAGAACTGGGAAGGATAAGACCAAGGCAGGCCTGAGGAAAGGTCAGAGGGTAGGCAGGACTGGGGTGTGGGGAGCAGGGGCAGAGCTGTCTGGACGGAGCAGTGGGTTGTAAGAAGAGCAGTGACCCTGGGTCCGGCTGCCCTGAGTCTCTGTCCTGGGCCTGGTCAACCCCAGTAGACCAGGTCAGCAGGGCTGTGAAAGCAAGTGTGTGAAGAAGCCCAGCAGCCCCTTCACAGAGCCCTCTAGAATTTCTGCCGCCCATGGAGGGTCTCTAGGGGCAGCTGAACGTGGACCCATCTCAAATGGAAGCATGTCACCACATCAGCCTTGGGGAAGTGCAGAGGCTGAGATGAGCTCAAGGAGACTGAGCACATGCAGTGATTCCAGAGCACGTGTTCTGTGACTCATGCATCTCTGGGACAGTCCTTTACGAGAGGAACAAACAGTGAGGACAAAACATGAGGTGAAGTCACAAGTCCTGAAAGTGCAGAGGGAGACAGTTCACTTCTCATCCACCACCTCACCCTTTCTAGAAGAACTTGGTCTCAAGTTTCAAGGGCCCATGTGCGTTTTGACCCACAGGTTCTGTCCATCATAGGTCAATATGCAAAAGAAAACAAACTCTCCTGTGCACAATACCCTAGATGTGCTAAGCAGAACACAAACTTCCATATTAGGCAGTGACAAGCACAAGAAAGAGCAGCTCATGTGCAAAAGATCACTTTTGATAAGCAAATCAAGGAAAAGTGATTATAGAGCACAGTCACGTCTAAGGACACAATTTCTCTCTATTGTATCATTAAAATGTAAAAAAAACAAGTCAGAACTCTACACATATTTCATTCTTCTTTCTGATTTCATATCCACTTTCCTCAGTCTCCAAAGCAGGTGATATAACCCTAAAGTTCCAGGAACCCTCTGCCATTAGATCCTAACTAAGTGTTGTTCCTACCTGTATCCTTTTCCTTATCACGGCCACAAATGCTATCCAAAGTCGATTCTGTAGAAACACGAATATGAATTTACAAGTCTTATGGATACATTTAAAATATGACTTATGTGACGGAGTAATTGGATATTTTATTTTGTTTTATATTAATACACTGAGTTAATCATTGATTGAATTAAATAAATTATAACAGGCACATCTAGCAAGTGGCTACCACACTGTAATACACATCCATCTTTCTCTCTCTCTCCATATATATATATATATATATATATATATATATATATATATGTATAAAGTATATGGGGGATGTTACCACGGCTCCCCTGGTTATTCCCCTCTGTATGGTCTCCCCATTCAAGATGGCTGTTTGCTGATGGTTTACCAAAGGAAAATCCTCTGCCCCGTGAAGGTACTTAGCCCAAGGGGTAAGAGGGATGTGTCCCTCTGCTGGTTTCCCTGGTAACCGATAATCCCATCTGCTGTCAATTCCCCCTTTAACTGGTAGCCTGCCTATTCCGCCCAGAGTGAAGAATGCTGCTACTGCTGCTGCTGCGTTCTGCCTGCCATCGCCTATCTACAGTGGGATGTCTCTCCAGGTCCACTTTGCTTCTGATGTGAAATATCTCCCATCTATTAAACCATGAATGTCTCTGTCCCTGACTCCGGGCTCTTTCCTTAGCCCTGAGGCTGAGCAAGTACAGGGCTTGCAGGCGTGAGAGGTGCAGCACAACACCTTCTGCAGGGCAGTTTGCTGGCCAGATTTGATGATTCCTTTGTAGGTGTTTCCTAGGCTCATGCACACTTGCCAGACACTCATGAGACCTTGGGGACACTGAAACAGTAATGTCAACACCCAGATCCTAGAGGAATTCCCGACAGGTGTTCCACTTGACGGGAGAGGTAATGAGCATGGCCCAGTGCACCTGTGCTAGACATAATCAGTGAGCAGGTGCAGAAGGGAGGGAGGGACATTCACTCACTTCGTGAGGCCATCCTTCTCACCACTGCCTCTGAAAAATCCAGGGAAGGAAGGGACAAAATGCCTTTAGAAAGTAAATGACCTGTACACTGAAAACTACAAACCACTGCCGAAAGAATTAAACAAGGAACAAATCATTGAAATGACATATCATATTCATAGACTGAAGACTTATTATTGTTGACATTTCTACACTACCCAAAGGTAAGTATTAATTCATCGTAATACCTATCAAAATCCCAATGTCATTTTCAAAGTAAAAGAAAAAAGAATCCTAAAATACATATGGAACCACTAAGGATTCCAAACAGAAAAATCAATCCTGAGAACAAAGAACATAGATGGAGGCTTCTCACTTCCTGACTTCAAAACACATTACAAAGCCACAGGAATCAAAACTGTATGGTACTGACATAGAAACAGATACATAGGCCTAAAGACCAGAATAAATAACCCCCAAGAAAACTCATAGATACATGGCCAAATGAAATTCACCAAGCTTCTAAGACAACAAATAGGGAAAGTATAGTTTTTTCAACAGTCAATAGGATGAAAATATAACTTACAGAAAGATTACAAACATATATCAGAAAAGGAGCTAATGTCCAAAACATCTAAGAAAAACAGTACAACTCAAATGCAAAGTAAGTTAAAAAATTCAAAAGGGTAAATAACTGGGTTCAGAAATGTGCAAAGATTTAAATAAGACATTTCCTGAAAAAGACATACAAATGGCTAACAAATAGAGGAAAATGTTCTCAACCTCACTAATCATCAGGGCAATGAAAATCAACACCTCATACCTGTTAGGCTTTGTATTATAAAGAAAAAAATTAACAGTCTAAGGCCAAGATGTGGGGAATTGGAAACTTTGTACACTGCTGGTGGGAATGTAAAATGGTGCCGCTATTATGAAAAAGAGTATGGGGGTTCCTTATAAAATTATAAACAGAAATATCATATGATTCAGCAATCACAGTTCTCGGTATATATCCAAAGGAAATTAAATCAGTATCACAATGAGATGAACATAGGTTCATTGCAGCATTCTCCACAATAGCCTAGATATGCAACCAACTTCACAAAACAAGTAAGTGTCCTGTGCCTGAGCTAACCTTAGGTACTTCAAAACCACTCCGTAAGGCTCTTAGCCCCTTAGAGAGGATGAAAGCAATATTAGAGTTAAAAGTAACTTGTACCAATTCCCTTAGTCTGGAATGCTGAAACAAAAGTTCTACAGCAGGGGAAGCCTCCTAAACACATAGCACCTGCCAGGGTTTACCCCAGCCTTGGAAGAACTGGGAAGGATAAGACCAAGGCAGGCCTGAGGAAAGGTCCAAGGGTAGGCAGGCCTGGAGTGAGGGGAGCAGGGGCAGGGCTGTCTGGATGGAGCAGTGGGTTGTAAGAAGCGGAGTGACCCTGGGTCCTGCTGCACTGAGTCTCTGTCCTGGGCCTGGTCAATTCCAGGAGACCAGGTTAGCAGGGCTGTGAGAGCCAGTGTGTGAAGCGAACCCAGCAGCCCCTTCACATAGTCCTCTAGAATTCCTGCCGGCCATGAAGGGTCTTTAGGGGCAGCTGGACGTGGAGCCCTCTCAAATGGAAGCACGTCAGCACATCAGCCTTGGGAGGTGCTGAGGCTGAAATGAGGAGACTGAGCACATGCAGTGATCCCAAAGCATGTGTTCTGTGACTCATCCATCTCTGGGAGTGCGCTTTCCATGAGGAATAAACAGTGAGGACAAAAGTAAGGTGAAGCTACAAGTCCTGAAAGTGTAGAGGGAGAGAGTTCAAGTCTCATCCACCACCTGACACTCACTATAAGAACTTGTTCTCCAGTGTCAAGTGACTATGAGAGTTTTGTTCCCACTAGGATATGGCCATCATACGTGAATGTAAAAAGGAAACCAAAATCCCTGGTGCAAAATACCCTCCAGGTACCAAACAGAAACGAAGCTTTCATCTTTGGCAGTGAAAAAGCAATGAAAGAGTAGTCTTGTGAGAAAGCAAATTTCTGAATGGCAAAGCAAGAAAAGATGACTATAAGCACAGTACAGTCAAAGGACATGGATACAATAACTCTATTATATCATTAAAATTGGGAAAGAACAAATCAGAATTCTACACATATTTCCTTCTGCTTCCTGATTTCATATTCACCTTCCTTAGTTTCTAAAGAAGTGGGTGGAACCCAAGTGTTCTAGGAATTGTCTCGCTTTAGATCCTAACTGAGAGTTGTTCGCTATGTGAATCGTCATCAGCATCACTGCTATGTATGCTCTCCAAAATGCATTCTGTACAAACACAACCATGAGCATAAAGTTATTATACAAGTTGACCCACCCATTTCTTCTACTCGACTTGCTGGCTCACACAGCATCACCCTGGTATTCCCTCCAGGTTCTCAGACCTCCCCTGTGCTCTGTGCAGACAGAGTCCTTCAATAACATATTGATCACAGTTGAAAATTGCAAATGAGGGAGAGATGCTGAGAAAATCACCTTTCGACCCCTCACTTCTATAGACACATTTAGAGCTTTCACCGTCAACCTTACCAACCTGAAATTCCAGATGTTACAGACACACTTGAAACATGGCTAGTGTGACCAAGCAATTGTGTGTTTTTTGCATTTTTTAATAGAATGAGTTAATTATTGTTTGAACTAAATTAATTATAAATAGACACGTTTGGTTAGTGGCTATCACACTGGAAAGCTCAGCTCTAAGAAATCCAAAGATGAGAAAGAGGCAACCAGCCACCCCTCTCCTGGTTGTTCTTTACTGCAGAAAATTTCTTGGCCTGATCTGATCATTCATATGTAGGTATATCTTGGGCTCTTGGACACACACCAGGCATTGGGAGAGTCCTTGTGGACACTGAAATAGTACAGTCAAAACTCAGATCCAAGAGGAATTCCCAGCAAGGGGCCCACTTGTAGACAGAGGTGAAGGGCATGGCCCAGTACACCTGTATTAGACATAATCAGAGAGTAGGTGCAGAGGGGAGGGAGGGATTTCACTCTCTCCATGAGTCCATCTTTCTCAACTCTGACTCTAGAAGACCTGAGGAAGGCAGTGGAAAAGGCCCCGTAGGAGGTGAAATATTTGTATACTGAAAACTACAGGACATTGCGGAAAGAAATTAAAGAAGAGACAAGTAATTGGAATGGCATACCATGTTCATAGACTGGATTATTAAATACTGTTGGCATTTCTGTACTACATAAAGTGATGTACACATATATCGCAACAACCCACAAAATTCCATGTCATTATTATAGAAGTAGACAGAATCCTAAAATACATATGGAACCGCACCCAAGGAGATAAAACAATCTTGAGACCAAAGAGCAATGATGGAGATTAACACTTCCTGAACTCAAAACACATAACAATGCCACAGTAGTCAAAACAGTCTGCTACTGGCATCAAGACAGTGAGATAGACCAATGAAATATAATAGAGAGACCCCAAATAAATGCACGTATATATGGCCAACTGATCTTGGCCAAGGTTCTAAGATTACCAAGTGAAGAAAGGATAGTCTCTTCAACAATCAACAGTATGAAAAGGCAACCTATAGGATGGGAGGAAATATGTGTAAACCTTGTATCTGAACAAGGGACCAATATCCAGAATATATAAGAAACTACTACAAGTCAATTTCAGAAAAACAGCGGGCAAATAAGTGTGTTTAAAAATGGGTAAAAAGCTTTACTAGACATTTCTCCATAAAGACATACAGGTGCTCAATCTACATATGAAAATTTGCTCAACATCGCTAAGCATCAGGGAAATGGAAATCAAGCCACAAAGAGATACCACTCACACCTGTTAGGATGTGTATTATAAAAAGACAATTAGGGCTTCCCTGGTGGCACAGTGGTTGAGAGTCCAGCTGCCGAAGCAGGGGACACGTGTTCGTGCCTCGGTCTGGGAGGATCCCACATGCCACTGAGCGGCTGGGCCCATGAGCCATGGCCACTGAGCCTGTGTGTTTGTAGCCTGTGCTCCACAACGGGAGAGCCCACAACAATGAGAGGCCCGTGTACTGCAAAAAAAAAAAAAAAAAAAAAAAAAGAAGAAGAAAAGAAAGAAAATATATGGATGCTGGAAAAAATGTGAAGAAGTGGAACTTATGTACCCTGTTTTGTACCCTGTAGTAATGTAAAATGGTGTAGCCATTATGGAAAACAGAATGGAGGTCCCCTAAAAATTATTAAGAGAACTAGCATAAAATCCAGCAGTCACTCATTTAGGTTTATATACAAAGGAGATAAAACAAGAATGTCCAAGAGATATCTACAATCTAAAGTCCATTGCAGCATTATACACAATACACAACACACAACATAGGAAGACTGCCTAGTGTCCATGGGAAGATGAATTAATAAAGAAAATGTGGTGTATACTTACAGAGGAATGTCATTCAGTCTCTGAAAAAGAAGGAAATCCTGCCATTTGCAGCAACACGAAAGAACTTGGAGGACATTTGTAAGAGTGAAATAAGCCAGTCACAGAAGGTCAAAAACTGAAAGAAACCTCTGAGAATCAGAGAGTGGAATGGTGGTTCCAAGAGCTGGCAGGAGGTTGACATGGGAAGTCTCTGTTCAAGGTTAGAATGTGTTATTTGCAAATTGGAAAAGTCCTAGACACTTGCTGTACAACAAGGTGCATGTAGTCAACAGGACTGCCTGGACATTTCAAAACTTTATGGGAACATAAATCAAGGGAAAAACAACATAAAAAGTTCACATACACACACAGAATCATACCACTCATTTCACATACAGACACACCCAGTCTCATGCACACAAACCTACACCACTTAACCGTAATACAGCTTCTTCTTGGGACTATAGTAATTGGTCACATTACTTGTAAATCACTTTCTATCACCAGGACCCCTACTCTCATTCCCAGCACATATTTGGAATCTGTTTGCCCTCTACACTAAAACCAGCAAGAATGTCCCACTTTCTCATCTTCAAAATTCTTCCTCCCTAAGTGACTGATTCCAGAATGCATACCGTTTTCACGTTCTGGGAAGGCCACCTGCAATTACAGAAGAGAAAACACTATGAGGATAAGATCACAGTGATGCTCAGGTCTTTTGTTCATTTGTTGACAGTAGAAAACCTGATAAGAAACAGTGGTCCAGGGTACCCAGCAAGGGTTATCAGAGCAAACCTACTCAGGCTGAAAGGCAAGAACTTTGCTGGGAGGATGGAACTTCCAAGTCCATTTAGGTTGGAAATTACAGAATTCTTTTCCTAGAGGAAAAATCGCTGCAGGAGAGAGAGCTCCGTACTCTACAGGCTGTAATGGATGCTGTCAATTTTAATGTCCTGTGGAATCAGGCACCATGAGTTGGTCATAGACTCTCACTCCACATTCTCCCAACCAAGGGAATTGTATGTATCTGGAAGGAATACCTTCAAATATTCATAACTTAATTCTACTGAAAGAGAAATAAAGCAATAATTCTATCTCAGAACAGAAAAAATCAAGCTTACCTTGATGATCCACGGAGGCTTTTCTTCTTTCCTATCACGGTGCAGGTCATCCACCACATCCTCAGGGAGAGCTGCAGGGACACAGAGTAACTGTCAGGACACTGGTGATGCGGCTCAGGAATTACTCAGGGGCTTTCTTCTCGATGAGGACATGGGGTGGTGTGTATGGATGTGGGAGGTTAGTAAGTGTGGGCTGAGCTGGTGTTGGGCCATCCTCTTTGGGGGATGAAGGAAGGCAAAGGACAAGAGGAAGGAAGTGAAAACAGAGCTTTGGCTTTCTAGCTAAGGGGAGCCTCATCAGAAGGGAAGGGTCGATCTAAAAAATGGTAAACACTAAAATGCATGCTCTGTTTCAATGACACAGACCCATGACCCATCCTGCCTCTTTTGAGCTTCTGCTAAATTGCCACTGTCTCTTGATTTTTCCCAGATCACTCTTTCCCCAGCATCCACAATGCCAGCTACAGCATTTATCATGTCTTCTGTTGTATGATATTTTATACTTGATTAACAGCAACCTCCATTAAAGGACTGAATTCAATCCTAGACAAAATATGCTACATTTATTCACTAATCACTCGTTTTAAAGAAAATCAAATACACAAGATTTGACAAACCTGAAGTCCTCCCATTTAGATACAGCCACTATCAATCGTATCATATTTTTCTCCCAGTCTTTGTTTTCTATACAATGTACGTATGCCCACTGAGTCAGGGGCTGTCCATACTCTAGGGAGCTGTTCCATAAGTGGGACACTTCGTTATGAAGAGGGAGCCCGCACTGAGCACAGCCTGTCTCTAACCCAGCTGTGCAGGAGAAGTGTACAGGCTACAGTCAGGTTCCACTTTGAGTCCTTGGGTGTGGGCTACAGGAATTGACCAATACTAAGGCTTATGGTAATGTTATCCAATACAATAAAATAGCTCCCTGATTCTTATCTGCTTTTGGCCTTGTTTAAGCAATGACACCAGCACTGACAGATATGACCTGTACTGTGTACATGGGGTCTCACACCTCTCAGAATCTGTGAGCTGACCAGGAGAATGCAGGTCCTGAGGTGAATTTCACATTAATGACTGTGCCAAAGTCAACTGATAAGCCCACCCATAGCTGCCCTGGATTCTGTGACCACTAATGCCACCTGATGGGCAAGGTCTGGACCTTTGGAGGTGCGAGGACTTCCAGCCAAGGATACGGATGCAGGGACTCCCTTGCTCCATGACTGAGGATCCCTTGGCTGAGTGGTAAGTGCAGGTCAGGGATCCAGAGCACCCACATTGGGACCCACCCCTGGGTTCTCAGTTTGGCTTTTCCACTCAGGAGGTCAAGAGCTTAGAACATTGATCTCTGCACCATCTCCTTCTGCGGAAAAAAATATTAACCAAATCGGCAACAGCGGTGTTGAGGGAAGAACAAGGTAGTGTACAGACAGTGTGCAGTGGTGATGAGCTTTGTTGACAGGTGAATTGTGCTGTGTAAGAGGGAAATATCTCCTCAGGAAACACACACACGCTCACGCATGCAGGTTCACAACCACACCACATAAGCTCACACATGGACCCCAGCCCAACCCTGATACACACAAACCCACATCATCTAAATGATGCAGTTACTTCCAAGACCATAGAACTTGGGCATGGCTCTTTACTGGGAAATCACTCTCTAGCTCTACACCCCCAGCCCTCATCCCTGTAGGGACCCTGAATCAGGGTGTCTCTCCAAGCAAAGCCAGCAAGAGAGTCCCACCTTCTTCATCATCTAGATTGTTCCTCAGCACAGGGGTGAACTCTGAATACATACCGTTTTTGTTTGCTGTCCAATCCACCTGTGATTAGAGAAGAGAAAACAGTGTAAGGATCTCAGCATCCTGTGCTCTGTGGACACAGGTATTTCATCTCTTTTTTTTCTCCTCAGAAAACCAAATGGGAAACGGTTGTTGAGTCAATGGCCCCAAAAGAAACCAGAGAAGACAGCTGTGGGAAAGGCTGGAGCTTTGCCTGGAAGATCTCTCAGGTCCACTTTGAGGAGCAAATACAAAAGTCTATTTCAAGGAGGGAAATTTTCTGCTGAGGAAAGTGTGTCTGACTCTACAGTTTCTAACTGATGTTGCCATTTTTTAAATGGCCTTTTGAATGAGTTATCTGTTGGGAAAGACCTTCACTCAGCATTCATCCAACCAAGCAAAATTGTATACATCAGCTGTCTTGAACATTGTAGATCTTCAGATCTGAAATCAATTGGAAAAGAAAGAAATGAAACAAACTTTTAATCTCTGATAAATAAGGGGAGCTTACCCTGGAGGTAGCAGGAGCCACTTTAATTGTCCTCACATGGGGCAGTTTCTCCAACAGGTCCTCAGGGGGCTCTAGGAGGACACAGAGTAAGTGTCAGGACACTGGTGATGCTGCTCAGGAATTACTCAGAGAGCCTCATTAATGTGGACACAGGGTGGGAGTGTATGGATGCAGGTGGTTACTGAGTGTGGACTGAGGTGCTGTTGGACAAACCTCGCTGGTGGGTGGAGGAAGGCAAAGGGGAGGAACATTTCAGAAATGAGGAAGAGAACCTTTAGCTTTCTAGCTGTAGGGAACCTAATCAATTTGAAAGTGTCAGTCTGAAAAAGCTTAAACACTAACATTGCACTATGTTTCAGTATAGAGTCCCACGGCCCCTCTGCCCATTTCAAAGTCCCTCCAAATCCCCCTTCTTCTTGAAATGTTACAAGACTCTTTCAGCTTCCTTCTAATCAAATATGTTGCTCCTTCATTCATCGTCCATTCTGTTGGATTTTTGACTTATTTTATTGTGATGAAATATACATATTTATGCTTTTCATAATTTTGAAGTATACAGTTCACTAGCATTTCTTACTTTCACAATGCTGTGTACCCATCAACACAATCTACATCTTAATCTTTTTCATCATTTCAACGTAACCTCTGTACCCATTAAATCATAATCCACCTTACTCCTGCCTCCTGACCTTGGTAATTTCTACTTCCGGTGTCTGTGAGTTTGCCTACACTAGGTACCTCATACAAGTGGAATCATACAATATTTGTCTTTCTGCGCCTGCCTTATTTCACTAACAATAATGTATTTTTTATATTATTTGGATCATTCATTTTGTAGCATAAGTCAATCTTTAAATTCCTTTTTATGGTTGAAAATTATTCCATTCGGTGTATATATCACATTTTATTTATCCATTCATCACCTCATGGACTTTGGATTGTTTCTATCTTTTGGCTACTAAGAATAATGCGACTATGAACATTAGTGTACACATTTCTGTATGGCACCATAATGGTGACAAATAATATTGTACATATTTCAAATATTATTGAATATAACAACACAAGGTGTGACTCTGAGGTGAACTATGGACTTTCCATTAGTAAAAATATACTTACATTGTTTCACTAATTGTAACAAATGTACTTCACCTATGCTATATATTATTAATAGCTGAAACTGGAGTGATAGGATACAGGAATTTTCTGTATTGCCTGTACAACTTTTATGTCAATATATTCCTGTTCTAAATAATGTCTAATAATTTAAAGAAATCTCAAAACATGGTTTCAGGGAGGGATGTGTTGTTGCTGACGTTCAAAATTCAGTTGATGTCTAAAGCATAACTAGAGACCATCTTCCCTCTTAAACATGAACCAAATGTTGAATTTTAAATGCATGCCGCAGAGCACAGGGTGATCAGCTCGGTGCTTTGTGACTGCCTGGAGGGGTGGGATGGGGAGGGTGGGAGGGAGGGAGATGCATGAGGGAAGGGATGTGGGAACAGATGTATATGTATGACTGATTCACTTTGTTATAAAGCAGAAACTAATAAAAAAAATAAAATTCAAAAATAAATAAATAAATAAATAAATGCATGTTTACTTCCATGGTTAAAACAGTACCAGCTGTCTTAGTAAGTTTCAATTTGAACACATGGAATAAAAGAAGAATACTGCTTAATATTTCATAGCTTTTTCTTCAATATGAGGCACTGAATCAACTAGAATAATTATTCTTGAGTGAACCAAATGAGACATTTTCCACAGTACCTTCAGCTGGGTCATTTGTATGGTGCATCCTAAAATGTGGCCAGATGTGGATCTTTTTCAGCCAGCCTGGGGTTGATATTCTTGACCTCTGATGAGTGTTTCTTCTTCTCGCATTCTGGGAGCAGCATCCTGGGAAATGCATTACAATAGAGACAACTATTGACATCTTGCTGGCAGAAGACCATGGGGAAATTAGCAATAATTTATTCACAGTTCAATCCTTTGGTCCCTTTCCTCACCAGCTGCCCAGCAGAGCCTCCTGAATCAAAGTTGGACTTAGGAAGATCTTGCAGTTTGGTATGCAGTTAAAACACCCAACAGACAGGTTTTGTGGGCAAATATCTTTATTTAACTGATAATGTCTAGAAACTCAGCAATCCATTGGGACCATGAATGATGGACTGGATTCAAATCCCGTTTAGAAGAAGCATGTACTTGGGAAAGATATGTAGATCCCTCTTTGCCTCAGTTCCCTGTTCTGAGATGTAGGAATGTTAATATTGCCTAAGTTTAGCATTATGTCATGTGTCCAAAAATGATTGAATATAGGTAAAATGTTTGAAAAATAAAGGACCGGTGCTTCACAAATGCGCTATAAGTGTTCAATCCTGAATGATGGCAAGAAGAAGCTGGACATTTCGTAGCTGTTGAAAGCAGAGAAGTGATTTGACGGCTCCAAGTAAAGGGGGATTCAAGCTTACTCTTCAGCTTTTTATGGGAACAATGCTTTGCAGCTCATGGAGAATATCCATTATCATGTCTGACACCCAGCCCTGTTTGGGGTGAAGGGGAGGGCAAAGTGGGGGCTGTAACCCATATGTTATGGTGGAGGGTGTGGAAATTTAGAGATAAGTGACTGTCCAAGAATCACAACCATGATGAATGATGGATCTGGGACAGGACAGACCCCTGGACCCCTGAGCCAGGAATTCCCCTCACTCTCTCTCTCAAATTCTCCTGCCCCAAGTTTTCTGTGGGTGAGAGCTGATGTCCTGAAGGAGCTGCCTGAGCCTAGAAAGGAACCCAAATCCTTACCCTACTTTTCGTCTCTATATTTCAATCCCTCATTCAAAATACATCAGTTTCTTACGAACAAAGCTCCCCTGAAGGACCACAGGAATTCCAACTGTGTCCGTTCTCCCCAGCCTCTTCATACCATCAACTATCTCACAAGCATCCTTCACAATGACCAGCTCACAATGCTGAGTGACCAGTGGTCTGTTACATTCCTAGGTTGCCTCAGAGCTCAAAACCTCTAAGCAAAAGGCCACATGATGGCTCTACCAAGAATCAGCTTCCCTTCAATTGACCACGTTTGGATGAATAGTTACCATGAATTAACTGGGGAGGTGGCCATCTCTGCTGGGCTTTGGTGGCTTGGTTAAGTCTGTGATGCTCAAAGTCTCCCTGACAATTGATCTGAGCACCCATTCGAGCAGCCTGGACCAAGGGCTTGCTAAGAATGGGCAAGCGTTCAAGTCTTTCCTCACTAATATTCCGGCTCTATAAACTCATCATTTTCTAGACCCTGTAGTGGAAGGCAATAGAATCCCACATTCTTTTTGAAAGTCATCTCCATACTCAGAGGCTGGAGACCCCACCCCAGGATTCTCCTTGAGAATCACCAGACAGACCCTCCTTCCCTCAGTGACCAAATGTTCATTCCACTAATGTGATGGCACTGGCCCTTCTCACCAAACTCCCTGGCAGCCGCCAAACAGCCAGTGATCTTGTCCACAGCGACCCATGGAAATCCAACCAGTGAATCCCAGGTTCTTTCCTTTATAAAACTCTCTGGATTTAGACCTTGAGTATTTGGTTTCAGATTGACAGCTACATTTAGAAGAGCTGAGCTGTAATTCCCCTTTCCTCCTATAATGACCATTGCTGAGGAGATATGAAGATTCTCCTGCTTCAGTAAAAGCATAATGAGTGAGTTCCCTTTATCTGTTCTCTGGTAGAGTGTGTACAAAATTGGCATTTGGAGATAGTATGTTTTTCTAAATTTAGGAAAATATTTAAGGCAGCTGGCTTGATAGAAGAATCAAAAATATAACTTAAGTAATATAACAAACTATAAAATATATTTATAACTGTAGATAAATGTGGTAGAAATCAAAAAAGAAAACAAAAAAGATGAGGAACATATATCAGTAAAAGTTAACCAGCACATTTGAAGGAACAGCCTTCAGAGGATGAATATGAACCTACCTCCAGAACAATTCAGATTGTCCATTTTCAAAGTCTCAAGGGGTGAGAGTGAGAGCTTCTCATCTGTCACCATATGTGAACCTCTCAGTTCACAGAATGGCAGTTGGAATGGAATGCCAAGATGTGCATTATCATATTACCATAGTGACAGGTCACAATAGAACTTTCAGAATGAACTGGACTCTACACAGGATGGGTCCAACTGCTGTTGTCTAGAAAGTGTGTTTCCAAGGACAAGTTTGGCTCTTCAGAGTAAACAGTTTATTTCCGAAGTTGAATCTCAGGCGCACAATTTACTCTCTCATTAAGAAAATAATTTATATGGGAGAAAATGATCTGCCCCCCCAAATACAGTTGATAGTGCACATTTCAGGGTGAAGATGGACAAAGGTAACACGTTGAGAATAAAAAGAGGTTCTATTCTTGACTGAAATATCATCCTGTTGCTGAACGCAAGTCCATGTGCCTGACAAACAGTGAGGCCAAACAATACCAACATGTCGAGCTTGGAGCATTGGAGCAGAGAAAGGTTTACTGCAGGGCCATGTGAGGAGATGGGCGGCTCATGCCTTAGAAAACCCTGAACTCCCCAAAAGCTTTCAGCAAAGCCCTTTCATGGGAAAGGTAAGGGAGGGGTGTGGTTAGTTGCTTCAAACTTCTAAGGTCAGATCCTCTTTTCTTGAGGTCAGGTCATGGTCAGGTCATGATGTTCCTGTAAGCCTCCACCAAAACAAATGTTACTCTCTGTACTGACAAGAAAGGGCAAGGTCCCGAGGCTCAACTCTTGCTCTCCAGAGTCCAGGTCCTGGCCAAGAGGAGGGGGTCTGTGTGCAGGCTGGTTACCCTGCCCGGGAGTGTCCGTCCATCAACCAGTCTGGGTTCTCCCACCAGTGCCCAGGTCTGCTTGAAGAAGCAGATCTCAGGTGGCGGTGCCCTCCAGGCCAGGTCCCCAGACCCTGCCCAGCCTTCATCACTGAGGGAGCCAGGCGCCCAGAACCCTGCCGGCCCTCAGGCTTTTCCTTTAAACTGGAGAGAATCATTTGTAGCAAATACCAGTCAGGTGAATTCCCAGCTGCCAACAACTGCCCTTTGACGAGAACAGCCCAACCACAGAGGCGGACCTGAAGTAATGATGTGTAAAGTCCTTGCAGCTGAACCTTGACCTCTGGCCTCTTCCTGGGGTGGACAACTGATCAAAGCTGGACCAAGTTTTGAAACTTGAGCAGAGAGTCTGAAGCCGGTTGAAGCTCTTACCTGGATGACAGTGTCCGTGTACTGCAGGTGCTGAGGCCTCTGTGCACCACGACCCATGGGGACCGCTGCTGCCATTAGGTCGCCGAGGCAGGGACGGGGTGGGGGGGTAGGTTCACGCCTGCCCCGCCCCTATTACAATCTCCACCCATTTCTACTCTTCCTCCCCACACTTTTCTAGATAAAATAATTTAAAATGTAAGATTTAATCTTATTATAAACAAAGTTAAGTTTTCATGTCTAATGTCCAGTTGTATTCTTAGTGTCCTATAAATTCGGTTTTTCTCCTCACAGAAATTAATATTTTTGCCACGTATTGCAAGTATATTTCCAATTTGTCACTGTCTTTTTATCAGTTACTCTTACTTTTATCATGAAGACATTTATTTTATTTTCAAAAATCAGTAATTCAAATATTTTTATTTGTTACTTTTGGCTGTGAGAAAGGTAAGGAGGAAAAATAGTATGACTAATATTCATATTAAGGACTAAATACTCCTTTAAGAAAATATTTTACTAATTAGGAAAATAACTACAGGTTATGTTACATTGGTTCTGCCTTCAAGGTGCCCACACTCTAGTGCCATGAAGATATAAATCAAATTTAGAGCCCAATAATAATAAATAGCTCAATCCAGGTGACTTGTAACACCCATTGCAATGTTTGCACTTCAAACTGTTTTATGTGATTCCCTGATTATATTATATGGTAACCTAATAAATGATCTCAAATCCATTAGATAAAAGGCATGATAAAAAATTAAGAAATAGACTTAGTAAAATAAAGGGTACCATGGCAAAATAATGTGTTTCCCTTGATTTATAAACCCGTTAATCTTGAATGAACATTTTGGTAACATTTCATCTGGTTTGTGAGTCCATTTTACAAGTATAAGCAGTTCACTTGGAGGAATTTTGTTGATTCCTGCTGGGTTTAAAACTTCAGTTAACTGACTACCATTCTATTTCTCATGAGAGCTAGCTTAACTTCTTCCATTTTTCTTCATAATTCTCATCTTTGAGAGAAGGAACATGTTGGTTGGAATAATTTTGCATCCCAGTAGGAGCAATTATACATTTTCTCATGTGATTGATACTGCACGCAAGTCTATTGGTGATCAGTAACCTGTGCCTTGTAATTCCTTTAATTTCATTTATATTCAGCTGGGAAAGGAGCCAGATTTCTCCTGGCTTCCACACACTCGCTGATGGTTAGACAATAAATAAGATTTTTATTTTCCTTCCTGTACTTGTAGGCTTGTCGGCTATAACACTTTCTTCTTTTTGCAGCATTTTCTGTCACTATCTTTATTTTTAAATTAAGTGTATTTTATTTTGTGCAAAGTACCCCTTCAGCTTCAACAGAGAAGTTTCACTCTGCAGTATTTTTGTTACTATTCAGTCATATTATTTTAAACTTTATTATTTCTTCTGTCATCTAAGGGTTACTTACAAGAGTAAGTTTATTTCTCCCTAACTTCAGATGTGGTTGTTCCTTAGTAATCCCTTTATATCAAATACCAGCTTAATTGCGTTCTGGTCAAGAATGTGTTCTTTAGGATACATCATAGGTCAATATGCAAAAGAAAACAAACTCTCCTGTGCACAATACCCTAGATGTGCTAAGCAGAACACAAACTTCCATATTAGGCAGTGACAAGCACAAGAAAGAGCAGCTCATGTGCAAAAGATCACTTTTGATAAGCAAATCAAGGAAAAGTGATTATAGAGCACAGTCACGTCTAAGGACACAATTTCTCTCTATTGTATCATTAAAATGTAAAAAAAACAAGTCAGAACTCTACACATATTTCATTCTTCTTTCTGATTTCATATCCACTTTCCTCAGTCTCCAAAGCAGGTGATATAACCCTAAAGTTCCAGGAACCCTCTGCCATTAGATCCTACCTAAGTGTTGTTCCTACCTGTATCCTTTTCCTTATCACGGCCACAAATGCTATCCAAAGTCGATTCTGTAGAAACACGAATATGAATTTACAAGTCTTATGGATACATTTAAAATGTGACTTATGTGACGGAGTAATTGGATATTTTATTTTGTTTTATATTAATACACTGAGTTAATCATTGATTGAATTAAATAAATTATAACAGGCACATCTAGCAAGTGGCTACCACACTGTAATACACATCCATCTTTCTCTCTCTCTCCATATATATATATATATATATATATATATATATATATGTATAAAGTATATGGGGGATGTTACCACGGCTCCCCTGGTTATTCCCCTCTGTATGGTCTCCCCATTCAAGATGGCTGTTTGCTGATGGTTTACCAAAGGAAAATCCTCTGCCCCGTGAAGGTACTTAGCCCAAGGGGTAAGAGGGATGTGTCCCTCTGCTGGTTTCCCTGGTAACCGATAATCCCATCTGCTGTCAATTCCCCCTTTAACTGGTAGCCTGCCTATTCCGCCCAGAGTGAAGAATGCTGCTACTGCTGCTGCTGCCTTCTGCCTGCCATCGCCTATCTACAGTGGGATGTCTCTCCAGGACCACTTTGCTTCTGATGTGAAATATCTCCCATCTATTAAACCATGAATGTCTCTGTCCCTGACTCCGGGCTCTTTCCTTAGTCCTGAGGCTGAGCAAGTACAGGGCTTGCAGGCGTGAGAGGTGCAGCACAACACCTTCTGCAGGGCAGTTTGCTGGCCAGATTTGATGATTCCTTTGTAGGTGTTTCCTAGGCTCATGCACACTTGCCAGACACTCATGAGACCTTGGGGACACTGAAACAGTAATGTCAACACCCAGATCCTAGAGGAATTCCCGACAGGTGTTCCACTTGACGGGAGAGGTAATGAGCATGGCCCAGTGCACCTGTGCTAGACATAATCAGTGAGCAGGTGCAGAAGGGAGGGAGGGACATTCACTCACTTCATGAGGCCATCCTTCTCACCACTGCCTCTGAAAAATCCAGGGAAGGAAGGGACAAAATGCCTTTAGAAAGTAAATGACCTGTACACTGAAAACTACAAACCACTGCCGAAAGAATTAAACAAGGAACAAATCATTGAAATGACATATCATATTCATAGACTGAAGACTTATTATTGTTGACATTTCTACACTACCCAAAGGTAAGTATTAATTCATCGTAATACCTATCAAAATCCCAATGTCATTTTCAAAGTAAAAGAAAAAAGAATCCTAAAATACATATGGAACCACTAAGGATTCCAAACAGAAAAATCAATCCTGAGAACAAAGAACATAGATGGAGGCTTCTCACTTCCTGACTTCAAAACACATTACAAAGCCACAGGAATCAAAACTGTATGGTACTGACATAGAAACAGATACATAGGCCTAAAGACCAGAATAAATAACCCCCAAGAAAACTCATAGATACATGGCCAAATGAAATTCACCAAGCTTCTAAGACAACAAATAGGGAAAGTATAGTTTTTTCAACAGTCAATAGGATGAAAATATAACTTACAGAAAGATTACAAACATATATCAGAAAAGGAGCTAATGTCCAAAACATCTAAGAAAAACAGTACAACTCAAATGCAAAGTAAGTTAAAAAATTCAAAAGGGTAAATAACTGGGTTCAGAAATGTGCAAAGATTTAAATAAGACATTTCCTGAAAAAGACATACAAATGGCTAACAAATAGAGGAAAATGTTCTCAACCTCACTAATCATCAGGGCAATGAAAATCAACACCTCATACCTGTTAGGCTTTGTATTATAAAGAAAAAAATTAACAGTCTAAGGCCAAGATGTGGGGAATTGGAAACTTTGTACACTGCTGGTGGGAATGTAAAATGGTGCCGCTATTATGAAAAAGAGTATGGGGGTTCCTTATAAAATTATAAACAGAAATATCATATGATTCAGCAATCACAGTTCTCGGTATATATCCAAAGGAAATTAAATCAGTATCACAATGAGATGAACATAGGTTCATTGCAGCATTCTCCACAATAGCCTAGATATGCAACCAACTTCACAAAACAAGTAAGTGTCCTGTGCCTGAGCTAACCTTAGGTACTTCAAAACAACTCCGTAAGGCTCTTAGCCCCTTAGAGAGGATGAAAGCAATATTAGAGTTAAAAGTAACTTGTACCAATTCCCTTAGTCTGGAATGCTGAAACAAAAGTTCTACAGCAGGGGAAGCCTCCTAAACACATAGCACCTGCCAGGGTTTACCCCAGCCTTGGAAGAACTGGGAAGGATAAGACCAAGGCAGGCCTGAGGAAAGGTCCAAGGGTAGGCAGGCCTGGAGTGAGGGGAGCAGGGGCAGGGCTGTCTGGATGGAGCAGTGGGTTGTAAGAAGCGGAGTGACCCTGGGTCCTGCTGCACTGAGTCTCTGTCCTGGGCCTGGTCAATTCCAGGAGACCAGGTTAGCAGGGCTGTGAGAGCCAGTGTGTGAAGCGAACCCAGCAGCCCCTTCACATAGTCCTCTAGAATTCCTGCCGGCCATGAAGGGTCTTTAGGGGCAGCTGGACGTGGAGCCCTCTCAAATGGAAGCACGTCAGCACATCAGCCTTGGGAGGTGCTGAGGCTGAAATGAGGAGACTGAGCACATGCAGTGATCCCAAAGCATGTGTTCTGTGACTCATCCATCTCTGGGAGTGCGCTTTCCATGAGGAATAAACAGTGAGGACAAAAGTAAGGTGAAGCTACAAGTCCTGAAAGTGTAGAGGGAGAGAGTTCAAGTCTCATCCACCACCTGACACTCACTATAAGAACTTGTTCTCCAGTGTCAAGTGACTATGAGAGTTTTGTTCCCACTAGGATATGGCCATCATACGTGAATGTAAAAAGGAAACCAAAATCCCTGGTGCAAAATACCCTCCAGGTACCAAACAGAAACGAAGCTTTCATCTTTGGCAGTGAAAAAGCAATGAAAGAGTAGTCTTGTGAGAAAGCAAATTTCTGAATGGCAAAGCAAGAAAAGATGACTATAAGCACAGTACAGTCAAAGGACATGGATACAATAACTCTATTATATCATTAAAATTGGGAAAGAACAAATCAGAATTCTACACATATTTCCTTCTGCTTCCTGATTTCATATTCACCTTCCTTAGTTTCTAAAGAAGTGGGTGGAACCCAAGTGTTCTAGGAATTGTCTCGCTTTAGATCCTAACTGAGAGTTGTTCGCTATGTGAATCGTCATCAGCATCACTGCTATGTATGCTCTCCAAAATGCATTCTGTACAAACACAACCATGAGCATAAAGTTATTATACAAGTTGACCCACCCATTTCTTCTACTCGACTTGCTGGCTCACACAGCATCACCCTGGTATTCCCTCCAGGTTCTCAGACCTCCCCTGTGCTCTGTGCAGACAGAGTCCTTCAATAACATATTGATCACAGTTGAAAATTGCAAATGAGGGAGAGATGCTGAGAAAATCACCTTTCGACCCCTCACTTCTATAGACACATTTAGAGCTTTCACCGTCAACCTTACCAACCTGAAATTCCAGATGTTACAGACACACTTGAAACATGGCTAGTGTGACCAAGCAATTGTGTGTTTTTTGCATTTTTTAATAGAATGAGTTAATTATTGTTTGAACTAAATTAATTATAAATAGACACGTTTGGTTAGTGGCTATCACACTGGAAAGCTCAGCTCTAAGAAATCCAAAGATGAGAAAGAGGCAACCAGCCACCCCTCTCCTGGTTGTTCTTTACTGCAGAAAATTTCTTGGCCTGATCTGATCATTCATATGTAGGTATATCTTGGGCTCTTGGACACACACCAGGCATTGGGAGAGTCCTTGTGGACACTGAAATAGTACAGTCAAAACTCAGATCCAAGAGGAATTCCCAGCAAGGGGCCCACTTGTAGACAGAGGTGAAGGGTATGGCCCAGTACACCTGTATTAGACATAATCAGAGAGTAGGTGCAGAGGGGAGGGAGGGATTTCACTCTCTCCATGAGTCCATCTTTCTCAACTCTGACTCTAGAAGACCTGAGGAAGGCAGTGGAAAAGGCCCCGTAGGAGGTGAAATATTTGTATACTGAAAACTACAGGACATTGCGGAAAGAAATTAAAGAAGAGACAAGTAATTGGAATGGCATACCATGTTCATAGACTGGATTATTAAATACTGTTGGCATTTCTGTACTACATAAAGTGATGTACACATATATCGCAACAACCCACAAAATTCCATGTCATTATTATAGAAGTAGACAGAATCCTAAAATACATATGGAACCGCACCCAAGGAGATAAAACAATCTTGAGACCAAAGAGCAATGATGGAGATTAACACTTCCTGAACTCAAAACACATAACAATGCCACAGTAGTCAAAACAGTCTGCTACTGGCATCAAGACAGTGAGATAGACCAATGAAATATAATAGAGAGACCCCAAATAAATGCACGTATATATGGCCAACTGATCTTGGCCAAGGTTCTAAGATTACCAAGTGAAGAAAGGATAGTCTCTTCAACAATCAACAGTATGAAAAGGCAACCTATAGGATGGGAGGAAATATGTGTAAACCTTGTATCTGAACAAGGGACCAATATCCAGAATATATAAGAAACTACTACAAGTCAATTTCAGAAAAACAGCGGGCAAATAAGTGTGTTTAAAAATGGGTAAAAATCTTTACTAGACATTTCTCCATAAAGACATACAGGTGCTCAATCTACATATGAAAATTTGCTCAACATCACTAAGCATCAGGGAAATGGAAATCAAGCCACAAAGAGATACCACTCACACCTGTTAGGATGTGTATTATAAAAAGACAATTAGGGCTTCCCTGGTGGCACAGTGGTTGAGAGTCCAGCTGCCGAAGCAGGGGACACGTGTTCGTGCCTCGGTCTGGGAGGATCCCACATGCCACTGAGCGGCTGGGCCCATGAGCCATGGCCACTGAGCCTGTGCGTTTGTAGCCTGTGCTCCACAACGGGAGAGCCCACAACAATGAGAGGCCCGTGTACTGCAAAAAAAAAAAAAAAAAAAAAAAAAAAAAAAGAAGAAGAAAAGAAAGAAAATATATGGATGCTGGAAAAAATGTGAAGAAGTGGAACTTATGTACCCTGTTTTGTACCCTGTAGTAATGTAAAATGGTGTAGCCATTATGGAAAACAGAATGGAGGTCCCCTAAAAATTATTAAGAGAACTAGCATAAAATCCAGCAGTCACTCATTTAGGTTTATATACAAAGGAGATAAAACAAGAATGTCCAAGAGATATCTACAATCTAAAGTCCATTGCAGCATTATACACAATACACAACACACAACATAGGAAGACTGCCTAGTGTCCATGGGAAGATGAATTAATAAAGAAAATGTGGTGTATACTTACAGAGGAATGTCATTCAGTCTCTGAAAAAGAAGGAAATCCTGCCATTTGCAGCAACACGAAAGAACTTGGAGGACATTTGTAAGAGTGAAATAAGCCAGTCACAGAAGGTCAAAAACTGAAAGAAACCTCTGAGAATCAGAGAGTGGAATGGTGGTTCCAAGAGCTGGCAGGAGGTTGACATGGGAAGTCTCTGTTCAAGGTTAGAATGTGTTATTTGCAAATTGGAAAAGTCCTAGACACTTGCTGTACAACAAGGTGCATGTAGTCAACAGGACTTCCTGGACATTTCAAAACTTTATGGGAACATAAATCAAGGGAAAAACAACATAAAAAGTTCACATACACACACAGAATCATACCACTCATTTCACATACAGACACACCCAGTCTCATGCACACAAACCTAAACCACTTAACCGTAATACAGCTTCTTCTTGGGACTATAGTAATTGGTCACATTACTTGTAAATCACTTTCTATCACCAGGACCCCTACTCTCATTCCCAGCACATATTTGGAATCTGTTTGCCCTCTACACTAAAACCAGCAAGAATGTCCCACTTTCTCATCTTCAAAATTCTTCCTCCCTAAGTGACTGATTCCAGAATGCATACCGTTTTCACGTTCTGGGAAGGCCACCTGCAATTACAGAAGAGAAAACACTATGAGGATAAGATCACAGTGATGCTCAGGTCTTTTGTTCATTTGTTGACAGTAGAAAACCTGATAAGAAACAGTGGTCCAGGGTACCCAGCAAGGGTTATCAGAGCAAACCTACTCAGGCTGAAAGGCAAGAACTTTGCTGGGAGGATGGAACTTCCAAGTCCATTTAGGTTGGAAATTACAGAATTCTTTTCCTAGAGGAAAAATCGCTGCAGGAGAGAGAGCTCCGTACTCTACAGGCTGTAATGGATGCTGTCAATTTTAATGTCCTGTGGAATCAGGCACCATGAGTTGGTCATAGACTCTCACTCCACATTCTCCCAACCAAGGGAATTGTATGTATCTGGAAGGAATACCTTCAAATATTCATAACTTAATTCTACTGAAAGAGAAATAAAGCAATAATTCTATCTCAGAACAGAAAAAATCAAGCTTACCTTGATGATCCACGGAGGCTTTTCTTCTTTCCTATCACGGTGCAGGTCATCCACCACATCCTCAGGGAGAGCTGCAGGGACACAGAGTAACTGTCAGGACACTGGTGATGCGGCTCAGGAATTACTCAGGGGCTTTCTTCTCGATGAGGACATGGGGTGGTGTGTATGGATGTGGGAGGTTAGTAAGTGTGGGCTGAGCTGGTGTTGGGCCATCCTCTTTGGGGGATGAAGGAAGGCAAAGGACAAGAGGAAGGAAGTGAAAACAGAGCTTTGGCTTTCTAGCTAAGGGGAGCCTCATCAGAAGGGAAGGGTCGATCTAAAAAATGGTAAACACTAAAATGCATGCTCTGTTTCAATGACACAGACCCATGACCCATCCTGCCTCTTTTGAGCTTCTGCTAAATTGCCACTGTCTCTTGATTTTTCCCAGATCACTCTTTCCCCAGCATCCACAATGCCAGCTACAGCATTTATCATGTCTTCTGTTGTATGATATTTTATACTTGATTAACAGCAACCTCCATTAAAGGACTGAATTCAATCCTAGACAAAATATGCTACATTTATTCACTAATCACTCGTTTTAAAGAAAATCAAATACACAAGATTTGACAAACCTGAAGTCCTCCCATTTAGATACAGCCACTATCAATCGTATCATATTTTTCTCCCAGTCTTTGTTTTCTATACAATGTACGTATGCCCACTGAGTCAGGGGCTGTCCATACTCTAGGGAGCTGTTCCATAAGTGGGACACTTCGTTATGAAGAGGGAGCCCGCACTGAGCACAGCCTGTCTCTAACCCAGCTGTGCAGGAGAAGTGTACAGGCTACAGTCAGGTTCCACTTTGAGTCCTTGGGTGTGGGCTACAGGAATTGACCAATACTAAGGCTTATGGTAATGTTATCCAATACAATAAAATAGCTCCCTGATTCTTATCTGCTTTTGGCCTTGTTTAAGCAATGACACCAGCACTGACAGATATGACCTGTACTGTGTACATGGGGTCTCACACCTCTCAGAATCTGTGAGCTGACCAGGAGAATGCAGGTCCTGAGGTGAATTTCACATTAATGACTGTGCCAAAGTCAACTGATAAGCCCACCCATAGCTGCCCTGGATTCTGTGACCACTAATGCCACCTGATGGGCAAGGTCTGGACCTTTGGAGGTGCGAGGACTTCCAGCCAAGGATACGGATGCAGGGACTCCCTTGCTCCATGACTGAGGATCCCTTGGCTGAGTGGTAAGTGCAGGTCAGGGATCCAGAGCACCCACATTGGGACCCACCCCTGGGTTCTCAGTTTGGCTTTTCCACTCAGGAGGTCAAGAGCTTAGAACATTGATCTCTGCACCATCTCCTTCTGCGGAAAAAAATATTAACCAAATCTGGGCAACAGCGGTGTTGAGGGAAGAACAAGGTAGTGTACAGACAGTGTGCAGTGGTGATGAGCTTTGTTGACAGGTGAATTGTGCTGTGTAAGAGGGAAATATCTCCTCAGGAAACACACACACGCTCACGCATGCAGGTTCACAATCACACCACATAGGCTCACACATGGACCCCAGCCCAACCCTGATACACACAAACCCACATCATCTAAATGATGCAGTTACTTCCAAGACCATAGAACTTGGGCATGGCTCTTTACTGGGAAATCACTCTCTAGCTCTACACCCCCAGCCCTCATCCCTGTAGGGGCCCTGAATCAGGGTGTCTCTCCAAGCAAAGCCAGCAAGAGAGTCCCACCTTCTTCATCATCTAGATTGTTCCTCAGCACAGGGGTGAACTCTGAATACATACCGTTTTTGTTTGCTGTCCAATCCACCTGTGATTAGAGAAGAGAAATCAGTGTAAGGATCTCAGCATCCTGTGCTCTGTGGACACAGGTATTTCATCTCTTTTTTTTCTCCTCAGAAAACCAAATGGGAAACGGTTGTTGAGTCAATGGCCCCAAAAGAAACCAGAGAAGACAGCTGTGGGAAAGGCTGGAGCTTTGCCTGGAAGATCTCTCAGGTCCACTTTGAGGAGCAAATACAAAAGTCTATTTCAAGGAGGGAAATTTTCTGCTGAGGAAAGTGTGTCTGACTCTACAGTTTCTAACTGATGTTGCCATTTTTTAAATGGCCTTTTGAATGAGTTATCTGTTGGGAAAGACCTTCACTCAGCATTCATCCAACCAAGCAAAATTGTATACATCAGCTGTCTTGAACATTGTAGATCTTCAGATCTGAAATCAATTGGAAAAGAAAGAAATGAAACAAACTTTTAATCTCTGATAAATAAGGGGAGCTTACCCTGGAGGTAGCAGGAGCCACTTTAATTGTCCTCACATGGGGCAGTTTCTCCAACAGGTCCTCAGGGGGCTCTAGGAGGACACAGAGTAAGTGTCAGGACACTGGTGATGCTGCTCAGGAATTACTCAGAGAGCCTCATTAATGTGGACACAGGGTGGGAGTGTATGGATGCAGGTGGTTACTGAGTGTGGACTGAGGTGCTGTTGGACAAACCTCGCTGGTGGGTGGAGGAAGGCAAAGGGGAGGAACATTTCAGAAATGAGGAAGAGAACCTTTAGCTTTCTAGCTGTAGGGAACCTAATCAATTTGAAAGTGTCAGTCTGAAAAAGCTTAAACACTAACATTGCACTATGTTTCAGTATAGAGTCCCACGGCCCCTCTGCCCATTTCAAAGTCCCTCCAAATCCCCCTTCTTCTTGAAATGTTACAAGACTCTTTCAGCTTCCTTCTAATCAAATATGTTGCTCCTTCATTCATCGTCCATTCTGTTGGATTTTTGACTTATTTTATTGTGATGAAATATACATATTTATGCTTTTCATAATTTTTAAGTATACAGTTCACTAGCATTTCTTACTTTCACAATGCTGTGTACCCATCAACACAATCTACATCTTAATCTTTTTCATCATTACAACGTAACCTCTGTACCCATTAAATCATAATCCACCTTACTCCTGCCTCCTGACCTTGGTAATTTCTACTTCCGGTGTCTGTGAGTTTGCCTACACTAGGTACCTCATACAAGAGGAATCATATAATATTTGACTTTCTGCGCCTGCCTTATTTCACTAACAATACTATATTTTTTATATTATTTGGATCATTCATTTTGTAGCATAAGTCAATCTTTAATTCCTTTTTATGGTTGAAAATTATTCCATTCTATGTATATATCACATTTTATTTATCCATTCATCACCTCATGGACTTTGGATTGTTTCTATCTTTTGGCTACTAAGAATAATGCGACTATGAACATTAGTGTACACATTTCTGTATGGCACCATAATGGTGACAAATAATATTGTACATATTTCAAATATCATTGCATATAACAACACAAGGTGTGACTCTGAGGTGAACTATGGACTTTTCATTAGTAAAAATATACTTACATTGTTTCACTAATTGTAACAAATGTACTTCACCTATGCTATATATTACTAATAGCTGAAACTGGAGTGATAGGATACAGGTATTTTCTGTATTGCATGTACAACTTTTATGTCAATATAATCCTGTTCTAAATAATGTCTAATAATTTAAAGAAATCTCAAAACATGGTTTCAGGGAGGGATGTGTTGTTGCTAACGTTCAAAAATCAGCTAATGTCTAAACCATAACTAGAGACCATCTTCCCTCTTAAACATGAACCAAATGTTGAATTTTAAACGCATGCCTCAGAGCACAGGGAGATCAGCTCGATGCTTTGTGACCGCCTGGAGGGGTGGGATGGGGAGGGTGGGAGGGAGGGAGATGCATGAGGGAAGGGATGTGGGAACAGATGTATATGTATGACTGATTCACTTTGTTATAAAGCAGAAACTAATAAAAAAAAATAAAATTCAAAAAATAAATAAATAAATACATAAATACATAAATGCATGTTTACTTCCATGGTTAAAACAGTACCAGCTGTCTTAGTAAGTTTCAATTTGAACACATGGAATAAAAGAAGAATACTGCTTAATATTTCATAGCTTTTTCTTCAATATGAGGCACTGAATCAACTAGAATAATTATTCTTGAGTGAACCGAATGAGACATTTTCCACAGTACCTTCAGCTGGGTCATTTATAGGGTGCATCCTAAAATGTGGCCGGATGAGGATCTTTTTCAGCCAGCCTGGGGTTGATATTCTTGACCTCTGATGTGTGTTTCTTCTTCTCGCATTCTGGGAGCAGCATCCTGGGAAATGCATTACAATAGAGACAACTATTGACATCTTGCTGGCAGAAGACCATGGGGAAATTAGCAATAATTTATTCACAGTTCAATCCTTTGGTCCCTTTCCTCACCAACTGCCCAGCAGAGCCTCCTGAATCAAAGTTGGACTTAGGAAGATCTTGCAGTTTGGTATGCAGTGAAAACACCCAACAGACAGGTTTTGTGGGCAAATATCTTTATTTAACTGAGAATGTCTAGAAACTCAGCAAACCATTGGGACCATGACTGATGGACTGGATTCAAATCCCGTTTAGAAGAAGCATGTACTTGGGAAAGATATGTAGATCCCTCTTTGCCTCAGTTCCCTGTTCTGAGATGTAGAAATGTTAATATGGCCTACTTGTAGCATTATGTCATGTGGCCAAAAATGATTGAATACCGGTAAAATGTTTGAAAAATAAAGGACCGGTGCTTCACAAATGCTCTATAAGTGTTCAATCCTGAATGATGGCAAGAAGAAGCTGGATATTTCGTAGCTGTTGAAAGGAGAGAAGGGATTTGACGGCTCCAAGTAAAGGGGGATTCAAGCTTACTCTTCAGCTTTTTCATGGGAACAATGCTTTACAGTTCATGGAGAATATCCATTACCATGTCTGACACCCAGCCCTGTTGGGGGTGAAGGGGAGGGCAAAGTGGGGGCTGTAACCCATATGTTATGGTGGAGGGTGTGGAAATTTAGAGAGATAAGTGACTGTCCAAGAGTCACAACCATGATGAATGATGGATCACGGACAGGACAGACAGAGCCAGTGCCTACCCTGAGCTCAATCCCTGGGGTAGATCTCTTGGTTCTGTCTTCACTGTATGCAGTGTTTCTTGCCCAGCACACAGAAACAGGGCCGGCACAAGGGATGGAAGACAGACTTTCCACAGGAGAAGGACATTTCGTTTCCTTAGCACAGAATCCGATAGTGAATATTAGCCTCAAAGGAGAAAGGTGGAGTGAATTTCCTCCATCTACTCCTGGAGGCTCCTTCTTTCTCGGACTCCTCCAGAACTGGGTGTGGCATGTGGGTACAAGCATGGGCTCCCTGCAAAAGGAAGGAGGCCTGCCTAGCACTAGGTGCTTCAGGAAAGGGGGAAGGACTCATCCCGAGGCTCTAATAGGAAACAGTTAGAATGAGGGAAGTGGCAGAGAGATGTATCAGAACCATTCAGAATGCTATGAGACCTACTAAGAGATGAGATTTCTTATTAAATGAAGTTGTAATTGACCCAGTAGTAGGGATGCTGAAACCCAGTTTTGCTCATTAAGAATCCAGCCATGGAGCAACTAAGTCCGTGCACCACAACTACTAAGCCTGTGCTCTAGAGCCCGCAAGTCACAACTACTCAGCCCACGTGCCACAACTATTGAAGCCCATGCACCTAGAGCCCATGCTCTGGAACAACAGAAGCCCCCGAAATGAGAAGCCCGCGCACTGCAACGAAGACCCAACACAGCCAAATAATAATAATAATAATAATAATAATAATCCTGTAAACATTTGCCTGGGTGGTGATAGGATTTGTTTTCCAGGTTAAATGAGGCTCACTTGGTATAAAATCAATGCACACACTGAAAGTGTACAGTTTATTTACTTTTATATCCATACCCATTCATGATGCACTGATGGGAATATTTTCTAGAAAGTTGGCACCAGTAACAGTGATGTTTAGGGGAACATAAATCAAGGGAAACACAACACAAAAAGTTCACATACACACACAGAGTCATACCACTCATTTCACATACAGACACACCCAGTCTCATGCACACAAACCTACACCACCTAACCATAATACAGCTTCTTCCTGGGACTATAGTAATTGGTCACATTACTTGTAAATCACTTTCTATCACCAGGACCCCTACTCTCATTCCCAGCACAAATTTGGAATCAGTTTGCCCTCTACACTAAAACCAGCAAGAATGTCCCACTTTCTCATCTTCAAAGTTCTTCCTCCCCAAGCGACTGATTCCAGTATACATACCGTTTTCACGTTCTGGGAAGGCCACCTGCAATTACAGAAGAGAAAACACTATGAGGATAAGATCACAGTGATGCTCAGGTCTTTTGTTCATTTTCTGACAGTAGAAAACCTGATAAGAAACAGTGGTCCAGGGAACCCAGCAAGGGTTATCAGAGCAAACCTACTCAGGCTGAAAGGCAAGAACTTTGCTTGGAGGATGGAACTTCCAAGTCCATTTAGGTTGGAAATTACAGAATTCTTTGCCTAGAAGAAAAATCGCTGCAGGAGAGAGAGCTCCATACTCTACAGGCTGTAATGGATGCTGTCAATTGTAATGTCCTGTGGAATCAGGCACCATGAGTTGGTAATAGACTCTCACTCCACATTCTCCCAACCAAGGGAATTGTATGTATCTGGAAGGAATACCCTCAAATATACATAACTTAATTCTATTGAAAGAGAAATAAAGCAATATTTCTATCTCAGACCAGAAAAAATCCAGCTTGCCTTGGGGATCCACGGGGGCTTTTCTTCTGTCCTATCACGGTGCAGGTCATCCACCGAAACCTCAGGGAGAGCTGGAGGGACACAGAGTAACTGTCAGGACACTGGTGATGCGGCGCAGGAATTACTCAGGGGCTTTCCTCTCGATGAGGACATGGGGTGGTGTGTATGGATGTGGGAGGTTAGTAAGTGTGGGCTGAGCTGGTGTTGGGCCCTCCTCTTTGGGGGATGAAGGAAGGCAAAGGACAAGAGGAAGGAAATGAAAACAGAGTTTTGGCTTTCTAGCTAAGGGGAATCTAATCAGAAGGGAAGGGTCGATCTAAAAAATGGTAAACACTAAAATGCATGCTCTGTTTCAATGACACAGACCCATGACCCATCCTGCCTCTTTTGAGCTTCTGCTCAATTGCCACTGTCGCTTGATTTTTCCCAGATCACTCTTTCCCCAGCATCCACAATGCCAGCTACTGCATTTATCATGTCTTCTGTTGTATGATATTTTATACTTGATTAACAGCAACCTCCATTAAAGGACTGAATTCAATCCTAGACAAAATATGCTATATTTATTCACTAATCACTTGTCTTAAAGAAAATCAAATACACAAGATTTGACAAAACTGAAGTCCTACCCTTTAGATACAGCCACTATCAATCGTATCATATTTTTCTCCCAGTCTTTGTTTTCTATACAATGTACGTATGCCCACTGAGTCAGGGGCTGTCCATACTCTAGGGAGCTGTTCCATAAGTGGGACACTTCGTTATGAAGAGGGAGCCCGGACTGAGCACAGCCTGTCTCCAACCCAGCTGTGCAGGAGAAGTATACAGGCTAACAGTCAGGTTCCACTTTGAGTCCTTGGGTGTGGGCTAAAGGAACTGACCAATTCTATAGCATATGGTAATGTTATCCAATACAATAAAATAGCTCCCTGATTCTTATCTGCTTTTGGCCTTGTTTAAGCAATGACACCAGCACTGACAGATATGACCTGTAGTGTATACATGGGGTCTCACACCTCTCAGAATCTGTGAGCTGACCAGGAGAATGCAGGTCCTGAGGTGAATTTCACATTAATGACTGTGCCAAAGTCAACTGATAAGCCCACCCATAGCTGCCCTGGATTCTGTGACCACTAAGGCCACCTGATGGGCAATGTCTGGACCTTTGGAGATGCTAGGACTTCCAGCCAAGGATACGGATGCAGGGACTCCCTTGATCCATGACTGAGGATCCCTTGGCTGAGTGGTAAGTGCAGGTCAGTGATGCAGAGCACCCACATTGAGACCCACCCCTGGGTTCTCAGTTTGGCTTTTCCACTTAGGAAGTCAAGAGCTTAGAACATTTATCTCTGCACCATCTCCTTCTGAGGAAAAGAAATATTAACCAAATCTGGGCAACAGCTGTGTTGAGGGAAGAACATGCAACCAACCTCAGAAAACAAGTAAGCGTCCTGTGCCTGAGCTAACCTTAGGTACTTCAAAACAACTCCGTAAGTCTCTTAGCCCCTTAGAGGGATGAAAGCAATATTTGAGTTAAAACTAACTTGTCCCAATTCCCTTAGTCTGGAATACTGAAACAAAATTCTATAGCAGAGGAAGCCTCATAAACACACAGCACCTGCCAGGCTTTACCCCAGCCTTGGAAGAACTGGGAAGGATAAGACCAAGGCAGGCCTGAGGAAAGGTCAGAGGGTAGGCAGGACTGGGGTGTGGGGAACAGGGGCAGAGCTGTCTGGACGGAGCAGTGGGTTGTAAGAAGAGCAGTGACCCTGGGTCTGGCTGCCCTGAGTCTCTGTCCTGGGCTTGGTCAACCCCAGGAGACCAGGTCAGCAGGGCTGTGAAAGCAAGTGTGTGAAGAAGCCCAGCAGCCCCTTCACACAGCCCTCTAGAATTTCTGCCGCCCATGGAGGGTCTCTAGGGGCAGCTGAACGTGGACCCATCTCAAATGGAAGCATGTCACCACATCAGCCTTGGGGAAGTGCAGAGGCTGAGATGAGCTCAAGGAGACTGAGCACATGCAGTGATCCCAGAGCACGTGTTCTGTGACTCATCCATCTCTGGGACAGTCCTTTACGAGAGGAACAAACAGTGAGGACAAAACATGAGGTGAAGTCACAAGTCCTGAAAGTGCAGAGGGAGACAGTTCACTTCTCATCCACCACCTCACCCTTTCTAGAAGAACTTGGTCTCAAGTTTCAAGGGCCCATGTGAGTTTTGACCCACAGGTTCTGTCCATCATAGGTCAATATGCAAAAGAAAACACACTCTCCTGTGCACAATACCCTAGATGTGCTAACCAGAACACAAACTTCCATATTAGGCAGTGACAAGCACAAGAAAGAGCAGCTCATGTGCAAAAGATCACTTTTGATAAGCAAATCAAGAAAAGGTGATTATAGAGCACAGTCACGTCTAAGGACACAATTTCTCTCTATTGTATCATTAAAATGTAAAAAAAACAAGTCAGAACTCTACACATATTTCATTCTTCTTTCTGATTTCATATCCACTTTCCTCAGTCTCCAAAGCAGGTGATATAACCCTAAAGTTCCAGGAACCCTCTGCCATTAGATCCTACCTAAGTGTTGTTCCTACCTGTATCCTTTTCCTTATCACGGCCACAAATGCTATCCAAAGTCGATTCTGTAGAAACACGAATATGAATTTACAAGTCTTATGGATACATTTAAAATGTGACTTATGTGACGGAGTAATTGGATATTTTATTTTGTTTTATATTAATACACTGAGTTAATCATTGATTGAATTAAATAAATTATAACAGGCACATCTAGCTAATGGCTACCACACTGTAACACACATCCATCTTTCTCTCTCTCTCCATATATATATGTATAAAGTATATGGAGGATGTTACCACCGCTCCCCTGGTTATTCCCCTCTGTATGGTCTCCCCATTCAAGATGGCTGTTTGCTGATGGTTTACCAAAGGAAAATCCTCTGCCCCGTGAAGGTACTTAGCCCAAGGGGTAAGAGGGATGTGTCCCTCTGCTGGTTTCCCTGGTAACCGATAATCCCATCTGCTGTCAATTCCCCCTTTAACTGGTAGCCTGCCTATTCCGCCCAGAGTGAAGAATGCTGCTACTGCTGCTGCTGCCTTCTGCCTGCCATCGCCTATCTACAGTGGGATGTCTCTCCAGGACCACTTTGCTTCTGATGTGAAATATCTCCCATCTATTAAACCATGAATGTCTCTGTCCCTGACTCCGGGCTCTTTCCTTAGCCCTGAGGCTGAGCAAGTACAGGGCTTGCAGGCGTGAGAGGTGCAGCACAACACCTTCTGCAGGGCAGTTTGCTGGCCAGATTTGATGATTCCTTTGTAGGTGTTTCCTAGGCTCATGCACACTTGCCAGACACTCATGAGACCTTGGGGACACTGAAACAGTAATGTCAACACCCAGATCCTAGAGGAATTCCCAACAGGTGTTCCACTTGATGGGAGAGGTAATGAGCATGGCCCAGTGCACCTGTGCTAGACATAATCAGCGAGCAGGTGCAGAAGGGAGGGAGGGACATTCACTCACTTCATGAGGCCATCCTTCTCACCACTGCCTCTGAAAAATCCAGGGAAGGAAGGGACAAAATGCCCTTAGAAAGTAAATGACCTGTACAGTGAAAACTACAAACCACTGCTGAAAGTATTAAACAAGGAACAAATCATTGAAATGACATATCATATTCATAGACTGGAGACTTATTATTGTTGACATTTCTACACTACCCGAAGGTAAGTATTAATTCATCGTAATACCTATCAAAATCCCAATGTCATTTTCAAAGTAAAAGAAAAAAGAATCCTAAAATACATATGGAACCACTAAGGATTCCAAACAGAAAAATCAATCCTGAGAACAAAGAACATAGATGGAGGCTTCTCACTTCCTGACTTCAAAACACATTACAAAGCCACAGGAATCAAAACTGTATGGTACTGACATAGAAACAGATACATAGGCCTAAAGACCAGAATAAATAACCCCCAAGAAAACTCATAGATACATGGCCAAATGAAATTCACCAAGCTTCTAAGACAACAAATAGGGAAAGTATAGTTTTTTCAACAGTCAATAGGATGAAAATATAACTTACAGAAAGATTACAAACATATATCAGAAAAGGAGCTAATGTCCAAAACATCTAAGAAAAACAGTACAACTCAAATGCAAAGTAAGTTAAAAAATTCAAAAGGGTAAATAACTGGGTTCAGAAATGTGCAAAGATTTAAATAAGACAATTCCCGAAAAAGACATACAAATGGCTAACAAATAGAGGAAAAGGTTCTCAACCTCACTAATCATCAGGGCAATGAAAATCAACACCTCATACCTGTTAGGCTGTGTATTATATAGAAAAAAATTAACAGTCTAAGGCCAAGATGTGGGGAATTGGAAACTTTGTACACTGCTGGTGGGAATGTAAAATGGTGCCGCTATTATGAAAAAGAGTATGGGGGTTCCTTATAAAATTATAAACAGAAATATCATATGATTCAGCAATCACAGTTCTCGGTATATAGCCAAAGGAAATTAAATCAGTATCACAATGCGATGTACATAGTTTCATTGCAGCATTCAACACAATAGCCTAGATATGCAACCAACTTCACAAAAGAAGTAAGTGTCCTGTGCCTGAGCTAACCTTAGGTACTTCAAAACAACTCCGTAAGGCTCTTAGCCCCTTAGAGAGGATGAAAGCAATATTAGAGTTAAAAGTAACTTGTACCAATTCCCTTAGTCTGGAATGCTGAAACAAAAGTTCTACAGCAGGGGAAGCCTCCTAAACACATAGCACCTGCCAGGGTTTACCCCAGCCTTGGAAGAACTGGGAAGGATAAGACCAAGGCAGGCCTCAGGAAAGGTCCGTGGGTAGGCAGGACTGGAGTGTGGGGAGCAGGGACAGGGCTGTCTGGATGGAGCAGTGGGTTGTAAGAAGCGGAGTGACCCTGGGTCCTGCTGCACTGAGTCTCTGTCCTGGGCCTGGTCAATTCCAGGAGACCAGGTTAGCAGGGCTGTGAGAGCCAGTGTGTGAAGCGAACCCAGCAGCCCCTTCACATAGTCCTCTAGAATTCCTGCCGGCCATGAAGGGTCTTTAGGGGCAGCTGGACGTGGAGCCCTCTCAAATGGAAGCACGTCAGCACATCAGCCTTGGGAGGTGCTGAGGCTGAAATGAGGAGACTGAGCACATGCAGTGATCCCAAAGCATGTGTTCTGTGACTCATCCATCTCTGGGAGTGCGCTTTCCATGAGGAATAAACAGTGAGGACAAAAGTAAGGTGAAGCTACAAGTCCTGAAAGTGTAGAGGGAGAGAGTTCAAGTCTCATCCACCACCTGACACTCACTATAAGAACTTTTTCTCCAGTGTCAAGTGACTATGAGAGTATTGTTCCCACTAGGATATGGCCATCATACGTGAATGTAAAAAGGAAACCAAAATCCCTGGTGCAAAATACCCTCCAGGTACCAAACAGAAACGAAGCTTTCATCTTTGGCAGTGAAGAAGCAATGAAAGAGTAGTCTTGTGAGAAAGCAAATTTCTGAATGGCAAAGCAAGAAAAGATGACTATAAGCACAGTACAGTCAAAGGACATGGATACAATAACTCTATTATATCATTAAAATTGGGAAAGAACAAATCAGAATTCTACACATATTTCCTTCTTCTTCCTGATTTCATATTCACCTTCCTTAGTTTCTAAAGAAGTGGGTGGAACCCAAGTGTTCTAGGAATTGTCTCGCTTTAGATCCTAACTGAGAGTTGTTCGCTACATGAATCGTCATCAGCATCACAGCTATGTATGCTCTCCAAAATGCATTCTGTACAAACACAACCATGAGCATAAAGTTATTATACAAGTTGACCCACCCATTTCTTCTACTCGACTTGCTGGCTCACACAGCATCACCCTGGTATTCCCTCCAGGTTCTCAGACCTCCCCTGTGCTCTGTGCAGACAGAGTCCTTCAATAACATATTGATCACAGTTGAAAATTGCAAATGAGGGAGAGATGCTGAGAAAATCACCTTTCGACCCCTCACTTCTATAGACACATTTAGAGCTTTCACCGTCAACCTTACCAACCTGAAATTCCAGATGTTACAGACACACTTGAAACATGGCTAGTGTGACCAAGCAATTGTGTGTTTTTTGCATTTTTTAATAGAATGAGTTAATTATTGTTTGAACTAAATTAATCATAAATAGACACATTTGGTTAGTGGCTACCACACTGGAAAGCTCAGCTCTAAGAAATCCAAAGATGAGAAAGAGGCAACCAGCCACCCCTCTCCTGGTTGTTCTTTACTGCAGAAAATTTGTTGGCCTGATCTGATCATTCATATGTAGGTATATCTTGGGCTCTTGGACACACACCAGGCTTTGGGAGAGTCCTTGTGGACACTGAAATAGTACAGTCAAAACTCAGATCCAAGAGGAATTCCCAGCAAGGGGCCCACTTGTAGACAGAGGTGAAGGGCATGGCCCAGTACACCTGTATTAGACATAATCAGAGAGTAGGTGCAGAGGGGAGGGAGGGATTTCACTCTCTCCATGAGTCCATCTTTCTCAACTCTGACTCTAGAAGACCTGAGGAAGGCAGTGGAAAAGGCCCCGTAGGAGGTGAAATATTTGTATACTGAAAACTACAGGACATTGCGGAAAGAAATTAAAGAAGAGACACGTAATTGGAATGACATACCATGTTCATAGACTGGATTATTAAATACTGTTGGCATTTCTGTACTACATAAAGTGATGTACACATATATCGCAACAACCCACAAAATTCCATGTCATTATTATAGAAGTAGACAGAATCCTAAAATACATATGGAACCGCACCCAAGGAGATAAAACAATCTTGAGACCAAAGAGCAATGATGGAGATTAACACTTCCTGAACTCAAAACACATAACAATGCCACAGTAGTCAAAACAGTCTGCTACTGGCATCAAGACAGTGAGATAGACCAATGAAATATAATAGAGAGACCCCAAATAAATGCACGTATATATGGCCAACTGATCTTGGCCAAGGTTCTAAGATTACCAAGTGAAGAAAGGATAGTCTCTTCAACAATCAACAGAATGAAAAGGCAACCTATAGGATGGGAGGAAATATGTGTAAACCTTGTATCTGAATAAGGGACCAATATCCAGAATATATAAGAAACTACTACAAGTCAATTTCAGAAAAACAGCGGGCAAATTAGTGAGTTTAAAAATGGGTAAAGGGCTTCCCTGGTGGCGTAGTGGTTGAGAGTCCGCCTGCCGATGCAGGGGACGCGGGTTCGTGCCCCGATCCTGGAAGATCCCACATGCCACAGAGCGGCTGGGCCCGCAAGCCATGGCCGCGGAGCCTGTGTGTCCGGAGCCTGTGCTCCGCAACGGGAGAGGCCACAGCAGTGAGAGGCCCGCGTACAGCAAAAAAAAAAAAAAAAAAAAAAAAAAAATGGGTAAAAAACTTCACTAGACATTTCTCCATAAAGACATACAGGTGGTCAATCTATATATGAAAATTTGCTCAACATCGCTAAGCATCAGGGAAATGGAAATCAAGCCACAAAGAGATATCACTCACACCTGTTAGGATGTGTATTATAAAAAGACAATTAGGGCTTCCCTGGTGGCACAGTGGTTGAGAGTCCGCCTGCCGAAGCAGGGGACACGTGTTCGTGCCTCGGTCTGGGAGGATCCCACATGCCACTGAGCGGCTGGGCCCATGAGCCATGGCCACTGAGCCTGTGTGTTTGTAGCCTGTGCTCCACAACGGGAGAGCCCACAACAATGAGAGGCCCATGTACTGCAAAAAAAAAAAAAAAAAAAAAAAAAAAACAGAAAGAAGAAAAGAAAGAAAATATATGGATGCTGGAAAAAATGTGAAGAAGTGGAACTTATGTACCCTGTTTTGTACCCTGTAGTAATGTAAAATGGTGTAGCCATTATGGAAAACAGAATGGAGGTCCCCTAAAAATTATTAAGAGAACTAGCATAAAATCCAGCAGTCACTCATTTAGGTTTATATACAAAGGAGATAAAACAAGAATCTCCAAGAGATATCTACAATCTAAAGTCCATTGCAGCATTATACACAATACACAACATAGGAAAACTGCCTAGTGTCCATGGGAAGATGAATTAATAAAGAAAATGTGGTGTATACTTACAGAGGAATGTCATTCAATCTCTGAAAAAGAAGGAAATCCTGCCATTTGCAGCAACACGAAAGAACTTGGAGGACATTTGTAAGAGTGAAATAAGCCAGTCACAGAAGGTCAAAAACTGAAAGAAACCTCTGAGAATCAGAGAGTGGAATGGTGGTTCCAAGAGCTGACAGGAGGTTGACATGGGAAGTCTCTGTTCAAGGTTAGAATGTGTTATTTGCCAATTGGAAAAGTCCTAGACACTTGCTGTACAACAAGGTACATGTAGTCAACAGGACTGCCTGGACATTTCAAAACTTTATGGGAACATAAATCAAGGGAAAAACAACATAAAAAGTTCACATACACACACAGAATCATACCACTCATTTCACATACAGACACACCCAGTCTCATGCACACAAACCTACACCACTTAACCGTAATACAGCTTCTTCTTGGGACTATAGTAATTGGTCACATTACTTGTAAATCACTTTCTATCACCAGGACCCCTACTCTCATTCCCAGCACATATTTGGAATCTGTTTGCCCTCTACACTAAACCAGCAAGAATGTCCCACTTTCTCATCTTCAAAATTCTTCCTCCCTAAGTGACTGATTCCAGAATACATACCGTTTTCACGTTCTGGGAAGGCCACCTGCAATTACAGAAGAGAAAACACTATGAGGATAAGATCACAGTGATGCTCAGGTCTTTTGTTCATTTGTTGACAGTAGAAAACCTGATAAGAAACAGTGGTCCAGGGTACCCAGCAAGGGTTATCAGAGCAAACCTACTCAGGCTGAAAGGCAAGAACTTTGCTGGGAGGATGGAACTTCCAAGTCCATTTAGGTTGGAAATTACAGAATTCTTTTCCTAGAGGAAAAATCGCTGCAGGAGAGAGAGCTCCGTACTCTACAGGCTGTAATGGATGCTGTCAATTTTAATGTCCTGTGGAATCAGGCACCATGAGTTGGTCATAGACTCTCACTCCACATTCTCCCAACCAAGGGAATTGTATGTATCTGGAAGGAATACCCTCAAATATTCATAACTTAATTCTATTGAAAGAGAAATAAAGCAATAATTCTATCTCAGAACAGAAAAAATCAAGCTTACCTTGATGATCCACGGAGGCTTTTCTTCTTTCCTATCACGGTGCAGGTCATCCACCACATCCTCAGGGAGAGCTGCAGGGACACAGAGTAACTGTCAGGACACTGGTGATGCGGCTCAGGAATTACTCAGGGGCTTTCTTCTCGATGAGGACATGGGGTGGTGTGTATGGATGTGGGAGGTTAGTAAGTGTGGGCTGAGCTGGTGTTGGACCATCCTCTTTGGGGGATGAAGGAAGGCAAAGGACAAGAGGAAAGAAGTGAAAACAGAGCTTTGGCTTTCTAGCTAAGGGGAGCCTCATCAGAAGGGAAGGGTCGATCTAAAAAATGGTAAACACTAAAATGCATGCTCTGTTTCAATGACACAGACCCATGACACATCCTGCCTCTTTTGAGCTTCTGCTAAATTGCCACTGTCTCTTGATTTTTCCCAGATCACTCTTTCCCCAGCATCCACAATGCCAGCTACTGCATTTATCATGTCTTCTGTTGTATGATATTTTATACTGGATTAACAGCAACCTCCATTAAAGGACTGAATTCAATCCTAGACAAAATATGCTACATTTATTCACTAATCACTCGTTTTAAAGAAAATCAAATACACAAGATTTGACAAAACTGAAGTCCTCCCATTTAGATACAGCCACTATCAATCGTATCATATTTTTCTCCCAGTCTTTGTTTTCTATACAATGTACGTATGCCCACTGAGTCAGGGGCTGTCCATACTCTAGGGAGCTGTTCCATAAGTGGGACACTTCGTTATGAAGAGGGAGCCCGGACTGAGCACAGCCTGTCTCTAACCCAGCTGTGCAGGAGAAGTGTACAGGCTACAGTCAGGTTCCACTTTGAGTCCTTGGGTGTGGGCTACAGGAATTGACCAATACTAAGGCTTATGGTAATGTTATCCAATACAATAAAATAGCTCCCTGATTCTTATCTGCTTTTGGCCTTGTTTAAGCAATGACACCAGCACTGACAGATATGACCTGTACTGTGTACATGGGGTCTCACACCTCTCAGAATCTGTGAGCTGACCAGGAGAATGCAGGTCCTGAGGTGAATTTCACATTAATGACTGTGCCAAAGTCAACTGATAAGCCCACCCATAGCTGCCCTGGATTCTGTGACCACTAATGCCACCTGATGGGCAAGGTCTGGACCTTTGGAGGTGCGAGGACTTCCAGCCAAGGATACGGATGCAGGGACTCCCTTGCTCCATGACTGAGGATCCCTTGGCTGAGTGGTAAGTGCAGGTCAGGGATCCAGAGCACCCACATTGGGACCCACCCCTGGGTTCTCAGTTTGGCTTTTCCACTCAGGAGGTCAAGAGCTTAGAACATTGATCTCTGCACCATCTCCTTCTGCGGAAAAAAATATTAACCAAATCTGGGCAACAGCGGTGTTGAGGGAAGAACAAGGTAGTGTACAGACAGTGTGCAGTGGTGATGAGCTTTGTTGACAGGTGAATTGTGCTGTGTAAGAGGGAAATATCTCCTCAGGAAACACACACACGCTCACGCATGCAGGTTCACAACCACACCACATAGGCTCACACATGGACCCCAGCCCAACCCTGATACACACAAACCCACATCATCTAAATGATGCAGTTACTTCCAAGACCATAGAACTTGGGCATGGCTCTTTACTGGGAAATCACTCTCTAGCTCTACACCCCCAGCCCTCATCCCTGTAGGGACCCTGAATCAGGGTGTCT